>NC_091983.1:228349546-228980073 GCF_044704955.1 Pristiophorus japonicus
GGATAGGGTCAGTGAACACAGGGATGATGGGTGAACGGGACTTGGTGCGAGTAAGGATAGGGTCAGTGAACACAGGGGTGATGGGTGAACGGGTCTCGGTGCGAGTTAGGATAGGGGCAGTGAGCACAGGGATGATGGGTGAACGGGACTTGGTGCGAGTTAGGATAGGATCAGTGAACACAGGGGTGATGGGTGAACGGGACTCTGCGAGTTAGGATAGCGGCAGTGAGCACAGGGGTGATGGGTGAACGGGACTTGGTGCGAGTTAGGATAGGATCAGTGAACACAGGGGTGATGGGTGAACGGGACTCGGTGCGAGTTCGGTTAGGGACGGCAGAGCTTTGGATGAGCTCAAGTTTATAGAGGGTGGAAGATGGGAGGCAGGCCAGGAGAGCATTGCAATAGTCAAGTTCAGAGGTAACAAAGCCATGGATGAGGGTGTCTGCAGCAGCTAAGGTGAAGCAGGGATGGAGACAGGTGATGTTATGGAGATGTAAGTAGGCAATCATTGTGATGAGTGAACTTGGGGTCAGAATATCATCTCATGGTCAAATAGGACACCAAGGTTACAAACGGTCTGGTTTGGCCATAGATAGAATAAAACTAGGAAATTTTACTGTGTGATTGGAGAATCAACTGGAAAGTGATGTAGTGTTTCACCGGTCAGAAGTAGTTGAACAAAGACGATATAGAAATTGAAGACATAAATGGAGAAACTTGGATCAGATGTTCTCAGTTAAAGTAACATTATAATGATTTGTGGCCCACTGTAAAGGTGCAGGCAGCAATGGCCTGGGGGATAAAGGGAGAGATTCACTGTTCCAGGACCATGGGAAGAACGATTAGTTAACACTTCTCAGAGTTCGACTCTGGAAAATAATGACAAGACACCAATAAGTATAGTTCACACTTTGTGTGACCATCTTTACTGAGTCTGATCAACCTGTTATCAACATTACATCTATCAGTCTGTCCCGTGAGATGCTAAGCTATGTTATAGTTACCAGTTCCTCAGTTCCCTGCGTGCTCACAATCGTCCCAGTGGTTCGCTGACGATTCGTGATGCGCGTCTTCTGATGACTGACCAGGTCACCCTTCCTTGACTGCAGCCGTGTTCCCACTCATCTTTACTGAGTCTCTGCCTTAGTTTCCCTGCACACTCACAATCGACCCGGTGGTCTGTCAGGTTCGTGGAGCACAACTTCTGATGACTGACCAGGTCACCCTTCTCTGACTACTGCTGTCTCCTTGCTCCCTTCATCTGTGAGATTTGACCCTGCTTTTTCTCATGTGTTGTTTCCATGGCTACCTGCCACACCAACCTTCACTCTTTTGATCGATCGATGATGTATATCTTCCTTGAGCATACATAAGCACTTCAGAAACTGGTCACTATTGTCTATAGTCCAGCACTATCACAGACCTTACTGTGTCTCATTGATTATATTTCTTGCACTTTAAGTAGTCACTATCAGTGTCTACATTTCTACAAAGGTTTCTTACTGACAGTATTGCTTCTATTGTGTTGGGGTTTCTCTTAATGTTTGTGCTGATTATAGTTTGTGCGTTTTTACATTCCTACACACAAGGTTTCTTACAGTCCAAGTGTTGGTGTGTCTCTTCACGGGTTTCTCATCGTTAGCACAGATCAACATTAAACATTTTAAGCCGAAGTCTCCAGAAGTTCTTACAGATTACAGAGAGTCAGTATTGACAGCGTTTGTGTTTTACATGTGCATTAATACAGAACGTTCAAAAAGGTTAATCACAGAATTTGGTTTCTTTGGCCTTACACTGGGAGCTTTATATAGAAGCTTCTTTTGAAAGTTATTACTGATTTTCAAAAGTGAGGTTTTCAAGCCCGACAGTGTCCGGTGTCGAATATCAGAAAGGGATACAATGGCTCCAAGAACAGCTGAGAGGAAAGAGACACAATGTGTGCGATGACCCAAGCGGGTAGCAATGGAGACAAGGTAGACAGGGAAGGGTTGGCAGAGGAGGCTACGAACTATCGCTCCCTACTCAACACAGTGACTGACACAAGGAGCCGATAATGAGAATAAAGTAGATTATGAAGGATTGAATGAGAAATGCTAAAGGGAAGTTGCAGAAATCAAAGACACATTTCAGTAAACCCAAAGCGTGTTACAGGATAAAAGACCAGAAGGAAGAGAGGAAGTCGCAGAGGTTGTAGAAAGAGACTGGAACTGTGGGCTGGTTCCCCAGGAGCCCCTTTCCATTCACTACACCCCGTCCTTCCAGCAATGGAGGAGGAGAATACTTTTAAACAGGAGCCACTACAAGCCTGACAAATAGTCTTTCCCACATGGGATTTTAAATTGACAGGCTGAGTGTCTGATCAAATTATCAAATTACTGGTTTTCTGGGAGGGCCACGACAGACAGCGAATTATTTAAACTATATTGATGTTCCTTGGGTGTACGATCTGTCAGTTCATAACCATTACAGGGAATTCAGATATTTTTTAAGGTGGATGAGAGTAAATAAGAATTGAATGATTGAGTGTGATTAAGGAACCGGGAGTGTTACGTTGAAAGCTTGAATATGGTTGTTAAACTGAAATTAATGTCACACATTTCAGATGGTGTCCCCAGTAATAGGAGATTTAAGGAAAACTCCTGTGCTTTAATGAAATGTGGAAATTTTAAATCAAAGATGCTGGTCAGAATTTTATTTTGACTGAAGTTTGTATTATACCACTGTTAAAATGCACCATGAGTTTATTTAAAGATGGTATAAAGGAGCTTTTTCTTGACTTAAACAGCAGGTCTGAAACGGCCGTGGTGCTGGTTGACTCCTCCCCACCCTCAGGGGTTTTTCACAGTGAACAAGTAATTAACCCCTTACTTCTATTTGCCACATCGGATTGCTGAATGCAAAGACAGGCTGTATTAGGTTTTTAAGTAACAGCTCGAAATGATACCACAACGCCCATTTCTGAAAAAGTTCTTGTGAAACAAGTTATTTCGAGGTGGGGAGTTCGAGGTGATCGACAGTGATAATGGAGCGTGACTTGTGGGCTTGGTCATGAAAGAAATGTACACAATGTTCGGGATAGAATAGGTTTTGCACATCCCATAATACCCGCATGTGTCAGGCTTGGTGGAAAGAATAAATCGAACAGTTGAATCTATGTTGGAGAAAGTAGTCAGTGAGACACAGATCTTAAATACCCCGGAGTTTGATGGCAATTGGAGGAACTGTTTAAAAGTTCTGATGTGTCACAAATTTTCCTACTCTTGTTAAATTTTCTTTTGTACCTTTGCTTTCTGATTGAGGCAACCATATGATTGCAGAATTTCACCATCCAGTGCTAAGAGAAATGGGAACGATTTTACGAAGAGCAATTCGGGAAGAAAATCAGGTGAATTGACATAAAGAGAATGTGGGAACATGATAAACCATGCACAAGTAATTAAAGGGACTGTTTAAAGGAATAAATAGGCAGGCAGAGGATGTTATATCAGAACAACAAAGACTACAAGGAACAATTGATCGCAAAGGCAAATACATGTAGTATGTATGGAGGTTTATAAATAATCAGATCCAAAAGGGCTTAAATGATTGGTTCCCAAATTTTGTATTAGGTATACAAATGGAAATCTGGAAATCAAATGGGAATATGGTTTGGTGTAAGGTGTGAAGATTCCCATTGTATTATGCCAGGAAACCTTGCAAGCAAAGGGACAGTATTTCACAGGCAATAAAACATCCATTTCTTGAGACTAATTGTGCAAGTTATTCCTGAGATAATTTAATGATGGGACTGTATCAAGCCTCTCCAGGAATAGACAAGCAGGAATGAATTGATCAATTAAATGAAAGATATTTTTTGGAACAAAACGTAGAATTTAATATAATTTCTTAAAGCAGGTTTTTCCCGCTCCATAAAACTTGACTCAAATGTTTCCACAAAAACAAGCACTGATAAAATGTCTTTCTGTCTCTTAGTTACAAAAGTAAAATGAGCTGGCACAAACAAGGCAGCAAACAGTGGGCTCCTGAATATACTTACTTTGAATGAAATGGACCCTAAAGGCTCAAGGCAGTAAACTTCGTGGCAGAAATCAGCCATCTCCTGATCTGTTCCTGTTCCCACAATCACAAGCCACACATTCTCAAGGGAAATTAGGGATGGACAATAAATGCTGGCCTTGCCAGCAATGCCCTCAACCCATGAATGAATAAAAAATATCTCCCCTTGTTTAAATATGGGTCTCTGATAATCGGCGGTTGTCTCAGTGGGTAAGTTGTCCTGTGTTGTGGAACTGAACCATACAGATCAGGAAGGACCCAATGGATTAAACTTTTCTTGGGCGGCAGAGCAAATCGGGCGATAGCAGATCGGCCGCTAACGTTTTACATTCCGCCCGGTTCCATTGAATTCAATAGAAAAGAAAATCAAGCTTCCGCCCAGGACGGGTTTCACCCCCTGGTGTAATCTGCAGTCTGTGCTGAGTTATCGGATCTCAGACAGGTAAAACGGGCGGCCGATGCAGTGACCCAGTGGTGGTGTAACAGGGGCACCAGGTGGAATATGGGAACAGCTCCTTACTGGTCTATGAGGAGTGTAACAGCCTGGTGTGGCTGAAGAACTTGGTCCATCAATGTCTTTCTGAATACTGGTCCCTCATTGGTGGGCCCAGAATTAAATGATTTCCTCGGTGGGGCCCAAAAAAGCACCTAACCAGCTTAATGCAGCGTATGTAAATACAGCTCTCTGGCGGGATATCCGGGCCGCCTGGGGAAACCCCCAGATTCAGCACAAACTAATGGCAGGATGTGGCCCGGGGGGGGGTGGGGGGTGGGGGGTGTTGGGGGGAGTGGAAAGAAGCACCCAAACCCACTGCAATGAAATGCACCATTCCTGCTTCCCTGGAATTGCATAACACGTACAGCACAGAAACAGGCCATTCAGCCCAACAGGTGTTTATGGTCCACATGAGCCTCCTCCCACACCAATTCATCTAACCCCAGCAACATATCCTTCTATTCCTTTAACCTTGGGCCTGTCTCGCTTCCCCTTGAATGTATCGATGTTATTCACCTCAACGACTCCCTCAACTACTTGTGTTTGTGCTGTGTCCTTGCTCGAGCAATCCAAACCTAATCGCACCGTCCTGCTTTGTCCAAGAAGCTCTGTAACTTGCTGTGCTTCAAATCTGAGTCTATTATAGAGATGGTGTGTGGGCAACTGATGGGCTGTTGCTTCTCCCAAGCCCCCTGTCTGAGTGATGGAAAAGAAGAGATGCTGCTGATGAGGTGGGAGTGAGGAGAACCTTTTCAAACAATTGTTGAGATTTTAGAATCACTGGCAAAGCTGTATTTATTGCTTATCCCCAGTAGCCCTCAGAAGGTGGTGGTGGGCCCTCTTCTTGAATTGCTGCTGTCCTTGTGTTGATGGTGCTCCCACAATGGTGTTATGTGGGGAAAAGCAGCCGATATAAATACTGTGGGGCACATGGCTCAATCAGAATACCAGTCCAGCCTTCGCTGCAGAACTCATGTCTTCTTCTCTTCTCTCTCACAGGAGGAAGTGTCCCATAACCACCCGGAATCTCAGGTCCTGAGTTGTGGCCCCTCTTGGAATAGACAGCTGACCCCTCATGGGGGAGGAGACTTGGTGATCCTGAGCAGCCATGCAGCCGAACCTGTTGGGGACACGGCCATTCCGGGGCCAGTGGCTGCTGCAGCTTATTCTGGATCATCTGCAGCTTGCCTGTGTAAAGGTTTGGGAGCGCAAACAAAGGTACAACATGATCAGGCACCTACTGAAACTACAGAGGATCGTCATGGTAAGTGCCGATATACCATCTCTACCTGTGTTATTGCTTTAGATCACCTTAATTAGGTGCTGCTGTGGGGAGGAGTAAGAAAGATACAAGTGGTCTTCTACCTCTGCCCTACCAGTGACATCTTCACCCACCTGTCATTCCCCGAACAAGGGCCATAACCAATTCCTACCCCGGAATTAGCTGCTCTTCTCTTCCTCCCACTTGCTTCTGCCACATCCAGTTCAGGAATGAGGACTCTTCTCTTTGAGTGCAGGCTGCCTTTAAATGAGCTTATTCTCTGCCTTCTTCCCTCTCTCCAGCAAGTTGTTTGACAGAGCTCTCCCACTGCGCTGCAATTTCCACTTAGTCTGGCAATTTTCTCCCCTTCAGTTATTTAACCAATACTTTTTGAAAGTTACAATTGAATCTGCTTCCACCATCATTGCTGTGCATTCCAGATCATAAAAACTCGCTGCATAAAAAACATTTTCATCTCACCTCTGACTCTTTTGCCAATTTCCTTAAGTTTGTGTCCTTTGGTTCTCGACACTTCTACAAGTGGAAACAATTGCTCCTTACTTTCTTTATCAAAACCCTTCACGATTTTGAACCTCTCTATTTAACCTCCGTAAATCTGAGTTTGTTTTGGTGCAAGTGTTTCCGGTCAATGAGAACATTTGAAAGTTTGACCCGAAACACCCTGCTCCCCCCTTTGGCCACAATAGTATCGGGAAGCCACTTGGGACCTTGTCCATAATTCAATGCAAATACAGGATCATTGATTTCAATCTCGCGTGACACATTTGTGCTATCATGTTATTGACTTTTTTGAAGCCGCCTGCTCTCTACCTGTTCATGTAGATCGGGGTGAACTAACGAGAGCCTTGCCTTAACTGCTCTTTTCATGAGCAGTTCAGCAGGTGGGATCCCAGTGAGCGAGTGGGGTCTCGTGTGGTAGCTAAGCAGGACTCGGGACAGGCGAGTCTGCAGTGAGCCTTCTGTTACCCTCTTCAAGCCCTGCTTGATGGTTTGCACTGCTCTCTCTGCCTGATCATTGGATGCTGGTTTAAACGGGGCAAATGTAACATGTTTGATCCTGTTGCGGATCATGAATTCTTTCAACTCAGCACTGGTAAGACATGGCCCGTTGTCGCTCACAAGGACATCGGGCAGACCATGCGTGGCAAACATGGCCCGCAGGCTTTCAGTGGTGGCAGCGGACGTGCTTGCCGATATTATCTCACATTCAATCCATTTGGAGTACGCATCTACAACCACAAGGAATATTTTGCCCAAGAATGGGCCTGCATAGTCGACATGGAGCCTAGACCATGGTTTGGAGGGCCAAGACCATAAACTTAGTGGTGCCTCCCTGGGTACATTGCCTGGCTGCGAGCATGTGTTACATCTGTGCACACAGGACTCTAAGTCCGCATCAATACCGGACCACCATACTTGGAATCTGTCTATCGCTTTCATCATTATGATGCCTGGGTGGGTACTGTGGAGGTCACGAATGAAGGTATCTCTGCCCTTCTTGGGAACCACTACTCGATTACCCCACAGAAGGTAGTCTGCTTGTATAAACATTTCATCTTTGTGCCGCTGGAACGGCATTATCTCTTCTTGCATTTCCACTGGGACACTGGACCAGCTCCCGTGAAGCACTCAGGTTTTAACTAGGGACAGTAAGGGGTCCTGGCTTGTCCAGATTTTAATCTGTCCAGCTGTGACGGGTGATTACTCACTCTCAAATGCTTCCATAACCATGATTAAATTTGCCAGCTGCGCCATTTCACCTCCATGGTGAGCAATGGCAGCCTACTGAGAGCATCGGTGCAGTTTTCTGTGCCTGGCCTGTGGCAGATGGCATAGTTGTATGCGGACAACATGAGTGCCCATCTCTGGATATGGGCCGATGCTTTAGTATTTACCCCTTTACTCTCAGAAAGCAGTGATATAAGTGGCTTATGGTCAGTTTCCAATTCGAATTTTAGCTCAAACAGATATTGATGTATTTTCTTTACCAAGACACATGCTAACACTTCTTTTTCAGTCATGCTGTAGGCTCTCTCAGCCTTAGACAGACTCCTGGATGCATAAGCAACCGGTTGCAATTTCCCAAAATCATTAGCTTGTTGCAATACACACCCGACGCCAAATGACGACGCATCACATGCTAGTACCAAACGCTTACATGGATCATACAACACAAGCAATTTGTTTGAGCATCACAATTTTCTCGCTTTTACAAAGGCATTTTCTTGGCTTTTGCCCCATACCCATTCATCCCCTTCATGCAGTAAGGCATGCAGAGGTTCTAATAGTGTGCTGAGACCCGGTAAGAAGTTACCAAAGTAGTTCAGGAGTCCTAGAAATGACTGCAGCTCCATCATGTTCTGTGGCCTCAGTGCGTTCTCGATTGCTTCCATCTTCGAATTGGTTGGCCTGATCTGTCTGCCGCGATCCTCCTCCCCAGGAACTCCACCTCAGGCGCCAGGAAAATGCACTTCTAGCATTTTAGCCTGAGCCCCACGCGGTTGAGTTGACTCAGAACCTCCGCCAGGTTCTGCAGATGCTCGACTGTGTCCCGACCTGTGACCAAGATGTCGTCCTGGAAGACCACCGTATGCGGGACCGACTTCAGTAAGCTTTCCATGTTTCTCTGGAATATCGCTGCAGCTGATCGAATTCCAAATGGGCATCTGTAATAAATGAAGAGGCCTTTGTGCATGTTGATGCAGGTGAGGCCCTTCGATGATTTCTCCAGCTCTTGCGTCATGTAGGCTGAAGTTAGATCCAGCTTCATGAATGTCTTTCCTCCCGCCAACATTGCAAAGAGGTTGTCGGGCTTTGGTAGTGGGTATTGATCCTGCAAGGAGAAACATTTGATAGTTACTTTGTAATCACCACAGATTCTGAATATGTCATCTCCCTTGAGGACTGGGATGATCGGGCTGGCCCACTCATTGACTTCGACCGGTGAAATGATGTCCTCTCATTGCAGCCAGTCTAGCTCAATCTCTATCCTTTCTCTCATTACGTACGGTACTGCTCTCACCTTGTGATGGATGGGTCGTGCCCCCGGAATTAGGTGGCTCTGCTTTTGCTCCTTGGAATTTCCCGATACTTGGTTCGAACAGCGAAGGGAACTTGTTTAAGACCTGGGCACACGAAGTATCGTCAGCGATGATAGAGCTCGGACGTCATCCCAGCTCCAGTGTAACTTTCCCAGCCAGCTCCTACCGAGCAGCGTGGGGCCATCGGCCGGTACCACCCAGAGTGGTAGCTTATGCACCGCTCCATCGTAGGAGACCTTTACAGTAGCACTGCCAATTACGGGAATCAGTTCCTTTGAATAAGTTCTTAGTTTCGTGCGAATTGGTGTTAAGACTGACCTTGAAGCCTTGCTGCACCACAGTTTTTCAAAAGTCTTTTTATTCATGATGGATTGGCTTGCGCCCGTGTCCAGCTCCATTGACACCGGGAGTCCATTTAGTTCAACATTCAGCATTAGCGGGGGACACTTTGTGTGAATGTGTGCACCCCATGTACCTCTGCCTCCTCGGTCTGAGGCTCTGGTTCAACGTGATCCGCCGTGGATCTATCCTCCTCTGCAACATGGTGGTTTGCCGGATTAACAGGATTTGCAGCTCACCTGCACACTCGTTGGAGGTGTCCCATTGTTCCACAGCCCTTGCAAATGTACCCTTTGAAGCAGCATGAATGGAAACTATGATCACCCCCGCAGCGCCAACAAGATGTTAATGGCCTGCATTCATCACATTTGATGGTGGACTCTGAGACATCTGCGGACATGCAGCTACAGACATGTGTGACCTGCCCTGTACGTTGCAATTTGAAAACAACGTCACTTTGTTCACAGTACTTGTAGCAGCAATTGTGTGCTGAGAAAAATTGCTTTGTATTGTCATTGGTGGCACTCAAGGTTGGTGTCTCTACAGTCAAAAGTTTGCTAAGTATTGTTTCGTGGCCAATGCCAAGTAAGAAAAAGTCTCTGAGCATGTGCTCCAAATGTCCTTCAAATTTGCAATGTCCTGCAAGGCGTCTTAGCTCCCTCGGTGTAGAACCACCGAGGGTGTGGAACCACCGGGAAGGTAGAACCAGCATGGGTGTAGAACCACCGGGAATGAAGAACCACCGGGAATGTAGACCCACCGGGGGTGTGGAACCACCGGGAGTGTAGAACCACCGGGGGTGTGGAACCACCGGGAGTGTGGACATAACTCTCCACTTCCTGGCTTTCAGACCTTTTGTAGGTGTAGAACCAATACCTTGCCACCAGAACGCTTTCCTTCAGGTTCAAATGCTCCCGGACCAGTGTGCACACATCATCGTATGATTTCTCTGTGGGTTTTGCTGGAGCAAGCAGATTTTTCATGAGGCCATGCGATGGTACCCCGCAGTCGGTGAGGAGAATCGCCCTTCTTTTGGCAGCATTCGCTTCTCCATCCAGCTCGTTGGCTACGAAGTATTGGTCGAGTCGCTCCACAAAGGATTCCCAATCATCTCCCTCTGAGAATTTCTCCAGGATGCCCATTGTTCTCTGCATCATTGGGTTCGCTGTCTGTATCTCGTCGACAGTTGTTATGTATGAAGAAAAAGTCAGACTCAATACTGTGAGCTCAAAGTAAAGTATGACCTTCCTCTTTTATTGCAGGTCTCCAGAGTGCCTCTCCAACCTGTGAGGCCTCCTTAAATACCAGTGCTCACAAGGGATTATGGGATCCCTTGGGACTCCAGGGGATGAGCCCCCTGGTGGCTGTACAGTGTATATACAAGCTTACATATATAACACATACGAGGTGCATACTCGCCTGTGAAGGTTCCCACAAGTTCCGTGTTTGCGCATGTGAAGCGTATGCACCTAAACCCGGCACTTGCAATCTGTCAAAAGTTCTATTCACAGATTGCCACATGCGAAACTAAAAGACCTCCTCAGCTGGAGAGTTGGGCGATTTGCCCAAATCCTGCCTAGCGAATGTTCTTCAAATTCTTACAAATGGAAAAAGCAAGCGTAAGGCCTGCTTTTATCAATGTAAAAATTTTAAAGTACATTAAAGTACAAATGTAAAAAATACATTTTTTACACATAATTTAAACATTTAAAATCCTGTTTATTTAAGGTAAGTTTATTTTTAGACCCTTTAAAATATGTAAATTTATTTTTCAAAGAGTTAAATTTTTGTTTTAAATAATTAATTAAATTCCATTTTTATTAATTTGAAATATATTATTTTTTTTATTTTCAAAATATACTTTATTCATGTAAAAATTTGTACAGTACATTCAAAAGCAGTTCAGTACATTTAGCTGCGGTCAGCAATCCCATACATTACATTTGGCAGTTGCTGACGGCAGTTCCGTTCGATACATTTCCTTGCTTTTCAGTCAAGTACAATTCGGTACAATACGGGATACATTGTAGTACATTCAACAAAATACATTACATGTGTCACTATACAGTACATGGAATGGGTGACCGTACATTTACATTTTTCTTTTCAACGTGCATTACGAAACAGACCTTGCATTGTACATGGCACTACATAGGTGTTTACAGATCATGGTGCTCCATGTACACAAAAAAGAAGTTATAAGTACAGGCCGAGGGGAGTTTTGTACTGATTCCAGCCCCTGGGTTTACCGTGGCAGAAGGGCTTTAAACTGTGGCCCTTCCCCACCGTGCCTTTGCGGCGAATGCACCAATTTTAAGTGCATCCCTCAGCATGTAATCCTGGATCTTGGATTGCGCCAGTCTGCAACACGCAGACGTGGACATCTCCTTGCTCTGGAAGACCAGCAAGTTTCGGCAAGACCAAAGAGCGTCTTTGACCGAGTTGATGGCCCTCCAGCAGCAGGTGATGTCTGTCTCGGTGTGTGTCCCTGGGAACAGTCCGTAGAGCACAGAGTCCTGTGTTACGGAGCTGCTTGGGATGAACCTCGACAGCAACCACTGCATCTCTTTCCAAACCTGCCTTGCGAAGGCGCAATCCTGAAGGAGATGGGTGACAGTCTCGTCTGCCCCGCAGCCGACTCGGGGGCACCGTGCCGTTCTGCTGAGATGTCTGCTGTGAATGAATGCTCTGATGGGTAAGGCCCTCCTCACCACCAAACAAGCTATGTTTTTTTTTTTTTTTAAATTCGTAGCCAATCGTTCCAATTCTTTGTCAAATCACAAACGCCAGAGGTCACCTTGCACATGCCAAGGATCACTCTGCGCCAATGCTCTTAGCCAAAAGGCCTAGAGCCACTGCACCGTTCCTGGAAGTACTGCAATACCAGGTTCGTGCCATGGAGGTGGATGGGTCAGGTCCCCCACACACCTCCGTGGAGGTGGATGGGTCAACCCTCCCCACCCACCTTCTGTTTCCAAAAATGCAAGCATATACCTTCCCGACCAGGGAGGAACCACCATGAGGTCATGGTGGCTGGTCAGAAACGGTACTACACTTGATCTTAGCCAAAAGGCCAAACAAGCTATGTATTGGTGCTTGTGTGACAGCTCTGGCGATGAGACGTTCTGCCAAACGAGTTCGACAGTCTGCTCGGGGAACCACCCGACAGGGTCCACACTCTCCTTCTTTCGTAGAGCATCCAGGACGTTACGTGCTGACCACTGCTTTATGGCCTTGTGGTCAAAGGGGTTTTTTGTTATAAACTTTTCCACAAAGGACAGGTGGACAGGCATGGTCCAACTGGTGGGGGCATTTCGCGGCAGCGTGGACAGGCCCATCCTTCGCAACAATGGGAACAGGTAGAACCTCAGCACATAGTGACACTTGGTGTTTGCGTACCGGGGGTCTGTGCACAGCTTGATGCAGCCGCACACAAAGGTCGCCATCAGGATGAGGGTCACGTTCGGAACATCGTTTCCTCCACTGTCCAGAGATTTGTACAATGTGTCTCTGCGGACACGGTCCATTTTGGACCTCTAGACAAAGTGGAAGACGGCCCGGGTGACTGCCGTGGCACAGGAGCGAGGGATGGGCCAGAGCTGTGCCACGTACAGCAACCTCGAGAGCACCTCACTCCTGATGACCAGGTTCTTTCACCAGCTTCCACCATCCCAGTTTTTGCTTCACTTTGGCAATACGCTCTTCCAAGTTTTCTGTGTTTTGGGGATATTCCCATTCATACTTATGGTGATTCCATAGATACCATCAGTATGGATGGGAGATGCCCCTACTCTGATCGGTTGTTCCGGCCCACGCGATATCATTGAATCGTACAAAACCCTTACGATCCTGAGATACATGTGCGTCTACGAAGGTCTTAGTGTAGAGGGCCAGGACCAGAAGTTTCCAAACCTCCGCAACCACCAGGTAGATTCATAAAAAAATTTCAGGTCAGAACCGCGGGATATATTCAAAAGGGAGTTAGATGTGGCCCTGACTGCTAAAGGGATCAAGGCGTATGGAGAGAAAGCAGGAATGGGGTCCTAAGGTTGTAAAAATAATCAGCCATGATCATATTGAATGGTGGTGCAGGCTCGAAGGACCGAATGGCCTACTCCTGCACCTATTTTCAATGTTTCTATGAAGCCTCCAAATGCAATTTGTGATAATGATCAGATAATCTGTTTTCGTGATGTTGATTGAGGAATAAATATTGGCCAGGACACCGGGGATAACTCCCCTAATCTTACACAAGAACATAAGAACATAGGAAATAGGAGTAGGAGTAGGCCATATAGCCCCTCGCACCTGCTCTGCCATTCAATACGTTCATGGCTGATCTGATCATGGACTCAGGTCCACTTCCCCGCCCACTCCCCATAACCCCTTATCCCCTTATCATTTAAGAAACTATCTATTTCTGTCATAATTTTATTCAATGTCCCAGCTTCCACAGCTCTCTGAGGAAGCAAATTCCACAGATTTACAACCCTCTGAGAGAAGAAATTTCTCTTCATCTCAGCTTTAAATGGGCGGCCCCTTATTCTAAGATTATGCCCTTTAGTTATAGTCTCCTACAATCAGCGGAAACATCCTCTCTACATCCAACTTGTCAAGCCCCCTCAGAATCTTATACGTTTCGATAAGATCACCTCTCATTCTTCTGAATTCCAATGAGTAGAGGCCCAACCTACTCAACTTTCCTCATAAGTCAACACCCTCATTTCTGAAATCAACCGAGTGAACCTTCTCTGAACTGTCTCCAAAGCAAGTATATCCTTTCGTAAATATGGAAACCAAAACTGCACGCGGTATTCCAGGTGTGGCCTCACCAATACCCTGATTAACTGTAGGACAACTTCCCTGCTTTTATACTCCATCCCCTTTGCAATAAAGAACAATATCCCATTGGCCTTCCTGGTCACTTGCTGTACCTGCATACTATCCTTTTGTGTTTCATGCACAAGTACCCCCAAGTCCTGCTGTACTGCAGCACTTTGCAATTTTTCTCCATTTAAATAATAACTTGCTCTTTGATTTTTTTGCTGCCAAACTGCATGATCTTTCACACTTTCCAATATTATACTCCATCTGCCAAACTTTTGCCCATTCACTTAGCCTATCTATGTCTTTTTGCAGATTTTTTGTGTCCTCCTCACACGTTGCTTTTCCTCCCATCTTTGTGTCGTCAGAAAATTTGGCTACATTACACTCAGTCCCTTCTTCCTAGCCGTTAATATTGATTGTAAATAGTTGGGGTCCCAGCACTGATCCCTGCGGCACCCCACGAGTTACTGATTGCCAACCCGAGAATGAACCATTTATCCCGACTCTGTTAGTTAGCCAATCCTCTAACCATGCTAATATATTACCACCAACCCCGTGAACTTTTATCTTGTGCAATAACCTTTTATGTGACATCTTGTCAAATACCTTCTGGAAGTCCAAATAGACTACATCCACTGGTTCCCCTTTATCCACCCTGCTCGTTACATCCACAAAGTATTCCAGCAAATTTGTCAAACATGACTTCCCCTTCATAAATCCCTGCTGATTCTGCCTGACCGAATTTTGCTTTTCCAAATGTCCTGCTACTGCTTCTTTAATAATGGACTCCAACATTTTCCCAATCACAGATGTTTGGCTAATTGGTCTATAGTTTCCTGCTTTTTGTCTGCCTCCTTTTTTAAATAGGGACGTTACATTTGCAATTTTCCAATTTCCCCAGAATCCAGGGAATTTTGGTAAGTTACAACCAATGCATCCACAATCCCTGCCACTACTTCTCTTAAGACCCTAGGATGCAAGCCATCAGGTCCAGGGGACTTATCTGCCTTCAGTCCCTTTGAAATAGTGCAATGGGACCTTTTAGGTCCACCTCAGGGAGCCTCGGTTTAAGGTTTCATCTGAAAGACGGCACCTCCGACAGTGCAGCACTCCCTCAGCACCATACTGGAGTGTCAGCCTAGATTTTTGTGCTCAAGTTTCTGGAGTGAGACTTGAACCCACAACCTTCCGACTCAGAGGTGAGGGTACTACCAATTGAGCCACAGCTGACTCTTAACTAAATACATTGGTGTATCCAGGGAAGTATATGAATCTGTTCTCGGAATGTATATTGGGCAGTATATGTATGTATTATGGTATATGAATGAGTTGTAGTATTTTAATATGCTCTGGGTACATGAATGGTTTTCAGGGAATACATTGGCCTGGATATTTACTGGGACGGTTATGTAGGCGGGGGAAGCAGAGTTTCGGACAGGTAACCTGAAGTCTGGGTTTCGCAGCATGCTGTGGAGATTTAACTCACAGCGGTGTCTATTGGCCCTGACAGGTTCCCCCCCGGAGGTTTGCCTGATTGACAGGCTTGGCTTCCAGTCGGGTGGGGAGCACTCCAGACCAGGTGGCAGGACCAGGTAGATCCGATCCATTACTCTGGCGGAGTTTGACCCTGAGTGGTCCGATCCGAAACCTGACCCCGGGCATGGGTCCGGTACTGGGGTCGTCCAATCCCTGACCCGGGGGTCTTTGTATTGTGGGGGAGTGTGATGTGTTCAGGGTGGGTATTGGAATCTGTTTTAGGAATGTATACTGGGATGTGTATTGATGTGTTATGGGAAATATATGAATGTGTTCTCGGTATATAAATACATTCTGCGACGTACATGAATATGTTCTGCGATGTATATAAATATGTTGTGGGAATTATATGAATATGTTATGGGATATATTTGAATGTGTAATGGGATGTATATGAATCTGCTCTCAGAAATATATGAATCTATTCAAGGAATATGTATTGTGAAGTATATCAATGTGTTACGATATGTGAATGTGTTCTGGCAAGTCAAAGATTCATCTCTGTTCCCCAATGGTTGATGCTCAGAAATATTGGAGGAGAATCGATTTTTGCAATTGTGTGAAATCTTGTGCGGTGAAGTATGTAGTTGGTCACTATCTACCTGTATGGACAATCCCCACCTGCTGATCACCTCACTCAGCACCAAGCGCCCTGCAGTAATTGCCCCGTCAGTTTTACATGGGAAGGTCCCAATCCACTTGGTGAATTTATTGATAATCACCAGGCAGTATTGATGCCCTGCATTGGACCGTTGCAGGGGTCCAATCAAATCGATTTGAAGGTGTGTCCACGGCCCCTTAGAGGGTGGGGCAGACTGGAGAAAAGTGCGATTAGTGAGCAGAGAAAGGTTATGTTGTAAACAAACTAAACATCGTTGACGCGTTTTGTAATTTCAGCTTTTATACTGGGCCACCAAACACATTACACACGTTTTGAGACGTAACCTCGGCTGAATAGTGACCTCTGTTGGATGGGAATGAAACATGTGGAAGGAATCCTCCGCCAGCTGTGGTGGGACACACACAATTGGTACAGACTCCCCCAGTACTGTAGGGGTGGTGTGCGGGGTCAGTTTGCCTCCCCTGACCCAGAGCGATTACGTGTCGCTCCCACTCCCTGGTTCTCAAGCCTGGATTTATTAATCAGGGTGTGATAAAGTGCAGCAGATAACTGTTTTGTACAAAGAAGGTATGGATTTTATTCAAGAAAGCAAAGAACACAAATATACTCCAGTAAAACTGTAAAATCTTACAAAAGGTTCTAAACAATGGGGAATACTTTGTTTCGGTAATAAACACGACAGAAATACCTCCCACCTCCCACTTACTCTCTAGCTAAGTTAGACTCTAGGGCAACAGGGATAATGCTCACCAATCCTTCCTTTGACAGTTAGGGCTGTTTCGCGGTTTCGGGGTTCTTTGGTTATAGCCGGTTTGCCTTGTCATACCCTGGACGTGGCAGAAGACCCCTGCTGCGTATTGAAGCCAGTTGGGGCGAGTTATTTTCTCCGATGTTTCTTCCTGCATTTTCTTGCCGTGTGCTCTCAATCTTGTTGTTCCAAAGTGCTTGGTCAGAAAAGTTCTTTCTGTGATGGTCAGCATAGAGATAGCTCTCTTGGTACGATAGGCCCTGAATTATACTCGGAGAGACTGTTTAATCTTCGCGCCAAATCTAACGTTTCTTTTGTTTAAGTTTTGCTGCCCAGCTAACTGAAACTTGATTAAGTTTTAATCTGGCGTTGATAGATTTTTTTGAGTTGATGAGCTCTTGTCCATTGTGATAGCACTGCTTTTTTTGCTTCCAGAAGTGTGGCCTGAGCCAGATATTTATATGTCTGTTGAAAAGGTGTTGGAATATGTATGTGATATTTGGGTCCTCTGGGTGGGGTGAATAATGTTTCTTCCGTAGTCGTCTGTTTAAATGCTAATGTTTGCTAGGGGCAGATTTTGAGGATAAACAGTTCATTAGCTCCAATGTCCAAACTGGCCTTTTAGAGATTGACCCCACCCCTTTTCTTGCAGAGCCAACATTCACCTTTTAAAAATCCCAAACTTGGTTAAAAACTCATAGATTTCTTCCATAAGCATTTTAGGATCCCAAACTTTCTGTTTGATAGTCCCAAATCGAATTTCCTTTCTAATGAGTCCAAACACTGAGGAAGGGGTTTCCACGAATTTTGGAATCTTACAGTTCCCCATTTGACACTCTTCGCCACAGAGTATCATCCTCAATGATCAAAATTCCTGATTCCCGAGAGCCAACCTTACCCTGTGGTTTACCTAGCTAAACCCAGACGTATGTATTACTGTTTACAGGGCAATTCAGTCATAAGTTACATTACAGCATAGAGGGTGTCCAACACCCCTCCATGACTCCAGTTTCACAAAAGTACACAGTAAAACACACCTAGTACAAACTTTTTAACACTTGACCTCTGCGTTTTACAGCAGGTGGAATCTGAACCCGACCCCACCGGGTGACTGTGATTTTCCTGCAGTGTCCTCTCATATTTTGTGTTTCCCTCCCTGATGCAACCCTCAAGTTGCGAGGGCTCGTCCAGCACCCTCTGGTGGCGGGACCGATGACCTCTGCCTCTCACCCTGCAGGTAGTACACCATAGATAAAGAGTAATCGCGAGCTATTCTGATCCCGGCTGGGACCTCTATATTTCTGAAAATATCCCACCAGGGTGGAACTGTGATCTCCGAAATCTCGCCCCCTATCTCAATTGTTTTTTGTTATAGAGTATAGAAATGTTTCTGCGATATTTCTACAGCTTTGAGTAGAGCGGTAAGATGTTCGGGGAGAGGGGGAATTTTGTAACCAAAATGTGAAACATAGTCTTGCAGGTTTGTTATGTTGTCACTAACAGTGAGATGAACAGTGGAGGGTTCAGGAATGGGGACAATCCGTTCCTGGGCCACTTGAACTTCTGCCTCGGGTTTAAAACAGAAATTGCTGTCACTTACCGGACACCAGTGTGCTGTCCATGCTGGGCGCACTTGCGGTGACACAATATGTCCCACCCCCTATGAATGCTACCTGTGGAGGAACATGGTCTTGTGCCATCACTTCCATGGCGCAATTGATAGGTTCCGCGCCTGCAGAAGCAAACTTACATTCTGATCGAGCAAAACCATTCAAGTGCTGGGGACACAGTATTACTTGTGCACCCCGGCTCTGGCATCCGGAGAGATCAATGCCTGTCATAGCATGCTCCCACTTTATGACATACGGTGGGACCGCTTTAAAACATGCACTCCTCTGCGAATGACCCCGATATTCTCAACCCTGTATACCGGTGCTGGCTGGGGTGACCTGCCCATTACCGGCATCCTTACTACAATTCCCATCATTGTATGGTTGGACCACCCGCAATCTACAGGGACAGGGTAGGCTTCAGAGGCTAAACGAAGCTGGCACGGGCTCAATAAATTGCTATATGGGTGCAACGCAGCGAGATGCTTGTTGCTTATCCATGAAGGGACGCAACCTTGCCTCAGGTCCTCCAGGTTGCTGCGGCCCTCGTCCAGCAACCATGCTCCATACAGCAAGCACACCTCATTCCATGCGGCCTGCTCTGAGGTGCTCCTGTCCTCCTGTATCAAATTATTAACAGTTATTAGTGTGCCTCTCCAGCTCTGCAATTACCTCCTTTAAATGAACTCATGAAGCTCTGAACCCACTACTGTATTCTCTTCCCCTAAAATCTTATGCAGTTGGTTTTTTAACCCAGTGATCTGTATCTGGAGTTGCACATTATCCATGCTATTAACAATACCCGTTCCTGTACTGAACACTGGGGCTACATCGTTCCAGGTTTCTCTTCTCTGCCTCCCGGACCCCACACTATTCCCAACATTCAGACCATAAAACTGTTCTTTATCTACATTTCCATAGTCCAGTTCATAAAATTCCTGAAACATCACTTTTAACATCACTTTGTCAGTAGGGATTAACACTAACTCGTTCCCTGGACCCCTGGTGGTGGTGGGACACCTATCTACAGTCGTCTGTACCATCAGGGCCCTGGGCGGGGGCTTCCTGGTGTATGAGATGAGCTCTGTGGCGTTGATGGTGTTCGGGGGATTTGGGATCACAGACATTGGGCCTCAAACCCACACCGACAAACAATGTATTCTGGGCCTCAAACCCATGCAGACAAGACATTGGGCCTCGAACCCACACAGACAAGTCAGACATGGATCCCTTGTTTCTCCTTCCACCACTATTCCCAACACAATCTCGTATCTTTGGCTCGATTCGTTCCCATTAAGACAAAAAGAAAAGAAAAATCTTTCGCTCTGTTGGGGCTGCCCCCTCACAGGTCCTTCTCCAGTTATTCAATTTTTTCATCTTTAAATCAATTTAGCTAAGTCAAATGTCCAGCCTTTGTGATCTAATTACTGGAGTTCACACAGCAATGTCCCATCCAGGTTCAAGTTCAGCTGCACCTTGAGGTCATTTCCCTATAAATGAATTATACCTCTCCGGTAATTGCCTATTTGAAAGAAACTAAAGAACATCCATTGTGGCTTTTCTGCCCGCCCAATGGGTTAATTCATCCAGCTATTTTCCCCTTACTGTTACTGAGGGAAAACATCCACTCAAAATATAACTTAAAATATAACTTCAACATTTTACAAATGCTCAGAATAATAATACACTCTTGACAAGGTGTTGCTTTCTGCTTGTGCAGAGGGTTACCTTTTTTTTCGACAAACTCACCGACTAATGCATGGTACCACACATACCAATAGCTTACACATTACAATGGTTCTCTCTTTCATGTCTAATAGCAGCACACAGCCTTTTCTCCACTGGTTACATTCTTCAATTGGTCAGAAAATTATTATTTTAAAATACCAAATATATGTGATTCCACCATGGCCATAATGAAAGTTTGGTTTTCCCAGGTTAATTAATCTCAATTCCAAATTAATTCAAACCAATTTCAAACTAACCAGTGCCAGTTGAAAAAAAACTATAGACACACACACACTTAAAGACAAGTTACAGACCATCCACATGCTTTTAATAATTATTCACACTGAAACATCAGAGATTTTTAGTCCAGTATTTCTCCACCTGAGCCCATAAGCTGCTGTAATGTGGCCACTAACATTTGTACCGGGTCGTCGGCTGCCTTCCTGTGGCTCTGTTTTGCCTCAGCACCCTCGTAACCTGGTGTCGAAATCTCGACCTCAGAAAAGAATGACTCCGACACTTACAGCTCCGATGGAAGTTTCCCTTTTAATTTACTTGCTCGCAAGGGGTAGGTTTCACTCAGTCAAGGGCCAAATGAACACCTCCGCAATGGTACAGCTTCACAAGATATTTATACAGTAAAACCCAAGTTCTGGCCTCTCCCTGTGTATTGCTCTGTCTCACAGTCAGTGAATACAGATAAAGAGTTAATTACTATATCCTGGTCCTGACATGGTGTCGAGATATTTCCTTTTGTCAGGGTTATCAGAAAGCCAAACGGCCATTACTCCATGAGTCATAGGTAATGGGCTATCACCTGTCTTGTATTGTATCAGGATTATCCAATTTCCTGGTCAGTTTACCTGTTTGCTTCAAATGGATGAGGTAAAGGAAAGAGATAATGGCTAGAAGATAAGGGTGGGGTGACATGGAACTCCTGTAGTGTAGACAATAGGAGAGCACCATGGGGGGTTACTTGTCTCAGCATGACTTGTCTCCTAGCTGTCTGATAACCATCAGCCATCTAACAGCAGGTTTGGCTGTTCATAATAAGCTGGCTGCTAAAATGCAGAAAGTTCTGGAAGGGCCAGGACTCCATTTTAATCAAAAGGCACACAAATACCGTATGGTATCAGCTTAGATAAAAATACATTTCCACACTGGCTTCCCTCCTTTCGGGAGCCTACAATTCCAGCTCCAGTGTCCCAAAATTCCACAGTTATAACACTCTTGGGATTGACCCACATTACCTCCCTCTTGTCTCCCTGTGCCCATCGTGTTCCCAGCCTGTAGGGTGTATAAATCTGCTTTGTCTACGTTGCCAAAATCGAACTCGTAAAATTTCTTGAACATTTCTCTGAGTAGGGCCTGGTATAGCTGCTCCGTTTCCTTCGGGCACCATGCAGGTAAGTGTACTTCTGTAAGGTTTAAGATAAATGAAGCTACTGTATAGTGTACCCCCTGGTATTCCTCGATGTCACCTCTGTGACCCATACTCGCCCCCATTAGGGCAAGCAGGAGCAAGGCCCCTCTCCTCATTCGGTTCTTTCTGTGTAGGGACAAAATAGATAGCCCTGTCCTTGAGAAAAACAGTTCTCTGGCTTGGCAAAGGTGATCCAGTTCTACAATCCAACTTGAACTTTAAAATTTTAAAATTTCTAAAATCTAAACTTAACTCCCAAAAATATTTAAAACACCCTTAAAATCGTACAGTAACACTACGTACATTCGCCACCCGTCTCCGGGTGGCCAGGCTAAATCCTGTTCTGCTCCTTCCTTTTGCGGCCTCTGGGCAGCTTGCATGGCTGGATGTAAGGTGGTCTATACCACAGGACCCCGAGAACTGGGGGTTTCCCTGAGTCCCAGATGATCGGGGGAATGGCCCCTCCGGTACTACAGTACACTACCCCCTTCTGTGTAACTGCTGGGTCCATGTCCTTCCCTGTGTGTTCTGTGCAGCCTGAGGCTGCAGGCTGCGGACTCTCAGTTGGTGGCTGGTCCACCACTACCTCTCCCGTCAATCCCTCACCGCTGAAGGCTGCTGGCTGGGGAGTCCCTGTCCGTAGACTGATCCCTGATTTTGGATATTCTTTTACGGATGGCAAACCTCCCGGGGCTGAACCACTGAAACTGGGGCACTGGTGATCACGGTATAGAAACATAGAAACATAGAAAATAGGTGCAGGAGCAGGCCATTCAGCCCTTCTAGCCTGCACCGCCATTCAATGAGTTCATGGCTGAACATGAAACTTCAGTACCCCCTTCCTGCTTTCTCGCCATAACCCTTGATCCCCCGAGTAGTAAGGACTTCATCTAACTCCCTTTTGAATATATTTAGTGAATTGGCCTCAACTACTTTCTGTGGTAGAGAATTCCACAGGTTCACCACTCTCTGGGTGAAGAAGTTTCTCCTCATCTCGGTCCTAAATGGCTTACCCCTTATCCTCAGACTGTGACCCCTGGTTCTGGACTTCCCCAACATTGGGAACATTCTTTCTGCATCTAACCTGTCTAAACCCGTCAGAATTTTAAACGTTTCTATGAGGTCCCCTCTCATTCTTCTGAACTCCAGTGAATACAAGCCCAATTGATCCAATCTTTCTTGATAGGTCAGTCCCGCCATCCCGGGAATCAGTCTGGTGAACCTTTGCTGCACTCCCTCAATAGCAAGAATGTCCTTCCTCAAGTTAGGAGACCAAAACTGTACACAATACTCCAGGTGTGGCCTCACCAAGGCCCTGTACAACTGTAGCAACACCTCCCTGCCCCTGTATTCAAATCCCCTCGCTATGAAGGCCAACATGCCATTTGCTTTCTTAACCGCCTGCTGTACCTGCATGCCAACCTTCAATGACTGATGTACCATGACACCCAGGTCTCGTTGCACCTTCCCTTTTCCTAATCTGTCACCATTCAGATAAAAGTCTCTCTCTCTGTTTTTACCACCAAAGTGGATAACCTCACATTTATCCACATTATACTTCATCTGCCATGCATTTGCCCACTCACCTAACCTATCCAAGTCACTCTGCAGCCTAATAGCATCCTCCTCGCAGCTCACACTGCCACCCAACTTAGTATCATCCGCAAATTTGGAGATACTGCATTTAATCCCCTCGTCTAAATCATTAATGTACAATGTAAACAGCTGGGGCCCCAGCACAGAACCTTGCGGCACTCCACTAGTCACTGCCTGCCATTCTGAAAAGTACCCGTTTACTCCTACTCTTTGCTTCCTGTCTGACAACCAGTTCTCAATCCACGTCAGCACACTACCCCCAATCCCATGTGCTTTAACTTTGCACATTAATCTCTTGTGTGGGACCTTGTCGAAAGCCTTCTGAAAGTCCAAATATACCACATCAACTGGTTCTCCTTTGTCCACTTTACTGGAAACATCCTCAAAAAATTCCAGAAGATTTGTCAAGCATGATTTCCCTTTCACAAATCCATGCTGACTTGGACCTATCATGTCACCATTTTCCAGATGCACTGCTATGACATCCTTAATAATTGATTCCATCATTTTACCCACTACTGAGGTCAGGCTGACCGGTCTATAATTCCCTGTTTTCTCTCTCCCTCCTTTTTTAAAAAGTGGGGTTACATTGGCTACCCTCCACTCCATAGGAACTGATCCAGAGTCAATGGAATGTTGGAAAATGACTGTCAATGCATCCGCTATTTCCAAGGCCACCTCCTTAAGTACTCTAGGATGCAGGCCATCAGGCCCTGGGGATTTATCTGCCTTCAATCCCATCAATTTCCCCAACACAATTTCCCGACTAATAAAGATTTCCCTCAGTTCCTCTTCCTTACTAGACCCTCTGACCCCTTTTATATCCGGAAGGTTGTTTGTATCCTCCTTAGTGAATACCGAACCAAAGTACTTGTTCAATTGATCCGCCATTTCTTTGTTCCCCGTTATGACTTCCCCTGATTCTGACTGCAGGAGACCTACGTTTGTCTTCACCAACCTTTTTCTCTTTACATACCTATAGAAACTTTTGCAATCCGCCTTAATGTTCCCTGCAAGCTTCTTCTCGTACTCCATTTTCCCTGTCCTAATCAAACCCTTTGTCCTCCTCTGCTGAGTTCTAAATTTCTCCCAGTCCCCAGGCTCGCTGCTATTTCTGGCCAATTTGTATGCCACTTCCTTGGCTTTAATACTATCCCTGATTTCCCTAGATAGCCACGGTTGAGCCACCTTCCCCTTTTTATTTTTACGCCAGACAGGAATGTACAATTGTTGTACTTCATCCATGCGGTCTCTAAATGTCTGCCATTGCCCATCCACAGTCAACCCCCTAAGTATAATTCGCCAATCTATCCTAGCCAATTCACGCCTCATACCTTCAAAGTTACCCTTCTTTAAGTTCTGGACCATGGTCTCTGAAATTACTGTTTCATTCTCCATCCTAATGCAGAATTCCACCATATTATGGTCACTCTTCCCCAAGGGGCCTCGCACAATGAGATTGCTAATTAATCCTCTCTCATTACACAACACCCAGTCTAAGATGGCCTCCCCCCTAGTTGGTTCCTCAACATATTGGTCTAGAAAACCATCCCTTATGCACTCCAGGAAATCCTCCTCCACCGTATTGCTTCCAGTTTGGCTAGCCCAATCTATGTGCATATTAAAGTCACCCATTATAACTGCTACACCTTTATTGCATGCACCCCTAATTTCCTGTTTGATGCCCTCCCCAACATCCCTATTACTGTTTGGAGGTCTGTACACAACTCCTACTAACGTTTTTTGCCCTTTGGTGTTCTGCAGCTCTACCCATATAGATTCCACATCATCCAAGCTAATGTCTTTCCTAACTATTGCATTAATCTCCTCTTTAACCAGCAATGCTACCCCACCTCCTTTTCCTTTTATTCTATCCTTCCTGAATGTTGAATACCCCTGAATGTTGAGTTCCCAGCCCTGATCATCCTGGAGCCACGTCTCCGTAATCCCAATCACATCATATTTGTTAACATCTATTTGCACAATTAATTCATCCACCTTATTGCGGATACTCCTTGCATTAAGACACAAAGCCTTCAGGCTTGTTTTATTAACACCCTTTGTCCTTTTAGAATTTTGCTGTACAGTGGCCCTTTTTGTTCTTTGCCTTGGGTTTCTCTGCCCTACACTTTTCCTCATCTCCTTTCTGTCTTTTGCTTTTGGCTCCTTTTTGTTTCCCTCTGTCTCCCTGCATTGGTTCCCATCCCCCTGCCATATTAGTTTAAATCCTCCCCAACAGCACTAGCAAACACTCCCCCTAGGACATTGGTTCCAGTCCTGCCCAGGTGCAGACCGTCCGGTTTGTACTGGTCCCACCTCCCCCAGAACCGGTCCCAATGCCCCAGGAATTTGAATCCCTCCCTGCTGCACCACTGCTCAAGCCACGTATTCATCTGCGCTATCCTGCGATTCCTACTCTGACTATCACGTGGCACTGGTAGCAATCCCGAGATTACTACTTTTGAGGTCCTACTTTTTAATTTAGCTCCTAGCTCCTTAAATTCGTTTCGTAGGACCTCATCCCTTTTTTTGCCTATGTCGTTGGTACCAATGTGCACCACGACAACTGGCTGTTCTCCCTCCCATTTCAGAATGTCCTGCACCCGCTCCGAGACATCCTTGACCCTTGCACCAGGGAGGCAACATACCATCCTGGAGTCTCGGTTGCGGCCGCAGAAACGCCTATCTATTCCCCTCACAATTGAATCCCCTATCACTATCGCTCTCCCACTCTTTTTCTTGTCCTCCTGTGCAGCAGAGCCAGCCACGGTGCCATGAACTTGGCTGCTGCTGCCCTCCCCTGATGAGTCATTCCCCTCAACAGTACCCAAAGCGGTGTATCTGTTTTGCAGGGGGATGACCGCAGGGGACCCCTGCACTACCTTCCTTGCTCTACTCTTCCTGCTGGTCTTCCATTCCCGATCTGGCTGTGGATCCTTTCCCTGCGGTAAGACCAACTCACTACACGTGATACTCACGTCATTCTCAGCATCGTGGATGCTCCAGAGTAAATCCACCCTCAGCTCCAATTCCGTAACGCCGTGGTGTGCGGGGAGTCCTTCTTAAGGCTCTGGCTACTGGGGGTGTGTCCGAGTCCCAAATGATTGGGGGGATAGCTCCTCCAGTAATACAGTTCACCGCCCCTATCGGTGCAATCTGTGAGTCTGCAACGTCCCCTGTGGGCTTTCCACAGTCAGAGGCTGGTGGCTGAGGATCCCTGTCCCTAGAACGGTTCACTGTTCCCAATGATAGTGGGATGGAGAACAACCCAGCCTGTTCGTTCCCTGTGAAACCTTCTCGACTGTACTGGACCCCATTAGATAGAGGTGAGGCGGCTGGGTTATCTGTGTATACAATGGTGCTTGAAGTTCCAGTATCTAGCAGATAGGTCCCTGTCACGTCCTCCACCTCCATCTTAATGCATGGAAAAGGGGAGGTGCAACGAGACCTGGGTGTCATGGTACATCAGTCATTGAAGGTTGGCATGCAGGTGCAGCAGGCGGTAAAGAAAGCAAATGGCATGTTGGCCTTCATAGCGAGGGGATTTGAGTACAGGGGCAGGGAGGTGTTGCTACAGTTGTACAGGGCATTGGTGAGGCCACACCTGGAGTATTGTGTACAGTTTTGGTCTTCTAACCTGAGGAAGGACATTCTTGCTATTGAGGGAGTGCAGCGAAGGTTCACCAGACTGATTCCCGGGATGGCGGGACTGACCTATCAAGAAAGACTGGATCAACTGGGCTTGTATTCACTGGAGTTCAGAAGAATGAGAGGGGACCTCATAGAAACATTTAAAATTCTGACGGGGTTAGACTGGTTAGATGCAGGAAGAATGTTCCCAATGTTGGGGAAGTCCAGAACCAGAGGTCACAGTCTAAGGATAAGGGGCAAGCCATTTAGGACCGAGATGCGGAGGAACTTCTTCACCCAGAGAGTGGTGAACCTGTGGAATTCTCTACCACAGAAAGTTGTTGAGGCCAATTCACTAAATATATTCAAAAAGGAGTTAGATGAGGTCCTTACTACTAGGGGGATCAAGGGGTATGGCGAGAAAGCAGGAATGGGGTACTGAAGTTGAATGTTCAGCCATGAACTCATTGAATGGCGGTGCAGGCTAGAAGGGCCGAGTGGCCTACTCCTGCACCTATTTTCTATGTTTCTATGTTTCTATGTCTCTTGTGTGCATTGTATTCTCGGGGACACAGGTACACAGGGGTGCCGGTTCTCGTCATGGGTCATGTAATGTCTGTTAGCTTGTAATGTTTGTAGCTCCACACTGTGGATCTGCATGTATTATGTACTGCAAGTGCATAGTTAATCATTAAACAGAACCAGGCAGTTTCCGGAGTCTTCCGAGAGAGCTGCCTCCATGTAAAGAAGCTGTGTGTGCTGTGCTCTGTGAAAATATCACAGTTGACGACTGAGATTGGATTTTTCGGATGATTTAAAGCTAAAATTTTGTTGGTGAAGGATTCAGCCAGCTGACAGAGAGACATTGGAAGTTTCTGTCTTTGGAAAAAAGCTACAAAATCCGAGGTAAAATACAGCACATGGTGAGAACAGCTAGAGATTAAAATGGCAGGTGTAATCGGATATTTGGGAGAATATAGACAAGACCGGGAACATTTTAAAGCGTATGTGGATCGGCTAGAAATGTATTTCACTGCAAAATAATATAATCGAAGTTCCAGACAATGCAGTCCAGAACCAGGCTGTGTTGGAACGTAAGATTACATATCGAAATACTCCTCATACAACTACTGGTAGAACACCAGCAGAGTTGTTTCTCAAATGACAGCCACGAACCAGATTCTCGTTGTTAAAGCCAAATTTGGCACAGTCCGTAGAAGAGTCACAATTAAGACAGAAAGAGAATCACGATAAAGGTAGAGTAAAAGAGAGAAGTGTGAAATTAAACCAGAAGGTGAGTGTGAAAAACCATCACCATAAATGGTTAAAGTTGTTACCAGGAAGAGTGGTGAAGATATGTGGTCCTCGCACATATTTGTCAAAGATGTTTGACAATGGACAGTGTTAGGTTTGTTCATATTGATCATATTTTACCTACAGACATGGAAGGAGTTGAAGGTGGGAATGATTTTAATTATTTCTGACTCATCAGACAGTTTTGATATACCAGTTGCAAATAATAAATCCAATGTACTGGAAACAAATCCAGGAGAGAATCAGAATGAAAGTCTGAGTCCGAGTCAGGAAAACAAAGAGCCTGAAGTTAGAGTGAGTTCAAATGAAAATCAAGGAAATTCCGTGGAGGAAAACGTTCCTCAGGATGAGCCTCGAATGAGTTTAGATTCGACACCATGTTTGGAAGGTACTGTTCGAGAGCGAAGGTATCCTCTTCGAAACAGAAAACAAGTGGTGAAGTTAAATTTGTAAATATAAAAAAAAATAAGTTTATATCCTGTGTTATGTAGAAACATGAAAGTTATGTATGATGTTTGTTGTGATGGCTTCTTCATTTAGGAGGGAGAAGTGTAATGTCTGTAAGCTTGTAATGTTTGTAGCTCCACACTGTGGATGTGGACGTATTGTGTACTGCAAGTGCATAGTTAATCATTAAACAGAACCAGGCAGTTTCTGGAATCTTCCGAGAGAGCCTCCTCCATGTTAAGAAGCTGTGTGTGCTGTGCTCTGTGAATATATCACAGGTCAGGATTTGGCGGGGCGGATGGGGTTCCCCTTCCAATGGCTGTAGCTACCTTCCCTGGGCCGTCCAATACGGACCAGAGCGCGGCCACGAACTCCTCGAAGGAAGAGGGAGAGTTCTGCGCTCCAGGTCCGGGTCCGGCCTTTTGGGCAGGTGCTGGGAGTTACTTAGCTACATTATCATTCCAATGGTTCCTCCATCCCTTTCTCCAATGCCCACTTTTCTCGCATCCAAAGCAGTTATGCTTGGTGTCGGAAGTGATACCCCCTTCCTGGTGCCATTCCCTCTTTGCTTGGTGGGGCCTTAACTCATCTACCCTCCCCTTGGGTGGGTTCTCCTCTGTCCCTCGGCCGCTCCTAAAAGCCAGGGTTAGTTGCCTAATCACTGACTCCTCGGTGGCGTTGGGATCCCTAGGATCGAACCACAGCTCAGCTTTGGCCTTCACCCATGGCAAACTCTTTGCCACCAGGCTCCGGAACCAGTGAGCCTTCTCATCCCGGGTCAAGTGATCCCGGTTGAGGGTCCCACTGCAGGCACTCTTGTAGACGAGCCACAGCCTGTCTGTGAAAGCTTGTGGGGTTTCCCCTGCCTGTTGCAGTGTCCTCTCCACTCGGGAAAACGGGCTCCCATTGTTGAGGCCCATAGCCTCCAGGATTTCTTCCTGGATGGCCGCAGATATACTTTGCCCGCACTTGGTGTTTGTGGAGAGAGGCTGGTACAATCTACTTTCTCAGGAGAATAGGAGCATTTTTGCCGTTTCGGAGTCGTCGCACCCATTGATGCCTGTCGCTTGGTCTATTTCCATAAAGTGAACCGAAGGGTCCCCTTTATGGGTGAGCTTGTCCTTTATGGGTGGGTTACCATGGTTCCAGGCTGCTGGGTGCTGTGGGGGACCACGAAGTTACTTTCGAGGGGTCCTGCTGCCTCACCGAGAATGGGCGTACCGTACTTCTGCTGCCGGACCGGGCACATCGGCACCAGTCCCGGCCCTTGTCGTACTGGTGTCACTCCCACCTCACCCTGCTGCCAAGTCGCGTTACAACCCGATGTCACAGGTGGTGGTGCACCGTCCCCATCTGCCCCGCAAACTGTTCGCCCCTCCTGCTGCTAAACCGGGCTAAGCCCCAGTGCCACAGATACTGGGTGAATGTCCCTCTCCGTTCGCCCCTCCTGCTGCCAGACCGGGCTAAGCCCCAGTGCCACAGATACTGGGTGAATGTCCCTCTCCGTTCGCCCCTCCTGCTGCTAAACCGGGCTAAGCCCCAGTGCCACAGATACTGGGTGAATGTCCCTCTCCGTTCGCCCCTCCTGCTTCTAAACCGGGCTAAGCCCCGGTGCCACAGATACTGGGTGAATGTCCCTCTCCGTTCGCCCCTCCTGCTGCCAGACCGGGCTAAGCCCCAGTGCCACAGATACTGGGTGAATGTCCCTCTCCGTTCGCCCCTCCTGCTGCCAGACCGGGCTAAGCCCCAGTGCCACAGATACTGGGTGAATGTCCCTCTCCGTTCGCCCCTCCTGCTGCCAGACCGGGCTAAGCCCTGGTGCCACAGATACTGGGTGAATGGTCCTCTCCGTTCGCCCCTCCTGCTGCCAAACCGGGCTAAGCCCCGGTGCCACAGATACTGGTCGAACGGTTCCCCCTGCTCTTCCTGCCGTACTCGGGTTTATTAGGCAGAACATGTCTTTGGCCTTGGAAAGAGCAAGGCTCAGACTCTCAATTTGCTTTTGGCAGGGACCGTGGTCTCCAGTCTCGAACCCTCAGCTGCTTGCTACCTTATAAGTGGCCTGAACGTCCCTTAACTTCTCCTCCTGCGCTTTAATTATTCTGGTGAGGCGGGTGTTTACCTCCTGCAACACCAGTTCTTATCCCTTCGCTTCGGTGACCTGGTACTGAAGGTAATCCTGGCCGTTTCTATGTGTTTCCACTAACTGTACTTTTCCTTGCTTTTGCTTGCCTAACTCCTCAAATGATCACTCCCCCATGATAGCTCTGGCACTCGAGTGTTCCTCGGACTCCCTGAGGTCTGCCTCCAGAGACTCGACTTTCTTGTCCAATTGCTAGACTTGTCGGTGTAGGCAGACTAACCATATTGCTTTCTCCACAGAGCGCTTATGGTCCTTACTCTCAGTCCATTTGGCTGCAGCGTCCACAGGATGCTCAGCGCGCAATAGGTTCAGTACCATTTCTTTGTTATATTGACTTTCTTGAACATGTAAGAGGAAATCCTCTCTTCCATTTTGCTTCTTTTCTCAAAAACAGTGTCTACTGCATCACACCCTTTTGACCACGCTCCTAACTGGCTCGCCATTCTGTAGGGGGTGGTGTGCGGGGTCAGTGTGCCTCCCCTGACCCAGAGCAGTTGCGAGTCGCTCCCACTCCCTGGTTCTCAAGCCTGGATTTATTAATCAGGGTGTGATAAATTACAGCAGACAACTGTTTTGTACAAAGAAGGTATGGATTTTATTCAACAAAGCAAAGAACACAAATATACTCCAGTAAAACTGTAACATCTTACAAAAGGTTCTAAACAATGGGGAATACTTTGTTTCGGTAATAAACACAACAGAAATACCTCCCACCTCCCACTTACTCTCTAGCTAAGTTAGACTCGAGGGCAACAGAGATAATGCTCACCAATCCTTCCTTTGACAGTTAGGGCTGTTTCGATGTTTCGGGGTTCTTTGTTTATAGCCGGTTTGCCTTGCCATACCCCGGACGTGGCAGAAGACCCCTGCTGCGTATTGAAGCCAGTTGGGGCGAGTTCTTTTCTCCGATGTCGCGATGTTTCTTCCTGCGTTTTCTTGCCGTGTGCTCTCGATCTTGTTGTTCCGAAGGGCTTGGTCAGAAAAGTTCTTTCTGTGATGGTCAGAATAGAAATAGATCTCTTGGTACGATAGGCCCTTAATTATACTCTAAGAGTCTGTTTAATCTTCGCGCCAAATCTAACGTTTCTTTTGTTTAAGTTTTGCTGCCCAGCTAACTGAAACTTGATTAAGTTTTAATCTGGCATTGATAGATTTTTTTGAGTTGATGAGCTCTTGTCCATTGTGATAGCACCGCTTTTTTTGCTTCCAGAAGTCTGGCCTGAGCCAGATATTTCTATGTCTGTTGAAAAGGTGTTGGAATATGTGTGTGACATTTGGGTCCTCTGGGTGGGGTGGATAATGTTTCTTCCGTGTTTGACTGTTTAAATGCTAATGTTTTCTTGGGGCAGGTTTCTAGGGTAAACAGTTCCCAGGCAATTTGATTAGCTCTGATGTCCAAACTGGCCTTTTAGAGATTGACCCCACCCCTTTTCTTGCAGACCCAACATTCACCTTTTAAAAATCCCAAACTTGGTTAAAAACTCATAGATTTCTTCCATAAGCATTTTTGGATCCCAAACTTTCTGTTTGATAGTTCCAAATCGAATTTCCTTTCCAATGAGTCCAAACACTGAGCGGTTTCCACGAATTTTGGAATCTTGCTGTACTCGGTGGAACAGCAGAGGCTGCTCTGTCCCCATCACCTCTGTTTGCTCCACCCAGTCGGTGGGTGGAGGTGACGCAGTCCCATTTGAGGGACATTCATTGACCACTCGGTGAGGGCCAAATGTATCCTGCAGGGTCACCCAATCTAATTCATGTGGGGCCCCTGTTGTTATGTGGGTAAATTCCCAGGACCGACAAGAATAAAGAGTCAGAGAATTGCAGGAATATTTTGTGTCCCATGTTATAAAAGCTCCAATTAGTAAAATTCAGGTTTTTGGTTTGTCCAAAGGAACAGGTGCAGATGAGGTCACTTTACGAACTGTAACAATGTTTTTCTTCATCTCTCATTCGTTCAACATAAAAAGATGTAAAACCCCATGTAAATGTTACTGAGAACAGGAGCCAAGAGAGGACTTGCGTGTCTCTTATTGCAAAGTAGTAAAATCAGCTCGAAACTTCGCTCAAAAACAGGGTCATTGTAAATGTCGGAGAGATCTAGACCACCCAAAGTTCACTGAAGTAAAGCCGACCTCCAAAGGCAGATCTGAAGCCAAATCCCAATTCTTCATCCCGATATTTACAGGGTCGGCATTTCAGAGCAATACGTGGAGCTGATTTTTACATTTGTAAATTGTTAAAGTGCTCTTCGGTCACGCAGTAAAAATAAAGCTGTATAAACTTTAACCTGGGACATATTTAGCCGGATCATTGCACATTGAGCTCACTGTATTGTTTATTCCTCCTTGGGTTATGGGTGTCGCTGGCAAGGCCGGCATTTATTGCCCATCCCCAGGTGCTCTTGAGAAGATGACGGTGAGCATCAAAGTTCCTGTAATATTTTTTCGGGCCCTGCGTCTCCTTTAAGGGGCTCCGCGGCCCATTTAAAATACCGTGCATGTGTGTTTATCTATTGAAAAGCCGACTGCGTGGGACCCCTGGAGCACTGTGCAGACATGCGGCTGTGCGGCCACGGGGCTTACAGGGAACATTAGTGAGCATTCTTCTTGAACCGCTGCAGTCCGGTGGTGAAGGTATGTCCACATTGTTGTTAGGTAGGAAGTTGCAGGATCTTGACCCAGTGACGATGAAGAACAGTGAGATATGTCTTGGTGAGGAACTTGGAGGTGCTGGTGTTCACGTGCACCTGCTGCTCTTTTCCTTCTCGGTGGTGGAGGTCGTGGGTTTGGGAGGAGCTGCCGAAGAAATCCTAGGGACTTGTTGCAGTGCCCCCTGCATGTGGGAATATGCCGGTGTTACCGTGTTCAAGGTTCGGTAATCGATCGTGAGCCGCCAGCTCCCATCTGCTTTTTTAACTGACAAAATTGGTGAATTATTTGCAAAAATGTCCTGCCGTATAATGCCCTGCTGTAGCAATGTGTCCAGTGTGGTTTGTAGCGCTAACTGACTCTCAGCTGGAATGGGGCACTGTTTTACTTTAACATGGGCCGGCCCGTTAACCACCTCCTCCTGTATTGAGTGCCCACAATTGTGCTTGTGAGTAGCAAACACGGCCCGATACTGAGTTAACAGAGCTTGTGTGTTCGGGTCTGTGTGTGTGTGTAGTTATCTCGTATGTCTCAGGCTCCTCAATCACAGAAATAGTCGGGACCCCTCTGCCATGAGAATTTTGGTCTCCTAAACTGAGGAAGTTCTTGCTACTGAGGGACTGCAGTGAAGGATCATCAAACTGATTCCCAGGATGGCAGGACTGGCATATCAAGAAAGACTGGATCAACTGGGCTTGTATTCACTGGAGTTTAGAAGAATGAGAGAGGATCTCATAGAAACGTTAAAATTCTGACGGGGTTAGACAGGTTAGATGCAGGAAAAATGTTCCCAATGTTGGGGAAGTCCAGAACCAGGGGCCACAGTCTAAGGATAAGGGGTAAGCCATTTACGACCGACATGAGGAGAAACTTCTTCACCCAGAGAGTAGTGAACCTGTGGAATTCTCTACCACAGGAAGTTGTTGAGGCTAATTCACTAAATATGTTCAAAAAGGAGTTAGATGTAGTCCTTACTACTAGGGGGATCAAGGGGTATGGCGAGAAAGCAAGAATGGGGTACTGAAGTTGCATGTTCAGCCATGAACTCATTGAATGGCGGTGCAGGCTCGAAGGGCCGAATGGCCTACTCCTGCACCTATTTTCTATGCTTCTAATGTTCCCAATGTTGGAGAAATCCAGAACCAGGGGACACAGTCTAAGGATAAGGGGTAAGCCATTTAGGACTGAAATGAGGAGAAACTTCTTCACTCAGAGAGTTGTTAACCTGTGGAATTCCCTACCGCTGAGAGTATTGATGCCAGTTCATTGGATATATTCAAGAGGAAGTTAGATATGGCCATTATGGCTAAAGGGATCAAGGGGTATGGAGAGAAAGCAGGAAAGGGGTACTGAGGTGAATGATCAGCTATGATCTTATTGAATGGTGGTGCAGGCTCAAAGGACCGAATGGCCTACTCCTGCTATTTTCTATGTTTATATGTTTCTATGTTTTCTTTTCTGAACCATAGTAGATCATAATCCACAATTATACCACCCTTATCGAGTAAATCAGTAAAGACCCCATGAACCTTCCCATCACTGACTTTAAGCTAAATAGTCTTTCGCTCCTTGGACTTGTTCTATCTCCCACTTTAAATATAGGAATCACATTAGTTGTGTGCCAGTCCTCTGGCACTATTCCCTTTTATGCATTTATCAATATATAATAGTGCCTCTGCTTTCTCTCCCTTTGCTTGTTTTAATATTCACAGATACAATCCATCTGGACCAGGGGTTTATACTCCCAAAGTTTGATTAGTTTATCAATCATCTCCCCTCCTTCTGTCTTAAATATCTTTGTATCTTTTTTGATCCATTCTTCTAATTTCATGTCCACATTGTTAGTCTCCCTGGTAAATACTTTACACTAACTTCCTTGGTATTTTAATCAATTCCTCTGTTTATAAAGCCAAGGATCCTGTATGCTTTTTTAACATTCTTAAAAACTTGTCTTCCACCTTCGAAGATTTCCATTCATAAAACTCCAGGGCCCAGAAATTTGAGTCCGCCACGAGAGTTGCCTTAGTAATGGGGTGGCTCGGGTTAACGGCCACTGAAAATGGTCATGGCGGTCAGAGAGAAAGATTCGTGCTGGGGATGAAAGATTTTTAGCCCAGCACTAACTCACTGTGTAACACCCTCCTGGTGGAGTTAGTGCAGGCATTTGAGGCAAAGTTGGTGTCCAGAAGCGGCGTTCCATCTTCCAACCATCTCTGGAAGCAAGGCAATAAATTCACTAGGAATTGTCGGATATTAAAAGGCCAATGTCTTCTGAACTGATCAAAATAAAATTGAAGGGAGAAAATGCAGTTTTCAGCCCTGACTGCCTTTAAAAAAAAATTAGCATTAAAAAGAAATCCCAAATGGAAGTATTTAGCTCCTAAAGCTGAATTCCCTTCCACACCTCAAAAAATGGGAAAAGTGCTTCAGCACTAATACAAATGGGTGAGCAAGCCAGGGAAGGGCACCCAGGGTCTCGCACGCAGCACTCCAGCTTTGTACAGGGGGCCAACACTGCAGGAGAGGTCCTCCGCCCACAGGGGCCAGGAGGCCCTCCAGAAAGAATGATGTGGGACCACATCACCGAGGCCGTCACTGCCAGCAGTGTCGCCCCAACCACCTGGCTCCAGTGCCCAAAGAAGCTTCATGGCCTCAGACCAGGGGTCAAAGTCAGTGACTCCATCTTCAAAAGCCATTTCCTACCAACTGATTCACCAGCCTCACACACTGCTCAATGCACGACTCCGGCCATGCTGATCACTCACCTGCAGCAATCTGCACCAATCACAAGGCACAGCTCCCATTCCTAGCCTCACCTCACCATCTGGGAAGAGACAGTGCAGGCCATTCTTGGTAGCAGCATGGCTAAGCCATTGGCCAGCTCCTGGGAAATCAATCATCCATTCCCGTAGATCCCAAACAGAGAGGGTTGGCAACCCGAAGGGTGTGAGCTGGAATAATTGCAAAATGGTTGCCCCAAATGTTCAGACTTCCCGGGAACCGACTCTCAGAGAGTTAATATTTCTAAATCCATCACATGGATGGAACAGAGTAACATTTCCATAATCAGTCAGCGACGGTATTTCTTCAACACAACGCTCCTACCTGCAGCTAAACTGTATTCAAAACCGTCTTCATAAAACACTATAAAAAGATGTGAACTCGCTGCTCAAACACCAGAAGGGACTGAGAGTCATTCAGTGTGTTCGACAGTGATCGGAGCGGACACCAAGATGCTGAGACTCTGCTTAACTGTGTCTGTCCTCTTCGGACGTCAGATCGCTGCAAAGGAAGAATATCATGAGGGGATCGATTTCTGTGGTGACTATGGCTGCCCTCAGCCCATAGAAATGATTCAGTTCAACGTGAGTATAGTTAGCAGTTCACTGCGTTCTATGTTTGTACCTGTGGGAATGGTTTATGGCCCGTTTTTTAGTCCATAACGAGCGATGCGCCGACAGCACGTGTCCCAACCGAGAGGCCTGAGGTCGACCCGAAATTGGTCCTCGGGCCACATTAACATTTTATGGGTTTCTGTCACCCCCTGCTGTGTCTCCACGGGCAGCTTGTTCATTTTACTAAGAAGAATATCGGGCCACTTGTCTCTCCAGCAGTGGCTGTAAGCTAAACCCTGGGAGTGGGGGGTTGGTGTGGCCACAGAGAGGGGGCATTGGGGCGATGGCAGGGACTGTGGAGTCGGGGAGCACTCCTGCTTCTCCTGGCTCCACTCAATCCAAGTCGGTTTCTGAAAGGAAGCTTGTAACAAGCATAAGGCACCTACTTTACATATGTAAGAGACCCAACGCATTTTTTGGGCAGCCCCCCAGGATGCTGGCGAAGCCATATCAATATTGTGACGCCTTTAATGCAGGCACAGATTGGGCCTGAGGCTTTGCACTCTGAAATTATGCCTTTTTGTCCCAGTCTTCTTCACAGAAATGCGGACCAATTTCTAACCCAGTGGAATTTCCCTGTATATATAAAGTGGGAAAAGACTCACAGGGAAACACGGTACCTGGACAATGGGTCATTAGCACTGATTCAGTCTGGGAGGATTTTAATGTTCTCCATGTTTGCTTATTGAAAACCCATAAGGACCAAGGCCCATAGTGCAGGACATCACCAAGGGTGAAAGAGTGAGAGAGACAGGAAGCTGAGGCCAAGAGCCCATCATAAAATCCTAACTCTCATTCAAGCCCAGTCCATCCAGGACATGAATACTGCTGCCACACCTGGGCACCTCGGACAGTCCTCTCAACACAGATGTGTTTCAGTAACTGTACAGTTGTGCCATGTGGTAATATCTTTTCTCTTAGAATTATGACGAGATGGAATATTTACCCGTTCAATGGATTGTAACAGAAGTTAATGGAATGGATATCAAGAGTGCACTCGCGACTGGCCTGGACAAACTACAGAATTATTCATGGTTTTTGAATGCTGCAGGTACATGAGATATTCCTTCAATGTAACAATAGAATATAAAACAACCCTTCGCTGTTTGAAATGTTTTCTTTGAAACTTCCTGTATAGAGAGACACACTGACCAAATAATGCCACCATTGTCAATCCCAAGGGTTGTGCTAGGATTGTGCCCATTGTGCCCTCCATAACTGACCCAGCCTCAGTTTGTGAGATCATTGACATGTTGCTGGTGGGCAGAAGTGCCACATGGGCTACTTCTTTGGTGCTCGCAGGCCCTGTGTGCCCAGAATCTGACGAGGCTGCCCACACATGGGGGTTTGGGATACCAAGCTCATGTTCCGACTCCAGCCATGGCCCTTGAATTGTCTCTGGATAATAAAGGTTCTTTGCCAGACCTGAACCAGAGTCCACATACACCCTTGTGGAAGCCCATACTCTTCATTTCTCTCAGCTCACTGGCTGCTACTGGAATGCCGGGTCCTGACTGAGGCTCAGTTCTGTTTAGAGAAGGTTAAGAGCAGATTTGATAAAGATGTTCAAAATCATGAATGGTTTTGATAGAATAAATAAGGAGAAACAGTTTCCAGTGGCAGAAGGGTCGGTAACCAGAGGAGGCAGATTTCAGGTGATTGGCAACAGAACCAGAGGCGACACGAGGAAACATTGTGTTGCACAGAGAGTTGTTGCCTGAAAGCAGAGTGAAAGCAGATTCAATAGTAATATTCAAAAGAATATTGGATAAATAGCTGAAGGGAAAAAATGCAGGGCTGTGGTTACGAACATGGGAGTGGATTAGTTAGAAAGCTCTACAAAGAGCGAGCCACTTTCTGTGCTGTACCATTCTATCATTCTGTGATTCAGTGTATCACATGAGTGTCTTCCACACCCCAGCACTGTCCCCCTGCCCCAACCTGTAACTTCAGACTCACCATGAGCAATGCCACAGGTGACCTTCTAGTAGAATGCTGTAACAGTGTTTTCTCTGTCTGCAGATACAATTGTTCCTGTTTCTGCACCTTGGGGACTTCAGGGATACTTGGTAAATGGCACAATACAACAGAAATTCGGGGTATTTGTTGTACTAGTTCCTGAACTCACCAGCCCACCTGAACCAACGGATCCAACCATTAAAATAGGAATGTCACATATCGGCTGGTTCTATGTCAGGTGAGTTTAGTTGGTGATATATTGTGATTGATATTTCTTTACATCAGATATTTAGCCAACATTATTTAACCTGTAGCAAGCCTGTGATTAATGGGCTGGTCCAGTCAGGTGGGTCGTTGGCCAACATTAATCGTGTAATAAGTTGTTTTGTGTCTCACAACCTTCAGTTCCTTCCTCTGAGGACACGGCTGGACCTCCACACTCACATCACTCAGGTTCATATCGAGCACTGGACATAGCTGAGTCACAATTCCTCGGGACGTGATTCCAGGATGTGAATTCTACACCAATGTAACTAAAGTAGTTGGGCTTTTCCCTGCTGGAGTGTCGCAGGAGTATAGACTTCCTCATTGTAACAATAATGGGGCTGGCTCCTGTTTTCAGACATTCTCACACACACCACATTCTGGGGGTTATTTTGACCAAAGGGTGAAAACAGGCGCTAAATGGCTGCAGTGCTAATAAGACTAACCTATTTGAAAGTCTGGATTTAGCACACAATTTGGGTCCTAATTGCTGATTACCAAAATTTGAACTTGCTGGAGATGGTACAACACAAACCTGCAGGTTTAACACTCAAGTGCTGATTAGACACCTTTTTCATGGAGCAGTATATGTGGCCTTCTCGCACCCACTTCCACTGAAGGTGTGGAGTGCTCTGGCTGGTACACAGCAGCGCATTGCAGGATGGCTCAGGGACCGAGGGAGAGGGTGCAAAGGTTCTCGGATGTGGTACTGGAGACTGGGGTGGAGGAGTTCCAGAGGAGGAGGGACGTCTTGTACCCTCAGGGGGGGAAGGACATCACCTCGCCCTCATGTCCATCTCTTCTACAGCATCTGGTGCTGCTCTGCCAGGCCTCATGTCCTACTCCCATTCCTCGTCCAACCCAAGAGGTGCCCTCGCAGATGACCATGACCAAGCACTCCCTTTCTCCTGGTGACTCCCATAAGGTGTCCAATAAGGTGGAGTAGCTCAGCACTTACTCATTTTAGGTGAAGTCCTCAGAAAAATTCTGGAATAAATGTTACTCAAGTGTTGGTGAGGTCTTGACAAAGTGTCCCAGAAAGTCTGCTGATGTGCCTCAAAAGTTCTCTTCACAACTGCAGCAGCAATGAATTTTTGATGAGGTAACCAGGAGATTCGATGAGGGTAGTGCATTTGATGTAGTGCATATCAATTATAGCAAGGCTTTTGATAATGTGCCACATGGCAGACTGGTCAGGAAAGTAAAAGCACATGGGATCCAGGGCAAAGTGGCAAGTTGTATCCAAAATTGGCTGAGAGGCAGGAAGCAAAATGTAATGGTTGATGGGTGTTTTTGTGACTGGAAGGCTGTTTCCAGTGGGGTTCCGCAGGGCTCAGTACCAGGTCTCATGCTTTTTGTGATTATATAACAATGATTTACACATGAATGTAGGGGGTACGATTAAGAAGTTTGCAAATTATACTAAAATTGGCTGTGTGGTTGATAATGAAGAAGAAATCTGTAGACTAAACGGTGGAACAGTGGAGGACTTTTAAGGAGCTCTTTCATAGAGCTCAACAAAAATATATTCCAGTGAAAAAGAAGGGTGGTAAGAGAAGATATAACCAGCCGTGGATAAACAAGGAAATAAAGGAGAGTATTAAATTAAAATCCAATGCATATAAGGTGGCCAAGGTTAGTGGGAAACTAAAAGATTGGGAACATTTTAAACGACAGCAAAGAATGAATAATAAAGCAATAAAGAAAGGAAAGACAGATTACGAAAGTAAACTTCCACAAAACATAAAAACAGGTAGTAAAAGCTTTTACCGATATATAAAACGGAAAAGAGTGACTGAAGTAAATGTTGGTCCCTTAGAAGATGAGAAGGGGGATTTAATAATGGGAAATGTGGAAATGGCTGAGACCTGAAACAATTATTTTGCTTCGATCTTCACAGTGGAAGACACAAAAACCATGCCAAAAATTGCTGGTCACGGGAATGTGGGAAAGGAGGACCTTGAGACAATCACTATCACTAGGGGGTGGTGCTGGACAGGCTAATGGGACTCAAGGTAGACAAGTCCCCTGGGCCTGATGAAATGCATCCCAGGGTATTAAAAGAGATGGCAGAAGTTATAACAGTTGCATTCGTTATAATCTACCAAAATTGTCTGGAGTCTGGGGAGGTACCAGCGGATTGGAAAGCAGCTAATGTAACGCCTCTGTTTAAAAAAGGGGGAAGACTAAAGGCAGGTAACTATAGGCCAGTTAGTTTAACATCTGTAGGGGGGAAAATGCTTGAAGCTATCATTAAGGAAGAAATAGCGGGACATCTGGATAGGAATAATGCAATCAAGCAGACGCAACATGGATTCATGAAGGGGAAATCATGTTCAACTAATTTACTGGAATTCTTTGAGGATATAACGAGCATGGTGGATAGAGGTGTACCGATGGATGTGGTGTAGTTAGATTTCCAAAAGCATTCGATAAGGTGCCACACAAAAGTTTACTGCAGAAGATAAAGGTACGCGGAGTCAGAGGAAATGTATTAGCATGGATCGAGAATTGGCTGGCTAACAGAAAGCAGAGAGTTGGGATAAATGGGTCCTTTTCGGGTTGGAAATCGGTGGTTAGTGGTGTGCCACAGGGATCGGTGCTGGGACCACAACTGTTTACAATATACATAGATGACCTGGAAGAGGGGACAGAGTGTCGTGTTACAAAATTTGCAGCTGACACAAAGATTAGTGGGAAAGCGGGTTGTGTAGAAGACACAGAGAGGTTGCAAAGAGATTTAGATCGGTTAAGTGACTGGGCTAAGGTTTGGCAGAGGGAATACAATGTCGGAAAATGTGAGGTCATCCACCTTGGGAAAAAAACAGTAAAAGGGAATATTATTTGAATGGGGAGAAATTACAACATGCTGCGGTGCAGAGGGACCTGGGGGTCCTTGTGCATGAATCCCAAAAAGTTAGTTTGCAGGTGCAGCAGGTAATCAGGAAGGCGAATGGAATGTTGGCCTTCATTGCGAGAGGGATGGAGTACAAAAGCAGGGAGGTCCTGCTACAACTGTACAGGGTATTGGTGAGGCCACACCTGGAGTACTGCGTGCAGTTTTGGTCACCTTATTAAGGAAGGAAATACTAGCTTTGGAGGGCGTACAGAGACGATTCACTAGGCTGATTCCGGAGATGAGGGGGTTACCTTATGATGATAGATTGAGTAGACTGGGTCTTTACTCGTTGGAGTTTAGAAGGATGAGGGGTGATCTTATAGAAACATTTAAAATAATGAAAGGGATCAACAAGATAGAGGCAGAGAGGTTGTTTCCACTGGTCGGGGAGACTAGAACTAGGGGGCACAGCCTCAAAATATGGGGGAGCCAATTTAAAACCGAGTTGAGAAGGAATTTCTTCTCCCAGAGGGTTGTGAATCTGTGGAATTCTCTGCCCAGGGAAGCAGTTGAGGCTAGCTCATTTAATGTATTCAAATCACAGATAGATAGATTTTTAAATAATCAGGGAATTAAGGGTTACGGGGAACGGGCGGGTAAGTGGAGCTGAGTCCACGGCCAGATCAGCCATGATCTTTTTGAGTGGCGGAGCAGGCTCGAGGGGCTAGATGGCCTACTCCTGTTCCTAATTCTTTTGTTCTTATGTTCTTATGCCTCCAGGAAGATATCAATGTACTGGTCAGGTGGCCAGAACAGTGATAGATGGAATCCAATCTGGTTGTCGAAATCTCAACTCAGACACCTTCAGCCTGGCAGATGTTCCTTTAATTTTACTTGCTAGCAAGGGAAAAGTCTCACTCAGTCAACGGCTAAGTGAATACTTTCGAAATGGTACAATTTCACAGGATATTTATACAGTAAAAACCCAAGTTGTGGCCTCATCCTGTGTATTGGCTGCATCTTGCAGTCAGTGAATACAGATAAAGAGTAATTACTGCATCCTTGTCCTGACATGGTTTCCAAATATTTCCTTTTGTCAGGGTCATTAGTTGGCCATTCAGCCATTACTTGATGAGAGTGTGGTAATGAGCTATTACCGGCATTGCATTGTGTCAGGATTGTCCAGTTTCCTGGTCAGTTATCGTTTTGCATCAAATGGATGAGGTCTGTACAAGAGATAATGGCTGGTCATTTGAGTATTTTGAAAAGGGTGGGGCAGAATGGAACTGGTGTTGTATGGACAATAGGAGAGCACCATGGGTGGTACTTGTCTCAGCAGGTCTTGTCTCCGAGCTGTCTGGTGGCCATTGATTAGTTATCAGCCGTTTCAAGCCAGGTTTAGCTGTTTATGCAAACTGACTGTCTGTTGCAGAAATTTCTGGAAGGACCAGGACTCCATTTTATTTTATATCAAAAAGGGCACAAAAATACAGTGTGATACAGCTTAGATAAAAATACATTTCCACATTCCCCCATTTTGTTCTTCACAAGGACAACTTAATCCATTCTGATCTTGCATAGTCTCTCTATTTCTATTTCCACGCAGGAACTTTCAGCTGTTGTTGCTCCCAAAACTCTAGTCGTGGCCTCGGTAGGTAACACGGTTTTTCCCAACCTGGCACAGCAACACTTAACCAAGACAAATAAAAGATATAGGGCAAAGACTATCAGCAGGAATATGATCAAACCCTGTACCACATTTCTCCCTAGGGGTCCCAACCATCCCGATGCCCAATCCCACAAGGTGGTACCGTCCTGGCCAACTGTCTGTTTATACTCCATTACCTTGTTCCTAATGTATTCAGCTAGACTGCCGATTTCTTCTGACTTATCCGGGATAAAAGTACAACATTCTCCACCTATTAATGCGCATGTCCCTCCTTCTTTGGCTGGAAGATAATCTAAGGCCGTACGATTTTGGAGAGCCACTGTTCGAATGGCTACCATTTCATCATTCACCCCTTCGAAGGCTTGGGAAGTTGCATTGGCTACTGATTCGACTAAATTAGCCCATTGCCGTAACTGCCATTCAGTTGATGCTATTCCATAGGGTGGCACCATTACCTTGAATATTCCATTTAGCCATGTCAAATCCCGTTTAAATCTATGACTTCCTTAGTCATCCCTTAGAGTCTTTGTTGATCTGATAAAGGGTACCACATATCCTAAGTAACAGGACTCTGTCCAGTTGGCTGGTAATCATGGGTAGGCTTTATGGCCACAAATAAATTAGGTGCAATTATAGGACGTCAGCTTCTGGTCCTTTCGTGCCATCCATACTCGAGTGGTCTCACCTGAGGCTTTGTTATGGAACATTGTCCAGCTAACGGTTGCTATCTTTCTCCCATCAGTGGGATTTGTTGTGGCTTGCCATTTAGTCATTTGGGAACACTTGCTGCCTCCCATTTCTGGTCCTTTAGTCTCATTGCTCACTAGACTTATTATACCTTCAGGATTTCCTATTCCGGGAGTAGTACTTAGGAAGGGTGGCTGATGGTTATTATTATAATTTGGCTGGTACGATCTCTGGAAGGTTGTAAGTTTATACCCTGGTGACGTCCATTCTGTTAGATCCTTCGTTTCTGACACCTTGGTTAGGTTCGTTCTATTTTGCACAATTAACCACTCTACCATTTCTGATTCGTTAAAGGGGACGGTTCTTAGGGGAATACCCCGTTCTGAGTGGACAGGTACATGGGAAAATATCCAACAACTAGACAAGTTTCTGTCCTGAGCATACTTATGACTCGCGCCATAAATATGTTTACCTGCAGTTCCCTTCGTTTGCGTGTCTGTACCCCTGGTATAATCAATAATGCAAAGCAAAACCCTGTCAAGCCCAGCACCATCAGTCCCCATAGTCCGTACAGTTCCTTATTCAGTCTTCCTTTTCCTGTTCCTCTGGTTCCTTCTTCCCTTCCCCCTGGTCGGGTGCCCTTTTGCAATGGGACGCATGGATCCATGTTGGTCTTTCCTTTACCTTGATTGCAGTATTAGTCACCAGCAAGACCTGGTATGGTCCTTCAAATCTTGGTTGTAGACTGCTTTTTCTTTGAAAGATTTTGATGTAAATGAATTCCCCGGGCTCCAGGTTATGACACTTCCCTTCCGCTGGCTTGAGTTGAGCTTCTTTTACCTGCAAATGAAAGCTGGAAATACATTTGGTTAGTGCAATACAATAATTTAACATATTTTCCTCCATTTTGTGGATGTCCATTTGTTTTGCAGTAAATGGTGCTGTAAAAGGTAGTTGTTGGGGACATCCCATAATTATCTCATACGGTGACAGGCCTGTTGTTCTGTTGGTTGCAGATCGCATTACCATCAAGGCTAAGGGCAGCAGTTCTATCCATTTCAGTCCAGTGTCATTACATAATTTTGCCAGCTTATTTTTAAGCATTCCATTATATCTTTCAACAAGTCCAGCAGACTGTGGATGACAACTGCAATGAAAACGTTGGTTAATCTGTAAAGCTTTACACATTTCTCTTATAACAGTTCCTGTGAAATGTGACCCGTTATCACTTGAAAGCTTAGCAGGGATTCCGAAGTGCTGTATGATTTCTTTTAACAAACATTTAGCAACAGTAGTGGCATCGGCCTTTTTGCATGGAAAGGCTTCAATCCATCTAGAGAACACATCTACAATAACTAATACATACTTGAATCCCATACACATAGGTAATTCAATAAAATCCATTTGTAAATGTACAAAAGGCCCCACTGGATTTGGGTGGGAGGCAGATTCTACTTTTTCCGTCTTACCCGGATTCATTGTCTGACAGGTAACAAAATTTCACAGATTTGTTTTGCAATTGCCGAAATACCTGGTGCATACCAAGTTGCCAAAATATAATCTGCCACCCCCTCTTTTCCCGCATGTGTGAATGTATGAACACATCGGGCAATCCATGGAAGTAAGGACTTGGGCGCCACCACGCGGCCGTCATGGTAAACCCATATTCCTTCTGCATTTTTATAACATTGATCCTTCGTCCAGGTCACCACCTCCTCCGTACTGGCCTGTGTCTGAAAGGCCAGCACGTCATTAATAGTGGGTGGCGGGTCTGAGCAATTATTTTTCCTTAGTGGGAACAATGACACCTGCATCCCCCCTTTTGACAGAGTTGCTGATTTAGCTGCATTATCAGCTCTGGCGTTCCCAAGTGCCACCTCATTCGACTGGTCTGTATGTGCTTGGCATTTGATAATGGCAAGTTTCAAGGGGCATTGAATGGCTCGCAGGAGATTTTCCACTTGTTCTGTAGTTTTGATAGTGTTTCCTGAAGTCAGGTCCCTGCGAATTTTCCAAATTTGTCCATAGTCATGGATACCCCAAAAGCATATCTGGAGTCAGTGTAGATATTAACTGTTTGTCCTTCAGCCAGAATACAGGCTCGAGTTAACGCAAACAATTCGGCTTGTTGGGCTGAAAAGGAGTCTGGAAGAGAGGCTGTTTCGACAACATTAAACTGGGTCACAATTGCATAAGCCGCTCTAGGTTGGCCCCTATCATTTCGTAAGGCTGATCCATCAACATAGTACACTAGATCAGGGTTACACATTGGTACTTCTGTTAAATTGATACGTGGTTTAGTCACTAATTCGGTTACCATTTCACATGAATGAGGTTCGCCGTCTTCTTCCGTGGGGAATAGAGTGGCTGGGTTTAAGGTAGTACATCTTTTAATGATAAGGTTCGGATTTGATAACAGTTCAACTTCATATTTAGTGGTTCTTGCAGAAGTTAGGTGTTGGGTGGCACATTTAGTAAGTAAAATCTCGACAGAGTGTGGGATATATAAAACGGTTTGCTGATTTAGAATTATTGTCTGAGCCTGTTGTACAGGGTAATAAGCTACTGCCAATGAAGGAAGACATCCTGGTAGTCGGCGTGCCACTGGGTCTAGTTGGGCACTGAAATACGCTACCGGTGGCTGCCTGTCCCCATGTAACTGAGTCCAAACAGATTGTGCAAAATCCGACTTGTGATGAACAAATAAGTTGAATGTCTTAGTGTAATCTGGTAATCCCAAGGCTGGTGCTGAAGTGAGCGACCATTCCAGGATACTTGATTCCAAATCCTTCTTTTAGCATTGTGAGAATATAGTAGATTCATTCACAGCTCGTAGGTCTTGAACAAACCTCCATTTGTCACTATTGGGCTTCTAAACCGGAAGAATCGGAGTGTTACACGAACTTCTCATTTATGCTTATAGTGATTCACAGATCACAGAATGCAAAGTACTTGTTTTATAATTTTATTAAAAGGCTTCCAAACCCAAGCTTTTTTCAATACACCCAAAATGTTGATCAAGGAGAATCACCTGAAATATCTCAAAATCCCATTTCAAATTGTATACTGCCAATCTTTTATTTAAAAATCTTCTTACTGAGCTAGAAGCTTTCGCATCAAGGTTTTACACAAAGGACAATGGGAGCGTACTCCCCCAGCCTGCAACCTCGAGAGACCCACAAAGGCTTTTTTTAAAAAAGGCATTGCAACTTTCCTTCCCCGTTCTTAAACTCACTCCTAGACTAAATTTGTCTTTCAACCCAATGTAATCAATGATTGCGTGTCTTCTTTCGACAAGTAAGTGGGCGTGTCAAATAAATTCTCTTTCTTTTTAACCACCGGGACCATATCTCAACAAACCTATCCTTTGTGCATTTCCTAGCTCTGTAACTCCTCATCCGAATAAATCCACACCTGCGTTTCTAACTTAAAATGTCTTAAACTTCCCACATACAGGACAACACCACGAAAGGTTAAAAAAAAACCTTCACTCTGTTTGAAAAAGTGGGTGGAGCTAAAACAAACAGGCAGTTCCACCACCTTTCCAAACAGGCTTCCAGACACATGAAAAATTCCGCAGTCAAAAAAAAACACACACAAGCACTCTCATTCAAAGACAGACATTCACAAAAGTCTCTCTTCATTCAACAAAGCTTTTTGTTGGCCAGCTCTATTTTGGATCCATAAGTCACTATCACGTTCTCTTTTTTTCTTACATATTGATTTGCTTTCTCTGTTAATTTTACGTGGGCTTGAAGAATCGGAACCCAGGCCTTTTCTATTACTTTCCTTTTTTTTTTCTTTACCTCTTCTGGGTCTCTGTTTATAAGACACTCCTCGAGACATGTTGTTCTCTCTAAATTAAATGAACCATCAGGTGGAAATGGCCTGTTTTCATCCTTAGTCCACTTTACCCATTTTTTTTTAGGTGTTCAATTGAAGACTGACCACAATTCTGGAGCATAAAATAGGCTGGTGTGCCCTTTTGTGGTGTTTTACTTGCTCCAGCATTCATTCTGAATGATTAAGATTTTCCACAGTTTCTGATCTCACAATCCTCTTGGCCAACCGAGTTCTCTACGCCCATTTCTCCTGGCTGTTACGTGGCCTGAAAAGGCTCTTAATTCGGGCTCAGTCTGGGTTGTGAGAGATGTTGGCACGAACCAACCGCAGTTGATCAATCAGTTACTGTTTCTTTTCTCAATCAATCCTTGTTTTCCTGAATCACAATTTTCCCGAGTGACTCTTCCCGTTTTTCTAATTGCAATGTCGCACAAAGGTTTTAAACACAACAGTATAACAAGGACAACTAGGACAAATAATATTCACGCGAGTATACAAATCATAACCTTAAACTCTATCTAAATAAATAATCAATTCTCAGTCTGCGTTGTACGCCACTACAGACCGAGTCCATAACTTATCCTAATAAAACTTATAAAACTTATGGTCCCATTACCTTAACTCATATCACATAAGAACTGTCGATCGATTAGCGCTTTTTTCCCCCCGAATCTTATCACATAAGAACCGTTTCCTAATCTTATCACATAAGAACCATTTTAGAAAAATTAAAACATAGAAAATAGGTGCAGGAGTAGGCCATTCGGCCCTTCGAGCCTGCACTGCCATTCAATGAGTTCATGGCTGAATATGCAACTTCAGTACCCCATTCCTGCTTTCTCGCCATACCCCTTGATCCCCCTAGTAGTAAGGACTACATCTAACTCCTAATGAAAATCTCCCCGGGCTGTTTCAAAATATTTCCAGGACCAGATCCCTTCTGCTTGCAAGCTGAGAAAGAAATGATCACAAAAACAACTTTAGCTTTCAAATGTCGAGTCTTGTAGATCGTATTACGTCCCCTGTAGTCAACAGATTACATATGCGATTCAACAGTGAAGAAACCTCTTGTGAGCAAAAGGCTCACCTTATTCTGGCCAGTGAAACCCTTCACTGAAGAGGCACTATGCCCACATCCATTTAACTCACAGATTAGAGAGTAAGCAATCTCGGTGGAACCTCCAAGATGTAACTGTCGAAATCTCGACTCACAATATACAACTCAGACACCTTCAGCCCGGCAGATGTTCCTTTAATTTTACTTGCTAGCAAGGGAAAGGTCTCACTCATCAATGGCTAAGTGAACACCTTCGAAATGGTACAACTTCACGAGATATTTATACAATAAAAACCCAAGTTATGGCCTCATCCTGTGTATTGGCTCCGTCTTACAGTCAGTGAATACAGATAAAGAGTTAATTACGACATCCTTGTCCTGACATGGTCTCCAAATATTTCCTTTTGTCAGGGTTATTAGTTGGCCAGTCAGCCATTACTCGATAAGAGTGTGATAATGAGCTATTACCGGCATTGAATTGTGTCAGGATTGTCCAGTTTCCTGGTCAGTTATCTTTGTGCATCAAATGGATGAGATCTGTACAAGAGATAATGGCTGGTGGTTTGAGTATTTCAAAAAGGGTGGGGCGGAGTGGAACTGGTGTTGTATGGACAATAGGAGAGCACCATGGGTGGTACTTGTCTCAGCAGGACTTGTCTCCTAGCTGTCTGGTGACCATTGATTAGTTATCAGCCGTTTCAAGCCAGGTTTAGCTGTTTATGCAAACCGACTGTCTGTTGCAGAAATTTCTGGAAGGACCAGGACTCCATTTTGTTTTATATCAAAAAGGGCACAAAAATACAGTGTGATACAGCTTAGATAAAAATACATTTCCACATGGTGAAGTGTGAGGTAAAGCGTTTGGGGAAGGCTAACAAGGCAAGGGAATACTCATTAAATGGTAGGACACTGAGAAGTGCAGAGGGACCTTGGTGTGCATATCCACAGATCCCTGAAGGTAGCAGCCCAGGTAGATAAGGTGATTAAGAAGGCAATAGGAATACTTGCCTTTATTAGCTGAGGCATAGAATAGAAGAGCAGGGAGGTTATGCTTCAACTGTATAAAACACTATATTAAGTCAGGCAATAGTTAGAGTACTGCGTGCAGTACTCATCACCACATTACAGGAATGATGTGATTACATAAGAGAGGGTACAGACGAGATTTACGAGAATGTTGCCTGGACTGGAGGATTATAGCTATGTGGAAAGATTGAATAGCCTGGGTTTGTTTTCTTTGGATCAGAGGAGCCTGAGGAAAGACCTTATTGAGCTGTATAAAATTATGAGGGACCTAGAGTGGATAGAAAGGACCTATTTCCCTTAGCAGAGAGGTCAACAACCAGGGGACATAGATATAAAGTTATTGCTTGGAGGTTTAGAGGTTAGTTGAGGGGTGCATACTTAGCCAGAGGGTGGTGGGGGTCTGGAACTCACTGCCTGAAAGGATGGTAGAGGCAGAAAACCTCACCACATTTAAAAAGTACTTGGATGTGCACTTAAAGTGCCATAACCGACAGGACTATGGACAAAGAGCTGGAAAGTGGGATTAGGCTGGATAGTTATTTGTCAGCCAGCGCAGACACGATGGGCCGAAATAGCCTCCTTCCACGCTGTAAATTTCTATGATTATATATCTCTAAATCCTTGGAGTGAGACTTGAACCCATTACCTTCTCACTCAGAGGTGAGCATGCTATCCACTGAGCCACAGCTGACTAAAACAATTTGGACCAAAGAAAGATAAATCGGAGTATTTTCTAAATGGTGAGAAACTGGAAACTGTCGAGGAGCAAAGAGATCTGGGAATCCAAGCGCACCAATCATTTAAAGTGAGCCAACAAACAGAAAAAGCAATGAAAATGACCAATGGAATGTCGGCCTTTATCTCGAGGGGAGTGGAGTACAAAGGGGAAGAAGTGATAATTCAGTTGAACAGAGACTTGTCAGACTGTATCTGGAGTACTGCGTTCATTTATAGGCACCGCACCTCACAAAGGATAAATTGGCATTGGAGTGGCTTCAGGGCAGATTCACCAGAATTATACCGCGGGTTAGAGGGTTAAATTCTGAAGCCAGGTTGCCTCAACTTGTCTTCTCCTGAGTATAGGAGATTGAGGGGTGACCAGAATGAGGTGTTTGCAATGTTAAAAGGATTCAATCAGGTAGATACAGAGAAACTATTCCCTCTGATGGGAGAATCTAGAACAAGGCGACATCATGTTAAAATTAGAGCTCGGCCATTCAGCAACAAAATGAGGAAGCACTTTTTCACACAAAATGTGGAACTCTCTCCCCCCTAAAAGGCTGTGGATGCTGGGTCAATTGGATGGTTCAAGACTGAGATCGAGAGATTGTTGTTGGGTAACGGTATCAAGGGATATGGAGCTAAGGCGGGTAAATGGAGCTGAGGTGCAGATCAGCCAGGATCTAACTGAATGGCAGAGGATGCTCGAGGGGCTGAATGGCCTACTCCTGTTCCTATCTTCCTTTCAATCTGATTGGTTTCCAGACTGGATCTGCCAGGAAGAAAAAAGTAATCATTCTGAATTCTGTTGCAGGACTTTCGACACCAAAGTTGACGACCAACAATACGAAGGACGTGTCATTGAATTCCTCAATGACTTGGAAAAAGACAAGCAATCCTTCGATAGGAGTTTCTTTTACCTAGTTTTCTTTAACACAAATGGGCTGATGGAAGTAGCCTTTAACAAGATAGGAGAATGAAACTTTTCTGAAGGTTCTGTTACCTTTACAGACATCAAACAGTGAGATGTGCTTAACTCTATTCATAACCTCCTTTGACCTCCCACCTAGTACACATTGGATTTAACCCTGAGCATGTGCCAGTATTGGGATATTGAACGATTCCCCCCATGCCCCATCTCCAGAGCCCTGTGCATGGTGACCCTGTTTATAAATACTGCCCCCTACTGGCAGTTGCCAGTGTTTGTCTCCCACCCACAATGCTGCATTGTGAGGTGGAGCTTCTTTACTCAGAATTATTCAGCTACATTAACTCCAACACTGAGCTTTTCTTTGCCAGTTTCTGGTTTGTATTTTACATTCAGTGTTCACATTATTTGGTTTTGTGCGATGAATCTAAACAACAGCTCTTTCCAGGTGCCCAGTTCAATGTACCACCACTTATCGTCCTGTGGCAGAGAGTCCCGGGTTATCACCAGGGGGCCGACCTCCTTGTCATTCCCAGATGTAATATGTTGGGGAGCCACGTGGTCTTCCACCCACACGTTAACCAGACATTGGGCTCTGGCCCTGGCAGATCTGACTGTCCCTGGCAGAGGGGTCCTGGCTGCTGTTGTTCCTTTTAATATTGTTTATAATTAGGTGCCCCCTTCAATTCCAAGTTATTTGCCAATGTCCCAGATTCATTGCTGACTGACCACCTCTGAGGGGCAGCTTTGGTGATCGAGCAGTTGTGTAAGTGCGGAGAAACCGCACTGAAAGATAAAGGAGAATTACTCAGCCAGGAATAGGAAGATCCACATTTAAACATTTCTGGTTAGAAACCTGGGGTTTAGAAACAGAGCCATCAAGTCACAAAGATATTAGTTTAAAGTCCCCATACTGCACAGACACAGGGTAAACCCAGTTGTACATGGGTGGTGGGCCCTCCTTGGGGCAACAGGGATTAATCACTGCAGTAATTTCCCTTTTCTGTAAACTTTCTTTAAATGAATGGTGCACAGACTGAGATTGAGATGGTTCTGTTACCAGATATAGTTCCAGGATGTTCAATCTTCACACAGCGATGGATTATGTTTATGTTTATCCCAGTCATGCTGACCCGAACATTGAAAGGTGATGTGAAAAGAGCCAATAGAAAATGGGAAGTGTTGCCGAGCACAGAGCGTTGAAGTTGTTACATGTGAAATCATGGAGTGGTCAGATGTGGGATCGTACCTGGGCTCTCACACTCTGAGTTAGTTCCACATTGAATCATTTCATTACAAGGGAATGTTTAAACTGTAAGACCCAGTGTGTTCACCATTTGTAAAATGTTGAGCCTTTCATCACATCACCTTGAAGAATGTCCTTCTGTGTTTAAATTGTTCTGTCCCCTGTACCCTGAAATATACTGGGAATGGACTGTATAACAGACTGTGTCGACTGCACGCTGTGCACTGTAGGAAGAGCAACACATTCACTGGAGAAACCTGCTAATGGGGACACTCTCTGTGGGAAGTAAAGTATTCCCTTTTCCTGCCATTCCTGATAATCAAACACTGGACATTGTGGTGGGGATGAGCAGAAAGGTTGTTTCTCAATCCAGTTTGGCCTCACTCAGATCAGCACAGGTTCAGAAAACAGATAGGCCCAGGTGAGGAGAGTGAAGCGGAAGGTTTTGGGAGCACAGGTGTTCATAGAATCATCGGAATTACAGCACGGACAGGCCATTTCGGCCCATCGTGTCCGCACCGGCCGACCAAGAGCTATCCAGCCTAATCCCACTTTCCAGATCTTGGTCCGGAGCCCTGTAGGTTACGGCACTTTAAGTGCACATCCAAGTATATTTTAAATGTGGTGAGGGTTTCTGTCTCGACCATCCTTTCAGGCAGTGAGTTCCAGACCCCCACCACCCTCTGGGTGAAGAAATTTCCCCTCATATCTCCTCGACACCTCCCCCCAATTACTTTAAATCTATGCCTCCTGGTTGTTGACACTTCTGCCAAGGGAAACAGGTCCTTCCTATCCACTCTATCCAGGCCCCTCATAACTTTATGCACCTCAATCATGTCTCCCCTCAGCCTCCTCTGTTCCAAAGATCTCCAATCTTTCCTCACAGCCAAGGTTAAAACTGCTCCTTAAAATAGAGAATGAATCCCAATCCAAAATTAGGATCCAGGGACTGAAGATGGACTAAAGTTCAGATTCTGATCTCCTCACACCTATACTGGGCACTCACACTTGGAATATACACGGACTGAATCTGTGATTGAGAAAATGATCTATTCAGATATTGCTCCTGTTAACAGGCGGCCCATTCACAGGCTTCTCTTGTTCAGAAAATAAGCCGTTGTCTTCTAGCCTTTGATTGTCTTTTGTTTTTCAAACTGCTGGGAATGTATTCTCACTGTGAAATAAAGAGGGTGATGCATCAAACACTTGGTCTCATGTTAGATTCTTACTCAGAAACAGAACTGGTTACTGATCACATCACTAGTTTCATATTAGTCCTCCCGGACTCCCCTCATACTCAGAACAACTGGAGAAGGTATGGGGTTCACCTTGGACACACCTCTCTGTGCTGTCCTATGGAGGAGGAGGAACAGCAGAATTTTCACACAATAAACCCTTGCTGCAGTCCCATCAGTGGACGTTCCATATGCCAATAGGAGGCCTCATGCCTGTAGTAAATTGTACCGGACGCCTCTGGTGTCGGGCCGGCTAAATTCTCTGGAACCTGCGGCCTAGCTGGCGGTCCTTAAAGGGACCACTGGAGGCTGCCAACAAAAAGGTTCATTTAAAAAACACTTACCTGAATGTGGAACCACAAGGTGCAGGAGATCCCCTCCCAGCCCCACTGCAGTGTCGAAGACCGTTACCAGTCTCCGATAAGCTCCCTCCCTCCCGTCCAATCATCTCCCTCCTCCTTTCCACTCGGTCTCCTCCCTCACGGTCATTTCCCCCTCACCTGGTCGTTCCCCCTCCCAACCGGTTCCTACCCCTCTCCAGGCCACCCCCTCCCTCCTGGTCAAAACAGAAGGCTGTGAGTTGAATTTCTCCTCCAATACAGAGTGTGGTCAGAATGTGGAATTCTCTGCCACAACACGGTGTTGAAGCAAAGTCCATGAATGCTTTTATTACAGAGTTACTCTCTGGAATAAAGAGGAATATTAAAGTGTGGGGAAATAGCCGGAGTGTGGGATAAAACTAGGGGCACGGTTTTCACTCAAACGGGAGTGAAGTTGGCGGTGTGTCCCCTCAATAGATTGAGTGAGAGGCCCCAAACCAGTGTTGGGTTCGGGCCTCATTAACATACAGTCAGCAAGCTGCCCTGTGCTCAATGTGTGCTAACGGGTCGCTCACCGAACTGGGAGGGCCAAAAATCCAGTGGCCCCATGGGTGGGCCGAGCCAGAGGTCAGCGGGAAACGGGAGGAAATTGCCCAGGCCCCAGATAATATATTTCAGGCCTCTATTGAGGGTGGATGAGGGCCGGAGGACTGGAGATTGGGCCGTGTAGGACTCATTTTTTAAATGGAGGCACCTGTGAAAGGAAGGGCAATAAGTTTACAGAACTCAAACCGTCCCACACACCCCCCACCCCCACTATACCCTCCCACACACCCCCCACCCCCACTATACCCTCCCACACACCCCCCACCCCCACTATCCCCTCCCACACACCCCTCACCCTCACTATACACTCCACACACCCCCCACCCTCACTATACCCTCCCACACACCCCCCACCCCCACTATACCCTCCCACACACCCCCCACCCCCACTATACCCACCCACACACCCCCCACCCCCGCTATACCCTCCCACACACCCCGCACCCCCACTATACCCTCCCACACACCCCCCACCCCAACAATATCCTCCCACACACCTCCCACCCCCACTATACCCTCCCACACACCCCCCACCGCCACTATACCCTCCCACACCACCCCCACCCCCACGATACCCTCCCACATATGGTCCACCCCCACTATATACCGTCCCAGCAATATCATCAACACATCAGTGGTGAAGACATCGGATAGGATGGTGTCATTGCTTCACGTCTAAGATAAGTTCAGGGAGTCTCCCATTTTACAGGGATTGAGGAGCTGCAGTTCATTCCCAAGATTTAACCTGCACTCCAACAGTTTCCAAGGCAACGGCTCCCTCTAGTGTTGGACTGTTGAATATAAAAATCAATCCAACAACCAGCCATTGACCACAGCATGTATTAATCATACTCAGAAACTAGAAACCCCGATACACAGCAAGTCTATTCGTGTGTTAACCATGAATCAGCTAAGAGAACATGCCTGAGAAGTTTGGTGGTGCGTTTCACCCAACCAATAACAATAACCGCAGGTAAAGGGTACACGGCCAGATAGGGGGGTCATCCCCCTGCAAAACAGATATACCGCTTTGGGTACTGTTGAGGGGGATGACTCATCAGGGGAGAGCAGCAGAAGCCTAATCCATGGCACCATGGGTGGCTCTGCTGCACAGTAGGGCAGGAAAAAGTGTGGGAGAGCAATAGTGATAGTGGATTCTATTGTAAGGGGAATATAGACGTTTCTGCGGCCGCAACCGAGACTCCAGGATGGTATGTTGCCTCCCTGGTGCAAGGGTCAAGGATGTTTCGGAGCGGGTGCAGGACATTTTGAAGGGGGTGGGTAAACAGCCAGTTGTCATGGTGCATATAGGTACCAACGACATAGGTAAAAAATGGGATGAGATCCTACAAGACGAATTTAGGGAGCTAGGAGCTAAATTAAAAAGTAGGACCTCAAAAGTAGTAATCTCAGGATTGCTACCAGTGCCATGTGCTAGTCAGACTAGGAATCGCAGGATAGCTCAGATGACTATGTGGCTTGAGGAGTGGTGCAGAAGGGAGGGACTCAAATTCCTGGGACATTGGAACCGGTTCTGGGGGAGGAGGGACCAGTACTAACCAGATGGTCTGCACCTGTGCAGGACTGGAACCAATGTCCGAGGGGGAGTGTTTGCTCTTGCTGTTGGGGAAGGGTTAAACTAAAATGGCAGGGGGATGGGAACCTATGCAGGGAGACAGAGAGAAGTAGAATGGGGGCAGAAGCAAAAGATAGAAAGATGAAAAGTAAAAGTGGAGGGCAGAGAAACCCAAGGCAAAAAGCAAAAAGGGCCACATTGCAGCAAATATCTTAAAGGGTCAAAGACTGTTAAAAAGACAAGCCTGAAGGCTCTGTGCCTCAATGCGAGGAGTATTCGGAATAAGGTGGACGAATTAACTGCGCAGATAGGTGGATAGGCAAACATTTAAGGATCACATGGATGAACTTCAACAATTGTACATCCCTGTCTGGAGTAAAAATAAAACTGAGAAGGTGGCTCAACCGTGGCTAACAAGGGAAATTAAGGATTGTGTTAAATCCAAGGAAGAGGCATATAAATTGGTTAGAAAAAGCAGCAAACCTGAGGACTGGGAGAAATTTAGAATTCAGCAGAGGGGGACAAAGGGTTTAATTAAGAGAGGGAAAATAGAGCATGAGAGGAAGCTTGCAGGGAACATAAAAACTGACTGCAAAAGCTTCTATAGATATGTGAAGAGAAAAAGATTAGTGAAGACAAACGTAGATCCCTTGCAGTTGGATTCAGGTGAATTTTTAATGGGGAACAATGAAATGGCAGACCAATTGAACAAATACTTTGATTCTGTCTTCACGAAGGAAGACACAAATACCCTTCCGGATGTATTAGGGGACCGAGGGTCTAGTGAGAAGGAGGAACTGAAGGATGTCCTTATTAGACGTGAAGTTGTGTTCGGGAAATTGATGGGATTGAAGGCCAATAAATCCCCGGGGCCTAATAGTCTGCATCGCAAAGTACTTAAGGAAGTAGCCCTAGAAATAGTGGATACATTGGTGATCATTTCCCAACAGTCTATCGAATCTGGATCAGTTCCCATGGACTGGAGGGTAGCTAATGTAACACCACTGTTTAAAAAAGGAGGGAGAGAGAAAACGGGTAATTATAGACCGGTTAGCCTGACATCAGTAGTGGGGAAAATGTTGGACTCAATCATTAAGGATGAAATAGCAGCGCATTTTGAAAGCAGTGACAGGATCGGTCCAATTCAGCGTGGATTTATGAAAGGGAATTCATGCTTGACAAATCTGCTGAAATTTTTTCAGGATGTAACTAGCAGAGTAGACAAGGGAGAACCAGTGGATGTGGTGTATTTGGACTTTCAAAAGGCTTTTGACAAGGTCCCACATAAGAGGTTAGTGTGCAAAATCAAAGCACATGGTATTGGGGGTAATGTATTGACGTGGATAGAGAACTGGTTGGCAGACAGGAAGCAGAGAGTCAGGACAAACGGGTCCTTTTCAGAATGGCAGGCAGTGACTAGTGGGGTGCCGCAGGCCTCAGTGCTAGGACTCCAGCTCTTTACAATATACATTAATGATTTAGATGAAGGAATTGAGTGTAACATCTCGAAGTTTGCAGATGACACTAAACGGTGTGAGCCATGTGGAGGATGCGAAGAGGCTGCAGGGTGACTTGGACAGGGTAGGTGAGAGGGCAAATGCATGGCAGATGCAGTATAATGTGGATAAATGTGTGAAGTTATCTACTTTGTGGGCAAAAACACAAAGGCAGAATATTATCTGAATGGCGGCAGATTAGGAAAAGGGGAGGTGAAAGTTGGCATGCAGGTACAGCAGGCATTGAAGAAGGAAAATGGTATGTTGGCATTCCTAGCTAGGGGATTTGAGTATAGGAGCAGGGAGGTCTTATTGCAGTTGTACAGGGCCTTGGTGATACCTCACCTGGATTATTGTGTTCAGTTTTGGTCTCCTAATCTGAGGCAAGACCTTCTTGCTATTGAGGGAGTGCAGCGAAGGTTCACCAGACTGATTCCAGGGAAGGTTGGACTGACATATGAGGAGAGCCTGGATCAACTGAGCCTTTATACACTGGAGTTTAGAAGGATGAGAGGGGATCTCATAGAAACATATAATATTCTGACGGGACTGGACAGGTTAGATGCGGAAAGAATGTTCCTGATGTTGGGAAAGTCCAGAATCAGGGGACACAGTCTTAGGATAAGGGGTAGGCCATTTAGGACTGAAATGAGGAGAAACTTCTTCACTCGGAGAGTTGTTAACCTGTGGAATTTCCTGCCACAGAGAGTTGTTGATGCCAGTTCATTGGATATATTCAAGAGGGAGTTAGATATGGCCCTTATGGCTAAAGGGATCAAGGGGTATGGAGAGAAAGCAGGAAATGGGTACTGAGGGAATGACCATCATGATCTTATTGAATGGTGGTGCAGGCTAGAAGGGCCGAATGGCCTACTCCTGCACCTATTTTCCATGTTTCTATGTTTCTAACGGATATGATGTAATTGACATCACGGAGACATGGCTCCAGGGTGACCAAGGCTGGGAACTCAACATCCAGGGGTATTCAACATTTAGGAAGGAGAGACAGAAAGAAAAAGGAGGTGGGGTGGCGTTGCTGGTTAAAGAGGAAATTAATGCAATAGTAAGGAAGGACATTATCTTAGATGATGTGGAATCTGTATGGATGGAGCTACGGAATACCAAAGGGCAGAAAACGCTAGTGGGAGTTGTGTACAGACCACCAAACAGTAGTAATGAGGTTGGGGACAGCATCAAACAAGAAATTAGGGATGCGTGTAATAAAGGTACAGCTGTTATCATGGGTGACTTTAATCTACATATTGACTGGGCTAACCAAACTGGTAGCAATGCAGTGGAGGAGGATTTCCTGGAGTGTATTAGGAATGGTTTTCGAGACCAATATGTCAAGGAACCAACTAGAGGGCTGGCCATCCTCGACTGGGTGATGTGTAATAAGAAAGGACTAATTAGCAATCTTGTTGTGCGAGGCCCCTTGGGGAAGAGTGACCATAATATGGTAGAATTCTTTATTAAGATGGAGAGTGACACAGTTAATTCAGAGACTCGAGTCCTGAACTTGTGGAAAGGTAACTTCGATGGTATGAGACGTGAATTGGCTAGAATAGACTGGCGAGTGATACTTAAAGGGTTGATGGTGGATAGGCAGTGGCAAACATTTAAAGATCACATGGATGAACTTCAACAATTGTACATCACTGTCTGGAGTAAAAATAAAACGGGGAAGGTGGCTCAACCATGGCTAAAACGGGAATAGTGTTAAATCCAAGGAAGAGGCATATAAATTGAGAAAAAGCAGCAAACCTGAGGACTGGGAGAAATTTGTAATATAGCAGAGGAGGACAAAGGGTTTAATTAGGAGGGGGAATATAGAGTATGAGAGGAAGCTTGCTGAGAACATAAAAACTGACTGCAAAAGCTTCTATATTTATAAGAAGAGAAAAAGATTAGGGAAAACAAACATAGGTTCCTTGCAGGCAGATTCAGGTGAATTTATAATGGGAAACAAAGAAATGGCGGACCAGTTAAACAAATACTTTTGTGCTGTTTTCACGAAGGAAGACACAAATAACCTTCTGGAAATATTAGGGAACCGAGGCTGTAGTGAGAAGGAGGAACTGAAGGATATCCTTATAAAGTGGGAAATTGTGTTCGGGAAATTGATGAGATTGAAGGCCGATAAATCGCTGGGGCCTGATAGGCTGCATCCCAGAGTACGTAAGGAAGTGGCCATAGAAATAGTGGATGCATTGGTGATCATTTTCCAACAGTCTGTGCACTGGAGGGCAGCTAATGTAACACCACTGTTTAAAAAAGGAGGGAGAGAGAAAACGGGTAATTATAGACCGGTTAGCCTGACATCAGTAGTGTGGAAAATGTTGGAATCAATCATTAACGATGAAATAGCAGCGTATTTGGAAAGCAGTGACAGGATCGGTCCAAGTCAGCATGGATTTATGCAAGGGAAATCATGCTTGACAGATCTTATAGAATTTTTTGAGGATGAAACTCGCAGAGTATGACAAGGGCAAACCAGTGGATGTGGTGTATTTCGACTTTCAAAAGGCTTTTGACAATGTCCCACACAAGAGATTGGTGTGCAAAATTAAAGCACATGGTATTGGGGGTAATGTGCTGACGTGGATAGAGAACTGGTTGGCAGACAGGAAGCAGAGAGTCGGGATAAATGGGTCCTTTTCAGAATGGCAGGCAGTGATTAGTGTAGTACCGCAAGGCTCAGTGCTGGGACCCCAGCTCTTTACAATATACATTCATGATTTAGATGAAAGAATTGAGTGTAATATCTCCAAGTTTGCAGACGACACTAAGCTGGGTGGCGGTGTGAGCTGTGAGGAGGATGCTAAAAGGCTGCAGGGTGATTTGGACAGGTTAGGTGAGTGGGCAAATGCAAATTTCTCCCTCCAACTCCTTTAGAAGTTGGTTTACTTCCGTTTCTCTATCTTCTATCTTCTTTCGTAACTTAATGTTTGCACATTCCATGAACTTAACCTGGCTTCGATTGGCCAACAACCAGATGGCTATCTTCAACCTCAGCCGACAAGTGGACCCTTGGGTCCATAAATCAGCCTCCACCACCGATCACCATCTATAATGATCAACACCCACCCCTCTCTGGTGGGGCAACTTCTTCATCACATTCTTTGTAACTGACTCTTCTATGGTCCTTGACATTTTTTGTTTGTCTATCACAAGTCCCTGATCAGGTACCAAAACTGTAAGACTTATTTTAATTAAGACAGATTTTAGCCTGTAAGATTTATCTACACTTTACAGAGTTCAGATTTGTGAGATAAAAAAACCAACACACACAGATTCAGGATGTTTCTTTTCTCACCCCTATCCAGGGGTTATCTTTACTTAGAATAATCAAAAGAAGTACAAGCAATTTACGACAGAATCAAATGCACAAGAATTTATAATCATTAGCCCGCACCAATCTATCCCATAATGGTTAAAATTGACTGTCCACTAAGTGATGAATAGAAAGCAAAGTCACTCACACAGGGTTCATTCCAGACGTGGTCAACGATCAGAAATTAACTCCCTGATTCCCTTTGTAACTGACCAGGTTACCAATTCTCTTGACTGCCACCCCTGACCTCATGTGTTACAGCAATTTTATGTTGTTTTCCTGGATGTCTGTCTACTGTGTACGCAATTGTCTAGGTTCAAAACAAAGGGACACTCTCTCACAATGAATAGGTCTTTCATTCTCTTTTATCCTGGACAGTGTTTTTCCACAGTTCTCAGATAAGTGTTTTGCAGCTGTGAGGTGTTTAAAACTCATGAGAAAGTCTTTGAATTCGCAAAGTCTTGTGGGTCACTAAAACATGGCAAAGCCAGGTTCAGCCATCTTGGAGCAGTTTTCAAGCACAGATATTAGCTGAAAATAACACAAAAAAAAGCTGTATTCTTCCACCCACCATCGAAGATGCCAGTGTCCAATAAATTCACTTCACTCCACGTGATATAAAGAACGGTGGAGCAAACTGGATACAGCAAAGCCCCAACAACATGCCGGTTCCAGAACTATCCGTATCTCTAGCCAAGTTGTTCCTGTACTGGAATTTACCCGACAAATGGAAAATTTGACAGGTATTTCCTGCTGGAAAAAAGCCGGACTAATCTAACAGCCAATGACCACCCACGTACTTATGCACAAATAACATGCGTACCGATGCTCAATTTGGTTTCTGCCAGGACCACATTGCTCCTGACCTGATTACAGCCGTGGTCCAAACATGGCCAAAGGAGCTGAATTCCAGAGGTGAGGTGAAAGTGACTGCCCTTGACATCAAGGCAGCATTTGACCGAGTGTGGCACCAAGGAGCCCGAGCAAAACTGATGTTAATGAGGCTAAGGGGAGAAATTCTCCACTGGATGGTGTCATATCTGGCACAAAGGAAGATTGTTGTGGTTGTTGGAGAAATCATCTCAGCCCCCACTCAAGAAGCTCGACACCATCCAGGACAATGCAGCCCACTTGTTTGGCACACCATTCATCATCTTAAGTATTCACTCCCTCCACCACCGGTGCACTGTGGCTGCTAGGGCACACAATCTACTCTGGTTGGGGTGTTCAATGTCCATCAACAAGAGTGACTCGGTAGTACCACATTGAATGAGCAGCCGATTCCTGAAGGACATAGCTGCCAGACTGGGCTCACAGCAGGTGGTGAGAGAACAAACACGAGGGAAAACTTACTTGATCTCGTCCTCACCAATCTACCTGTTGCAGATGTATCTGTCCATGATAAGACTGTCATCCATCTCCTTTGGGACTGCCCCTTTGCAAGGCAGGTCTGGAAGGAGATGCAGTGGTTGCTGTCGAGGTTCATCCCAAGCAGCTCCGTAACACAGGACTCTGTGTTCTATGGGCTGTTCCCAGGGACACACACCGAGACAGACATCATCTGCTGCTGGAGGGCCATCAACTCGGTGAAAGACGCACTTTGGTCTTGCCGAAACTTGCTGGTCTTCCAGAGCAAGGACATGTCCACGTCTGCGTGTTGTAGACTGGTGCAATCCAAGATCCAGGAGTATGTGCTGAGGGATGCACTAAAAATTGGTGCATTCGCCGCAAAGGCACGGTGGTGAAGAGCCACAGTTTAAAGCCCTTCTGCCACGGTAAACCCAGGGGCTGGAATCAGTATAAAACTCCCCTCGGGCTGTACTTGTAAACCTTTGTATACATAGAGCACATGATCTGAAAACACCTATGTAGTGCCAAGTATAATGCAAGTTCTGTTTAGTAATGTATGTTGCAAAGAATTGTAACTGTACCCTCACCCATTCCGTGTACCATATAGTGCCACATGTAACGTAATTTGATGACTATATTACAATGTATCCTGGATTGTACTGAATTGTACTTTGAAATGTAAAGCAAGCAAATGTATTGAACGGAACTGCCGTCAGCATCCAAATGTATTGTATGGAATTTCTGAGCGTATCCAAATATATTGAACTGCCTTCCAGTGTATCGTGCAAATTTTTATATGAATAAAGTATATATTTTGAAATTTAAAAAAAAATCTGTCCATGACAGTGTTGGTAGCAGTGATCACTGCACAGACCTTGTGCAGAAGAAGCCCTATCTTCACACTGACGACACCCCATCATTGTGTTGTGTGGCACTAACACCGTGCCAAATGGTGATACTACCGAGTCACTGAGGACACCCCTTCAACGTGTTGTGTGCATTACCACCGTGCTAAATGGGATAGATTAAGAACATAACTAGAAGCTCACAACTGGGCACCATGAGGCACTGTTGGCAATCAGCAGAAACAGAATTGTATTCCACCATAATCTGTAACCTCCTGGGCTGGCATATCCCTCACCTTTTGTTTCGATTAAACCGACCCTTGTTCAATGAGGAGTGTTGAAGAGCATGCCAGAAGCTGCACCATGTGTACCTGAAAATCAAGATACCAACTCGGAGAAGCTACAACACAGGACTCGAGGCATGTTAACCAGTGGAGGCAGCATGCTACAGACAGAGCTAAGTGATCCCATACCCAATGGATCAGATCAAAGCTCTGCAGTCCTGCCACATCCAGTCATGAATAGTGATGGACACTGAAACAATAACAGGAGGAAGAGGCTCCAAGAATATTCCCATCCTCAACGATTACGGAGAACAGCACGTGAGTGTAAAAGACAAGGCTGAAGCCTTCGCTACTCTCTTCAGCCAGAAGTACCGAGTGGATGACCGATCTCTGCCTCCTCCTGAGGTCCACACCATCGAAGTTGGCAGTCTTCAGTCAAATCAGTTCACTCCATGTGATATAAAGAATGGTAGAGTGAACTGGATACAGCAAAGGCAATGGACCCCGACAACATGCCAGCTGTAGACCTCAAGACCTGAGTTCCAGAACTAGCCACATCTCTAGCCAACCTGTTCCTCTACTGGCAGTTACCCCACAAATGGAAAATTTGCCAGGCATTTCCTATCCACAAAATGCCAAACTGATCCAACAGCCAACTATCATCCAATCAGCCTTCTCTCAATCGTTAGTAAAGTGATGTTAGTTGTCAGCGGCAGTGCTATCAAGCGACAATTACACACAAATAACCTGCTCACCGATGCTCAGTTTGGTTTCTGACAGGACCACTTGATTCCTGACCTCATTACAGCTGTGGTCCAAACATGGATAAAAGAGCTGAATTCCAGAGGTGAGGTGAGAGTGACTGCCCTTGACATCAAGGCAGCATTTGACCGAATGTGGCATCAAGGAGCGCCAGTAAAACTGAAGTCATTGGGGATCAGGGTGAAAACTCTCCACTGGATGGTGTCATATCTAGCACAAAGGAAGATTGTTGTGGTTGTTGGAGGGCATTCATCTCAGCCCCCACTCAAGAAGCTCGACACCATCCACGACAAAGCAGCCCACCTGATTGGCACACGATCCACCATCTTAAACATTGATTCCCTCCACCACCGGCACACCGTGGCTGCTAGGACACACAATCTACTCTGGTTGGGGTGTTCAATTTCCATCACCAAGAGTATCTCGGTAGTACCAACATTAACTGACCAACGATTCCTGAAGGACATAGCTGCCAGACTGGGCTCACGGCAGCTGGTGAGAGAACAAACACAAGGGAAAAACCTTCTTGATCTCGTCCTCACCAATCTACCCGATGCAGATGCATCTGTCCATGACAGTACTGGTAGCAGTGATCACCACACAGAACTTATGGAGACAAAGCCCTGTCTTCACACTGAGAACACCCCTTCATCGTGTTGTATAGCACTACCACCGTGCTAAATGGGATAGATTAATAACTCATCTAGAAGCTCAAAACTGAGCATCCATGAGGCGCTTGGGCCATCAGCAGAAACAGAATTGTATTCCACCACAATCTGTAACCTCATGGGCTGGTATATCCCTCACTCTTCTGATCCATCAAACCAAACCTGGTTCAAAGAGCAGGTTTGAAGAGCATGCCAGGAGCTGCATCATGAAGATCAGATACCAACTTGGTGACAACACAGAACTCTAGACATGTAAAACAGTGAAAGCAGCATGCTGCAGACAGAGCTAAGTGATCCCAACCCAATGGATCATAGAAACATAGAAACATAGAAAATAGGTGCAGGAGTAGGCCATTTGGCCCTTCGAGCCTGCACCACCATTCAATATGATCATGGCTGATCATTCCCTCAGTACCCCACTCCTGCCTTCTCTCCATACCCCCTGATTCCTTTAGCTGTAAGGGCCACATCTAACTCCCTTTTGAATATATCCAACGAACCGGACTCAACAACTTTCTGTGGCAGAGAATACCATTGGTTCCCAACTCTCTGGGTGAAAAAGTTTCTCCTCATCTCGGTCCTATATGGCTTACCCCTTATCCTTAGACTGGGACCCCTGGTTCTGGACTTCCCCAACATCAGGAACATTTTTCCTGCATCTAACCTGTCCAATCCCGTCAGTATTTTACATGCTTCTATGAGATCCACTCTCATTTTTCTAAATTCCAGTGAATATAAGCCTAATTGATCCAGTCTTTCTTCATACGTCAGTCCTGCCATCCCGGGAATCAGTCTGGTGAACCTTCGCTGCACTCACTCAATAGCAAGAATGTCCTTCCTCAGATTAGGAGACCAAAACTGCACACAATACTCAAGGTGTGGTCTCACCAAGGCCCTGTATAATTGCAGCAAGACCTCCCTGCTCCTATACTCAAATCCTCTCGCCTTGAAGGCCAACATGCCATTTGCTTTCTTAACGGCCTGCTGCACCTGCATGCCTACTTTCAATGACTGATGTACCATGAGACCCAGGTCTCGTTGCACCTCCCCTTTTACTAATCTGTCACCTTTCAGATAATTATCTGCCTTCCTGTTTTTGCCACCACAGTGGATAAGCTCACACTTATCCACATTATACTGCATCTGCCATGCATTTGCCCACTCACCTAACCTGCCCAAGTCACCCTTCAGCCTCTTAGCTTCCTCCTCACAGCTCACACCGCCACCCAGCTTAGTGTCATCTGTAAACTTGGAGATATTGCATTCAATTCCTTCGTCTAAATCATTAATATATATTGTAAATAGCTGGTATCCCAGCACTGAACCTTGCGGAACCCCACTAGTCACTGCCTGCCATTCTGAAAAGGACCTGTTTATTCCCACTCTTGGCTTCCTGTCTGCCAAGCAGTTCTCTGTCCACATCAATACATTACCCCCAATCCCATGTGCATTAATTTTGCACACTAACCTCTTGTGTGGGACCTTGTCAAAAGCCTTTAGAAATCCAATACACCACATCCACTGGTGCTCCCTTATCTACTCTACTAGTCACATCCTCAAAAAATGTAAGAAGATTTGTCAAGCATGATTTCCCTTTCATAAATCCATGCTGACTTGGACCGATCCTGTCACTGCTTTCCATATGCGCTGCTATTACATCTTCATTAATTGATTCCATCATTTTCCCCACGACCGATATCAGGCTAACCAGTCTATAATTCCCTGTTTTCTCTCTCCCTCCTTTTTTAAAAAGTGGTTTTACTTTAGCTACCCTCCAATCCATAGGTAATGATCCAGAGTCCATGGAATGTTAGAAAATGACCACCAATGCATCTACTATTGCTCAGGCCACTCCCTTGATTACTCTGGGATGCAGACTATCAGGCCTTCGGGATTTATCGGCCTTCAATTTCATCAATTTTTCGAACACCATTCCTGACTCATAAGTATTTCCCTCAGTTCCCTCAGTTCCTCCTTCTCAATAGATCCTCGGTCCCCTAGTATTTTCGGATGGTTATTTCTGTCTGCCTTAGTGAAGGCAGAACCAATGTATTTGTTCAATTGGTCTGCCATTTCCTTGTTCCCCATTATGAATTCACCTGATGCTGACTGCAAGGGATCTACGTTAGTCTTCATCAATCTTTTTCGCTTCACATATCTATAGACGCTTTTGCAGTCAGTTTTTATGTTCCCTGAAGACTTGTGCAACATATCAAGCTGTACCTTTATCCAAGCTATTCTCTTGTAGCTACAATACCGGCATCTACCCGAAAAAATGGAAAGTTGCCCAGGTATGCCTTGCCTACAAAAAGCTGGACTAATCCAAAAACAAATTACCGCCTGATCAGCCATCTCTCAAACATCAGCAATAGGATGGAATATTTCATCGACAATGCTCTCAAGCAGCACAACATGCTCATCGATGCCCAGTTTGGTTTCCGTCAGGACCATTCAACTCCTGACCTCATTACAGTCTTGGTCCAAACCTTGGACAAAGGAGCTGAATTCCAGCGGTGAGGAAAGAGTGACTGTCCTCAAAGTCAAGGCAGCATTTAACCGAGTGTGGCACCAAGGAGCGCTAGTAAAACTGAACTCAGTGGGGATCAGGGGAAAACTCTCTATTGAATGGTGTCATATATAGGACAAAGAAGACAGTTGTGGTTTTTGGAGGCCAATTATTTCAGCCCTAGGTCATTGCTGCAGCAGTTAGTCAGGACAGTGTCCTCGGCACAACACTTTCAATTGTTTCATTAAAGACCTTCAGAATTGTGCAAGTTTGCTGCTGATTGCACAGTGTTAAGTTACATTCACATTTCTTCAGATAATGAGGTAGTCTGTGATGGCATACAGCAACACATTTATTGATCACATGGATGAACTTCAGCAATTGTACATCCCTGTCTGAAGTAAAAATAAAATGGGGAAGGTGGCTCAATCGTGGCTAACAAGGGAAATTAAGGATAGTGTTAGATCCAAGGAAGAGGCAGATAAATTGGCTAAAAAAAGCAGCAAACCTGAGGACTGGAAGAAATTTAGAATTCAGCAGAGGAGGACAAAGGGTTTGATTAGGAGGTGGAAAGTTGAGTACGAGAGGAAGCTTGCCGGGAACATAAACACTGCCTGCAAAAGCTTCGATAGATACGTGAAGACAAAAAGATTAGTGAAGACAAATGTAGGTCCCTTGCAGTCGGACTCAGGTGAATTTATAATGGGGAACAAAGAAATGGCAGACCAATTGAACAAATACTTTGGTTCTGTCTTCACGAAGGAAGATACAAATAACCTTCCGGATGCACTAGGGGACCGAGGGTCAAGTGAGAAGGAGGAACTGAAGAATATCCTTATTCGGCGGGAAATTCTGTTGGGGAAATTGATCGGATTGAAGGCCGATAAATCCCCGGAGCCTGATTGTCTGCATCCCAGAGTATTTAAGGAAGTGGCCCTAGAAATAGTGGATGCATTGGTGATCATTTTCCAACAGTCTATCAACTCGGGATCAGTTTCTATGGACTGGAGGGTAACTAATGTAACACCACTTTTTAAAAAAGGAGGGAGAGAAAAAACGGGTAATTATAGACTGGTTAGCCTGACATCAGTAGTGGGGAAAATGTTGGAATCAATTATTAAGGATGAAATAGCAGCACATTTGGAAAGCAGTGACAGGATCGGTCCAAGTCAGCATGGATTTATGAAGGGGAAATCATGCTTGACAAATCTTCTGGAACTTTTTGAGGATGTAACTAGTAGAGTGGACAAGGGAGAACCAGTGGATGTAGTGTATTTGGACTTTCTAAAGGCCTTTGACCAGGTCGCACATAAGAGACTGGTGTGCAAAATCTAAGCACATTGTATTGGGGGTCATGTACTGGCGTGGATAGAGAATTGGTTGGCAGACAGGAAGCAGAGAGTTGGGCTAAACGGGTCCTTTTCGGAATGGGAGGCAGTGACAAGTGGAGTGCCGCAGGGCTCAGTGCTGGGACCCCAGCTCTTTACAATATACATTAATGATTTGGATGAAGGAATTGAATGTAATATCTCCAAGTTTGCAGATGACACTAAACTGGGTGGTGGTTTTGAGCTGTGAGGAGGATGCTAAGAGGCTGAAGGGTGATTTGGAATGGTTAGGTGAGTGGACAAATGCATGGCACGTGCAGTATAATGTGGATAAATGTGAGGTTATCCACTTTGGAGGCAATAACACGAACGCAGAATATTTTCTGAATGGCGGCAGATTAGGAAAAGGGGAGGTGCAACGAGACCTGGGTATCATGGTTCATCAGTCATTAAAAGTTGGCATACAGATACAGCAAGTGGTGAAGAAGGCAAATGGCATGTTGGCCTTCATAGCTAGGGGATTTGAATATAGGAGCAGGGAGGTCTTACTGCAATTGTACAGAGCCTTGGTGAGGCCTCATCTGGAATATTGTGTTCAGTTTTGGTCTCCTAATCTGAGGAAGGACATTCTTGCTATTGAGGGAGTGCAGCGAAGGTTCACCAGACTGATTCCAGGGATGGCTGGACTGACGTATGAGGAGAGACTGGATCAACTGGGCCTATATACACTGGAGTTTAGAAGGATGAGAGGGGATCTCATAGAAACATGTAAGATTCTGACGGGATGGGACAGGTTAGATACGAGAAGAATGTTCCCGATGTTGGGGAAGTCCAGAACCAGGGGACACAATCTTACGAATAAGGGGTAGGCCATTTATGACTGAGTTGAGGAGAAACTTCTTCACTCAGAGAGTTGTTAACCTGTGGAATTCCCTGCCGCAGAGAGTTGTTGATGCCAGTTCATTGGATATATTCAAGAGGGAGTTAGATATGGCCCTTACGGCTAAAGGGATCGAGCGGGGTATGGAGAGAAAGCAGGAAAGGGGTACTGAGGTGAATGATCAGCCATGATCTTATTGAATGGTGGTGCAGGCTCGAAGGGCTGAATGGCCTACTCCTGCATCTATTTTCTATGTTTCTATGTTTCTAAGACCTGGACAACATTCAGGTTGGGGGATGATACGAAACATTTGTACCACACATGTGCCAGCCAATCACAATCTCCAACAAGAGTCTAACCACCTCCCCTGACATTCAATGACATTACCATCATTGAACACCCCCTCCCCATCCCCACTGTCAACATCCTGAGGGTCACCATTGACTAGAAATCTAACAAGACTGGGCAAATAAATACTATGGCTATCAGGGCTAGTCAGACACTGAGTATTCTGCAGCAAGTGACTCATCTCCTGACTCCCTAAAATCTTGGCACCATCTACAAGGCACTAGATAGGAGTGTGATGGAATATTCTCCCTTGCCTGTATGGTTGTAGCTCGAACAATACTCAAGAAGCTTGACACAATCCAGATGAATGCAGTCCGCATGATCAGCTCCCCATCCTCCATCTTAAACATTTTCTCCCTCCACCACCAGCACACTGTGGCTGCTAAGGCACAGGATGTACTCTGGGTGGGGGACTTCAATGTCCATCATCAAAAGTGGCTCAGTAATGGTTTGTGTTTGTTTTCTCACCATCTGACATGAACCCAGTCTGGCAGATCTGTCCTTCAGGACTCGGCCAGATCAGTCAATGGTGCTACTCCCGAGCGACTGAGAACATGCCTCAACGTGTTATGTACACTAGCACCGTGCTAAATGGGATAGATTAGAACACATCTAGTAGCACAAAACTGGGCATCCATGAGGTGCTGTTCGCTATCAGCAGCAGCAGAATTGTATTCCAGCACAATCTGTAACCTGGCATATCCCTCACTCTTCCGTTTCCATCAAAGCAAACCTGGTTCACTGAGGAGTGTTGAAGAGCATGCCAGGAACCACACCATGTGTACCTGAAAATCAGATACCAACTTGGTGAAGCTACAATACAGGACTCTAGGCATGTTAACCAGCAGAGGCAGCATGCTGCAGACAGAGCTAAGTGATCCCACACCCAATAGATCAGTTCAAAGCTCTGCAGTCTGCCACATCTTACCCATTCTTACCCAGTCTCTCACTCTAACCCATTCTTATCCAGTCTCTCACTCTAACCCATTCTTACCCAGTCTCTCACTCTAACCCATGAATGGTGATGGACAATAAAACAACAAATGAGAGGGGGTGGCTCCTTGAATATCCCATCCTCAATGATGGTGGAGAACAGCATGTGAGTGACCTCATTACAGCTTCATGACAGCCTTGATCCAAACATGGATAAAGAGCTGAATTCCAGAGGTGAGGTGAGAGTGACTGCGCTCAAATTAAAGGCAGCCTTTGAACAAGTGTGGCACCCAGGAGCCCTATTAAAACTGAAGCGAATGGGGGCTCAGGGGGAAACTCTCCAGTGGATGGTGTTATATCGAGCACAAAGGAAGATTGCTGTGGTTGTTGGAGGGCAATCATCTCAACCCCCACTCAAGAAGCTCGACACCATCCAGAATAAAGCAGGCCACCTGATTGCCACCCCATACACCACCTTAAACATTCACTCCCTCCACCATCGGCGCACTGTGGCTGCAGTTTGTTCAATCTACAAGATGCACTGCAGCAACTCGCCAAGGCTTCCTCGACATCACCTCCCAAACCCGCGACCTCTACCACCTAAACGGACAAGGGCAGCAGGTGCATAGGAACACCGCCACCACCAAGTTCCCCTCCAAGTCTCACAGAATTCTGGAACTCCCCACCTAACAGCATGTTGGGAGTACCTTCATGACAAGGATTGCAGCGGTTCAAGAAGGTGGCTCACCACCTTCCCAAGGGCAACTAGGGATGGGCAATAAATGCTGGCCTTGCGAGTGATGCCCACATCTCGAGAATGAATAAGTGAAAAATAAAAACGTATTTTTTTATATGTTGCGCTCCTTGTTTTTCTTAATTATAATTTAATTTTGCTTCAACTTTTTCCTGCTCTCTTGTCCTCATTTCCTGTTTATTTTTTAGCCTCCACAGTCATTCCATGTCCAGGTCCCAGAGATTTCTTCCAACAAATCACACTCTGCTTCTACTGGGTCTGGACTGACACCTGGGTTCACAATTACAGAAAATAGACGGCAGGAAAGTCTGTAAAATAAGGAAAGGAATCAGAGGAAGACCAGTAAGGTCAACCCGAGTGTTTGATGCAGGAGATGGTAAAGGCAGGTTGTGCTGCTGATGGGAGAAAAAGACCCAGGGACAGTGTTGGTGCCATTCGAGGGGATCCTCCTCCCACTCATGAAGGGCACAGACTGGATTCTACATCAGTCAGATGAAGCTTTCCATGGCTATGGGGATGTCATAAGTTCTTCAGAGGGACAGGGCCTTGTGTCCCCAATCTGGCCCAGCATGAACAGGAATGGTGACTAAGGGAGCCAGAAGTTCCCACCCAAAGAGTTATGGGTGAGATAAAAGATGAGAAAATGATCTCTATAATTTCCCCTGTGATTCAGCGTTGGCCAGAGTCTGTACATTGGTCAGCTCTGTACCATCAGCCTCTGGACAGGAAGCATAATAATAAACTGAATTGAAACAAATTGGATGTTAGAAACAAATGTTGAGATTGACTGTAAGCCCATCTAATGGGGCCGACCCAGTCCACAATCAGCAGTGGGAAAGTGTATGAAAGGGGAAATGTTGGTCCTCCTATTCAGTCCATGGCACAGCACGTCAGTGCTTCAATGTCCCGGTTATTACAGATTAACACCTTCCTTCATTCTGTTCCCCTGCCTTCCTGCAGGGTCACATTTAATCTGTCTCTAATTCAGATCGTCCCATTGATCAATACTTCAGTGCTATTTATCTTTGTCCTGTTTGGTTTCCGATCCCTGTGTAACAGGCCTCATATTGACTGTTACTCCTCTTGAGCTGCAGCATTCAGGAGGAATTGTGGACAACAAACATTTTTGACACATGTATCTGGAATGAATATTCCGCCATGATCTGGCGAACCTCATTTTGTTCAGAATCCCGTTCCTCAAAGCTTTATATTTCCTGATTCTTTCTGTCACCATCTCTTGTGTCGAGTGACTGAATGTCTTTTGCAGCAGAGCTGCCGATGCCTTTCTCCACAGGGGATCTCCAGCATTTCTCGATCTGCCACAGCACAGCACCAGGTCTGGGCAAGGTGGATGTTGCTGAGTGTGACTGTACATGTCCTACCTCTTCAGTGACACTCTCTTGTCATTTGTCCAGCCAACCACAAGAAAATGATAAATTAGGCTGGGCACGGACAGGGGTTCCTCTCTAGAGGTTGCTGATTTATCTGCAGAGGTAGTGTCACACCATCCCAGGGTCAGCTCCTGTGACTGGGATCTTTTCTGCTCTCGTGCTGATCTCTGTGAGTATACGGAATGTATCAGGCCAGTACTGGGTATATGAATGAAATAGTCAATGAAGGTATCAGCCAGTCGCAGTTAAATGCAGAGAAAAACTCCCTCTAAACTGTCTCATCAAACACTCCCAGGCCCGGTAGAGCAAGGATTAGGTATAGAGTAAAGTTCCTTCTGCACTGTCCTATCAAACACTCCGAGGGTAGGTACAGCACGAGTTAGATGGAGTGTAAAGCTCTCCTTAAATTGTTTCATCAAACACAGCCAACTGAGATACACAGCATGTGTTAATTCAGCGTACAGCTCCTCTGACGCTATCCAATGAAGCACACCAGCTCAGGTACAGCATGGGATGAATAGAGAATAAAAATCCATCAACATATAAATGTCATGCAGTCCCAGGTATGGGCCAGCTTTACATATGAGTTAAGCTCTGTTGGACTTGCTGCATCAAAGGCGGACTCTTATGGCATCGATCGAAGAAGTTCCCACTAGATGGTTAGACTCTCACCTTGGCAATATCCTGGACTGATGGGATCCTCAATAAAGTTCCTCACCTTTACAATCATTGTTGAGGCTTCTTATTTCATCCCATCTTTGACATTGAGGGTCTTGGTCCCACCAGATCTGCTCTGTGAATCCAGCAACATTTCTCCAGTCCCAGTTAGTGTGATGATGATTCAAATCCTCTCTCTCCACCTTCTTGAGATACTGTTCACTCCATGAACATTTTAATATAAAAATTAATATTCATGCTAGAATCTGTAATTGGAATACAGTCGGACTATTTTTGTGACAATGATTATATTTAACGTGAATATATTGGTAATTAATGATATTTGGTTGACCTTACCTTAATATTAAATTGTTCTTTCCTTTCCCCTATTTATATGGACTAAACTCACTCGCAGTGTCAGCTGCCAAGTGCAGCTCCTCCCACAGTGACTCCCACTGATGCTGTGTAACCAGGGGCGGAAACCTGTCTCCAGGTGACATCACAAAGGATCCAGGACCCATGTCACAAAGCAGCCCAAGCCCCTCCCACTCTAGGTATTACAGGGTCACATGACCAGGCTCTGGTGGACATGACATTAGACAAAAAGATCAATAAAGAGGTTCCAGAAGTTGGGGCAAAATCTGTTTCCGCCCCATGGAAGCAGGAACAGCAAATTCCAGTGGGGCTCGGGTGCTTCTTCCTCCTCCGCCTCCCAACCTGGCGTTAGTTTTCCCAGGCAGCCTGAAAACCCCATCAGATAGCTGTATTTACTTACACTGCAGAAAGCTGGTGAGGCACCTTCCTGTCTTCCTTTGGGTTCCACTGATATAATCATTTTATTCTGGGACCACCATTGAGGGACCAGCATTCAGAAAGGCATTGACATACCAAGGTCGTCAGGTACACGAGTCTGTTATACATAGGCCAGCAAAGAGCTGTTCCAATGTGTCAGAATAAAAGTGTATGTTAGTGATAGAATTATGATGTGTGATGGACTCGAGACTATTGATGTAATCGAGATGAATATGGTGTGTATCTATGACCTTACAAACACAAAATGGATACAAAATGGCTCTGAACAGAGAAAAGACATCAAGTTCACTGCTCCTGTGACTTAAGGAACAAAAGATAGCCTGACTTTCGGGGTAAACAAACCCACCAAATCTCACCATACGATCAGAACCATTAGAAGGTGTTAATACGGAAACGATGAAACTGATCAAGAAACGGCACCAGTTTCTGCAGACAGTCACATGTGTGAGGAAAGCCAATTAAAGAACTGCCATGAAACTAAGACCAATCCTGGGGCTTTACCGACTTATGCCAAGAGACAATGGACTAAAAAGATATAAAAAAGGAACCCAAAGCCAGCTCACTTTCTCTTGATGACCACACGAAAAAACAGGAAACCTCCCTCTACAGAGCAGACCAAGGAGCAAGGAAGAAGACCACGAGCTTTGCTTGACTCAGAGCGAAGTATAAGTTCTGTTTAAATCTGTAACTCATTACGTCACCTGTTGTAATTAAGTCGAACCAATAGGATACAAGTAGGTTTTTGTTTTGTCCAATAGGCTGAGTGCATCTGTGTGTGTTTCATAAATTTCTTCCAAATTGTTTTAATAGAATTGGTCTTGCTGTCAATTTAATGCCAAAGAGAGAAAATATAACACATATTCCACCTGGTCATCAGGGTGGGTGCCCTGTAACACCACCACTGGGGGGGTTACCCACCCCTAATGGCATACAAATTGGCCAGAAATAGCAGCAAACCCGGGGACTGGGAGAAATTTAGAACTCAGCAGAGGAGGACAAAGGGTTTGATTAGGGCAGGTAAAATGGAGTACGAGAAGAAGCTTGCAGGGAACATTAAGACGGAATGCAAAAGTTTCTATAGATATGTAAAGAGAAAAAGGTTAGTAAAGACAAACGTAGGTCCCCTGCAGTCAGAATCATGGGAAGTCATAACGGGGAACAAAGAAATGGCGGACCAATTGAATAAGTACTTTGGTTCGGTATTCACTAAGGAGGAGACAAACAACCTTCCGGATATAAAAGGGGTCAGAGGGTCTAGTAAGGAGGAGGAACTGAGGGAAATCTTTATTAGTCGGGAAATTGTGCTGGGGAAATTGATGGGATTGAAGGCCGATAAATCCCCAGGGGTCTGATGGACTGCATCCCAGAGTACTTAAGGAGGTGGCCTTGGAAATAGCGGATGCATTGACAGTCATTTTCCAACATTCCATTGACTCTGGATCAGTTCCTATCGCGCGGAGGGTAGCCAATGTAACCCCACTTTTTAAAAAAGGAGGGAGAGAGAAAACAGGGAATTATAGACCGGTCAGCCTGACATCGGTAGTGGGTAAAATGATGGAATCAATTATTAAGGATGTCATAGCAGTGCATTTGGAAAGAGGTGACATGATAGGTTCAAGTCAGCATGGATTTGTGAAAGGGTAATCATGCTTGACAAATCTTTGGAATTTTTTGAGGATGTTTCCAGTAGAGTGGACAAAGGAGAACCAGTTGATGTGGTGTATTTGGACTTTCAGAAGGCTTTCGACAAGGTCCCACACAAGAGATTAATGTGCAAAGTTAAAGCACATGGGATTGGGGGTAGTGTGCTGACATGAATTGAGAACTGGTTGTCAGACAGGAAGCAAAGAATAGGAGTAAATGGGTACTTTTCAGAATGGCAGGCGGTGACTAGTGGGGTACCGCAAGGTTCTGTGCTGGGGCCCCAGCTGTTTATACTGTACATTAATGATTTAGACGAGGGGATTAAATGTAGTATCTCCAAATTTGCGCATGACACTATGTTGGGTGGCAGTGAGAGCTGCGAGGAGGATGCTATGAGGCTGCAGAGCGACTTGGATAGGTTAGGTGAGTGGGCAAATGCATGGCAGATGAAGTATAATGTGGATAAATGTGAGGTTATCCACTTTGGTGGTAAAAACAGAGAGACAGACGAGAATCTGAATGGTGACAGATTAGGAAAAGGGGAGGTGCAACGCGACCTGGGTGTCATGGTACATCAGTCATTGAAGGTTCGCATGCAGGTACAGCAGGCGGTTAAGAAAGCAAATGGCATGTTGGCCTTCATAGCGAGGGGATTTGAGTACAGGGGCAGGGAAGTGTTGCTACAGTTGTACAGGGCCTTGGTGAGGCCACACCTGGAGTATTGTGTACAGTTTTGGTCTCCTAACCTGAGGAAGGACATTCTTGCTATTGAGGGAGTGCAGCGAAGGTTCAACAGACTGATTCCCGGGATGGCGGGACTGACCTCAAGAAAGACTGGATCAACTGGGCTTGTATTCACTGGAGTTCAGAAGAATGAGAGGGGACCTCATAGAAATGTTTAAAATTCTGATGGGTTTAGACAGGTTAGGTGCAGGAAGAATGTTCCCAATGTTGGGGAAGTCCAGAACCAGGGGACACAGTCTAAGGATAAGGGATAAGCCATTTAGGACCGAGATGAGGAGAAACGTCTTCACCCAGAGAGTGGTGAACCTGTGGAATTCTCTACTACAGAAAGTTGTTGAGGCCAATTCACTAAATATATTTAAAAAGGAGTTAGATGAAGTCCTTACTACTAGGGGGATCAAGGGGTATGGTGAGAAAGCAGGAATGGGGTACTGAAGTTGCATGTTCAGCCATGAACTCATTGAATGGCGGTGCAGGCTAGAAGGGCCGAATGGCCTACTCCTGCACCTATTTTCTATGTCTATGTTTCGAATGTGGTAATGACCCCATGAAATTCAGCGAGTTGTTTGACCACAGACAACATCACAACTGAACCCAGTCCTGTCCTCCCCCAACACCCACATACGTACATTTATCAGCAGGGCTCGCTGGGTAATCCCCTCAGCTGGAACAATGCTGATTTTTATCCCTTCCCAGACAAGGGAGGTGAGACTACCTGTTGTGCCCCGACTGCCACCTGGCTGAGATTGGAGAACTCAGCACAAACTGCAGGTTACACCAGGGGTATAAATCCATCTTGGGCGGCAGCACAAAACGTGCGATGGTGCATTGGCCGCCCGTTTTACCTGTCTGAGATCCGATAACTCAGCACAGACTGCAGATTACACCAGGGGGTGAAACCCGTCCTGGGCGGGAGCTCGATTTTCTTTTCTATTGACTTCAATGGAACCGGGCGGAGTGTAAAACGTTAGCGGCTGATCTGCTATCGCCCGATTTGCTCTGCCGCCCAAGACCAGTTTCACCCATTGGGTCCTTCCTGGTCTGTATGGTTTAGTTCCACAACACAGGACAGCTTACTACACAGTAAAACTTCATCTTTTGTTCTGTCCGAGGCCGAACCAGACCGTTTGTAACCTTGGCGTCCTATTTGACCGTGAGATGATATTCTGACTCTTGTCCACCCCATTACACAGACAGCCGACTTCCACCTCCATAACATCACCCGTCTCCACCCCTGCTTCACCTTAGCTGCTGCAGACACCCTCATCCAAAGCCTTGTTACATCTAGACTTGACTATTGCAATGTGTTCCTGGCCGGCCTCCCATCTTCCACCCTCCATAAACTTGAGCTCAAACAAAACTCTGCTGCCCCTATCCTAACTCACACTGAGTCCCGTTCACCCATCACCCCTGTGCTCACTGAACCGATCCCAACTCGTACCGAGTCCCGTTCACCCATCACCCTGTGCTCACTGACCCTATCCCAACTCGTACCGAGTCCCATTCACCCATCACCCCTGTGCTCACTGCCCCTATCCCAACTCGTACCGAGTCCCATTCACCCATCACCCCTGTGCTCACTGACCCTATCCCAACTCGTACCGAGTCCCATTCACCCATCACCCTGTGCTCACTGCCCCTATCCTAACTCGTACCGAGTCCCATTTACCCATCACCCCTGTGCTCACTGCCCCTATCCTAACTTGCAACGAGTCCCATTTACCCATCACCCCTGTGCTCACTGCCCCTATCCTAACTCACACTGAGTCCCGTTCACCCTTCACCTCTGTACTCGCTGACCTACATTGACTCCCAGTCCAGCAAATTCACCATTTTAAAATTGTCATACTTGTTTTCAAATCCCTCCATGGCCTCACCCCTCCCTATCTCTGTAACCTCCTGCAGCCCCTTGAATGCCTGTTGTTGAAGTACATGAATGCATTTTGGGAAATATGTGAATGTGTTATAGAATCATTGAATCGTGCAGAACAGTAGGATTTGACCAGTGCCATCATCAGTGTGTGTATGGGCCGGATGGGTTTTTGGACTTTTAAAATGGATCTGTACCCTTTTAAAATGGAGACACATTTGGGCTGCATTTCAAAATGGAGTTGGGACTTTTGGACTTTAAAAGGACTGATTTTTGGCTTCTGTGAAGTAGAGCAGGAGCTGTCTGTCTTTCGGGTTGTCATGGGACCAGTCTCAACGCTGACGTCATGAAAGGCAAAGGCCTTTTCATTTCGAACTTTGTGTGATTTATGGAAATATACCTTTTGTCCACGGGACCGGGATGTCTGGGTGGACCATGAGGTTTGCAGGCCAAATGTAACACCTCTGGACTCTTTCAATGAAGGAGCAGTCAAGAACTCAACAAACAGTTAGCACTTCGAGAACTGCTCATCTACAGAAATGGCCTACCATTGTTTTCATCAAGTTGACCAATCCAGGACAGAGACGTCACCAGGAAGACCAACTAGCATCTCTGTGACCATGGAAACCAGGAACTGCCCAGTCAGTTTTGTGTATTATAATTCTCCCCATCTCTCCAGGCTTTTTTTGACAATTATTTAAAACATGTGTCCTTTGGCTCCTGACTGTCCTACCAGTGGAAACAGTTTTGTCCTCTCTATTCTATCAAATCCCCTCATAAACACCTTCATTTAATCTCCATTTAACATTCTCTTATCTAAGAAGAACAATCCCAGCTTCTCCAGTCTATCCAGGTAACTGAAACCCCTCATCCCTGGAACCATTCACGTTAATCTCCTCCAGACCCTCTCCAAGGCCTTGACCCCTTTCTACACCGTGGTGCCCAGATTTGTGAACAATACTCTCGCTGAGATCCAAACGTTTTGGGAAGTATATGAATCAGTTCTGTGAACATAACATGGAAGGCCCTGGGATTCCAGGGCCAGCGGCAGTGTGGATATAAAATTGGCTGCGGGACAGAAAACAGAGAGCAGTGGTGAACGGGTGTTTTCCAGTGATGTCCCCAGGGGTCAGTATTCAGACCACTGCTCATTTTGATAGATATCAAGGAGCTGGAATTGGATATAAAGGATATAATTTCATATTGTGCAGATGGCATAAAACTCCTGTACACTGAGGAGGAACTCCCTCCTGAACAGCACTGAGGGAGTTCCATCACCACAAGGACTGCAGCGGTTAAAGAAGGCGGTTCACCACCACCTTCTCAAGGGCGATTAGGGATGGGCAATAAATGCTGGCCTTGCCAGCGACGCCCACATCCCGGAACAAATAAAACAGCAGCAGACTTCAGGAGGAATGACACAGACTGGTGAAGTGGGCCGACACACGGCAGGTGTTAAAGTAAAGACGTGGGAAGTGATATATTGTGGAAGGAAGAATGAGGTGAGGCAATATAAACTCAATGGTGCAATTGGAAAAGGGAGTTCAGGTGCAGAGAGACCTGAGGGTTTATGAACAAAAATCTTTGTAGGTGGCCGAACAAGTTAATCAAACTGCTGGAAAATCAAAGGGATCCTTGGCTTTATAAAACGAGGCAGAGAGTAAATCACTCCTCCACCAGTGGGACACTTCCATTTCCCTCACCACTTGATCTTTCCCCACCCTGAGTCACATTATCAATGTGTGAACAGTTAGAGCCATCCTTTGAGAGGAAAGGATAGTTTGCTGTCCACTTTACCACTCGTTCCACAGCTGAGCTCACTCGTCTCAGGCAAGTCAAAGCTTCAACACTGGTCCCCAGAGCAGATGCTCAGAAATATTGGGGTGAGAATTATTTACAGCCCATTTTTGGGTCCATAACCAGCGGTGCGCCGACAGCACGTGTCCGAAGCCCAAGGCCTGCCTGAAATTGGTCCTCAGTCCTCATTAACATTTTATACATGAGCTGCCATTGTCTGTTTGGTTTCTACAGGCAGTGGCACATTTTAGTGAGAGGGATATCGGGAATCTTGTCTCACCGGCAGCGGCCTGAATCGAAAACCTGGAAGGGGTGTTGGAGCGGTGACATGGGAGCGATCGCAGGGACTGTGGAGTCGGGGAACACTCCTGCTTCTCCTGACTCTGTTCAATCCCAGACAATTTCTGCAAGGAGGCAGAAAACAAGTAATAGATCCCTCAATTACATCGTAAGAGACCTAACGCCTGTTTTAGATGCTGCTCGGGATGACAGCAAAACCGCCTTTATTAATATGGCAGAGCCCTTAAAACAGGCACTCATCTGGTGCGGGATGTGCTCTGGAATTTTTCCTTTTTGTCCCAATTACTTGCCCGGAAACAACGAGGACCAAATTCTACCCATTTGAAATTTCTCTGTTTCGATAACGTGGTACAGGACTCACAGAGAAACACGGTACCTGGTCATGGGGTCATAGGGTTCATTCAGTGTGGGAGGCTTTTATTAATGTTCTCCATATTTTTATTAAAAACTCAAGGGGAAGAACAAAGGCCCATAGTGCAGGACACCACCAAGGGTGAAAACATGAGAGAGAAAGTAAGATGAACCAGAAAGTGCTGATGCTAAGAGTCCCATCAAAACCTCCTAACTTTCTTCAAATCCCAGTCGAGGACATGAATACTGCCGCCACACCTGGCCACCTAGGACAGTCCCCTCAACACAGATGTGTGTCAGTGACTGTACAGATGTGCCATGTTGTAATATAGTTTCACTTGTTACCTGAGAATTATGAAGTGATAGAATATCCAGCCCTCAGTTGGATGGAAAGGGAAGTTAATGGAATGGATATGAAGATTGCAGTAACGACTGGCCTGGACAATCTTTTGAAACTTGCACATTTTTCGAATGCTCTGGGTGAATTATTTGTTCCTTCAATGTAACAACGGAATATAAAACAAACTTTCACTGTTTGACCCGTCACATTTGAACCTGTATAAAGAGACACACTGGTCAAATAATTTCACCATTGTCAATCCCAGCGGTTGTGCCAGGATTGTGCCCATTGTGCTCTCCATAACTGACCCAGATAAAGTTTTTACATCGGATTACATCGAATATACGGCACAGAAACAGGCCATTCGGCCCAACCAGTCTATGCCGGCGTTTTTACACCACTGGAGCCTCCTCCTGTCTTTCCTCATCTAAATCTATCAGCATCACCCTCTATTCCCTTCTCCCCCATTTGCTTGTCGAGCCCCTCACCTTAAATGAATCTGTATTGTTCGCTTCAACCACTCCGTGTGGTAGTGGGTTCCACATTCTCACCACTCTTTGGGGAAAGAAGTTTCTTCTGAATTCCCTGTTCGGTTTCTTGGTGCTGCTTATATTGATGGCCTATAGTTACGCGCTTCCCCACAAATGTTAACAGCGCATTTAGCACTGGGCTGTTGCAACTATCATTTAAAATAGTAGGCAGCACAAAGTTTGCGTGCTGCCTGAATTAATTTAAACGGGTGCTGGTTAATGCGATCCCCCACCTGCGTTTTTGGGTGCTTTCAAATTTTTAGCCCAGTGATTTAACGGGAGCTTTAATTATTCAACCAATTAGAGCTGTGCTGATTAGGCCTGCGTTTCCATCGATGTGTGGAAGTAAATTACCTGCGACAACCTGGGCCTCCCCTCCTCCATCAACAACCTGGGCCTCCCCTCCTCCATCGACAACCTGGGCCTCCCCTCCTCCATCGACAACCTGGGCCCCTCCTCCTCCATCGACAACCTGGGCCTCCCCTCCTCCATCAACAACCTGGGCCTCTCCCCCTCCATCGACAACCTGGGCCTCTCCTCCTCCATCGACAACCTGGGCCTCCCCTCCTCCATCGACAACCTGGGCCTCTCCTCCTCCATCGACAACCTGGGCCTCCCCTCCTCCATCGACAACCTGGGCCTCTCCTCCTCCATCGACAACCTGGGCCTCTCCTCCTCCATCAACAACCTGGGCCTCTCCCCCTCCATCGACAACCTGGGCCTCTCCTCCTCCATCGACAACCTGGGCCTCCCCTCCTCCATCGACAACCTGGGCCTCTCCCCCTCCATCGACAACCTGGGCCTCCCCTCCTCCATCGACAACCTGGGCCTCTCCTCCTCCATCGACAACCTGGGCCTCTCCTCCTCCATCAACAACCTGGGCCTCCCCTCCTCCATCGACAACCTGGGCCTCTCCTCCTCCATCGACAACCTGGGCCTCTCCTCCTCCATCGACAACCTGGGCCTCCCCTCCTCCATCGACAACCTGGGCCTCTCCTCCTCCATCGACAACCTGGGCCTCTCCTCCTCCATCGACAACCTGGGCCTCTCCTCCTCCATCGACAACCTGGGCCTCTCCTCCTCCATCGACAACCTGGGCCTCTCCTCCTCCATCGACAACCTGGGCCTCTCCTCCTCCATCGACAACCTGGGCCTCTCCTCCTCCATCGACAACCTGGGCCTCTCCCCCTCCATCGACAACCTGGGCCTCTCCTCCTCCATCGACAACCTGCGCCTCTCCTCCTCCATCGACAACCTGGGCCTCCCCTCCTCCATCGACAACCTGGGCCTTCCCTCCTCCATCGACAACCTGGGCCTCTCCTCCTCCATCGACAACCTGGGCCTTCCCTTCTCCATCGACAACCTGGGCCTCTCCCCCTCCATCGACAACCTGGGCCTCCCCTCCTCCATCGACAACCTGGGCCTCTCCTCCTCCATCGACAACCTGGGCCTCTCCTCCTCCATCGACAACCTGGGCCTCTCCTCCTCCTGCGGGGACTGGGCCTCTCCTCCTCCTGCGGGGACCGGGCCTCTTCTTTCTCAATATCCGTTCTATCAAAACTTTCATAATTTTAAAGACCTCTATTAGGTCCAGTTTGTGAGATCAGTGGGAGGGCTCCTCATTCACATGTTGCTGGTGGGCTAAAGTGCCACATGGGCTACTTCTTTGGTGCTCACAGGCCCTGTGTGCCCAGAATCTGGAGAGGCTGCCCACACATGGGGGAGTTGGGATGACAAGCTCACGCCCCCAACTCCAAGACCAGCCATGGCTCCAATCGACCCTTGAGTTGTCTTTGGTGCTATAGACTAGGCCTGGAGCCCACTGTCGGAGTCCAGGTGCACCCTTGTGTAGGCCGATACACTTCATGTCTCTCGGTGTCCTGGCTACCACTGGAATGCTGGATCCTGACTGAGGCTTGTTTGTTGCCCGGGGTGTGAGTGAGGATGAGCGAATGGCGAGCCCGCTGATGACCATTTTCTACCGAGCTTGCACAGGTTATATTCCCCACCATGGACTCGGACTCCGAACTCTGCCCTTTAACATCTACGGTTAGAAGCAAGAAAGTCTGCCATTCTTTTTAGAATAACAAACTTCCTGACATGAAAGTTAATTTGCCCTTTTCCACTTTGACCCAGAGACCCCATTTCCCTCACTTACCCAACCCGTACACTTTAGTTTTCCGGATTTATCTTTTCTAGACCATTTACTATTTTAAGGATCTCTAAACGCTTCCTTTCCCAGCTAGAAAGCCCACGTTTCTGCTGTGTTTGCTCATAATTCAGTCCCTTTCCCCAGGGATCAGTCTCATGCAGTGCCTCAATGGTACTGAAATTTATTCAATGACCGATCCCCCACAGCTTTCTGGGGCAGAGAATTCCACAGATTTACAACCTCTGAGAGAAAAAATTCATCCTCATCTCAGTTTTAAATGGGCGGCTCCTTATTCTGAGACTATGTCCCCTAGTTTTAGTTTCCCCTATGAGTGGAAATATCCTCTCTGCGTCCACCTTGTCGAGCCCCCTTATTATCTTACATGTTTCGATAAGATCACTTCTCATTCTTCTGAAGTCCAATGTGTATAATCCCAAACTACTCAACCTATCTTCATAAGTCAATCCCCTCATCTCCAGGATCAACCTAGTGAACCTTCTCTGAAGCTATATGTGAGATGACCCATTGACAATGACATTTAGCATCGATCCTGTCATGTGGGAATGTTTGAGAATGTAATGTCACCGGGGCTTGCAGGCCCCAATGAAATCACGCACTTTTTAACAATATTTCATTGTTATTATTACTGTTGGTATTGGTTAGGTGAAACGCACCATCAAACTTCTCAGGCTTGTGCACTTAGCTGACTCATGGTTAACACACAAATAGACTTGCTGTATATCGGGGTTTCTGGTTTCTGAACATGATTAACATCATCATCATCACAGGCAGTCCCTCAAAATGAGGATGACTTGCTTCCACACCAAAAAGGGATGAGTTCCCAGGAGTTTCAATGAAGAACCTAATATTCCAGGTACCGAACTACATCTTGAAAGGTGGAAGATGCCTGTGCGTGGATTTTTTTAACGTGTGGTGGCCATTGTACACCAGCCACCACACGGGCTTGACAGAGCTAGGTCTTGGTCCACTGGCAAGAATTAACCAAGATGACTGGAGACCAGCTCTGCTGCATGGACCAAGTGTGCACACATATCGCAGTGTGGGCTAGCCCGTGCTGCCCCTGAGCCCTTGCCTCTTCTGGACCCCGAACTCTCACCTCTCCTGGGCCCCGATCATGTCCCTCTACGATCTCTTACCGCTCCTTCGCCCTGACCTCGCCGTTTCTTCACCCCGACCTCGCCCCGACCTCGCCGCTCCTTCGCCCCGACCTCGCGCTCCTTCGTCCCGACCTCGCCCCGAACTCACCGCTCCTTCGCCCCGACCTCGCGCTCCTTCACCCCGACCTCGCCACTCCTTCGCCCCGACCTCGCCCTGACCTCGCCGCTCCTTCGCCCCGACCTCGCCCTGACCGCGCCGCTCCTTCGCCCCGACCTCGCCCTGACCTCGCCGCTCCTTCGCCCTGACCTCTCTACTCCTTCTCCCAGACCTCGCCGCTCCTTCGCCCTGACCTCGCTCCGACCTCGCCCTGACCTCGCCGCTCCTTCGCCCTGACCTCGCTCCGACCTCGCCCTGACCTCGCCGCTCCTTCGCCCCGACCTCGCCGCTCCTTCGCCCCGACCTCGCCGCTCCTTCACCCCGACCTTGCCACTCCTTCGCCCCGACCTCGCCGCTCCTTCACCCCGACCTTGCCACTCCTTCGCCCCGACCTCGCTCCTCTTCTGCTGTCATCTGAAAGATGCTTAGTTTTCCTCCAGCAGATGGGATATAATCAGTACATAAGCAGACACTCTTTGCATATTATATTGCTCGTAAATGGATTTGTATGTGGTTAGGGACTACCTCCAAGTGTGAACAGATTATGAGAATGACCATACCTGTCAGATCAGAAGTAGGGACAAATTATTGGAAACCTAATGAACGGCTCTTGTACCCATTCTAATGGTTGGCTGCCCAGTAGTTTTGGTAGCATCTGCCACAAATCCATTCAGACATTTTTCATTTTCCAGATTGAGTAACGGGAGAATGTTATAATTGTCTCCAAATATGACTTTCATCACTATTTGAAGAAAGTTTCATTTTATGATTGTACATTCATTAATGCTTTTCTTCTTTCTTTAAATGGTCCCTCTCTCAATTATATCGCCACCTCCTCCATTTACAGAAAGGGATTTATTTCAATGGTGCATTCATTCACATGCCATTTCCACACAGAAAAACTGGGTAGTGTTTCAACTTGTTTCCATGTGTGGCTTGCAAGTACATTGAAAGAATAATGTAACAATTGAAGATTCATTTATTGTTTGTTTGCCGTTATAGAATCAAAGAAATTGAAGCACAGATAGAAGCCTTTCATTCCACTGTATTTAGCTATTAAACCGGAGTAATCTACTCTAATCCCAATTCCATGTCCTGTCTATATATATAACTTTTTACATTCTTTTTCTGTGTAAAAAATTCTATCCTGTATATAAGCATAATACCTATATTTAAGGGGATAGAACATGTCCAGGGAATTTTAGACCAGTCACTTAACATCGGTGGTCAGAAAAGTAATGGAACCCCTATTAAAGGAGAAAATAGAAGAACATCTAGAAACCAAAAATATAATAATGAATAGTCAGCATGGATTTCAAAAGGGAAAGTCATACTTGACCAACTTCATTGAATTTTTTGAAGAGGTAACAGAGAGAGTAGACAAGGGTAATGCAATAGATGTCATTTATCTGGATTTTCAAAAGGCCTTCGATAAGGTATCTCATAATAGACTGATGAACAAGGTCAGAGAATGTGGAGTCAGGGCACAAGCAGCAGAATGATTAATACAAGCTGTGGTTAATGTCTGGTTATTGCATTGATTTTTATATTCAACAATCCAACACTAGAGGGTGCCATTGCCTTGGGAACTATGGAAGTGCGGGTTCGATCCTCAGAGTGAGTATTTGCACTCGGTTTTTCTGTGTCCTTCTGAGCATGCGCATTGGACTCCGCCCGCTTTTTTGAGCATGGGCCCTCAACTCGGTTGCGCATGCGCAGTGCAATGTACGAGGAAGTCGGAAGTGGGGCGCAAGGCAGAGAGACAGCCGTTGGAGTTGGAGCTGGAACTGCTTCGAGCTTTTGGATTATTTGGAATATTTTCACAGCCTTCTGTGGGAGAGAAAACATCGGAAGTGGTGGGAGAGAGAGAGAGAGATACAGACTGGGGAGGGAGAGAGAGAGAGAGAGAGACTGGGGAGGGTGAGAGAGAGAGAGACTGGGGAGGGAGAGAGACTGGGGATGGAGGGAGAGAGAGAGAGAGCGAGACTGGGGAGGGAGGGAGAGAGAGAGACTGGGGAGGGAGGGAGAGAGAGAGACTGGGGAGGGAGGGAGAGAGACTGGAGAGGGAGGGAGAGAGAGAGCGAGAGAGAGACTGGGGAGGGAGAGCGAGAGAGAGACTGGGGAGGGAGAGAGAGAGGGAGAGAGATTGGGGAGGGAGAGAGAGCGAGAGACTGGGGAGGGAAAGAAGGAGAGAGAGACTAGGGAGAGAGAGAGAGAGAGAGACTGGGGAGGGAGAGAGAGCGAGAGAGACTGGGGAGGGAGGGAGAACGAGAGAGACTGGGGAGGGAGGGAGAGAGAGAGAGAGAGAGAGACTGAAGGAGGGTGGAAGAGAGCGACTGGGGAGGGAGAGGGATACTGGGGAGGGAGAGGGAGACTGGGGGAGGGAGAAAGAGCTGCGGTAGAGAGAGGGAAAGTGGGAGACTGGATCGCAGAGGAGAGAGAATTCAGGGAAGATGGATCACATTCTTCCATCCCCCTTTACACCCACACCCAATTTCTCAGAAAGCTCGGTACGTGTGTGACAAGGGATATCACTGGAACGGATAAAATCCGGAAGTCACGACACTGTCACTATTCACTTCAGACCTAATAAACCTGTTAACAATCCGTGACCCACGTACAATGCCCCATCTATGGTGGGAATGGGGCAGGAACTTGGGCTGGGATGGAGCAGGAAGTTGGGCTGGGATGGAGCAGGAAATTGGGCTGGGATGAGGAAGCTTTATCCTGTCTGGGCTCTGAAGTCAGAATGGTTCGAATTACATTTTTCAAAGTCACTCAGAGCTTGGGCTGGGCAGTTCCAATTACACTTTCCAGAGAAACGTCTAGGTGTGTCTTACCCTCCAAGGGGACCAATCAGCAATCAGATCATGTGATCAAGGAAAGCCAATCAGAGCATTTTGTAGTGCAAATATCTGCGTCGCGGCTTAATTATACACTCGAGGTAATAATTATACAGAGAGCTGTGAGATCCGATATATCAATGTGTTTTCACTGAGGTGGGGAGGGGGAGTGATATATCAATGTGTTTACTCTGAGGTGGGGAGGGGGGTGATATATCAATGTGTTTACTCTGAGGTGGGGAGGGGGAGTGATATATCAATGTGTTTACTATTCTATTTTAACAGTGAGCTGTTTGATATCAATTAGCGAGGCTGATTGACAGATTGCTGGCCCCAATTGTGTCCTTGGTATCCTGACCTGCCCTGGGGTTAATCACATCGATTGATCACCAGAAATATCAGGCAGAGGGAGAAGACCAGAAGGAGGCAGTAATAAGGGGTTGGATTTCTGTACAGTTGAATATTCTCTCTGATATTCCCGTTCACACACTGAGCTGTGTTTGAGGATCGGAGATATGGGCGAGTGTTGCACTAAATCCCATGGACTGTGTGACCCGGGTTAACATAATGAGACATTAATTAGAGCGATGAACAGAGTCAAATGTGGCCCAGAATCAGAACTGAGCATCAAAGCGAGAGAGCGGAGCCCCTGGATTATGGGCTGTTTGGGATGTCAGCTTTCATTCGCTGCCAAAGGCAGAAATCTTTGTGAAAGATCGCACTTAAAGACAATGTTCAGATGTTCAGTGTTGTTGCGTTTAACCAGAATCTTTAAACAGATTATTGAGGCTCAGCGGGTCTCAGATGAAACAATCTAATAACATTGAAGTGTGTGGGAGCTGTGATATATCAGCTGGTGAACACGGGGCGTTTCATTTCACTGGAGGGGCGGATACAGCGGAAGCAGTAGATCGCATCGTGACCAGAAATGGAGGTGAACGGATTTAACCACCGATCTCCCTGCAGCCGGCTCCTCACTGCTGCTCTTCTCTACCTTAGTGTCTGCAGCAACTCGCCAAGGCTTCTTCAACAGCACCTCCCAAACCCACTCCCTCCACCCACACCGCCCCGTGGCTGCAGTGTGTACCATCCACAGGATGCACTGCAGCAACTCGCCAAGGTTTCTTCAACAGCACCTCCCAACCCACCAACTCCACCATCGAGAAAGACAAGGGCAGCGGGCCCATGGGAACATCACCACCTGCAAGTTCTCCTTTGAGTCACATACATCATCCTGACTTGGAAATATATCGGCCATTCCTTCATCATTGCTGGGTCAAAATCCTGCAACACCGTCCCGAACAGCTCCCTCAATACCACCCCTGTGACAGTGCAGCACTCCCTCAGTACTGCCCCTCTGACAGTGCAGCGCTCCCTCAGTACTGCCCCTCCGATTGTGCAGCACTCCCTCATTACTGCTCCTCTGACAATGCAGCACTCCCTCAGTACTGCGCCTCCGACAGTGCAGCACTCCCTCAGGAATGCCCCTCTAATAGTGCAGCAGTCCCTGATGACTGTGACATATCCTCCTGTGAATTTTGCTAATCTCTGTCACGAGTTTTCAGTTCATTTTAAAATGCCATTCATCTCACCTCTTCCCAATGTCCTTGGGATTGGAATCCGAGAGCACATGGTTTCTGGTCGCCAGTAAATCCCAACCCTTTGAACGGAGACAAGGCTCCAGTGTTCCCACACTGCGCCTGCAATGGGAGCCTGCCCCTGTGTCCTGTTTTACATCGGCCTTTACTCCCATATTACTCCAGTATTCCCACACTGTGCCTGCACTGGGAGCCTGCCCCTGTGTCCTGTTTTACATCGGCCTTTACTCCCATATTACTCCAGTATTCCCACACTGTGCCTGCACTGGGAGCTTGTTCCTATGTCCTGTTTTACATCGGCCTTTACTCCCATATTACTCCAGTATTCCCACACTGTGCCTGCACTGGGAGCCTGCCCCTGTGTCCTGTTTTACATCGGCCTTTACTCCCATATTACTCCAATGTGCCCACACTGTGCCTGCACTGGGAGCCTGTCCCTGTGTCCTGTTTTACATCGGCCTTTACTCCCACATTACTCCAGTATTCCCACACTGTGCCTGCACTGGGAGCCTGTCCCTGTGCCCTGTTTTACATCGGCCTTTATTCCCATATTACTCCAGTATTCCCACACTGTGCCTACACTGGGAGCCTGCCCCTGTGTCCTGTTTTACATCGGCCTTTACTCCCATATTACTCCAGTATTCCGACACTGTGCCTGCACTGGGAGCCTGTCCTTGTGTCCTGTTTTACATCGGCCTTTACTCCCATATTACTGCAGTATTCCCACACTGTGCTTGCACTGGGAGCCTGTCCCTGTGTCCTGTTTTACATCGGCCTTTACTCCCATATTACTCCAGTATTCCCACACTGTGCTTGCACTGGGAGCCTGTCCCTGTGTCCTGTTTTACATCGGCCTTTACTCCTATATTACTCCAGTATTCCCACACTGTGCCTGCACTGGGAGCCTGTCCCTGTGTCCTGTTCTACATCGGCCTTTACTCCCATATTACTGCAGTATTCCCACACTGTGCCTGCACTGGGAGCCTGTCCCTGTGTCCTGTTTTACATCGGCCTTTACTCCCATATTTGCCTCCAGGATCTCAGTCAGAATTTCATTGAACTGAAACTGCTCCTCCGAGGAATCTCTCCCTATTCTGTGCTTTATAACATCATCTTCAGACTGTCTCTCCCGAGACTCTTTAAAGACTGAGATTCAGTCCTCGATTGGCTCACATCAGCCCTCCTCCCCAAGCTTTAAACTTCAATGCTCATTCCCAGAGAGAGAGTCACGGCTCAGAGTGTTGGTGCCAGATTCTACCAAACATTCCTGGGCTGATCCAGTCCCATTTCTAATTGATTCTACCACATTCTCCTTCCAGAAAATCTCTCCCCCAGAATCCCAAAGGAAGTGTCTGGGCCCACTGCTGCTCCCTGTGTAACCGTAACCCTGAACAGGACCAAGATTCTGAGAGGGGACAACCAGCCTGGGAGACATTCCAACCATTCCCATTATCAATGACCAGCTTTATTTGAAATAAGTTTGCTTTATCTCCTGATGATCCTTTTGTTTTTTGTGCTTTACACATTTGTTCATTTCAGAAACAAGGTTGGGATTTATACAGATCATTATTGTGAACAATGTGATAATTTGCAGGAACAGACTCACAGCCCAGGGACCGTCTGTCTCGGGATCCCCACTGTGAACTGGGAAAGAGTTAAAGGTCTTGCTCAGAAACTGGCAGAGTGCCGGCAAATATTCTCATGGTTTGTGAAGGATAATTTCTGTTGAATATCCATTGGGATTCTTCCGATTGTTATTCTGTGTGAATGGTAAATATACCAGCACCAGGTCCCTTGTTTCAGTGTAAATTCTGTTCTCCAACAAGACCTTTACATATTGACATATTGGGAAGCCCAGTGTCATTGTCTTCAGTCCCCACCACAAACTCTGTTCCCTGACCCCCGACCCCATCGCTGACCACTGTCTAAGGCCGAACCAGACCGTCCACACCCTTGGAATCCTATTTAACCCTGAGCTGAGCTTCCCACCCCAAATCCTCCCCATCACCAAGACCGTCTATTTCCATCCCCGTAACATCACCCGACTCCGCACCTGACTCAGCTCATCTGCTGAAACCCTCATCCATGCCTTTGTTATCTCTGGACTTCACTCTTTCAAAGCTCCCCAGGTCAGCCTTCCATCTTTCACCCTCCGTAAACTACAGCTCATCAAAAACTCTGCTGCCCGAGTCCTAACTCGCACCAAGTCCCGCTCACCCATCACCCCTGTGCTCGCTGACTTACATTGGCAACACCTCGATGTTAACTTCTCATCTTTGTTTTCACATCCCTCCATGGCATTGCCCCTCCCTATCTCTGTAACCTCCTCCCACCCTCCAACCCTCTGAGCTCTCTGTGCTCCACCAATTCTGGCCTCTTGTGAATCTCTAAATTATATCACCCTGCCATTGGTGGCCGTGCTTTCAGCTGCCTGGGCCCTAAGCTCTGGAATTCCCTCCCGAAACCAATCCATCTCTCTATCTCTCTCCTCCTTTAAGATGCTCCTTAAAACCTACCTCTTTGACCAAGCTTTTGGTCACCTGCCCTAATATATCCTTATGTGGCTCGGTGTCATATTTTGTCAGATTTACGCTCCTGTGAAGTGCCTTGAGATGTTTTACTACATTAAAGGTGCTATATAAATGCAAATTGATGATGTTATAGGATGGCCACTACACTAACCATACCCCTCTGATACATCCCATGATACTGTTACCATAGTGATGAATGAAGAATGATTGTGAGAGAGCGCAGTGTTAATTAACGATGGCCTGAATTGAGCCCAAACTCTCCAGGAATCAGTGAGTGCCTCCTGGCCCCATGGATTGAGGCAGTGTGTTGAGGGCGGGCTCTCTGTGACTCTTCCTGTGATTATATTGATACTCAGATCTCCTGGTATTACTGGGAGCGCTAATAGTATCAATAACCTGACCCATAACCCTGACAGATTGTGTTAACACAATATCAATACTGAGAACATCTGTACATTTAACAGGCAGTAAAATTACTGGAATAAGACAAGGTTAAGTCTCACTCAATGGTATAGTCCCATCTCTCGCAGTAATGGCCTTGTGCTGATCGAGAATTTCCAGCGGTAACATTCAGTTATAGTGTGTGTTGGCCTCGATTTATTACAATCATTAACCATCGGATCATCCTCACGGTTTCCCAGAATTCCATGACAAATCTTTCATTTATATTATTCCAAGTACCAGACAATTATTCCCAACCACAGCATATCCCACACTGTGCTGTATAATGAGCAATATAAACCATGCAAAGCTTCCTCAGTACTGCGCCTCCGACAGTGCAGCACTCCCTCAGTACTGCACCTCCGACAGTGCAGCACTCCCTCAGTACTGCATCTCCGACAGCACAGCACTCACTTGGTACTGCACTGGGAGTGTCAGCCTGGATTCTGTGCTTGAGTCTCTGGAGTGAGATTTGAACCCATGACCTTCTGACCCAGAGGCAAGAGTGCTGCCCACTGAGCCATGCCTGACTCTGAGTTGTTGGTTGAAATTGTTTTTTCGCTGATGCATCGAATGAGAAAACGAGTCAGTGTGGAGATTGAAGAATGAAATGTGGCCGGACTGGGACAATGTCAGTTTAATTCCTCTAAACCCTGGGATTATTCTATAAAGAGCTTTCTACACACAAAGGATCAGAGATTTCAGTGTTTGCAATTTGACGGGTTATTGAGATTCTCATCCTGCTTCTAGTCTCTGGATTTCAATTTTATTTCACTCCCGTTATTAAACTGTGATATAACAACTTTCTTTTCAACAAGTCCCCGTCCAATCAACTTGGCCGACCCTGGTGTCCATCAGATTGACACTTGACCCCTGAGCCAAGTGGTGTCCATCAGACTGACCCTTGACCCCTGGACTGAGTGGTGTCCATCAGACTGACCCTTGACCCCTGGACTGAGTGGTGTCCATCAGACTGACCCTTGAACCGAGCGGTGACCATCAGACTGACTCTTGGCCTGAGTGGTGTCCATCAGATTGACCCTTGAACTAATGAGTGTTGACCTTGCAGGGATTATATGATATTATTATTGGGGTGTGGGGTCTGGTTGGGGTTGAGATTGGGATTATTGCTGCTTATTATTCTGTGCCAGCAATGTCCTGATTTATACTTTGCTCACATTGACCCTGGATACTGAACCCATGATTAGAATCTGATTTCTTTTCACATTTCGAGAGGGGCGGAATCCTGAGCTCTGCTCCCTGCAGTTACAGAAATCAATGTGACCATTTTCTAATGACGGGAGATTGGTGGAAGGAGGTCACAAGCTGCAAAACCCAAGGAGTAAAGTGAGAAAGTGTGGGAGCCGCTGTGATGTGAGGTGGATATGGGGGAAAGGTTGCTGGGTTTGAATGCTGGAGCTGTCTGATCTCAGGTTCATCATTAGTTTAGTGAAGGGAAAAATCTTTCTTTGACAAATACCAGGAGAAATGAAACCGAAATCAAATTGCAGCATCTGAGCTCAGACAGGAGAAAGAAGGAGCAAAGATTGGGGCCTTTGAGACTGAACTTATTCCTGAGATTTCATATTTGTGGAAAGAGGATCAGGTTTTTATAATGGTGATATCAGAAAGCATTACATATTGGAGGGGGATTAGATCAATTTTCAAAAGGAATTTGAAATTAATTTGCAGAAAATGATGGATATTTATTAAGAGTGAATAAGATTTAATTATTTGAGGATTAATATTCTCAGCCTATGTCCCTTGTATTGTACAGACAGACAGATTGCCCTTTCATAAATCCATGTTGACTCTGCCCAATCTTATTATTTTCTATGTGCCCTTAATAATAGATTTGAGAATTCTCCCTGCAACTGACGCCAGGCTAACTGGACTGTAGTTCCCCGTTTTCTCTCTCCCTCCTTTCTTAAATAGTGGGGTTACATTTGCTATCTTACAATCCACGGGAACCATCCTATAATCTATAGAATTTTGGAAGATGATAACCAATGCATCCACTATTTCTATAGCCACCTCTTTCAAAACCCTAGGCTGTAGGTCATCAGGTCCAGGGGATTTATAGGCTTTCAATGCCATTTATTTCTCCAGTACCATTTTTTTACTAATATTAATTTCTTTTAGTTCCTCATTCTCGCCAGACACTTGGTTCTCCACTATTTCCACTAAGTTGTTTGTGTCTTCTTCAGTGAAGACAGACAGACACAAAATATCTGTTTAATTTCCCTGCTATTTCTGTATTCCCCATTATAATTTCTCCTAATTCAGCCTGTAAAGGACCCACATTTACTTTCACTAATCTTTTCCTGTTTATATACCTATACCTCTTTACATACCTACAGAAGCTTTTAGTCTGTTTGTACTCTCATATTCTATTTTCTCTTTCTTTTTCAATTTCTTGGTCCTCCTTTGCTGAATTCTAAAATTCTCCCAATCCTCTGGTTTGCTACTTTTTATGGCAACATTATAAGCCTCTTCCTTTGATCTAATACTATTTTTAACTTCTCGTTAGCCACGGTTGAACCACATTTCATGTGGGATTTTGGTACTTAAAGGAATGTATTTTTGTTATAAATTTATGTATTAATTCTTTAAATGCTATAATTGCCTGTCCACCATCATACCTTTTAATGTAATTTCCAATCTACCTTAGCCAACTCACCCCACATACCTACGTAGTTTGCTTTGTTTAGATTTAAGACCCTAGTTTCGGATTTAACTAAATCACTTTCAAACTTATGTAAAATTCTATCATATTATCGTCACTCTTCCCTGAATGCCTATTTACTACAGCTTATTAATCAACCTTTCCTCATTGCACAATAATATATCTAAAATAGCCTGTTCCCCAGTAGGTTCCTCAACATGTTGATTTAGAAAACTATTTTATACACATTCCATGAATTCGTCCTCTACACTACTACTGAAAATTTCATTTGCCCAGTCGATATGTAGATTGAAGTTCCCCATGATTACTGTATTACCCTTATTACATGAGTTTCCAAATTCCCATGATTTATACTCTGCCCTACATTACAACTCCTGTTCGGGGGCCTATAAACAACTCCCACCAAAGTTTTCAGCCCCGTGCTATTTCTTAGCTCCACCCAAACTGATTCTATTTCTGGATTTTCAGAGCTAAGGTCCTTTCTCTACTGTCTTTATCCCATCCTTTATTATCAGGGCTACCTCTCCTCCTTTTCCATGTTGCCCATCTCTTCTAAAATATTCCTGTAATCCCAACCTTCGCCACTTTGCAACCACGTCGCTGTAATGGCTCTTCGATCAAACCTATTAATTTCTATCTGCGCTATTAATTCATCTATTTTATGGTGAATGCTTCGCGCATTCAGATGTAGTGCATTTAGCTTTGACTTATTTATATTCTTCCCTGATGTCACCTTAGTCACTGATGCCTTATTAACTTTGTTATTTTCTCCGTCTCTTCCTGATCCATTCTGCTTATTTTTACCCAAAACTTTACTCTGCTCCAGTGCCTTGACATTTCTCTTGCTGCTTTTAAATTTACTCTTTCCTGAAACCTCCTACCCACCCTTCATTAGTTTAAAGCCCAATTCAAAAAATAATGGAGGTTAGAGAAATATTTCTATATTCAAGGACTTTCTATCTCCTGAGCACCATTTATATCAAGACAAGGTCTTTCTTTAAAGGATGTTGTTGTTTGAGTCTAAGGCCCTTCCCCAGATGTTGCAGCAGCTGTGTCAGAGGCCTAGGAGGGAGTTACAAGCCCACCCTCCCATCCAGTCAATGTTGGGCAGTGAGAGGGAGGAAACGGGAAGATGGAATGGTTGTAACAATGAAGGAGGAAGAAGGGAGAAGTTTACAAATAAACATCGACACTGATAAAAAGGTCACTGGAAAGTGAACACACAGAAACCCAAATACTTTCCACAGGCTCTCCCTGTCCCGTGTGTCTGGGCCTGAGATTTATATTTCAGCTGACTTCAGTCAGAAATAAGAAACACATCTTTGAATTATTGATCTTTCCGACCTGTTTATTTCAAGCTCTTTTAACTCTCATTCGACATCCTGTCAAAAGAGGCAGCAAATATTTCATTGAGGAAATCTGTTGGTATCATTCTTTGCTCAGATTTCAGTCTGACAGTCGATGAGAAACAGTTTCGGAGAAATTTCAGAGTTTTTTAACGGAAAGTTGAACTTTAGGTGTGAGCTGTGGTTCATTGGCAGCATTTCACCTCTGAGTCAGAAGGTCGTGGGTTCAAGTTGGCCCCTAAAGACTTGAGCCCATAATCCAGGCACATACTCCCAGTGCAGTACCGAGGGAGTGATGTCATCTCATCTATGCACTTTCGGAAGGGGCAGTACTGAGGGAGTGATGTCATCTCATCTATGCACTGTCGGAGGGGCAGTACTGAGGGAGGGCTGCACTGTCAGAGGGGGCAGTACTGAGGGAGGGCTGCACTGTCAGAGGGGCAGTACTGAGGGAGGGCTGCACTGTCAGAGGGGCAGTACTGAGGGAGTGCTGCACTGTCAGAGGGAGCAGTACTGAGGGAGTGCTGCCCTGTCAGAGGGGCAGTACTGAGGGAGGGCTGCACTGTCAGAGGGGCAGTACTGAGGGAGTGCTGCACTGTCAGAGGGAGCAGTACTGAGGGAGGGCTGCCCTGTCAGAGGGGCAGTACTGAGGGAGGGCTGCACTGTCAGAGGGGCTGTACTGAGCAAGTGCTGCACTATCAGAGGGGGCAGTACGTCACTTGTGACTTTGATGAGAGTTGTTTCGATACTTTGGCAGGGGAGGAAACCTGGTGCTTCACAGGAGCGTAAATTATTTGACACCAAGTCACGTAAGGAGATATTCGGATAGGTGAGGTTTAAGGAGCATCTTTGAGGAGGGAGAGACGGAGAGGTTTAGAGAGGAAATTCCAGAGTTTGGGGCCCAGGGAGCTGAATGCATGGCCGTCAATGTTGGAGTGATTAAAATCGGTGATGTACAAAAGTGCACAGATCTCGGAGGGTGGTAGGGCTGGAGGAGGTTACAGAGATAGGAAGGGGTACAGGGCTGGAGGAGGTTACAGAGATAGGGAGTGGTGTAGGGCTGGAGGAGGTTACAGAGATAGGAAGGGGTGCAGGGCTAGAGGAGGTTACAGAGATAGGGAGGGGTGTAGGGCTGGAGGAGGTTACAAAGATAGGGAGGGGTGTAGGGCTGGAGGAGGTTATAGAGATTAGGGAGGGGTGTAGGGCTGGAGGAGGTTACAAAGATAGGGAGGGGTGTAGGGCTGGAGGAGGTTATAGAGATTAGGGAGGGGTGCAGGGCTGGAGGGAGTTACTGAGATAGGGAGGGGTGCAGGGCTGGAGGAAGTTACAGGGATAGGGAGGGGGTGTATGGCTGTAGTGGGGTTACAGAGATAGGGAGGGGTGTAGGGCTGGAGGGGGGTTACAGAGATAGGGAGGGGGTGTATGACTGTAGTGGGGTTACAGAGATAGGGAGGGGTGTAGGGCTGGAGGAGGTTACAGAGATAGGGAGGGGTGCAGGGCTGGAGGGGGGTTACAGAGATAGGGAGGGGTGCAGGGCTGGAGGAGGTTACAGAGATAGGGAGGGGTGCAGGGCTGGAGGGGGGTTACAGAGATAGGGAGGGGTGCAGGGCTGGCGGAGGTTACAGAGATAGGGAGGGGTGCAGGGCTGGAGGAAGTTACAGGGATAGGGAGGGGGTGTATGGCTGTAGTGGGGTTACAGAGATAGGGAGGGGTGCAGGGCTGGAGGGGTTACAGAGATAGGGAGGGGGTGTATGTCTGGAGAGGGGTTACAGAGATAGGGAGGGGTGTAGGGCTGGAGGGGTTACAGAGATAGGGAGGGGGTGTATGGCTGGAGAGGGGTTACAGAGATAGGGAGGGGTGTAGGGCTGGAGGGGGGTTACAGAGATAGGGAGGTGTGTAGGGCTGGAGGAAGTTACAGAGATAGGGAGGGGTGTAGGGCTGGAGGGGGGTTACAGAGATAGGGAGGGGGTGTATGGCTGGAGAGGGGTTACAGAGATAGGGAGGGGTGTAGGGCTGGAGTGGGGTTACAGAGATAGGGAGGGGGTGTATGGCTGGAGAGGGGTTACAGAGATAGGGAGGGGCGAGGCCATGGATGGAGTTGAACACAAGGGTGAGAATTTAAAATCGAGGTGTGGCCGGACTGGGAACAATGTCGGTCAGTGAACGGCGGGGTGGTGGGTGAACGGGACTTGGTGCGAGTTAGAACACAAAGGGGCCGCAATTGCTCTCCGACCAAAACGGGACACACTCACCGTTTCCTTTGCTGATTTACCGCCCCAATCGTTGTGTCTGGATCGATTTTGGACCTTTGTTAAATGTTTCCCTGGCGGGACGGTGAAGCCGGGCTGCGGCGGGGCGGAAGTCGGTGGGGAGCGGGGCGGAAGGTGGGCGGATTCAGGGGCGTCGCTCTGACGTGTCACAACGTCCCTCCCCTTCAGTTAAAGGGGAGGGCCGCTGCCAGCTCTGCATCAACTTTAGTGGTGCCCACTGGGCCACCAGGGAGGGTTTTGGCCGGGCCAGCGACCGACAATTAAAATAAAATGGCGGCCGCGGCAGTGCGCCCTCCTCTTTAAGGGCAGACGCCCCACGCAGCCACAAGCAGCTTCCCACCGGGGAAAGCTGTCAGTGACACCGACCGCCGGCCGATCTGCTCTCGCGGGACAATTTCCCATGGGGCAATTTCCCTTGCGGGGCGGAAAGGGGGTCAACGCTGCAAGGTAAGGGGTTGGCGTGCGCCCGACGGGATGGGAACACGGGCAGGGTGGTAGCTTACACCGCCATAAAAATGCACCAGGGCAATTTCTAAAATGGCGGCACCTCCGTCCCGACTGAGCGGTAGCTAATTGGTAACTGCTCTTAAAAAAAGGGGCAATTTCAGCCCCAAAACCATTTGATACAAAGGCACCCAACAGAGACAGCTCTTCAAAACCATAAACTAAAGGGAAATAATTTCCCCAAACACTGGGCTCCAGTTCCAGTCCGTGTGGAATGGCTCGAATCTAAAGAGCAAATCATCGTCTGTTATCAGCAACAAGCAAGTTGTAAATCTGCCGATAAATCTTCACACAACCTGTTGAGAGCAAGTGCAGAGCGTTAAACTGAGATGAAAGGGCCCAGTGGAGCCATTCTGACCCCGGCTGTCATGTATCTCACATTACTCTATATAACTGTATCTTACCATGCTATACATGACTGTAACTGGATATGGCCTGTAACAATAAGCATACCTTATCACCAGGGGTGCACTTGCAGGAGACACTCCATACCTGTCCCACTGAGGTATATAAAGGGAGGTCTCAGGCAAGTGCAGGACTGGAGAGCTGGAATGAAAGGTGCAGGTCCTGAGTGACCTTGACTTCAGCATGTGTCTTGTGTAAGTCAGTACATTAGAGTCCGGACTTAACACCGGCGAGTGACTTTTCAACATTTAATATCTGAAATGTCAGATAAATGGGCTTTGATGATAATTCCTTGGAACCAGGAAATATTCTACAAGAGTTCCCGAGACAGGTCAGGAAAAGATTCTCCAGAACAAGAAATAAATGATGATTAATGTCCCTGTCGAATGAATGAAATATTTTCAGGACACAATCTCTCTTCTATTTTGTTGTAAAAGCTTTGAATCCTCTGTGTAAGATAAACTCAGAGCAAAGTGAATCATTTCTCAGCCGTGGTCAGTCAAGGTCTCAGGTCAGAGTTTATCTGCACTGTCTGAGGGGCACAACTGTGGGAGTGCTGCACTGTCGGAGGGGCAATACTGAGATAGTGCCGCACTGTCGGAGGGACAATACTGAGATAGTGCTGCATTGTCGGAGGGGCAGTACTGAAGGACAGGAGCACTGTAGGAGGGACAATACTGAGGGAGCGCTGCAATGTCAGAGGGACAATACTGAGCGAGCGCTGCACAGTCGGAGGGGCAGTACTGAGGGAGTGCTGCACGGTCGGAGGGGCAGTGCTGAGGGGACACTGTACTGTCGGAGGGGCAGTACTGAGGAATCACTGCACTGTAGGAGGAGCAGTACAGAAGGAGTGCTGCACTGTCGGAGGATCAGTACTGAGGGAGTGCTGCACTATCAAATGGAGTGAGGGAAGGAATGAGGAAGGAAGGGAATGGATGGAATGAGAGTGATGGAGTGTAACAAGTGTGAGTGAGTGAGGGAGTGAGTGCTGCACTATCGGAGGTACGATCTTTTGGATGAGACATTAAACCGAGGTTCCGTCTGCCCTCTCAGGTGGGTGTAAAAGATCCCATTTCACTATTTGGAAGAAGAGCGGGGGAATTATCCCCGGTGTCCTCACCAATATTTATCCCTTGACCAACATCACTAAAACAGGTTGTCTGGTCATTATCACATTGCTGTTTGTTGAGAAAGTCCTTCATTGTCTGTTAGGTGCTTTGGGCTATCCTGAGAGGGTGAAAGGCGATGTAGAAATGCAAGTCCTTTCTTTCTTTCTTTGTCCCAAAGCTGGACATGGGCCGAGCAGCTGCCGATTACAGAATGAATATTAGCAGCTGCCTGGGCCCCGCGGGGAGTCCGAGAGTCCAGTCCCCACTGACTGCCAATTCCGTCCGGCCTCTCACATCCAGTCGGGCTGGGTGGGCTCCGGCCTCGGTTCCACTTTGTCTTTCCCAGGGGTGGGAGCGGGGGAGGGGAGCGTGTTTTACCGGCGACGCAGTAAACGCTGGATACTCCTACGCTCTTCGCACCTTCCCGTGAGCGGCCATGGCGCTGGAAGCCGGTCAGAGCGGCGGGCGGCCGTTAGCGGTGGTTAGCAGCGCAGTCAGCGACAGCAGCACCCGGTGTAAGGTGGGGTCCCGCGGGGATTGGGAGACACACCCTCCCACTTCCTCCCCACACTGGCCTTTCTCACACAGGAGCCCGGTGTAGGGAGCGGGGCACACACACCTCCCATTGTCCTCACACACTCCTCCGTTCTCACACCGCGTCAGAAAGTTATCGCACACGCCCGCTGCAAGAGGTCAGAGAAAAGAAAGGTCAGGTCATAGAAACTCTCCCACGTTACAGATTGTTCCAACTCTCTCTCACTTTTACAACAACTTGCATTTATATAGCATCTTAATCGTAATAAAACGTCCCAAGGTGCTTCACAGGTTATCAGACAAAATTTAACACCGAGACACAAAAGGAGATATTAGGACAGGGGACCAAAAGCTTGGCCCAAGAAGTCGGGTTTAAGGATTGTCTTATAGGAGGAGCGAGAGGTGGAGAGGTTTAGTGAGTGAAATCCAGAGCTTCGGGCCCAGGCAGCTGAAGGCACGGCCGCCAATGGTTGAGCGATTAGAGTTGGGGATATGCAAGAGGACAGAACTGGAGAAGCACAGAGTTCGTGGAGGATTATGTGGCTGGAGGGGTTTACAGAGATAGGGAGGGTTATGAGGCTGGATGAGGTTACAGAGATAGGAAGGGGTGTAGGGCTGAAGGAGATTACAGAGATAGGGAGGAGTGTAGGGCTGGAGGGGGTTACAGAGTTAGGGAGGAGTGTAGGGCTGGAGGGGGTTACAGAGATAGGGAGGGGCGTAGGGCAGGAGGGGGTTACCGAGATAGGGAGGGGTGTTGGGCTGGAGGAGGTTACAGAAATAGGGAGGGCTAGAGGGGGTTATTGAGATAGGGAGGGGTGTAGGGCTGGAGGGGGTTACAGAGATAGGGAGGGGTGTAGGGCTGGAGGGGGTTACAGATATAGGGAGGGGTATAGGGCTGGAGAAGGTTACAGAGATAGGGAGGGTTGTAGCATGGAGGAGGTTACAGAGATAGGGAGGGTTGTAGGATGGAGGAGGTTACAGAGATAGGGAGGTTGTAGGATGGAGGAGGTTACAGAGATATTGGGGTATGTGGCCATGGAGGGATTTGAACACAAACATAAGAATTTTAAATTCGAGGCATTGCCAGACTGGAAGCCAATGAGGATCAGCGAGCACAGCGGGGATGGGTGAACAGGACTTGGTGCAAATTAGGATGGGATTAAATATTGAGGCTGAGACTGAGGATTAAATTCTGTGTCCAATTATTCTATCTAATTCTGGGCACATTAGGAAGGATGTCAAGGCCTTGGAGAGGGAGCAGAGAAGATTTACAGGAATGATACTGGGGATGTGGGACTTCAGTTATGTGGGGAGACTGGAAAAGCTGGGATTCTTCTCCTTCGAGCAGAGAAGGTTAAAGGGAGATTTAATAGTGGTGTTCACAATTATGAAAGGTTTTTGATCGAGTAAATAAGTAGAAGCTGTTTCCAGGGGCAGGAGAGTCAGGGACCAGAGGTCACAGGTTGAAGGTAATTGGCAAAGGACCAGAGGGGAGATGGGAAGAGTTTATTTACGCAGCGAGTTATTGTGATCTGGAATGCGCTGCCTGAAAGGGCGGTGAGAGCAGATTCAATAGTAACTTTCAAAAGAGAATTGGATAAATATTTGAAAAGGAAAGATGTGCAGGTCTATTGGGAAAGAGCAGGGAGTGGGAGTAATTGGATCGCTCTTTCAAAGAGCCAGCACAGGCCCGATGGGCCGAATGGCCTCCTTCTGTGCTGTCTGATTCTATGACCCACCCTCACTGAACTCCAGGCCTCCCTTTGTGAGGAGCTGTGCCACTAATTGTGTGGCAGGTGATGGGAGAATCCAGGGGGATTCACTCACTAAAAGCCTCTGTGTTTCCCCCCACGGTACCTCTGCTATCGGATACTCTGCTGACCCTGACACCCAGAAGCCGGGGCGGAGTGAGGGGAGGGGCTGGTGCTGGAACGGTTACTTACCTCGACAGCCCCTGTGCCAGTAATATCCGGGCAGGCACCTGTCACACTTGGGCCCTGTCGCCCCCTCCTTACAGTCACAATATCCCGTGTCATTACAGCGATGGTGGAGCGAGCCATCAGGGTGACACTCACAGTCTGCAGAAACAAGACAACACACACACTGCACACGGCTGTTCCCAATAAACACAGCGACACAACCTCAGCGACAGGAATGAGTGCGAGCCGGGACAAGGGAGGCTCAGACTGTGGGGGTGAAACAAGTCTCCAACACTTTACAAACAGCTTCAATCCTCCACACACTGACTGCACACGGCCCGTGTTCCACTCCCTGGGGCGACTGCACAGAATTAACGCAGGTTAACAAGGCCAGAAAAAACAAGCCAGGTTCATCAATAGAGGATAGAATGCACAAGCACAGAAGTGATGTTAAACTTGTATCGAACCTTGGTTAGACCGCACTTGGAGCACTGGGCACAGTTCTGGTCTCCGTATTATAAAAAGGACAGAGAGGCACTGGAGAAGGTACAAAGTAGATTTACAAGGATGATACCAGAACTGAGACGTTGTACCTATCAGGAAAGGCTGACCAGGCTGGGGCTCTTTGCTGGGAAAGAGAAGACTGAGGGGTGACCTGATCGAGGTCTTTAAAATTGTGAAGAAGTTTGATAGGGTAGACATAGAGAAGATGATTCCACTTGTGGGGAGTCAAAAACTCAGGTCATAAATATAAGATCATCACTAATAAATCCAATAAGGAATGGAGGAGAAACTTCTTTATCCAGAGAATGGAACTCACTACCACAGGGAATGATTGAGGCGAATAGTATTGATGCATTTAAGGGGAAGCGAGATAAACACATGAGGGCGAAAGGAATAGAAGGATATGCTGATAGGGTGAGATGAAGAGGGGTGGGAGGAGGCTCGTGTGGAGCATAAACACCGGCATGGAGCGGTTGGGCCGAATGGCCTGTTTCAGTGCTGTACATTCTGTGTAATTGTGTGTGTGGAGAATGGGAGGAGATGAGGAAATGGAGAGAGGGGATTGTTGGTGGACACTGTGGGGGAGGGGTAACATTGAGCAGAGGGAAGCAACGCTGCTACGATACAGGATGGTCGTTTACCGAGAATACAAACTGTCACGTATTCAACTGTCATTGTAACCCATGTATAAGCTGACCTAAGTTGTACACCTTGAGAACACTGACCACAGGGGGCGAACTTGTGGGAGACACTCCTAACCTGGACTCTCCGGTATAAAAGGGGAAGCTCCACCCACCGTCTGTCTCTTGAGGTCTTGGTAATAAAGGTAACTGGTCACAGGGTAACCTTCTCTCAAGTATGGGCCTTGTGTACATTTATACTGTATAGTAAGGACATATTATTGGCAACGAGAAACTGGGATTTAAACCACGCGAGCATGGCCACTAGCAGCACAGAAAAGAGTTACTGTGTTGGTGATGATTGGGACGATTTTATTGAGAGACGATAGCTAAGTTTTGTCACTAAGGAATTGTTGGGACAGGATTCAGCCGACAAACGCAGGGCTCATCTCCTGACTGTTTGTGGATCCAGAATGTACTCCCTGATGAAGGACCTTCTAGTGCCAGAGAAGCCGGCGGATAAGACTTTGCAAGAGCTCAATAAGTTGATCGGGGAACACCTTAAACCAGCGAGCAGCATGCACATGGCGAGACACCGGTTTTACACGCACCGGCGGCGAGAAGGGCAAAGCGTTCCAGACTTCATGGCAGATCTCCGGCGACATGCATGCAGAGCGGAGATGCTGTGAAACTTTTTTAGTGAGGGCATCGGGCATGCTGGGGTTTTCAGTAAACTGATTGAGACCAAAGACTTGACCTTGGAAGTGGCGGCTCTGATAGCCCAGACAATTATCTCAGGGGAGGAAGAGACTAGAATGATTTATGGCAAAAATCTTGGCTCAAATGCGGCAAATGACCAAGGACTCAACATTGTTAATGCGGCACACAGTTCTCAAGGCAGACAAGGACAATCAGACATGCCCCAGCATGTAGTCGAACCCAAAGGGGGAATTCAACAGAGACAATGGCTAGCTGAATGGCGATTCAGGCCATCGCAATGGACAATGTGCGGCCAGTAATGGGTTCATCAATACCTGTTAATGGTGCGCTTAAGGACAGTTACAGAGACAGTCAGAGATGATCGACTGGTAATGGATCTTTTGTTTCCAACAATGGAGCCTCCAGCTCATGCTGGAGGTGTGGAAGCAAACACCCAGCCAGAGCTTGCAGGTATCAGCAATATACCTGCAGAAACTGCAACATCAGCGGTCACTTGGCGCATATGTGCAGCAAGCCTGCAGCCAGGTTGCTGTACGAGGAGGACGGGCCCGATGTAAGCCCTACAAAGCCAAATGAATACTGGGGGAAATCACTGGAAGCTGAAGTTCAGCGAGTTCAGGTGGAGGACAGATACAGTTCATACACCAGGACGCCACCGATAATGATGAAAGTGCTCCTCAATGGCATCCCAATATTAATGGAGCTAGACACGGGGGCCAGCCAGTTCCTGATGAGTATCAAACAGTTCGAAAGGTTGTGGGTGTCCAAGCCCAGGAGGCCAAAATTATTGCCGATTGACGCATTGCTACGGACATATACAAAGGAGATCATTCCGGTGCTAGGCAGCACCACGGTAGCCATGACCCACAAAGATTCGGAGAACAGGTTGCCACTCTTGATTTTCCCAGGGGACGGTCCCGCACTACTGGGGAGGAGTTGGCTTGCTCTCATGAACTGGAAATGGGCGATGTCAATGCAATTTCTTCTGTGGAGCGAGTATCATTCTCACAGGTCCTGCACAAATTTGACTTATTATTTCAACCCAGCATCGGCACTTTCATGGGGACCAAGGTAGTGATTCACATAAACCCGGACGCCAGGCCAGTATACCACAAGGCCAGAGCGGTGCCGTACGTGATGCGGAAAAAGATAGAATGCGAATCGGACCGCCTGCTGAGGGAAGGCATCATCTCGCCAGTCGAATTCAGTGACTGGGTGAGCCCAATCGTGGCAGTGCTCAAGGCGGATGGGTCGGTCAGGATATGTGGCGATTACAAGGCCACCATCAATCGGGTATCACTCCAAGATCAGTACCCGCTACCGAGAGTGGAGGACCTCTTTGCGACGCTATCCAGTGGCAAACTTTCTTCAAAATTGGACCTGACCTCAGCTTACATGACCCAGGAGCTGGCGAGTGAGTCAAAGAAGCTGACCACAATCACGACACACAATGGGTTGTTTGAGTATAACAGATGTCCGTTCGGGATTCATTCGGCCGCCGCAATCTTTCAGCGAAATATGGAAAGCCTCCTCAAGTAAATTCCAAGGACAGTGGTCTTTCAAGATGACATCCTCATCACGGGTCGCGATATTGAAGAACACCTCCACAACCTGGAGGAGGTGCTACGCAGACTGGACCAGGTCGGGCTGCGACTGAAAAAAGCGAAGTGCGTCTTCTTAGCTACAGAGGTAGAATTCCTCGGGAGGAGGGTGGCAGCAGACGGGATCAGACCTACTGCGTCCAAAACGGAAACGATCCAGGGAGCCATAACACGACGGAACTGCATTTGTTTCTGGGGCTCCTGAACTATTTTGGGAACTTTCTTCCCAAATTGAGCACGCTGTTAGAGCCGCTACACGTGCTCCTACACAAAGGTCGTGATTGGGTCTGGGGGGACAGCCAGGAAAAGGCTTTTGATGGAGCACGCAATTTGTTGTGCTCTAAAAAACTGTTAACGTTATATGACCCGTGTAAGAAACTAATTTTAACAGATGATGCGTCATCCTATGGGGTCGTGTGTGTGTGGCAGCATGTGAATGCCAATGGTCAGTTACAGCCGGTAGCTTATGCCTCCATAAGTCTGTCCCAGGCAGAAAGGGGTTACGGGATGGTAGAAAAGGAAGCACAAGCATGTGTATATGCAGTAAAAAAAATGCATCAGCATCTGTTTGGCAGGAAATTTGAGCTGGAGACAGATCATAAACCACTAACATCCCTTTTGGCCGACAACAAGGCCATAAATGCGAATGCATCAGCCTGCATAAAGAGGTGGGCACTCACGTTAGCCGCCTATGACTACACAATTTGACACAGACCAGGCACTGAAAACTGCGCCGATGCACTCAGCAGGATCCCACTAGCCACCACTGAGGGGGCAGCTGAGCATGATGCTGAGATGGTCATGGCTGATGAAGCTTTCGAAAGCGAAGGCTCACCTGTGACAGCCCATCAGATTAAGTTCTGGACAAATAAAGACCCGCTACTGTCTTTAGTTAAGAAATGTGTCCTGAATGGGGACTGGGCAGCCACGTACGGGGCATGCCCTGAGGAGTTTAAACAGTTTCATAGGTGCAAGGATGAACTCTTGATTCAGGCCGATTGCCTACTGTGGGGAAACCGAGTAGTCATGCCCCCGAAGGGCAGAGAGGTGTTTATCAGAGAACTACACAATGAGCACCCGGGCATTGTCATGACGCAGCCAAGGAAGCCCCCCTTAGCCCTGGTCCTGGCTCGCCAAGCCATGGTCACACATCCACGTGGACTACGTAGGTCCTTTCATGGGAAAAATGCTTTTGGTTGTAGTAGACGCTTACTCCAAATGGATTGAGTGTGGATTTTAAATTGAAGCACATCCTCTGCCACGGTAGAAAGTCTATGGGCAATATTTGCTGCCCATGGTCTACCGAACGTCTTGGTCAGCGACAATGGCCCGTACAAGTACTGAATTCCAGGACTTCATGGCGGGCAATGGAATCAACCATGTCAGAATGGCATCGTTCAAGCCGACCTCAAATGGCCAGGCGGAACGAGCAGTGCAGATAATCAAACAGGGGATGCTCAGAATCCAAGGGGGTTCCCTACAAAGCTGCTTATCACGTCTCCTGTTGGCCAATAGATCCCGACCACACTCGCTCACAGGGGTTCCACCTGCAGAGCTGCTAATGAAAAGGACGCTCAAAACCAGGTTATCCTTGTGCACCCTACTATGAAAGAAATTGTTGAGAGCAGGCGTCAGTCACAATGTGACTACCATGACAGGAATGCGAGGGCACGATGTATTGATGTCAATGACTCTGTTTTTGTCCTTAATTACGCTGCAAGGCCCAAATGGCTTGCAGGCACTGTGATTGCCAAAGAGGGGAATAGGGTTTTGGCAGTTAAACTTACCAATGGACAAATCTGCCGCAAACACGTGGATCAAACTAAAAGGAGGTTCAGCAACACCATAGAAGAAGCAGAGGAAGAACACGACGTAGAGTTTACTCCACCACAGGTGACCGAACACCGGAATCAAGTGGAGGAGAGCCCAGTCACTGTGGGCAGTCCAGACAGGCTTGAGGCACCGCAAACAGCAGACACTCAGGCCAGTGCCCAACAACCAGAGCCCCAACTCAGGCGCTCTACAAGGGAGCGCAAACCACCAGAGAGACTTAACCTGTGATCCCAATAAGACTTTGAGGGGAGGTGATGTCATGTATTCAATTGTCATTGTGACCCATGCATAAGCTGACCTAAGTTGTACACCTTGAGAACACTGACCACAGGGGACGGACTTGTGGGAGACACTCCTAACCTGGACTTTCCGGTAAAATGGGGAAGCTCCACCCACCGTCTGTCTCTTGAGGTCTTGGCAATAAAGGTAACTGGTCACAGAGTGACCTTTTCTCAAGTATGGGCCTCGTGTGCATTTATACTGTATAGTAAGGACATATTACAAACAACATACAAATTCCTGAAAAACAATGGAGACAGGGAGGCAACGATTATATCGTCAAAACACAGAGCTTTCAATATAACTCAACACAGCCTGGGCCAGGCCTCATCGCTAGGGAAAGCCTGGGCCAGGCCTCATCGCTTGGGAAAGCCTCGCCAGATCTCATCGCTGGGAAAGATTGGGTTGGGGCCAAGTCACTGGGGAAAGATTGGGTCAGAGTCTAGTCACTGGGGAAAGGTTGGGTCAGGGCCTCGTCACATGGGAAAGGTTGGGTCGGGGTCTAGTCACTGGGGAAAGGTTGGGTCGGGGTCTAGTCACTGGGGAAAGGTTGAGTCGGGGTCCAGTCACTGGGGAAAGGTTGGGTCGGGGTCTAGTCACTGGGGAAAGGTTGAGTCGGGATCTAGTCACTGGGGAAAGGTTGAGTCGGGGTCTAGTCACTGGGGAAAGGTTGGGTCGGGGTCTAGTCACTGGGGAAAGGTTGGGTCAGGGTCTAGTCACTGGGGAAAGGTTGAGTCAGGACCTATTCACTGGGGAAAGGTTGGGTCGGGGTCTAGTCACTGGGGAAAAGTTGGGTCGGGGCCTAGTCACTGGGGAAAGGTTGGGTCGGGGTCTAGTCACTGGGGAAAGGTTGGGTCGGGGTCTAGTCACTGGGGAAAGGTTAAGTCGGGGCCTAGTCACTGGGGAAAGGTTGGGTCGGGGTCTAGTCACTGGGGAAAGGTTAAGTCGGGGCCTAGTCACTGGGGAAAGGTTGGGTCGGGGTCTAGTCACTGGGGAAAGGTAAGGTCGGGGTCTAGTCACTGGGGAAAGGTTGGGTCGGGGTCTAGTCACTGGGGAAAGGTTGGGTCGGGGCCCAGTCACTGGGGAAAGGTTGGGTCGGGGTCTCGTCACTGGGGAAAGATTGAGTCGGGGCCTAGTCACTGGGAAAGGTTGGGTCGGGGTCTAGTCACTGGGGAAAGGTTGGGTCGGGGTCTAGTCACTGGGGAAAGATTGGGTCGGGGTCTAGTCACTGGGGAAAGGTTGGGTTGGAGTCTAGTCACTGGGGAAAGGTTGGGTCGGGGCCCAGTCACTGGGGAAAGGTTGGGTTGGAGTCTAGTCTCTGGGGAAAGGTTGGGTCGGGGCCTAGTCACTGGGGAAAGGTTGGGTCGGGGTCTAGTCACTGGGGAAAGGTCGGGTCGGGGTCTAGTCACTGGGGAAAGGTTGGGTCGGGGTCTAGTCACTGGGGAAAGGTTGGGTCGGGGTTCTAGTCACTGGGGAAAGGTTGGGTCGGGGCCTAGTCACTGGGGAAAGGTTTGGTCGGGGTTCTAGTCACTGGGGAAAGGTTGGGTCGGGGTCTAGTCACTGGGGAAAGGTTTGGTCGGGGTTCTAGTCACTGGGGAAAGGTTTGGTCGGGGTTCTAGTCACTGGGGAAAGGTTGGGTCGGGGCCGAGTCACTGGGGAAAGGTTGGGTCGGGGTCTAGTCACTGGGGAAAGGTTGAGTCGGGGTCCAGTCACTGGGTAAAGGTTGGATCGGGGCCTAGTCTCTGGGGAAAGGTTGGGTCGGGGCCCAGTCACTGGGGAAATGTTGGGTCGGGGTCTAGTCACTGGGGAAAGGTTGGGTCGGGGTCTAGTCTCTGGGGAAAGGTTGGGTCGGGGCCCAGTCACTGGGGAAAGGTTGGGTTGGGGTCTAGTCACTGGGGAAAGGTTGGGTCGGGGTCTAGTCACTGGGGAAAGATTGGGTTGGGGTCTAGTCACTGGGGAAAGGTTGGGTCGGGGGTCTAGTCACTGGGGAAAGGTTGGGTCGGGGTCTAGTCCCTGGGGAAAGGTTGGGTCGGGGTCTAGTCCCTGGGGAAAGGTTGTGTCGGGGTCTAGTCACAGGTGAAAGGTTGGGTCGGGGCCTAGTCTCTGGGGAAAGGTTGAGTCAGGGCCTAGTCTCTGGGGAAAGGTTGGGTCGGGGTCTAGTCACTGGGGAAAGGTTGGGTCGGGGTCTAGTCACTGGGGAAAGGTTGAGTCGGGGTCTAGTCACTGGGGAAAGGTTGGGTCGGGGTCTAGTCACTGGGGAAAGGTTGGGTCGGGGTCTAGTCACTGGGGAAAGGTTGGGTCGAGGTCTAGTCACTGGGGAAAGGTTGGGTCGGGGTCTAGTCACAGGTGAAAGGTTGGGTCGGGGCCTAGTCTCTGGGGAAAGGTTGAGTCAGGGCCTAGTCTCTGGGGAAAGGTTGGGTCGGGGTCTAGTCACTGGGGAAAGGTTGGGTCGGGGTCTAGTCACTGGGGAAAGGTTGGGTCGGGGTCTAGTCACTGGGGAAAGGTTGGCTCGGGGCCTAGTCTCTGGGGAAAGGTTGGGTCGGTGCCCAGTCACTGGGGAAATGTTGGATCGGGGTCTCGTCACTGGGGAAAGTTTGGGTCGGGGCCTAGTCTCTGGGGAAAGGTTGGGTCGGGGCCCAGTCACTGGGGAAAGGTTGGGTCGGGGTCTAGTCACTGGGGAAAGGTTGGGTCTGGGTCTAGTCACTGGGGAAAGGTTGGGTCGGGGTCTAGTCACTGGGGAAAGGTTGGGTCGGGGTCTAGTCACTGGGGAAAGGTTGGGTCAGGGTCTAGTCACTGGGGAAAGGTTGGGTCGGGGGTCTAGTCACAGGGGAAAGTTTGGGTCGGGGTCTAGTCACTGGGGAAAGGTTGGGTCGGGGGTCTAGTCACTGGGGAAAGGTTGGGTCGGGGTCTAGTCAATGGGGAAAGGTTGGGTCGGGGTCTAGTCACTGGGGAAAGGTTGGGTCAGGGTCTAGTCACTGGGGAAAGGTTGGGTCGGGGGTCTAGTCACAGGGGAAAGTTTGGGTCGGGGTCTAGTCACTGGGGAAAGGTTGGGTCGGGGGTCTAGTCACTGGGGAAAGGTTGGGTCGGGGGTCTAGTCACAGGGGAAAGTTTGGGTCGGGGTCTAGTCACTGGGGAAAGGTTGGGTCGGGGTCTAGTCACTGGGGAACGGTTGGGTCGGGGTCTAGTCAATGGGGAAAGGTTGAGTCGCGGTCTAGTCACTGGGGAAAGGTTGGGTCGGGGTCTACTCATTGAGGAAAGGTTGGGTCGGGGCCTAGTCACTGGGGAAAGGTTGGGTTGGGGTCTAGTCACTGGGGAAAGGTTGGGTCGGGGTCTACTCATTGGGGAAAGGTTAGGTCGGGGCCTAGTCACTTGAGAAAGGTTGAGTCGGGGCCAAATCACATGGGAAAGATTGGGTCAGGGCCCAGTCACTGGGGAAAGGTTGGGTCAGGGCCTAGTCACTGGGGAAAGGTTGAGTCGAGGTCTAGTCACTGGGGAAAGGTTGAGTCGAGGTCTATTCAGTGGGGAAAGGTTGGGTCGGGGTCTAGTCACAGGGGAAAGGTTGGATCGGGGTCTGGTCACAGGGGAAAGGTTGGGTCAGGGCCCAGTCACTGAGGAAAGGTTGGGTCGGGGCCTAGTCACTGGGGAAATGTTGAGTCGAGGTCCAGTCACTGGTGAAAGGTTGAGTCGAGGTCTAGTCACTGGGGAAAGGTTGGGTCGGGGGTCTCGTCACTGGGGAAAGGTTGGGTTGGGGTCTAGTCACTGGGGAAAGGTTGGGTCGGGGTCTCGTCACTGGGGAAAGGTTGGGTTGGGGTCTAGTCACTGGGGAAAGGTTGGGTCGGGGTCTAGTCACTGGGGAAAGGTTGGGTCGGGGTCTAGTCACTGGGGAAAGGTTGGGTCGGGGTCTAGTCACTGGGGAAAGGTTGAGTCGGGGTCTAGTCACTGGGGAAAGGTTGGATTGAGGCTGGTCACTGGGGAAAGAGGGGCTGATTTCCGACGCGCTTTGCTCAGCCCTGTTGAAGGTATTTTCTTTGTTTCTTTATCTTGTTTTGGGCTGAAAGCAGAAGGGTGAAAGAAGGAGAGAGCAGAGATTGTAACAGGAAATGACCTCGGCAAACGTTGTGGTGGTCCAGCTGTGCTGAAGGGTTTCGGTGGTAGCCCAGCCGACATAACTGGCAGTGTCGGCCTCTAGTGTTGTGCTTACAGCTCACGCAAATGGCGGTGGTGAGCAGCTCGAGGTAACTGCACCGGTTCGAATGGCCGAAGCATTCGCAGGCTTGCAGGGAAAAGACAGAGAGTGTAGACGGGACACAGGCAGTTTGCAGACTGTGAGAGGGTCACATGCTGCAGGAATGAGAGGTGGGGAGGAAATGGCTGGAATGGGAGGGAGGGAGGGAACACTGAGGCTTTTAGCCGTGAGGGGAAAACATCAGATTCCTGGCTAGTTACGGTTTGCATTGAATCAGGCAGATGGCAATGGATGGTCCCAATCCCAGGTTTATAGATTCTGTGCCGGGTTTTACACAGCACTGCCAAGTTAGGGGCCTTTCAACTGTGGCTCAGTGGGCAGCACGTTCGCCTCGGAGTCAGAAGATCATCGGTTCAAGTCCCATTCCAGAGATTTGAGCCCATAATCCAGACTGACGCTCCCAGTGCAGTACTGAGGGAGTGGTGCACTGTCGGAAGGGAAGTTCTGAGGGAACGCTGCAGTGTCGGAGGGGCAGTTCTGAGGGTGCACTGTGCTGTCGGAGGGGCAGTACTGAGTGAGTGCTGCACTGTCGGAGGGGTAGTACTGAGAGAGCGCTGCACTGTCGAATGGGCAGTCCTGAGGAATTGCTGCACTGATGGAGGGGCAGTACTGAGGGAGTGCTGCACTGTGTGAGGGGGAGTACTGAGGGAGTGCTGCACTGTGTGAGGGGGAGTACTGAGGGATTGCTTCACTGTGCGAGGGGCATTACTGAGGGATTGCTGCACCGCCGGAGTGGTCGTACTGAAAGACTGCTGCACTGCCAGAGGGACAGTACTGAGGGAGTGCTGCACTGTCGGAGGGACAGTACTGAGGGAACACTGCACTGTTTGAGGGGCAGTACTGAGGGATTGCTGCCCTGCCGGAGGGGCAGTCCTGAAGGAACAATATATAAATGCAAATCCTTGCTTTCTCATGTGCTCTGAGCCAGTCGCGGTGTTTGAGAGCTCCTACCTTGCTCTGGGGTCGTGACCTCTAGTGATGAGATTCTTGGCCGTGTGCGACCGAGCTTTGGATCAGCTGCATGTGTCAGGAGAAATCAGCAATTATTAATCCCAGCTGGAGAACACGCGTTCTGAACAGAACATCTGTACTGTACGCACACACATCGAGTGGACACTGTAGAGGATGGCAGGAGTATCCGAGAGACAAGCAAACAGACATTTCCATCTCCGCTACACCGCCAATCAGACAGAAACTCACACCGAGACTCGGGAGGAGATATTAGGACAGGTGACCAAAAACTCGGTCAAAGTGGTAGGTTTTAAGGAGATTCTTAAAGGAGCAGAGAGAGGTGGTGCGGAGACGTTTAGGGAGGGAATTCCAGAGCTTCGGGCCCAGGCAGCTGGAGGCTTGGGAAGGCGTTAGGGATGGAGAAGGTTGCAGAGATAGGGAGGGTTGTAGGGTGGGAGGGGGTAATAGAGATAGGGAGGGTTGTAGGGTGGGAGGGGGTTATAGAGATAGGGAGGGGTGTAGGGTGGGAGGAGGTTACAGCGATAGGGAGGGGTGTAGGGTGTGAGGGGGTTATAGAGATAGGGAGGGCTGTAGAGTGTGAGGCTTTACTGATAGGGAGGGATGGGGCCACGGAGGGATTTGAACGCGAGGTTGAGAATTATAAATTGGAGGCGTTGCTGGACCGGGAGCCAATGTCGGATCAATCAATCACTTCCCCGGGTCTACTCACTGCCCGGCTGTCAATCAAACCGGATCGATGGATAATTAGTGGGAATCTGGTCCGCGGAGAGATGATTAAATGGGGTGAGGCCGTGACAGGCTGTTATTGTGGGATTACGGTATATTGAGGGTTTGTACCTGGGTAGCAAAGGAGCAGGTTTGGGGTCAAAATGTAACGTTTCATAGACCCCCAGTCTCGGTCAGTGTGGTGGGTTATGGTCACTCCTGGACAGTGTGGGGCGTTTTGGTCACTCCCGGTCAGTGTGGAGAGTTATGGTCACTCCTGGTCAGTGTGGGGAGTTATGGTCACTCCCGGTCAGTGTGGGGAGTTATGGTCACTCCTGGTCAGTGTGGGGAGTTATGGTCACTCCTGATCAGAGAGCTATGGTCACTCCCGGTCAGTGTGGAGAGTTATGGTCACTCCCAGTCAGTGTGGAGAGTTATGATCACTCCCGGTCAGTGTGGGGAGTTATGGTCACTCCCGGTCACTGTGGGGAGTTATGGTCACTCCCGGTCAGTGTGGGGAGTTATGGTCACTCCCGGTCAGTGTGGGGAGTTATGGTCACTCCCGGTCAGTGTGGGGAGTTATGGTCACTCCCGGTCAGTGTGGGGAGTTATGGTCACTCCTGGTCAGTGTGGGGAGTTATGGTCACTCTGCTCCCGGTCAGTCTGGGTGTTGGTTCGGGGTTGCGTTATGGCGGATGGTTTGGAATGACATGGACAGCATGTGAAGGGTTAAATAAACGGGAACAAGTTGATGTAAGATCCAGGAACAAAGAGGAACAGATTGAGGCCGAGACACTCACCTAGTTCCCATTCCTGCATATGGGATAACGGGATTACAACACGTCCCCATTGATCTTGGCCTCAACCACCAAATGGATTTCTACAAATCTTCCCTCCACTTCCCACTGAACATTCTCACTGAGACACAGTGAGAAGCATTTTCGTCTCAGCTAAGATGTCCGTCGTACAGATTACATCTTCCCTGCTTTATATCTGCTGCACTGCTCGAGGAGATTATACTTTACTGCATAGATACACAGGCAAGCAGACTCCTGATCCCAGCCCTGTTCATACCTAATCTGCCTCACACTTTCATCTGTTCACACTCAGCCCCTGCTCACACTCAATCCCTGCTCACACCTACACCTGTTCCTCGCTCACTGAGCGACAAGGGAGGTTTGAGGGAATCGGATCATTCCCGATACAGAAATGAGCTCTGGGTCAGCAAGTCACAGGTCAGAGAGCATAGGTTCTACTTACGGCCACTCGCCACGGAGGGGTCAGGGAGGCCTGGAGAGGGAAATGGAAACAGAGTTAGAGAGACATCTGATTAACAATCTTTATCGATAAACACATGAACACAACCCATCACACGGAGTGTTCATCAGATCGACGTCACTCAAACTCACGAACAAGGAACTGATGGGGGATTGGCGTGCTGCATCCTCTGAGCGCTCACACCAGCCCTGTGTGAGACCAGGTAGAGTTGCTAAAGTGCTCCCGTAAGGTGAGTGTGAGAGTAGTACGTGGGGACGCTCCCACTACGTGCGATTAGTGTGTAAGTACGCAGAGTTAATACGTAAGGGCATCAGTGGTCACACACACCCCTCCCCCACTGCCCAGTCAGCTCACTATCTGGATATTGATCTCGGGACATTCCACACACAGCAGGCCACAAATATCCCTCACAACCTTCACTTCCTGATCTGCTTCAGATACTGATTACACAGAGGCTGATTCTCCTCTAACCTTCCCCAGCTGTTCCCCAGATGTTCATCCAGCTGTGAACATTCCATTCTCACATCAGTCTGCACCTCACTGCTGGCTCTGTATGTGTGGGTGTCCGGAGTGAGGTTTCAGCAAATTCAACCCCTGCGGCTATTACAACCTCACCCTCTACATAATGCCAGCGATCCCCCTCGCTCACTGACCCCGACATTACATTGATAGAGGGCTTCAAAATGAGGAAGGGTTTTGATGGAGTGAATAAGGAGAAACTGTTTGCAGGGGCAGGAGGGTGGGTAACCCAAGGACACAGATTGAAGGTGATTGGCCAAAGACCCAGAGGGAGATGAGGATTATTTTTAGCAGCGAGTTGTTGTGCTCTGGAATGCGCTGCCTGAAAGGGCGGTGGGAGCAGATTTAATCATAACTTTCAAAAGGGAGTTGGATAAATACTTGAAAAGGCAACATTTGCAGGTCCATGGGGAAAGAGCGGGGAGTGGGACTAATTGGATAATCTTTCTTTCTTTCATTATTTTTTTTCTTCGCTATATCTCTAATTCTTTCTCTCACTTTCCTTTTCTCTCTCTTTCCCTCTCTCTTACTTTCCGTCTCTCATTCTAACTTACTTTCTCTGCTTCTCTCTCTCCCTCTTTATCACTTTCTCTATGTCTCTGTTTCCCACTTTCTCTTTCTTTTTGTTTGTTCTCTCTTTCATTCTTTGCTTCTCTCTTTCTCTGTCTCTGTCTCTCTTTCTCCCCCCTTTTTCGCTCCCTCCCTCTGCCCTGCTCTCTCCCCTCTCCCTCTCTCTCCCTCCCCCCGGCTCAGTGTGGAGCTGTGGGCACGGACCCTATCTCTGTCCCTGGCTCTGTCCAATCTCCCGCTGTGAGTCTCTGTTCCCACATGAACACAATGACAAAGATGGGTGGGTTGTATTTTGGAGTCGGTGCGTTGCCGGGAGTTGGGCTGAGAATGAAATGTGAAGGGAATCTGGTGCCGGCACTGAGCCGGGCTGGAGCAGCTCTGGTTACTCACAGACATTGGCCGTCCCTTTGGGGATTGGGAGGTACGAGCCTGCTGTCCACGCTCGGCCTTGAAAGCCTTTCTTGCATCTCCCGCAGTCCGGCCCCGTGGTGTTGTGCTCACACTCGCAACTCAGCTTCCCCTTCTCCCAGATACAGTTGTTGGCGTGAAGATTGCACTTACACCTGGCAAAAAACAATAGCAAGCTGGTTTCAAATAAGCTGAGCAGCCGGGTTAGACTGGGGACTGGCCGCTCCGCGAGTCTGCTCTCCCTTTCCCAGCTTCGCTCTGCAAACAGCAACATTTTTCTCCCACTTACTGCCTTTCAACCCAGGCGGCGGGTCAGTTTCTGGGTGTGTTTCCGCTGATTGACGATCAGATTCTGGGCAGCAACAAGAACACGTTAGGAGAGAGTTTCTGATCAGCTCCGGCCTTCCAGGCCCCTCAAAGGAAGAGCTTGCATTTATAGAGCGCCTCTCACAAGTTATTTCTTTACAACAACAACAATAAAACCTGGAACAACAACTTGAATTTATATCGCGCATTTAACTTGTAAAACGTCCCAAGGTGCTTCACAGGAGCGTAAATCAGATAAACTGACACCAGCCACTTAAGGAGATATTTGGACAGGTGACCAAAAACTTAGTCTGAGAGGTCAGTTTTCAGGAGCGTCTTAAGGGAGAATAGAGAGGTTGAGAAGTGGATATGTTTAGGGAGGGGATTCCAGAGCTTAGGGCCCAGGCAGCTGAAGGCACGGCCACCAATGGAGGGGCGAAGGGAGTGGGGGATGGACAAGAGGCCTGTGGTGGAGGAGAGCAGCGATCTCGGAGTGCTGTTCCTGGTGTTGGAGGACAGCAGAGATCTTGGAGGGCTGTAGCGTGGGAGGAGGTTACAGAGATAGGGAGGGGGAGAGGCCATGGAGGGATTTTTAGACAAGGATGAGATTTTGTTGTTGTTGTTGTTCAGGAAATGCGATTTGGAAAGGCACAAAGTGCTGTGACGGTCTCTGTACCGTGAAGCGTGAGAACGCTGGTCTCGGTGACTCTGTGCTAACAGCATCGAGCCGCTGTTTAACTCACTGAGAGGGTGAAGCTTCACAATCCGCAGATTGTATGTTGCACATTCAGCAAATTGTCAGTTCTGGGCACTGTATGCTGAACTAAGCAGATACCCAGACAGTTCCTTGGAGTCACATTAACGGCAGCGTAAACATTTTACTGCTCCTGTTCTCCAATTAGTGTCTGAAGATTGTCCTCGGCTAAAAGCTGGAACGAGCCTCCCAGAAGCTGAGTGTGGAATAATGAGGGAATGGCTCCGAGCCCTGGAGATTGTGTGATGGGAGAATGGGAACTCACTGACCCAGACTGAATATAGATCCAACACGAAGGAAGCCTTCAGTCACAATCAGTCATCGAATCAGGAAGGACTTGGATCGAGTAAATAATGAGCAACTGTTTCCAGTGGCAGTAGGGTCGGGGACCAGAGGTCAAAGGTTGAAGGTAATTGGTAGAAGACCCAGAGGGGAGATAAGGAGAGTTTGATCTGGAATGCGCTGCCTGAAAGGGCGGTGGGAGCAGATTCAATCGGAACTTTCAGAAGGGAATTGGATAAATACTTCAAGGGAAATATTTGCAGGGCTATGGGAAAAGAGTTGGGAGTGGGACTAATTGGATATCTCTTTCAAAGTGCCGGCACAGGCCCGATGGTCTGAATGGCCTCCCCCTGTGTTGTGTGATCTTCTCATTCTCTGGATCACGTCAAACCTCCCCAGTTACCCAGCGCTCACATAGGAAAAGAAGGAGGCCATTCGGCCCCTCGAGCCTGCTCCGCCATTCAATGGGAACATGGCTGATCTGTGACCGAACTCCATTCACCCGCCTTTGCCCCACATCCCTCAATACCATTGGTTAATAAAATCTATTAATCTCAGATTTAAAATTAACAATTGATCTAACATCAACTGCCATTTGTGGAAAAGAATTCCAAACTTCGACCAACCTTTGTGTGTAGAAGTGTTTCCTAATTTGACCCCTGAAAGGTCTGGCTCTAATTTATAGATTATGCCCCTACTCCAAGAATCCCCAACCAGGGAAATAGTTTCTCTCTATCTAACCTTTCAGTTCCCCTTAATATTTTGAAAACTTATCAAAACACCTTCTAAATTCTCGGGAACACAAACCTAGTTTATGTAATCTCTCCTCGTAATTAGATGTTGGCCCTGATAGACTGACCTTCAGATGTTCATTGAGATTGTGTGCCAGATGTTAACTCCGATATAGTGCCCTCCAGATAATAACTGATTGAGTGTCATGCCAGATGTTATACCTGATAGAGTATCCCAAATGTTAACTCTGATAGGGAACACCAGATATTTACCCTGATGGAGTATCACCAAGATGATAGACTGAGAATATCCCCCAGATGTTGCCCCTGATAGAGTTCCCCAGTTGTTGCCTTGATAGAGTGCCCCAGCTGTTGGCCTTGATAGAGTGTCCCCCAGATGTTGTCCTGTTGACGGCCCCCAGATGTTGGCCCTATGAGTGCCCCCCGATGTTGACCCTGTGAGTGCCCATCCAGATGTTGGCCCCATGCGTTACCCCCAGATGTTGGCCCTGTGAGTGCCCCCCGATGTTGACCCTGAGTGCCCATCCAGATGTTGGCCCCGTGCGTTACCCCCAAATGTTGGGTTTGTGAGTGCCCCAGATGTTGGCCTGACACGGCGCCCCCTGGGTGTGAAGTGTGGGGTCTGCGACTCTGGCCAGAAGGGGCGGGGAGCTCTCACCGGCCGCGAATGTCCAGGTTGGAGATGGCGTAGAAGTATTTGGAGTGGTTGTGCTGGTCAACACTGGTGGCCCCAGTGGCCGGCCGGAGCAGCCTGACCCGCAGGTCGGTCAGGGTGAAGAAGTCCCTCAGGTCCTTGGTGGTGTCCAGCTGGCCGTACAGCGAGGCCATGTCCTGGAGACCGGGCCCCCCGAACAGGGCAAAACGCTCCTGGATCTCGAAGCGGACCATCTTGTCCACCTTCCACACGTAGCCCCTGGAATACTCCTCCATGCAGATGATATCCAGCACTGAGGCCGGGCTCAGATCCCGGGCGCTTCTCGGCTCCATCCCGAAGGAGGTGAGGCAGTCGGCCGTGTAGAACTGGTAGGGTTGCCACGTACGGCCGTGGTCCAGAGACTTCTCCAGGACCATCTGCTCCGGCCGGCCCGACTCGAAGGTGATGACTATGTCCTCGGTCAGCTCGATGGTCTTGCCCCAGGACAGAGTGATATTGATCAGGAGGGGCTCGGGGAAACTCCTCCAGGAGACGCTTTGCCAAAAGGTGTTGGGAATCCGCCCCTCATCATCCAGCATCAGCTCGGGCGGGTGTGCGAGCTCGGGCATGTGAGCATCACACTCGTTGTTGCACATGTACGGGTTCTCCTGGAAACAGAGACGGAACAACACAGGTTATGTGTTTGAGTGAGTGAGTGTGATAGAAACATAGAAACATAGAAACATAGAAAATAGGTGCAGGAGTAGACCATTCGGCCCTTTGAGCCTGCACCGCCATTCAATGAGTTCATGGCTGAACATGCAACTTCAGTACCCCATTCCTGCTTTCTCACCATACCGCTTGATCCCCCTAGTAGTAAGGACTTCATCTAACTCCTTTTTGAATATATTTAGTGAATTGGCCTCAACAACTTTCTGTGGCAGAGAATTCCACAGGTTCACCACTCTCTGGGTGAAGAAGTTTCTCCTCATCTCGGTCCTAAATGGCTTACCCCTTATCCTTAGACTGTGTCCCCTGGTTCTGGACTTCCCCAACATTGGGAACATTCTTCCTGCATCTAACCTGTCTAACCCCATCAGAATTTTAAACATTTCTATGAGGTCCCCTCTCATTCTTCTGAACTCCAGTGAATACAAGCCCAGTTGATCCAGTCTTTCTTGATAGGTCAGTCCCGCCATCCCGGGAATCAGTCTGGTGAACCTTCGTTGCACTCCCTCAATAGCAAGAATGTCCTTCCTCAGGTTTGGAGACCAAAACTGTACACAATACTCCAGGTGTGACCTCAGCAAGGCCCTGTACAACTGCAACAACACCTCCCTGCCCCTGTACTCAAATCCCCTCGCTATGAAGGCCAACATGCCATTTGCTTTCTTAACCACCTGCTGTACTGCATGTCAACCTTCAATGACTGATGTACCATGACACCCAGGTCTTGTTGCACCTCCCCTTTTCCTAATCTGTCACCATTCAGATAATAGTCTGTCTCTCTGTTTTTACCACCAAAGTGGATAACCTCACATTTATCCACATTATACTTCATCTGCCATGCATTTGCCCACTCACCTAACCTATCCAAGTCGCTCTGCAGCATAATAGCATCCTCCTCGCAGCTCACACTGCCACCCAACTTAGTGTCATCCGCAAATTTGGAGATACTACATTTAATCCCCTCGTCTAAATCATTAATGTACAGTGTAAACAGCTGGGGCCCCAGCACAGAACCTTGCGGTACCCCACTAGTCACTGCCTGCCATTCTGAAAAGTCCCCATTTACTCCTACTCTTTGCTTCCTGTCTGACAACCAGTTCTCAATCCATGTCAGCACACTACCCCCAATCCCATGTGCTTTAACTTTGCACATTAATCTCTTGTGTGGGACCTTGTCGAAAGCCTTCTGAAAGTCCAAATATACCACATCAAATGGTTCTCCCTTTTGGAAACATCCTCTAAAAATTCCAGAAGATTTGTCAAGCATGAATTCCCTTTCACAAATCCATGCTGACTTGGACCTATCATGTCACCTTTTTCCAAATGCACTGCTATGACATCCTTAATAATTGATTCCATAATTTTACCCACAACCGATGTCAGGCTGACCGGTCTATAATTCCCTGTTTTCTCTCTCCCTCCTTTTTTAAAAAGTGGGGTTACATTGGCTACCCTCCACTCTATAGGAACTGATCCAGAGTCAATGGAATGTGACTGTCAATGCACCCGCTATTTCCAAGGCAACCTCCTTAGTCATAGACATAGACATAGAAAATAGGTGCAGGAGTAGGCCATTCAGCCCTTCTAGCCTGCACCGCCATTCAATGAGTTCATGGCTGAACATGCAACTTCAGTACCCCATTCCTGCTTTCTCGCCATACCCCTTGATCCCCATCAGGCCCTGGGGATTTATCGGCCTTCAATCCCATCAATTTCCCCAACACAATTTCCCGACTGATAAGGATTTCCCTCGATTCCTCCTCTTTACTCGACCCTCTGACACCTTTTATATCCGGAACGTTGTTTGTGTCCTCCTTAGTGAATACCGAACCAAAGTACTTGTTCAATTGGTCCGCCATTTCTTTGTTCCCCGTTATGACTTCCCCTGATTCTGACTGCAGGGGACCTACGTTTGTCTTTACTAACCTTTTTCTCTTTACTTATCGATAGAAATTTTTGCAATCCGTCTTGATGTTCCCTGCAAGCTTCATCTCGTACTCCATTTTCCATGCCCTAATCAAACCCTTTGTCCTCCTCTGCTGAGTTCTAAATTTCTCCCAGTCCCCGGGTTCGCTGCTCTACACTGTCCCATCAAACACTCCCAGGGCACGTACAGCATGGGTTAGATGCAGAATAAAACTCCCTCTACACTGTACCATCAAACACGCCCAGGGCAGGTACAGCACGGGTTAAAGAAAACCCCAGGTGTGGACGGAACACGTTGTGCTTTTTAAATGAATCTGGGGAAGAAATAGCAGAGGCACATATTTAATAATTAGTTAGAAAAAGGTGTCATACCCGAGGACTGGAAGATAGCTAACGTAATACTTATATTTAAGAAGGGAGATAGAACATGTCCAGAGAACTGTAAACCCGTCAACTTAATATCGGTGGTAGGAGAAATAATGGAATCCTTACTAAAGGAGAATATAGAAGAACATTTAGAGAGCAAAAGTATAATAATGAATAGTCAGCATGGAGTTCAAAAGGGAAAGTCTTGCTTGACCAACCTCATTGCATTCTCTGAAGAGGTAACAGAGAGAGCAGACAAGGGTAATGCAGTCGATGTAATTTATCCAGATTTCCAAAAGAGCTTCGATAAGGGACCACATAATAGACTAATGAATAAGGTCAGAGAATGCAGAGTCAGGGAGCCAGTAGCAGAATGGATAGCTCGCTGGCTTCAGGACATAAAGCAGAGAGTAGGGGTAAAGGGCAGCTATTCAGAGTGTCAGAAGGTAGAAAGTGGGGTCTCCTCATCTCCCCTTAACCTTCTCTGCTCTGAGGAGAAAATCCCAGTTTCTCCAGAGTCTCCACATAACTGAAGTCCCTCATCTCTGGGACCATTCCAGTAAATCTCGTCTGCTCCCTCTCCAAGGCCTTGACATCCTTCCTACAGTGTGGTGCCCAGAATTGGACACAATTCTCCCGCTGGGCTCTGCCTCCACCACCCTTTCAGGCAGTGCATTCCAGATCCTAACCACTCGCTGCGCAAAAACAATTTTCCTCATGTCGCCTTTGGTTCTTTTGTCAATCACCTTCAATATGTGTCCTCTGGTTCTTGAGCCTTCCATCAATGGGAACAGTTTCTCTCTATCTACTCTGTCTAAACCCCTCATGACCATGAACACCTGTATGAAATCTCCCCTTAACCTTCTCTGCTGTAAGGAGAACAATCCCAGCTTCTCCAGTCTTTCCCTGCAACTGAAGTCCCACATCCCTGGGACCAGGAACGAGCCCCAGCCTGTTCAGCCTTTCCCCATAGTTAGATCCTCTCAGTCCCCCAATCATCCTTGGGAATCGTTTTGAGCAAAATAAAATGGACTGCAAGGAGACCAGGGAGCTGACATGACAACATTTTGGACGTTTTCTTTGTTTAGATTTTCCAAAGTTCATGTTCAGTGAAAGAATCTCCGACCTCTGACCTCTAGAGATGGGAAAATGAGTCTCACTGCAGCTGTCTGTTTGGGTTAGAGAGAGAGAAACGACAAAAGTTTTGTGAGCGGAATGATTGACGGGAACTTGTCTTTTTATCGTCTATTGTTAAAACAATCCCTTATTTGTGCTCAGGCCTTACCCCTGGGCTCTGTGTGTCGGACCCTCGCCCAGCCTGTGGGCCTAATGATGCTTTACCTCAGGCTGGTTTGTGAGGGAGCAGTCGGAGGTGGCAGGGCTCCCTTGGGGTCACTTCAGCTCATTGACCTTCCGCGGTGAAGCAGCGATGGACACAGCGGCAGCTCCACATGTTGTGATCTGGAATGCGCTGCCTGAAAGGGCGATGGCAGCAGATTCAATCGGGAATTGGAGAAATACTTGAAGGGGAAAGATTTACAGAGCTGTGGTGAAAGAGCGGGGAGTGGGGTTAATTGGGTAACACTTTCAAAGAGCCAGCACAGGCACAATGGGCCGAATGGACTCCTTCTGTGCTATATCATTCTATGATGCTGTGATTCTAAGCCGGGACACTGTGTGACTCGAGGGGAACTTGGAGGTGATGGTATTCCCAGGCACCTGCTGCCCTCGTCCTTCTAGGTGCTGGAGGTGGCAGATTTGGGAGGTGCTGCTGAAGAAGCCTTGGCGAGTTGCTGCAGTGCATCCTGTGGATCAGACACACTGGGACTCTGCCTGACATCGGCAAAACAGAATCAGCCCGACATCTTTTTCCAAATAATCAGAAAGTGGCTGTTGCAGCAATCAATAAAACTAATGCGTGTGATAAAGATGGAGAGCGCGGCAATATACAGAGATCATAGAGATTAATGAATCTATTATTGTCACAGCATCGACTAAAGGCAGTGACTCAAGCCGCATATTGGATTGGTTATTTTTAATACTCGATGTAGAAGGAATGGAGTAACATTAGTAACACAATCCTAAAGCTGTGTAAAGTATAAATGAATAATGGAACGGTGCAGATGTGACGTGCTCCTGAATTGCCGTGTCCTCGCGACATAATTAACAGCACCATGCCCCAGCGCTACAACTGACCTCCGACTGCTCCGTCACTGTGTGTCCCAGGCCGTGGTCTTTGTTGGTGAAGGCACCATAAAGGTTCAAGCTCAGGTCACCAGCCATGCCCGGCCCATCCAAACCTCGCTCACCTTCTTGTTCCCTACTCAGCCTCACCCCTCCTCACACTACCCTTTCACAAGACTTCAGCCTCAACCATAATCTGAGGCCCTTCTCACCTCATCCCACCGTTCACACATGCACTGTGAGCAGCCACGCAGATTCAAATGGACGTTTACACACATCCACACAGCAGCAACTATTCAACTATGGAAGGCACATGTGGCACACGATGAGCTGCACACTCACTCACACCTTCTTGTGCTTCTTACTACAGGTGAAACTAGCTCACAACAGGAGAGAGCAGCAGTGCACCGGTGGAGGGGAGCCTGACATACAAGCCCTCAGTGAGGTGGAGGAGCGAGTGTCCATCCCCATGGGCACACCAGTTGGTGCGGTAGTGGACGGAGAAGCAGCACCCCCTGTGGACCGTGACGGTATGTGAATGCCCTTTGGCATTTCTGTGAGATCCTTGACCCTTGACAGTAAACGCCGTCCACTTCAACTGACGGGGAAGATGATGAGGAAGGTGAGGAAAGTGTGGTGCCTGTGTGGGACCCTCCATCAGTTGCATCGAGTGGGGACACCACCGTGGTGGAAGGACCAACATTCCTGGGCTTTGAAGAGCCTGAGGCTCCTGAATCCAGTGGCCTGCAGCAGCGCCCAGAGCGAGGGGAAGCTCGGGGACCATCTCCCCGGACAGTGAGTCGACCCATCAGTCCTGCTCAGAGAAAGTCAGACGTGGACCTGGACTTGGAGGCTATGTCCAGAGAGTGCATTGGAGAAGGTCCCGCAGAGCATGGATACACTTGCCCTGAGGTTGGGGGAGGCCGCCTCTAGCATTGTCCCTGCCTCTCAGCAGTTCAATGAACCCATCCTTGCCCACTTACAGAGGGAGATGGACTCAACCAGCGACAGTGGAGTTGCAGAGGGGAGAGCGCGTGCCATGGTTGACGTGGCAGCAGCTATCACATCACAGGCCCAAGCCACGCAAAGCCTTTGTGATGTGATACTGTCAATGATTGTGGCAACAACTCTCAGAACGCTGCGTTTGAGACTCAGGCTGCTCTGAGTCAGTCACAGAGTGATGCCATGCAAACACTGACTGCTGCCATCCTCTCTGTTCCCCAAAATCAAATGGGGAGGTAACGGTGCCGAAGGAGGCCAGTAATCCGCGCTCCCGCATATAGCTCCGGATGCTGAGGTTCCGCCCTGGGGGAGTGGCAGTGGGCTGTGGGAAATGAAACTTGTTGTCTTTGCTCAAGATGACAGCATTCTGGCTCCCACCATTGCCACTCTGCCTTTCCACTTGCCGCGGTCTACACACCAGCCAACCTAGACTGCTGCCGCCGATGCTGAGGTGGTGCAGTCCGCAGCCGGGCCTTCCAGGCCCAGAGCTGGTCCAATGTATCCTACTCGGCCATCTGTAGTGTCTGTGTTACACACAGCAGCCCTCAAGCAGCCTTGCTGCAGGCACTGAGGCAACATTGAGGAGGAGCAGGAGGTGGGGGAGGGGGTTAAGGTAAGGGGTAGCAAATGCCAGAGCTAGTCTCAATAAAAACTTTGGCCACAATGGACAGAAGGCCTCACCCTGTAAATATGTTTGTCACGATCTGGTTGCAGTTTTTGAGGCCTGCTATTGTTGTAAGTGTATGTGCCTAATATGGCACATGGATACTGTTGAGGAATGACAAATGGCAGGGGCCTGTGTACAGATATTGTTGAGGTTAATTGTGTGTTATGGTGTTTCAAGGGGCTGTTGTTAAATGTTTATTGGTTGCTGGTCAGGGGTTGTGTTGTGTTGTTGGAGAACCGATGTATGATGAGCCGCTGACATGTGGCCCTTGTATCGGGAGCAGTGCCACGGTGTCTCCTCCGTGGCTGCTGCACCTCCTCCTCTGGCTGGCCAGTCGGGGCCTCGCCAGGCTCCTATTACTCTTTCTCCTCCTCCTGAGTTGGGGCTGCACTTCCCGCTGGTAAGGCCTTGGCCCTCATGATGGCCAAGTTGTGCAACTTGCAGCACACCACAATGAATAGCGACACCTGTTGAGGGAAGTATTGAAGGCTGCCTCCAGAGTGGTCCAGGCTTCAGAAACGCTGCTAGAACACCCCTATTGTCTGCTCGATGTTGTTGTGAGTGGCCGCATTTTGAACATTTGGATCAAGACTGCTCAAAATGGAGGAGAAGCATCCGAGAAGGCGACGAACACATCGAGTCTCTTTGCCGGGAGGATGCGGAAGCCAAGTACAAACAGCAGAAGGAGCGTACGACAACCCAAGTACACCACCCACCCGTCCCTCTAACCACCATCTACCCCACCTGTGACAGAGAATGTGGATCCCACATTGGTCTCATCAGTCACCTGAGAACTCATTTTAATGTGGAAGCAAGTCATCCTCGACTCCGGGGGACAGCCGAAGAAGAAGAGAAGAATTAAACCTCACCATACAGCCCAGGGAGAGAGAGACACAACGGGCTCCTGCTGTGTGTGGCTGCATCAACGGGGGAAGGGAAGATATTTCAATAGAAGGATCATGTATTACAGAAACTGCTCCTGCAACACTGGAGCATAAACGGAGCATCTTATAAATCATTGTTCCTTCCACAAATCCACTCACCCCTTGACATTTATTTCGGGGGTTTAAGTGTTGCTGTCTCGGATTTACACTGTGTGGTGTGACGAAGAGCCTGTCGTTATCACCAACTAAACCACTCGCGATCAGCACGGTTCAGTCCCCTGGTTAATGATGTAAATTAGTGTATTATTGAGGACAGAAGTTAGTGGCTCCATAAAGTACAATCTCGCAGATTGCTGTCACTCCCCATCACCCAGTAATCAGGCCCTTTGTTGGAGTTAATGTTCGAGCAGAGTTGCTCAGTTAGCAGTATTTAGTGGGCCAGTATTGAGCTGAAAGATTACATAGGATTACTTATAGGATTACATATAGGATTACATAGAATATACGGCACAGAAACAGGCCATTCGGCCCAACTAGTCCATGTCGGTGTTTATGCCCCACTCGAGCCTCCTCCCGTCTTTCCTCATCTAAATCTATCCACAACCCTCTATTCCCGTCTCCCTCATACGCTTATCTAGCCACCCCCACCGCCCCCCCCCCCCACCCCCCCGCCTTAACTGCATCTACACTATTTGCTTTAACCGCTCCCTGTGGTAGCAAGTTCCACATTCTCACCACTCTTTGGGGACAGACGTTTCTTCTGAATTGCCGATTGGATTTCTTGGTTCTCTCTGTATCCACTCTATCAAAACCTTTCATAATTTCAAAGACCTTTATTAGATCACCCCTCAGCATTCTCTTTTCAAGAGAAAAGTGACCCAGCCTGTTCATCCTTTCCTGATATGTATACCCTCTCATTTCTGGTATCATCCATCTCCCCACGGCCCACAGTGGGTCAGGGAGAGGGTCCTCTCCCCACGGCACACAGTGGGTCAGGAAGAGGCTTCATCTCCCCACGGCCCACAATGGGTCAGGGAGAGGGTCCTCTCCCCACGGCCCACAGTGGGTCAGGGAGAGGGTCCATCTCCCCACGGCCCACAGTGGGTCAGGGAGAGGGTCCTCTGCCCACGGCCCACAGCTCAGGGAGAGAGTCCTCTCCCCACGGCCCACAGTGGGTCAGGGAGAGGGTCCATCTCCCCACGGCCCACAGCTCAGGGAGATTGCCGTGAAGCCCAACTTGTTCAGTAATGTCCTTTAGGGAAGGAAACCTGCCTCTGTAACCTGCCCGGGCCTATATGTGACTCCAGGCCCACACCAACGTGGTTGACTAGTAATGACCCTCTGAAGTGGCCGAGCGAGACACTCAGTTTGTATCAAACCCGATCCCAGTGGATCAAGAAGGCGGCCCACCCCCACCTTCTCAGGGCACCTGGGGATGGGCAATAAATGCCGGCCGTGTCAGCGATGCCCACATCCCCAGAATTAATTTAATAAAGGAACGGCGGTTTTAAGTCCATATCTTGCCTGGGAGCTCGATGGGATTCTACACTTTGGAATTTAATTATAAAGAACATGAGCCGGCAGAAATGAATGTTTGTTCAAGTTAATGAAACCCAGAACTCTGCACCTGGTGTTTGTGTCTAAACATTTCAGCAATGAGAAGACCAGAGGGAGGTTTCAGAGAAAGAAACCAGACTGGGGAAGGATTGAGAATCTGCAGCAAATCTTCAACCAGCTGTGGTGTAATCCCACATTATTGACCGGCCTGTGTCGATCGGCCCTTATAGACCACAGCCATCGTTCATTAAACACCCAGCTTCCAATTTTAAACCGTCCGTCCCCAATGGGTGACCTCCTTCTAATGAAAGGTCCCCAATAAAGGGCCTTCTCCCCAAACTAATGTCCCCAGTGCCCCAGCCTCACGGAGACTCAGGGCTGTGAGCAGGTGTTCAGGGAACCCACCGACTGTCTGTCAAACCAGATTTAAACAAACACTTTAATCCCAGGCTCATTTCAGCTCCGTCAGTCAGCAGGTTCCTGGGGGTGGGAAATAAAACAGGAGCTCGCAGACATATACCGCCGTCCGCCCCGCTCCCCACGCACTTCCACCCCGCCGCAAACTGACTGCACCGCCCGCAACAAAAACAATCTACAAAGAGCTGAATTTTGCTCAACTCTCCGCTCCATGGATTGGGGCGGGGAAAATCGTCTCGCTCAGTGAGTGTGCCCCCTTTCGGTCGGAGGGCAAATTCGGCAACAGGGTGTTTCTGGTGAATGAGCCCGTGTAATGTGGGAGGGGAGGAGGGAGCAAGAGTGAGAAAGAGAGAGGAGAGAAAGAGAGAGCAAAGACTGAATTCTAAAGCGCCATTGACTATCTCAGGATGAGAGTAGTGCAGCGCTCCCTCAGTACTGCCCCTCCGACAGTGCAGCGCTCCCTCAGTACTGCCCCTCCGACAGTGCAGCGCTCCCTCAGTATTGCCCCTCCAACAGTGCAGCGCTCCCTTAGTACTGCCCCTCCGACAATTTAGTGCTCCCTCAGTACTGACCCTCTGACAGTGCAGCACTCCCTCAGTAGTGACCCTCCGACAAGTTAGTGCTCCCTCAGTACTGACCCTCTGACAGTGCAGCACTCCCTCAGTAGTGACCCTCCGACAATGTAGTGCTCCCTCAGTACTGACCCTCTGACAGTGCAGCGCTCCCTCAGTACTGCCCCTCCAACAATGTAGTGCTCCCTCAGTACTGACCCTCTGACAGTGTAGCACTCCCTCACTACTGCCCCTCCGACAGTGCAGCGCTCCCTCAGTACTGACCCTCCGACAGGGAAGCGCTCCCTCAGTACTGACCCTCCGACAGTGGAGCATTCCCTCAGTACTGCCCCTCTGACAGGAAAGCGCTCCCTCAGTACTGACCCTCTGACAGTGTAGCACTCCCTCACTACTGCCCCTCCGACAGTGCAGCGCTCCCTCAGTACTGCCCCTCTGACAGGGAAGCGCTCCCTCAGTACTGACCCTCCGACAGTGGAGCATTCCCTCAGTACTGCCCCTCTGACAGGGAAGCGCTCCCTCAGTACTGACCCTCCGACAGTGGAGCACTCCCTCAGTACTGCCCCTCTGACAGGGAAGCGCTCCCTCAGTACTGCCCCTCCAACAGTGCAGCACTCCCCCAGTACTGCACTGGGAGTCTTGGCCTGGGTTTTGTGCTCAAGTGTCTGGAGTGGGACTTGAACCCTCGACCTTGCCTGTCTGCCTCTATCTGTGTTTATAATGAAATTTGCGCGTGGTCAATACAGAGAATGGGTAACAGAGAATAACAGGAGATGGAACCGAGACTCCTCATCATTCAAACTGCTCGATGGAAAAATCCATCCACTGGTGACAGGTTCAGGGGTCAGTTAGTCAGTGCCACAACAACAGTAAATCATTCTTCAAGCATTCTCCTGTCTGAGCTGCTAAAGTGAGTGGAACATTGTCAGAGAGCAGCGCAGTGAGGGAGCTCTGATCCAGGAATCAAGAGACTGGGAAAGTTTAATGTGCAGCCGGTTTACTGGGGACAGTGGGCAGTGAGTGAGATATTGGGCAGGGGGCGGATTCATGGGGATAAAGTCTATGGCCTCAGGTTTAATCCACTTCCTGTCGGCCTCTCCCAAACCCTCGATTTCCCGTCTGAGTAATAAAGGTTTAGTCCCAGACCCAATAGAATGGACTGCGATATTACAAAGAGAATGTTTGGCTCGTTCAGACTGAAATCCCGTCTGCTTCTCGCATCTGCTGAAAATAAACTCCCTTAACACAAGGGAAATATCACAGAATCTCACAGCACAGAAGGCAATTCGGCCCATCGTGCCTGTACCCATTCTTTGAGGAGCTGTTTGAACCTGCTTCAACTAAACTCCCTTAAAACAGGGAAAAATATACTTAATAAATTTGGGAAAAAGGATAAATTTGCAAGGCTATGGGGAAAGAGCAGGGAGTGGGACTAATTGGATCACTCTCTCAAAGAGCCGGCACAGGCACGATGGGCCGAATGGCCTCCTGCTGTGCTGTGAGAGTGTGTGAACAGCTGGCAGGGGAACGGATACAGATGTTAACAATCCCGAGAGGATCAGACACAATCCCCAGGCACCAGTTTACAATCAGTTCAAACTCAGCTTACAGAAATTACCCAGAAACTCCACGTTAACATTCACCAGCTGTCACCACTCGCTGGGATTTCCAGAATTGGTGATCGCATTCAGAAATAATTAGCTGTCAGAATTTTACCCGAGCAAGGCACAGACTGTGTTTCTACAGAAGTGGAGACGATTCTCCCTTTAATTTGACTGTTCGAGCTAACCTCATAACACAGTCCCTCACCCCGTCACCCCTGGTCACACTGTGTCACTGTGCCCCGTGTCATAGAAACATAGAAACATAGAAAATAGGTGCAGGAGTAGGCCATTCGGCCCTTCTAGCCTGCACCGCCATTCAATGAGTTCATGGCTGAACATGCAACTTCAGTACCCCATTCCTGCTTTCTCGCCATACCCCTTGATCCCCCTAGTAGTAAGGACTTCATCTAACTCCTTTTTGAATATATTTAGTGAATTGGCCTCAACAACTTTCTGTAGTCGAGAATTCCACAGGTTCACCACTCTCTGGGTGAAGAAGTGCCCCATCTCTCTCTCCCCTCACCCCCTCACCCCCTCACCCCCGGTCACACTGTGTCACTGTGTCCCATCTCTCCCCTACAATGAGGAGCCCACTCTGCCCGCAGTATTCCAGATGTGCCTCTCCCTCAGTTTGTGCTCAGACACTGTGAGTTTTGCTTTGCAGCACGAGAAACACTCAAATCAATGAACAAATCGGCACTGAAGTGGAATTGGAGGCGAATACTTTGAGCTGGTGCCAGAGATGAATCAAATTGGGGATTACAGACCAGCGGGAGATTCTATTTCTAACACGGAGATCGATGAGCATTAACTGGTGCCTTTTGGTCGAGAAGAACTAAAACAAACAATCATATCCACTCGATCACCAAGGCCACCTATTTCCACCTCAGTAACATCGCCCGTCTCCGCCCCTGCCTCAGCACATCTACTGCTGAAACCCTCATCCATACTTTGTTCCCTCCAGACTCGACCATTCCAATGTTCTCCTGGCCGGACTCCCATCTTCCACTCTCCGTAAATTTCAGCTCATCCAAACCTGTGCTGCCCGTGTCCTAACACACACAAGTCCTGTTCCCCCATCGCCCCTGTGCTCACTCACCGACGTTGTTTCCCAGTCCGGCAACACCGAAGTGGCAAGTAACATTTGTGGTCCACAAGTGGAAGGCAATGATTATCTCCAACAAGCGAGAGTCCAACTACCTCTCCATGACATTCAACGGCGTTACCATTGTCGGATCCCCCACTATCAGCATCCTGGGGATCGCCATTGACCAGAAACTTAACTGGACCAGCCACATAAATACTGTGGTACAAGAGCAGGTCAGAGGCAAGTATTCTCAGCGAGTGTCTCACCTCCTGACTCCCCAAAGCCTTTCCACCACCTACAAGGCACAAGTCAGGCGGGTGATGGAATACTCTCCAATTGCCTGGATGAGTGCAGCTCCAACAATACGCAAGAAGCTTCACACCATCCCGGACAAAGCAGCCCATCCACCACCTTAAACATTCACTCCCTCCACCACCGGCGTACCGTGGCTGCAGTGTTTACCATCTACAAGGTGCACTGCAGCAACTCACCAAGGCTTCTTCGATAGCACCTCACAAACCCATGGTCTCCATGGGAATACCACCACCTCCATGTTCCCCTCCAAGTTACACCGCATCCTGATTGGGAAATATATTCAATGTTCCTTCATTGTCACTGGGTCAAAATCCTGAACTCCCTTCCTAACAGCACTGTGGGAGAATCTTCAACACACAGACTACAGCGGTTCAAGAAGACAGCTCATCACCACCTTCACAAGGGCAATTAGGGATGGGCAATAAATGCTGGCCTTGCCAACGATGCCCACATCTCAGGAACAAATAAAAAACTGAAGGATGTGCCTGGGACTGAGTCTCCCAGCAGGACCGGCAGTATCTCCCTCTGCCCAGTCTCAAAGCCCATGGAGGGATTGGAAGTGCAGTTCTGTGGATTACTGGTCCAGTCACAGAAGCCCTGCACCACCATGCCCAATTCGATCACAACAGTTTATGACCAGGAATTCGTGTCTTTGCACCAAGGTTACAGCCACAGTCTGAATACATTCTCACCCTGGAGTCTTTCTGTCTCACTCACCCACTCACAGTCAACACACAATCAGGGAACACAAGTTCAGAAGTCGGGACACATCTGGAAAGAAGGAGCGAGTACACCTGTCAAAAATTGTTACATATTAAAAAAAAGCCAATAAATTCAGCCGCGTTTTTATCGGTGAAAGAAAAAATGATTGCGATTTCAAAAAGTCCTCAATTGTCTGTGAAGCGCTTTGGGACGTCCTGAGGTGTAAAACTGAGACAGTAACATCTAGTGTGGTCTCACTGGGTCCGGGCCCTGTTTCACACACAGCTCCCACAGTGCGATATGGGACAGCTGGAAGTTTACCTCAAAGACTCGTATTATTTTTATAACAGATTACTAATTGAGCTGGAGAATAATTCCCTCTTATGAACTGCATGTTCTGCAATAAATTATACATTTTCAATTATTGCTGAAACATACGGCTGATTATTAAACCAGGTGTTTCCCCTCGAACAATGATGTAGGAACCAATTATCCTGAGGAGATGATTCACTCAACAAGAGCATCATTAATATTTAGAAAGAGGCTTGAATTTACATCTCAAGGACATATTCCACACTGGGGATATTGGGCAGGGCTCAGACACAATGGGACATATTCCCCACTGGGGATATTGGGCAGGGCTCAGACACAATGGGACATATTCCTCACTGGAGATATTGGGCAGGGCTCAGACACAATGGGACATATTCCCCACTGGGGATATTGGGCAGGGGTCAGACACAGTGGGACATATTCCCCACTGGAGATATTGGGCAAGGCTCAGACACAATGGGACATATTCCCCACTGGAGATATTGGGCAGGGCTCAGACACAGGGGTCAGGAGCTCCAGGGGTTGTTTATAAACATTCGACCTCCCTCCTCACATCTATTTCCGTGTCTAATTTTACAAACACTGCCACCCCTTACGGTGCGACACTGGGAAGCAGCGAGTTTTGTGGTTTACGTGTCCTGACCTTTCCTGTTCAGCCCAGCAGTTTGACTTCTCCTCACAGTTCCAGTAAATGCAACTTATCAGACTGTTATTCCATCCCCATATCTCCTCCTTCACCAAGCCCGCCTACTTTCACCTCCGTGATATCGTCTGTCTCTGCCACTGGCTCAGAGCTGTCCAGTTAGTCCCACTCTCCTGCTCCTTCCCCATAGCCCTGTATGTTTCTCCTTTCCCAGTATTTATCCAATTCCCTTTTGAATGTTATTATTGAATCTGCTTCCACCTTCCTTTCAGGCAGCACATTCCAGATCATAAAAACTCGCTGCATTAAAACATTCTCCTCATCTCCCCGCTTGGCTTTTTTGCCAATTATCTGAAATCTGTGTCCTCTGGTTACCGGCTCTCCTGCCACTGGAAACATTGTCTCCTTATTTACTCTTTCAAAACCCTTCATGATTTTAAACACCTCATCAAATCTCCCCTTAACCTTCTCTACTCTGAGGAGAACAATCCCAGCTTCTCCAGTCTCTTCACATAACTGAAGTCCTTCATCCCTGGAAACATTCCATTAAAATTCCTCTGCACCCTCTCCAAGGCCTTGTCATCCTTCCTAAAGTGTGGTGCCCAGAATTGGATACAATACTCCAGCTGGGGCCTAACCAATGATGCATAAAGGTTCACCATGACTCCCTTGCTTTTGCACTCGATGAAGCAAATGTAGGAGTTTGGATGGAATTCACTTTGATAAAGGCCGTTCAGTGAGCGTCCATTCACAGCGCGACACATAACAGAGGCTGTCTCAGAAAGGCTTCTACTCACCAGCGTGCAGTACATCTCGGGGGTCTCTCCACACGTACTGTCGGAGGGATCCAAGCTGACCTTCAGTGACCTGGTGAGCAGGGCGGCCTCGGGCTGGCAGGCCATGTAATCCCAACTCATGGCCTGGTCCCAGTGAAGCTGGGCCTTACACAGGTCGTAGTGACCCCAGGACGGGAAGTGCTGCGCAGTGAGAGACAGGGCCGCCCAAAGGGCCTGAAGGGGCAACAAACCGGACAGACGCATCGCTCCGACTGGACCGCGCTCAGAGAGGGGCCATCTCGGTACGTCTGGTGGTGATTCAGTGAGTCCCTGCTCCGACTGGACCCGCTCAGAGAGGGGTAATCTCAGTCCATCTGAGGGTGATTCAAGGGGTCCCTGCTCCGACTGAATCCGCTCAGAGAGGCGCTATCTCGGTCCGTCTGGGGGAGATTCAGGGGGTCCCTGCTCTGACTGGACCCGCTCAGAGAGGGGCGATCTCAGTCCATATGGGGGTGATTCGGGGGGCCCTGCTCCGACTGGACCCGCTCAAAGAGGGGCGATCACTATGCTTGCAGATGTTCCAGGTGTTGGAATTCCAGCTATTTTCCCAGCATTGGTACAGATGTTCTGGATGTTGGAATTCTAGCTGTTTTCCCAGTTGGTGCAGGTGTTCTCGGTGTTAACATTCCAGCTGTTTTCACACTGTTGGTGCAGATGTTCCAGGTGTTGGGATTCCAGCTGTTTTCCCAGTGTTGGTGCAGATGCTCTGGGTGTTGGAATTCCAGCTGTGTTCCCAGTGGTGGTACAGATGTTACGGGTGTTGGGATTCCAGCTGTTTTCTCAATGGGTACAGATGGTCTGTGTGTTGGGATTCCAGCTGTTTTCCCAGTGTTGTTGCAGATGTTCTGGGTGTTGGGATTCCAGCTGTTTTCCCAGTGTTGGTGCAGATGCTCTGGGTGTTGGAATTCCAGCTGTGTTCCCAGTGGTGGTACAGATGTTACGGGTGTTGGGATTCCAGCTGTTTTCTCAATGGGTACAGATGTTCTGGGTGTTGGGATTCCAGCTGTTTTCTCAATGGGTACAGATGTTCCGGGTGTTGGGATTCCAGCTGTTTCCCCCCCAGCTGGCCGCTGTGTCAGACAGATGCTTTGATTGGCTGATCAGTCAGAACTGGGGCCCAATGTGATGACTGTTTCCTGACCAGAGTCTGTTTCCCATCGATCATCTCTTCCTTCTGCCATCAGTTCCCTATGCGGAGAGAAATAAAATCAATGCATTTCGGAACAGGTGCTGCTCCTGATCTTCGAGCCCACCCTCCAATATCGCCTCCTATTAGCTGCAGCGTTACACAGAAATAATCACCAGTTGGGAATCACCGCAGCCAATAGGAGGTGGCTAAATCACTCTCGTTAATATACCAAATGAGACAAATGAACAATTATGTTATTTTAGTGATGTTGGTTGAGGGATACATATTGCTCAGGATACTGGGGAGAAATCCCCTGCTCTTCTTTGAAATAAAGCCGAGGGATCTTTGATGTGAAGCTGAGAAGGCAGACGGGGCCTCGGTTTACCGTCTTGTCCAAAAGATGGAGCATTCAACAGTGCAGCACTCCCTCAGTACTGCCCCTCCGACAGTGCAGCATTCCCTCAGAACTGCCCCTCCGACACTGCAGCACTCTCTCAGTACTGCTCCTCTGATATTGCTGCAGTCGCTCAGTACTGCCCCTCCAACAGTGCAGCACTCCCTCAGTACTGCCCCTCCGACAGTGCTGCACTCCTTCAGTACTGCCCCTCCAACATTGCAGCACCCCCTCAGTACTACCCCTCCGACAGTACTGCACTCCCGCAGTACTGCCCCTCTGACAGTGCAGCACTCCCTCAGTACTGCCCTTCCGACAGTGCTGCACTCCTTCAGTACTGCCCCTCCAACATTGCAGCACCCCCTCAGTATTACCCTTCCGACAGTACTGCACTCCCGCAGTACTGCCCCTCTGACAGTGCTGCACACCCTCAATACTGCCCCTCCGACAGTGCTGCACTCCCTCAGTACTGCCCCTCCGATAGTGCATCGCTCTCTCAGTATTGCACTGGGAGTGTCAGCCTGGATGCTGGGCTCGAGTCTCAGGAGTGGGATTGAGTCAGCTCCTTCAGCAAAATCTATTCTCCTTACTCCATCATCTCACCTCAATCTCAGAGCTCACACTGGAAAAGCAAAATTATTCTACTGCCTACTTTAAAAAGTCGCCCCTTTAAACACTGATAGACTCTGTGTTTGGTGACCCTCCCACAGCCTGTTTTATGACACAATGTGTTACTCTGGGCTGTGAGTGATATACAGATTAGTAACAGGGATATTTATAATCTATTTTCTATCATGAATTCAATGAGCTTTTACAAACTGCTGCACTGCGAGCAGGAATAGTCTCTGAATGTCTCACTTCCTCCCCCGTAATGCTGTTCCCCTTCAGCTCGAGCATCACAATCCACAGTCACCTTCTGGGCCTGACGTCACTCCTCCTGCTCAAACCCCAACACACACTCACCGTCTCCAGTCACACCCCCAACACACACTCACCATCTCCAGTCACACCCCCAACACAAACTCACCATCTCCAGTCACACCCCCAACATACACTCACCATCTCCAGTCACACCCCAACACACACTCACCATCTCCAGTCACACCTGATTTACACTCCTGTGAAGCGCCTTGGAATATTTTACTGGGTTGAGTCGCAAATTGTTGTCCAATGTGTTCCTTCATCGTACAGATTGCTGCAGCGCTCCGATACAATGCACAGCTCTCCTATGCAATGCATGCAATCCTCAGATACAATGCACTCTTATCCAATGGAAGATTGCTACTCTAGAATGCACACAGAATCGTCCTCTCCAATTCTCCAGCCCTCCGATACAATCCACACAGGAACCAGTCTGATCCCCGCGCCAAGCCGCCAATCTCTGCTGGAAACAGCAAGGCGATCCCGGGAGATCCCGGGACAGAGTCTGACTCACTCTGGGGGAGATCAGCGAGCTCCGGGCGCGGCGAGGTCCCGGACACAGCTCCGCATTGCTCAGCAACAAGTCCAGGAGCCTCCTCAATGGACCGGAGGAGTTTAGCACAGAATCTGCCCTCAAGGGGAAGGAGGGAGGGAGAGGGAGAGGGGGAGGGAGGAGAGGGGAAGAGGGAGGGTGAGGGAGAGAGGGAGACAGCGAGAGTGAGAGTGAGGGAGAGAGGGAGAGAGAGAGTGAGGGAGAGGGAGAGAGGGAGGGGGAGGGAGGGAGAGAGAGATTGATGGAGAGGGAAAGAGGAAGAGAGAGGGAGGGAGGGAGAGTGAGAGAGAGGGGGAGAGAGGGAGGGAAAGAGAGAGGGAGAGGAAAGGAAAGCGAAAGAGAGTGAGAAAGGGAGAGAGAGGAGAGAGATTGAGGGAGAGAGAGAGGAAGAGAGGGAGGGGAGAGAGAGGGAAGGGAACAAAAGAGAAAGAGACAGAAGTGAGTAAAGGGAGTGAGAAACAGAAAGAGAAAATTTGATTGAGAGAGAGAGAAATAGAGAAAGAGAAAAGGGGAAAGAAAACGAGAGAGAGAGAGAAATCGCGATCCCGAGACTCACAGAGAGAGAAAACTGAAATCTCAATCCAGGGGCTCAGACTGGGAACGTCGCCCCAGCTCAGCATTCCGCGCGGTCCTAAAGCCCTCCAGATTTAAATATCCAATTCCTTTAACACTCTTCCACCCCAATCAAAACGAATCGGATATTCAGCACGGTTGTGAGCTGTGAAAAATGTTCTGCTGTTACTTATGTATAAAATTCCATATAAAATGCGGTAATGACAGATTTAATAATATGGGGGAGGGGAGCTGACAGTCAGGGTGGAGGTCAGATGTCTGCACTGCTTCAGGGATCTGTCCTGTTGCTTTTTACAATCTTCCTGGGAGAGCTGACTAATATCCCATCTATACAGGGCTCTGGGGAAAGAGCAGGGAGTGGGACTGATTGGATCACTCTTTCAAAGAGCCGGTACAGGCACGATGGGCCGAATGGCCCCCTCCTGTGCTGTCTGATTGTATGGAAGGATTAAACACATAAACCTTGGGGTGGGGGTTCATGGACCCATCGGCCTGCAGCATTTAACTCGAGAAATGAAGGCAAGTCCAGCCCATTCCCCATCCCATAATATCCCACTGTCCCTGTCCAGCCCACTCCCCATCCTACAATATCCCCCTGCCCCTGTCCGGCCCATTCCCCATCCCATAATGTCCCTGTGCCGGGCCCTTGGACCTTCTGAACCATTACCCACCCCTCCTGATCTGGGACATCCGCAGATTTCCCGCTCCGAAGCCTCAGTGACCGGATCGCAGAGACTCGCCGAATAAACTTCTGTCCTTCAGGCATCTCAATTGTTGCAGCAGCAACTCCTCAGCCCGTCAATCCGGATCAGAGCGTCGCCACACACCCAGATCGAGCTGCTTCGGATCGCTGGCTGGACCATCGACTCGATCAGACCCTCGGCCGTGCGGTTAGATACGGTGAAAGGAATTCTCTCCCAAACTCTGCTCCACACTGTTCCCCCAAGGAACAATGTACAACAATCAACGTGTCCGTTTGATAAACCCCAGAACAACACAAGCAATAACTCGCGATTTATTGGTATTTAGAGAGACTTCTGTAAACTGATCCTGAGGTTAGATTTAAAAGATATCTGAGGACAAAGAAATCGATCCAAATATAAACAGAGCTTCAAAATTCCACACTCTGCTGTCACTGAAATAAAACTGGGATCTCTGCAACGCCTAGATTTTCAAATTCTCATCTTTGTGTTCAAATCCTTCCAGGGCCACGCCCCTCCCTCTCTCTTGAAACCCCTCAAGCCCTGCACCCCTCCCTATCTCTGTAACCTCTTCCAGCCTTACACGCCTCCCTATCTCTGTAACCTCCTCCAGCCCTACACCCCTCCGTATCTCTATAACCCCCTCCAGCCCGACACCCCTCCCTACTTTTGACAAGGTCCCGCACAAGAGATTAGTGTGCAAAATCAAAGCGCATGGTATTGGGGGTAATGTACTGACATGGATAGAGAACTTGTTTGCAGACAGGAAGCAGAGAGTCGAGATAAACGGGTCCTTTTCAGAATGGCAGGCAGTGACTAGTGGAGTGCCGCAGGGCTCAGTGATGGGACCCCAGCTCTTTACAATACACATTAACGATTTAGATGAAGGAATTGAGTGTAATATCTCCAAGTTTGCAGATGACACTAAACTGGGTGACGGTGTGAGCTGTGAGGAGGACGCTAATAGGCTGCAGGGTGATTTGGACGGTTTGGTGAGTGGGCAAATGCATGGCAGATGCAGTATAATGTGGATAAATGTGAGGTTATATATTTTGGGGGCAAAAACACGAAGGCAGAATATTATCTGAATGCGGCAGATAGGAAAAGGAGAGGTGCAACGAGATCTGGGTGTCATGGTTCAACAGTCACTGAAAGTGGGCATGCAGGTACAGCAGGCGATGAAGAAGGCAAACGGTGTGTTGGCCTTCATAGATACTGGATTTGAGTATAGGCGCAGGGAAATCTAACTACAGGGCCTTAGTGAGGCCTCAGCTGGAATATTGTGTTCAGTTTTGGTCTCCTAATCTGAGGAAGGACCTTCTTGCTATTGAGGGAGTGCAGCGAAGGTTCACCAGACTGATTCCAGGGATGGCTGGACTGTAATATGAGGAGAGACTGGATCAACTGGGCCTTTATTCACTGGAGTTTGGAAGGATGAGAGGGGAAACGTATAAGATTCTGACGGGACTGGACAGGTTAGATGTGGAAAGAATGTTCCCAATGATGGGGAAGTCCAGAACCAGGGGACATAGTCTTAGGATAAGGGGTAGACCATTTAGGACTGAGATGAGGAGAATCTTCTTCACTCAGGGAGTTTTTAACCTGTGGAATTCCCTGCCGCAGAGAGTTGTTGATGCCAGTTCATTGGATATATTCAAGAGGGAGTTAGATGTGGCCTTACACTAAGGGGATCAAGGGGTATGGAGAGAAAGCAGGAAAGGGATACTGAGGGAATGATCAGCCATGATATTATTGAAAGGTGGTGCAGGCTCGAAGGGCTGAATGGCCTACTCCTGCATCTATTTTCGATATTTGTATGTTTCTACCTCTGTAACCCCTTCTAGCCCTGCACCTCTCCCTATGTCTGTAACCTCCTCCAGCCCAACATCACTTCCTATCTCTCTAACTTCCTCCAGCCCTGCACCCCTCCATATCTCGTAACCTCCTCCAACCCTACACCCTTCCCAACCTCTATAACCTCCAGCCCTATACCACTCGCTATCTTTGTAACTGCCTCCCCGCCAGCCCAATACCCCTCCCTATCTGTGTAACCTCCTCCAGCCCCAGACCCCTCCCTATCTGTAACCTGTTCCAGCCCTACACCCCTCCCTATCTGTAACCCCCTCCAGCCCAGCACCCCTCCCTATCTCTGTAACCCCCTCCAGCCCTACACCCCTCCCTATCTGTAACCCCCTCCAGCCCAGCACCGCTCCCTATCTCTGTAACCTCCTCCAGCCCTACAACCCTCCCTATGCCTGTAACCTCCTCCAGCCATTCAACCCTCCCTATCTCTGTAACCTCCTCCAGCCCTATACCCTCCCTATCTCTGTAATCCCCTCCCGCCCTACACCCCTCCCTATCTCTGTGACTTCCTCCAGCCTTACAACCCTCCCTATCTCTGTAACCCCCTCCTGCCCTACACCTCTCCCTATCTCTGTAACCTCCTCCAGCCCTACACCCCTCCCTATCTCTGTAACCTCCTCCAGCCCTACACCCTCCCTATCTCTGTAACCTCCTCCAGCCCTCCACCCTCACTATCTCTGTAACCACCTCCTGCCCTACACCCCTCCCTATCTCTGTAACTTCCTCCAGCCCTACACCCCTCCCTATCTCTGTAACTTCCTCCAGCCCAACACCCTTCCCTATCTCTGTAACCGCCTCCAGCCCTACACCTTCCCTATCTCTGTATCCCCCCTCCTGCCCTACACCCCTTCCTATCTCTGTAATCCCCTCCAACCTACACCGTCCCTATCTCTGTAACCTCCTTCCACCCTAAAACTATTGTTGCCCATAAAAAAAATTCCGGGCCGTGCACCTTCTAGGGGAATAGGGGACTGTGCTGGGATACTGGGCTGTGTCCCACAGGGAAATGGAGGACTTTGCTGGGATATTGGGCTGTGTCCCACAGCGGAATGGGGGACTGTGCTGGGATACTGTGTCCCACAGGCGAATAGAAACATAGAAAATAGGTGCAGGAGTATGCCATTTGGCCCTTTGAGCCTGCACCACCATTCATTAAGATCATCACTGATCATTCACCTCAGTACCCCTTTCCTGCTTTCTCTCCATACCCCTTGATCCCTTTAGCCGTAAGAGCCATATCTAACTCCCACTTGAATATATCTAAGGTACTCGCATCAACAACACTCTGCGGTAGAGAATTGCACAGGTTAACAACTCTCTGAATGAAGAAGTTTCTCCTCATCTCGGTCCTAAATGGCTTACCCCTTATCCTCAGACTGTGTCCCCTGGTTCTGGACTTCCCCAACATCAGGAACACTCTTCCTGCATCTAACCTGTCCAATCCCGTCAGAATTTTATATGTTTCTATGAGATCCCCTCTCATTCTTCTAAATTCCAGTGAATATAAGCCTAATTGATCCAATCTTTCTTCACATGTCAGTCCAGCCATACCTGGAATCAGTCTGGTGAACCTTCGCTGTACTCCCTCAATAGCAAGAATGCCCTTCCTCAGATTCGGAGATCAAAACTGTACATAATATTCAATGTGTGGCCTCACCAAGGTCCTCTACAACTGCAGTAAGACCTCCATGCTCCTATACTCAAATCCCCTCGCTATGAAGGCCAACATGCCATTTGCCTTCTTCATCGCCTGCTGTACCTGCATGCCAACTTTCAATGACTGATGTACCATGACACCCAAGTCTCATTGCATCTCCCCTTTTCCTAATCTGCTGCCATTCAGATAATATTCTGCCTTCATGTTTTTGCCACCCAAGTGGATAATCTCACATTTATCCACATTAGACTGCATCTGCCATGCATTTGCCCACTCACCTAACCTGTCCAAATCACCCTGCAGCTTCTTAGCATCCTCCTCACAGCTCACACCGCCACTAAGCTTAGTGTCATCTGCAAACTTGGAGATATTACTCTCAATTCCTTCATCTAAATCATTGATGTATATTGTAAATCGCTGGGGTCCCAGCACTGAGCCCTGCGGCACCCCACTAGTCACTGCCTGCCATTCTGAAAAGGACCCGTTTATCCCGACTCTCTATCCACATCAATACATTACCCTTAATACCATGTGCTTTAATTTTGCATCCCAATCCCTTGTGTGGGATCATGTCAAAAGCCTTTTGAAAGTCCAAATACACACATTCACTGGTTCTCCCTTGTCCACTCTGCTAGTTACATCCTCAAAAAATTCTAGAAGATTTGTCAAGCATGATTTCCCTTTCATAAATCCATGCTGACTTGGACCGATCCTGTCACTGCTTTCAAAATGCACTGCTATTTCATCTTTAATAATTGATTCCAACATTTTCCCCACTACTGATGTCAGGCTAACCGGTCTATAATTCCCCATTTTCTCTCTCCCTCCTTTTTGAAAAAGTAGTGTTACGTTAGCTACCTTCCAGTCCATAGGAACTAATCCAGAGTCGATAGACTGTTGGAAAATGGTCACCAATGCATCCACAATTTCTAGGGCCACTTCCTTAAGTACTCTGGGATGCAGACTATCAGGCCCCAGGGATTTATCGGCCTTCAATCCCATGAAGTGCAGTGAGAGGGGATTAAACACTCACAGTGACAATTCCATTCTCATGCAAAGTGTGGGATTAATTCAATCTGCAGTCAGTGATCGAGAGTAACCAGGTTACCATCAATCTGCAGTCAGCGATCGAGAGTAACCAGGTTACCATCAATCTACAGTCAGCGATCGAGAGTAACCAGGTTACCATCAATCTACAGTCAGCGATCGAGAGTAACCAGGTTACCATCAATCTGCAGTCAGTGATCGAGAGTAATCAGGTTACCATCAATCTGCAGTCAGTGATCGAGAGTAACCAGGTTACCATCAATCTGCAGTCAGTGATCGAGAGTAACCAGGTTACCATCAATCTGCAGTCAGTGATCGAGAGTAACCACCATCAATCTGCAGTCAGTGATCGAGAGTAACCAGGTTATCAGCAATCTGCAGTCAATGATCGAGAGTAACCAGGTTACCATCAATCTGCAGTCAGTGATCGAGAGTAACCAGGTTACCATCAATCTGCAGTCAGCGATCGAGAGTAACCAGGTTACCATCAATCTACAGTCAGTGATCGAGAGTAACCAGGTTACCATCAATCTACAGTCAGCGATCGAGAGTAACCAGGTTACCATCAATCTGCAGTCAGTGATCGAGAGTAATCAGGTTACCATCAATCTGCAGTCAGTGATCGAGAGTAACCAGGTTACCATCAATCTGCAGTCAGTGATCGAGAGTAACCACCATCAATCTGCAGTCAGTGATCGAGAGTAACCAGGTTATCAGCAATCTGCAGTCAATGATCGAGAGTAACCAGGTTACCATCAATCTGCAGTCAGTGATCGAGAGTAACCAGGTTACCATCAATCTGCAGTCAGTGATCGAGAGTAACCAGGTTACCATCAATATGCAGAGCTCCAGTCACAAGCCGAGCTCTCAAGCAATGAATATTTGCTGTTAAGGAATGAATTATTTATGGTCTGGGACTCTGAATAAAGTCACATTGTATTTTTATCACATGAGAATCTGGAGCTTTATTCATTCCTCTAGTGCTCCTGAAGGTGAAGGATGTTGGTGCTGGGACAGAAACACATTCCCATTTCATCACCCAGTGACGGCATCAAACATTCCCAGGGCAGGCACAGCAGTAAAGATCCCGCTATACTGTCCCATTAAACACTCGCAGGGCAGGTACAGCATGCGTTAGAGACAGAGTAAAGGACTGCTACATTGTCCCATTAAACACTCCCAGGGCAGGTACAGCATGGGTTAGATACAGAGTAAAGCTCTCTCCAAACTGTCCTATCAAACACTCCCAGAGCAGGTACAGCACGGGTTAGGGACAGAGTAAAGATCCTGCTACATTGTCCCATTAAACACTCCCAGGGCAGGTACAGCACAGGTTAGATACAGAGTAAAGCTCCCTCCAAACTGTCCCATCAAACACTCCCAGAGCAGGTACAGCACGGGTTAGGGACAGAGTAAAGATCCTGCTACATTGTCCCATTAAACACTCCCAGGGCAGGTACAGCACGGGTTAGATAGAGTAAAGCTCCCTCTACACTGTCCCATCAGACACTCCCAGGGCAGGAACAGAATGGTTTACATATAGAGTAAAACACCCTCTACACTGCCTCATCAAACACTACCAGGACAGGTACATAATGGGGCTAGATATAGAGTAAATCTCCCTCTCCACTCTCCCATCAAACACACCCAGGGAGGGTACAGCACGGGTTAGGTACAGAGTAAAACTCCCTCTACACTGTCCCATCAAACACTCCCAGGGCAGATATAGCAAGGGTTACATGGAGAGTAAAGTGAAACAGGCTCGAGGGGCACAATAGCCTCCTCCTGTTGCTATGTAGCCAGGGATGGGCAATAAATGCCAGCCTTGCTAGCGACGCCCACATCCTGAGAATGAATTAACGATGATTGCCTGTTAATTTCCCGCTGCACACACCGTGATTTCCCTAAATCACTCCGTGTGATATTAGTCCCAATCCCCCAACTCCCAGCTTTGCTCATTTCACAGGATTTACAGCGACAATAAGAACATAAGAAATAGGAGCAGGAGTAGGCCATTTGGCCCCTCGAGCCTGCTCCTCCATTTAATAAGATCAGGGCTGATCTGATCATGGACTCAGCTCACTTACCTGCCCGCTTCCCATGACCCTTTATTCCTTTATCGCTGAAAATTCTGTCTATCTCCACCTTAAATATATTCAATGATTCAGCCTCCACTACTCTCTGGGGCAGAGAATTCCACAGATTTACAACCCTCTGAGAGAAGAAATTTCTCCTCATCTCAGTTTTAAATGGGCGGCCCCTTATTCTGAGAATATGCCCCCTAGTTTTAGTTTCCCCTATGAGTGGAAACATCCTCTCTGCATCCACCTTGTCGAGCCCCCTCATTATCTTATATGTTTCGCTAAGATCACCTCTCATTCTTCTGAACTCCAATGAGCATAGTCCTGACCTACTCAACCTATCTTCATAAATGAACCCCCTCATCTCTGGAATCAACCTAGTGAACCTTAAGGGAACATTAAGGTGGATTGCAAAAGTTTCTATCGGTATGTAAAGAGAAAAAGGTTAGTAAAGACAAACGTAGGTCCCCTGCAGTCAGAATCAGGGGAAGTCATAACGGGGAACAAAGAAATGGCAGACCAATTGAACAAGTACTTTGGTTCGGTATTCACTAAGGAGGATACAAACAACCTTCCGGATATAAAAGGGGTCAGAGGGTCTAGTAAGGAGGGGGAACTGAGGGAAATGTTTATTAGTCAGGAAATTGTGTTGGGGAAATTGATGGGATTGAAGGCCGATAAATCCCCAGGGCCTGATGGACTGCATCCCAGAGTACTTAAGGAGGTGGCCTTGGAAATAGCGGATGCATTGACAGTCATTTTCTAACATTCCATTGATTCTGGATCAGTTCATATGGAGTGGAGGGTAGCCAATGTAACCCCACTTTTTAAAAAAGGAGGGAGAGAGAAAACAGGGAATTATAGACCGGTCAGCCTGACCTCAGTAGTGGGTAAAATGATGGAATCAATTATTAAGGATGTCATAGCAGTGCATCTGGAAAATGGTGACATGATAGGTCCAAGTCAGCATGGATTTGTGAAAGGGAAATCATGCTTGACAAATCTTCTGGAATTTTTTGAGGATGTTTCCAGTAAAGTGGACAAAGGAGAACCAGTTGATGTGATATATTTGGACTTTCAGAAGGCTTTCGACAAGGTCCCACACAAGAGATTAATGTGCAAAGTTAAAGCACATGGGATTGGGGGTAGAGTGCTGATGTGGATTGAGAACTGGTTGTCAGACAGGAAGCAAAGAGTAGGAGTAAACGGGTACTTTTCAGAATGGCAGGCAGTGACTAGTGGGGTGCCGCAAGGTTCTGTGCTGGGGCCCCAGCTGTTTACATTGTACATTAATGATTTAGACGAGGGGATTAAATGTAGTATCTCCAAATTTGCGGATGACACTAAGTTGGGTGGCAGTGTTAGCTGCGAGGAGGATGCTATTAGGCTGCAGAGTGACTTGCATAGGTTAGGTGAGTGGGCAAATGCATGGCAGATAAAGTATAATGTGGATAAATGTGAGGTTATCCACTTTGGTGGTAAAAACAGAGAGACAGACTATTATCTGAATGGTGACAGATTAGGAAAAGTGAAGGTGCAACGAGACCTGGGTGTCATGGTACATCAGTCATTGAAGGTTAGCATGCAGGTACAGCAGGCGGTTAAGAAAGCAAATGGCATGTTGGCCTTCATAGCAAGGGGATTTGAATACAGGGACAAGGAGGTGTTGCTATAGTTGTACAGGGCATTGGTGAGGCCACACCTGGAGTATTGTGTACAGTTTTGGTCTCCTAACTTGAGGAAGGACATTCTTGCTATTGAGGGAGTGCAGCGAAGATTCACCAGACTGATTCCCGGGATGGCGGGACTGACCTATCAAGAAAGACTGGATCAACTGGGCTTGTATTCACTGGAGTTCAGAAGAATGAGAGGGGACCTCATAGAAACGTTTAAAATTCTGACGGGTTTAGACAGGTTAGATGCAGGAAGAATGTTCCCAATGTTGGGGAAGTCCAGAACCAGGGGTCACAGTCTGAGGATAAGGGGTAAGCCATTTAGGATCGAGATGAGGAGAAACTTCTTCACCCAGAGAGTGGTGAACCTGTGGAATTCTCTACCACAGAAAGTAGTTGAGGCCAATTCACTAAATATATTCAAAAGGGAGTTAGATGAAGTCCTTACTACTCGGGGGATCAAGGGTTATGGCGAGAAAGTAGGAAGGGGGTACTGAAGTTTCATGTTCAGCCATGAACTCATTGAATGGCGGTGCAGGCTAGAAGGGCTGAAAGACCTGCTCCTGCACCTATTTTCTATGTTTCTATGTTTCTATGTTTCTCTGAACTGCCTCCAATGCAAGTATATCCTTCCTTAAATACGGAGACCAAAACTGTACGCAGTACTCCAGGTGTGACCTCACCAATACCCTGTATAGTTGTAGCAGGATATCTCTGCTTTTATTCTCCATCTCCCTTGCAATAAAGGCCAATCTGTAAACAGGGCGAGATAAATGAGTAAAGCTCGATGTAATTCGATCCTCAATGGACAGCCCGATCTATCAAAATAAAACTAGGAGAATTGAGAAACGTGACGGGAAACATCAGCTGAGGCCGAGACTTGGGGGCAGAGCGGAATCTGAAATCTGCCGTCATTTATTGTCTGTCCCCAGGGAACAAAGGCAGTCGTTTCACTCTGAGCGAGAACCAGGTCTGAAACCCCCCAGCTCTGGGCCGCAGACAGTAAAGAAAGAAAGGACTTGCATTTCTATAGCGCCTTTCACCACCTCAGGACGTCACAAAGTGCCTCACAGACAATGAAGTATTTTTGAAGTGTAGTCACTGTTTAATGTGGGAAACATGGCAGCCAATCTGCGCACAGTAAGATCTTCATCAAGAATGCAGTGGGATCTTATACATTGAACTGAAAAGACAGATGGGACCTCGGTTTAACATCTCATCTCAATAATGGCACCTCTCAGCACTCCCTCAGTACTGCCCCTCCAACAGTGCAGCACTCCCTCAGTACTAAGCCTATGACAGTGCAGCACTCCTTCAGTTCTGAGCCTCCGACAGTGCAGCTCTCCCTCAGTACTGCCCCTCTGACAGTGCAGCACTCTCTCAGTACTGCCCCTCCTACAGTGCAGCGCACTCTGAATACTGCCCCTCTGAAACCAACATTCCCTCAGTACTGCCCCTCTGACAGTGCAGCACTCTCTCAGTATTGCCCCTCCTACAGTGCAGCTGGGAGTATTGCACTGGGAATGTCAGCATTAATTATGGGATCAAGTGTCTGGAGTGGCACTTGAACCCACGACCTTCTGACTCAGAGGCAGGAGTGCTGCCCACTGAGCCATAGCTGACATCTAATTAGTGCCAAACTCACTCTTTCCACCACCGGCGCACCGTGGCTGCAGAGTGTACCATCTACAAACGCATTGCAGCAACTCGCCAAGACTTCTTCCCTTCAAACGCTCACTCCCTCACAGCCCTGTGGGAGAACCTTCACCACACGGACCACAGCGGTTCAAGAAGGCGGCTCACCTCCACCTTCTCAAGAGCGGCTAGAGATGGGTAATAAATGCCGGCCTTGCCAGCAATGCCAACATGCGGAGAATGAATGAAGTGATTCTCCCTCCTGCCTGCCCTGTGTCTGTCCTGCTGTGTGTGTCAGGAACAAACCATCGATTTTCTCCACATTCACAGAGAATGTCAATGAATGAAATGACTGCCCTGATCTCGGCACCCCAGCAACATCAGCCACTGCTCCTACAGCGCAGTTTACATGGAATTAAAAGGCTGGTGTTTAATTATAAATATGTCAGTAACACATGAGTAGAGAAATAGCAGGATAGCGCAGATGAATACATGGCTTGGTGCAGGAGGGAGGGCTTCAGACCCCTGGGACATTGGGATCGGTTATGGGGGAGGGGGGACCTGTACAGGCCAGACAGGTTACACCTCAACAGAACTGGGACTAATTTCCTCATGGGTGGCCTGGGGGGGGCGGGGGATGGTGGATGGGGGTGCGAAGTGGGGGGGTTTGCTCGCGCTGTTGGGGAGGGTTTAAACTAATTTCGCTGTGATGGCCACCAGGATGTATAATTCGTCATGGAGGCCGGGTCATTGAATATATTGAAAGTGGAGAGACACAGATTTTGAACGATAAGGGAGTGAAGGGTTATGGGGAGTGGGCAGGGAAGTGGAGCTAAGCCCAAGATCAGATCAGCCATGATCTTATTAAATGGCGGAGCAGGCAAGAGGGGCCAGTGGCCTACGCCTGCTCCTTTTTCTTATATTAGAAAGGAGAAACAAGGTGCGCAAAGGATTGGGGAGACAGATAGCACTGGAGTAAGAAATATTACGGTATTAGGTAGGGTCAGACTAAGAGAGAACACAAGAAGGTGTAAGAGCGGTTTACAGTGCATGTGTGTGAATGCATGAAGTGTGGTAAATGAGGTTGGTGAGCTGCAGGCACAAATAGACAGATGGGAATATGATGTTGTGGTGATAACGGAGACCTGGATCAATAAAGGGCTGGATTGGGTATTAAATATTCCTGGATATAAGGTGTTCAGGAAAGATAGGGAAGGAAAGAAAGGAGGTGGGGTGGCAGTATTGATTAAGGAGATTATTACAGTGCTGGAGAGAGAGGATGTCCTGAAGGGGTCAAGGACAGAATCTATTTGGTTCGAGTTGAGAAACACTAGAGGTGCCATTACACTACTTGGTGTATTCTATAAGTCACCAACTAGTGGGAAGGATATAGAGGAGCAAATTTGCAGGGAAATTTCAGAGAGGGGCAAGAATTATAGAGTAGTGATAATGGGGGACTTCAACTATCCTAATGTAGACTGGGATAGTAATAGTGTAAAGGGCAGAGAGGGCAAAGATTTTCTGAAGTGCGTCATGAGAACTTTCTTCAACAGTATGTTTCTGGCCCAATGAGGAAGGAGGCATTGCTGGATCTGGTTCTGGGAATGAGGTGGGTCAAGTAGAGCAAGTGGCAGTAGGGGAGCCTTTAGGGAACAGTGAGCATAGTATTATAAGGTTTAGACAGGGAGCAATCTAGAGTAAAAATACTTAATTGGAAGAAAGCCAATTTCAGTGGGTTGAGACTGGATCTTGTTATGTCCAGAATAGAGTAATGTGATTGAGTACTGTAGACATGAGTAAGTGTGAACTTAGTCTCTTTATTCTAACTCCAGAGTGTTGGAACAGCATGGGAGGCCTGCTTATATACAGTCCTCCCAAGGGATGCTGGGATTCATTGGGACTCCAACAGACATGCCCTCTGGTGGCGGTAGAATGCTGGTTACATAGGGTTGCATATATAACATCACTCCCTCCCAAAGTCAATCGTACACTTATTTACAGGGTGAGACGATCTGGGGCTTTTCGTTCCCTCGTTAATCACCTCAGTACAAATGCAGGTGCAGGTGAGTTGGTTGGTTCTTCACTGGGTTGCTGCGCAGCTGGTCTTGCTGGGCTGCAGAGGGTGATGAGTTCAGCTTCATGGTCAACCGTTATGTCGGTTGCCACTTGTGTGTGCGTCGGAGGGTCGAAATTGGTGGTGTCCTCTTCAGGTTGCTTATGGCTTTCTGTGAATCGCAGTTTGTTTTAGTCCAAGTGCTTTCTGCAAGTTTGTCCATTTGCAAGTTTGACCTAAAACACCCTACTCCCTTCTTTGGCTACGAGAGTGCCAGAAAGCCATTTTGGACCATGTCCATAGTTGAGCACAAATACAAGGTCATTGACCTCAATATGGCGTGACAAACTTGCGCGATCATGGTACATGCTTTGTTGAAGCCGCCTGCCCTCAACGTGATCATGGAGATCAGGGTGGACTAGAGAGAGCCTTGTGTTCAGTGCCCTTTTCATGAGCTGTTCGGCAGGGGGAACCCCGGTGAGAGAGTGGCGTCTGGTAGCTGAGCAGGACTCGGGACAGGCAGGTCTGCAGGAAGCCTTCCGACACGTGTTTCAAGCTTTGCTTGATGATTTGGACTGCCTGTTCTGGCTGGTGATTGGATGTGGGCTTGAACGGGGCAGATGTGACATGCTTGATCCCATTGCAGGTCATGAATTCCTTGAATTCAGCGCTGGTGAAGCACGGCCCATTGTCGCTGACAAGGACATCAGGCAGACTGTGTGTGGCAAACATGGCTCGTAGGTTTTCGATGGTGGCAGTGAATGTGCTTACAGACATTATTACACACTCAATCCACTTTGAATAAGCATCCACAACAACCAAGAACATTTTGCCTAGAAACGGGCCAGCGAAGTCAACGTGGATTCTAGACCACGGTTTGGAGGGCCGTGACCACAAACTTAGCGGTGCCTCCCCGGGCGCATTGTTCAGTTGAGAGCAAGTGTTGCATTGGCTCATGCAACACTCCAAATCTGAGTTGATGCCGGGCCACCACACATGGGATCTGGCTATTGTTTTCATCATTACTATGCCTGGGCGAGTACTGTGTAGGTTGCATATGAATGTTTCCCTGCCTTTCTTGGGCAAAACCACGTGATTACCCCACAAAAGACAGTCCGCCTGTATGGACATTTCGTCTTTACTCCGCTGGAACGGCTTGATCTCTTCATGCATCTCCACTGGGACGCCGGACCAGCTCCCATGGACAAGGGACAGTAAAGGATCCTGGCTGGTCCAGGTCCTGATCTGGTGGGCCGTAACGGGTGACTATTCATTTTCAAATGCATCGATCACCAAGAGCGAGTCTGCAGGCTGTGCCATTTCCACACCGGTGATGGGCAATGGTAGCCGACTGAGGGCGTCAGCGCAGTTCTCTGTGCCTGGCCTGTGACGAATTATATAGCTACATGCAGACAGCTTGAGTGCCCATCTTTGGATGCTAGCAGAGGCATTGGTATTGATACCTTTGCTCTCTGAGCATAGCGATATGAGCGGCTTATGGTCAGTTTTTAACTCGAACTTAAGCCCAAACAGATAGTGATGCATTTTTTTCACCCCGTAAACACATGCCAGAGCTTCTTTTTCAATCATGCTGTCGGCCCTTTCGGCCTTCGCATAAGCGACCGATTGCAATGTTCCCAATTCGTTTGCTTGTAACACACACCCGACCCTGTACGAAGACGCATCTCAAGCTAGCATTAACGTTTACAAGGATCATACAGGACAAGCAGTTTGTTTGAACATAAAAGATTTCGGGCTTACTCAAAGGCAGTCTCTTGTGATTTCCCCCATAAACAGCCATGTCCCTTGCGTAACAACATGTGTCGAGGTTCGAGCAAGATGCTTAACCTGGTTAGGAAATTACCCAAATAATTGAGGAGTCCCAGGAACGACTGCAACTCCGTCACATTCTGTGGTCTCGGCGTGTTCTTGATGGCCTCCATCTTGGCGTCAGTGGGTATGATGCCACATGCCACGATTCTTCTCCCTAAGAACTCAACCTCTGTCGCCAGGAAAACATACTTCGAGCGTTTAAACGATCTAGCCAAATTAGAACCTCTTCCAGTTTCTGCAAGTGCTCGATGGTGTCCCAACCTGCGACCAGTATGTCATCCTGGAAAACCACAGTGCGCGGAACCGACTTTAGCAGGTTCTCCATGTTCCTTTAAAAATTGCCGCGGCCAATCGAATTCCAAACGGGCGTCTATTGTAGATGAACAGACCGTCGTGCGTGTTGATGCAGATGAGGCCTTTCGAAGATTCCGCCAGTTCCTGCATCATGTAGGCCGAGGTCAGGTCCAACTTGGTGAACACCTTTCCTCCTGCCAGCGCCGCAAATAGGTCATCTGCCTTGGGTAGCGGGTACTGGTCCTGCGGCAAAAAACAGTTAATCGTTTCTTTATAGTCCCCGCAAATTCTGACCGTGCCATCGCCCTTGAGAACCGGAACAATCGGACTGACCCACTCGCTGAACTCCACCGGCGCGATGATGCTCTCTCGTTCCAGCCTGTCTAGCTCGATCTCCACTTTCTCTCACATCACATACGGCACTGTCCGTGCCTTGTGGTGGATGGGTCGTGTACCGGGAATCAAGTGGATCTGCACCTTCGCCCCGAGAAACTTCCGATTCCTGGCTCAAACAACGACGAAAACTTGCTCAGAACCTGGGCACATGAGGCGTTGTCGATGGACGGAAGCATTCGGATGTCATTCCAGTTCCAGCGGATTTTTCCCAGCCAGCTTCTGCCAAATAGTGTGGGGCCAGCTCCTGGTACTATCCAGAGTGGTAGTTCATGCACTGCTCCATCATAGGAGACTTTTACTGCTGCACTGCCAATTACAGGGATCAGCTCTTTAGTGTAAGTTCTCAGCTTGGTGTGAATGGGACTCAGCTTGGGCCTGTGTGCCTTGTTGCACCACACCTGTCGAAGGCCTTTTTGCTCATGGTGGACTGACGAGCACCCATGTCCATTTCCATGGAAACTGGAATTCCATTTCGTTCAACTTTTAACATGATCGGTGGACATTTCGTGGTGAAGGTATGTACACCATACACTTCTGCCTCCTCGCTTTGAGTTTCTAGTTCAGTTTGATCCGCCATGGATCGGTCTTCCTCTGCAATGTGATGGCTTGCAGAGTTTGCAGCTCGTCTGCACATTCGCTGGAGGTGTCCCATTGTTCCACAGCCTTTGCACGCATAGTGTTTGAAGCAGCATTGATGGGTTCGATGATCACCTCCGCAGCGCCAACAAGGTGTTAACTGCCTCGCATTAACGCTTGATGGTGGTCTATGAGTCATCTGAGGTCGTGCAGCTGCAGGCATGTACGTTCTGCCATACGCATTCCTGCCCGAAAACGACATTACTTTGTGTGCCGTACTTGCCGAAACATCTTTATGCTGCGAAATTTGTTTGATGTTATCGCTGGTGGACATAAATGCCTGGGCTATTGTTATGGCTTTGCTCAGGTTCGGTGTTTCAACAGTCAATAGTTTGCGAAGGATAACCTCATGGCCAATGCCAAGCACAAAAAAGTCTCTTAGCATTTGCTCCAGGAATCCATCAAATTCACAATGTCCCGCAAGGCACCTTCGTTCGGCAACGTAGCTCACCACTTCCTGGCCTTCAGACCGTTGACATGCGTAAAATCGATACCTTGCCATCAGAATGCTCACCTTCGGATTTACTTGCTCCCGGACCAGTGTACACAGTTCTTCATACAATTTGGTTGTTGGTTTCACCGGAGCAAGATGATTCTTCATGAGGCCATAGATTGTTGCCCCGCAGACAGTGAGGAGTATCGCCCTTCGTTTGGCAGCATTCTCATTCTCTTCCAGCTCATTGGCCATGAAGTATTGGTCGAGTCGCTCCAGGAAGGCCTCCCAATTGTCATTTTCTGAGAATTTCTCCAGGATACCAAAAGTTCTCCGCATTTTCGCATGACGGTTCGTTATCTCGTCTCCAGTTGTTATGTTCAGAATAGAGTAATGTGATTGAATACTGTGGACATGAGTAAGTGTGACCTTAGTCTCTTTATTCTAATCCCAGAATGTTGGTACAGCATGGGAGGCCTGCTTATATACAGTGCTCCCAAGGGATGATGGAATCCCTTAGGACTCCAACAGATACGCCCTTTGGTGGCAGTAGAATGCTGGTTACATAGGGTTGCATACATAACAGATACAGTCCGTGTAAATTGCAATGTGCGGACACATGGCAGATGACATTTAATGCATAAAAGTGCGGAGTGATACATTTTGGCAGGAAGAACGAGGAGAGGCAATATAAACTATAGGGTACAATTCTAAATGGGAGAGACCTGGGGGTATATATCGACAAACCATTGAAGGTGGCAGGGCAGGTTGAGAAAGCCGTTGAAAAAGCATAAGAGATCCTGGGCTTCATCAATAGATGCATAGAATACAAAACCAAGGAAGTGATGATGGATATTCCAGGATACTTAAATTGGGAACTAAATATTCCAGGATACTTAATTTTTAGAAGGGATAGGAAAAATGGAAAAGAAGGAGGGCTAGACTTATAATACATAGAAACATACATTGAAACATACAGAGAAAATAGGCACAGGAGTAGGCCATTCAGCCTTTCGAGCCTGCACCACCACTCAATAAGAACTCAGCTGATCATTCCCTCAGTACCCCTTTCCTGTTTCTCTCCATACCGCTTGATCCCTTCAGCCGTAAGTGCCATATCTAACTCCCTCTTGAATATATCCAATGAACTGGCATCAACAACTCTCTGCGGCAGGGAATTCCACAGGTTACAACTCTCTGAGTGAAGAGGTTTCTCCTCATCTCAGTCCTAAATGGCCTACCCCTTATCCTTAGACTATGTCCCCTGGTTCTGGACTTCCCCAACATCAGGAACATTCTTCCTGCATCTAAGCTGTCCAGTCCCATTAGAACGTTATATGTTTCTATGAGATCCCCTCTCACCCTTCTAACCCCCAGTGAATAAAGGTCCAGTCGATCCAGTCTCTCCTCATATGTCAGCCCTGCCATCCCGGGAATCAGTCTTGTGAACCTTCGCTGCACTTCCTCAATAGCAAGAAGGTCTTTCCTCAGATTAGGAGACCAAAACTGAACACAATATTCGAGGTGAGGCCTCACTAAGGTCCTGTACAACTGCAGTAAGACATCCCTGCTCCTATACTCAAATCCCCTAGCTATGAAGGCCAACATACCATTTGCCTTCTTCACCGCCTGCTGTACCTGCATGCCAACTTTCAATGACTGATTTACTATGACACCCAGGTCTCATTGCACTCCCCTTTTCCTAATCGGCCGCCATTCAGAAAATATTCTGTCTTCATGTTTTTGCCACCAAAGTGGATAACCTCACATTTTGCACATTATACTGCATTTGCCATGTGTTTGCCCACTCACCTAACCTGTCCAAGTCACCCTGCTGCCTCTTAGCTTCCTCCTCAGAGCTCATACCACCACCCAGCTTAGTGTCATCTGCAAACTTGGAGATATAACACTCAATTCCGTCATCTAAATCATTAATGTATATTGTAAATAGCTGGGGTTCCAGCAGTGAGCCCTGCGGCACCCCATTCGTCACTGCCTGACATTCTGAAAAGAACCCGTTTATCCTGACTCTCTGCTTCCTGTCTGCCAACCAGTTCTGTATCCACGTCAGAACATTACCCCCAATACCATGTGCTTTAATTTTGCACGCCAATCTTTTGTGTGGGATCTTGTCAAAAGCCTTTTGAAAGTCCAAATACACCACATCCACTGGTTCTCCCTTGTCCACTCTATCAGTTGCATCCTTAAAAAATTCTCGAAGATAATAAAGGATGGGATAAAGACAGTCGAGTGAAAGAATCTTAGCTTGGAAAATCAAGAAGTAGAATCAGTTTGGGTGGAGCTAAGAAACAGCAAGGGGCAGAAAATATTGGTGGGAGTTGTTTATAGGCCCGCACACTAGTTGTAATGTAGGGCAGAGTATAAATCAAGAAATTAGAGGGGCATGTAACAAGGGTAATACAGTAATCAAGGGGACTTCAATCTACATATAAACTGAGCAAACCACATTTGTGGTCATAATGTGGAGGACGAATACGTGGAATGTGTACAAGATAGTTTTCTAGATCAGTATCTTGAGGAACCAATTAGGGAACAGGCTATTGTGCACTGAGAAATTGTTCATTAATAACCTTGTATTAATGGGGCTCTTCGGGAAGAGTGACCATAATATGATAGAATTTTATATAAGTTTGAAAGTGATGTTGTTAAATCCAAAACTAGGCTCTTCAATCGAAACAAAGCAAACACAAAAACCCCACAGGAAAAGTTCCAACCGTGCCTAACGAGAGAAATTAAATATAGTATTAGCTCAAAGGAGGAGGCTTATAATGTTGCCAAAAAGAGTAGTCAGCCTGATGATTGGGAGAATTTTAGGATTCAGCAAAGGATGACAAAGGAATTGATAAAGAAAGGGAAAATAGAATATGAGAGTAAACTGGCAAGAGACATAAAAACAGACTGTAAAAGCTTCTATAGGTATGTAAAAAGTAAAAGATTCGCAAAGGTTAATGTGGGTTCCTTGCAGGCTGAGACAGGAGAAATTATAATGGGGAATAAGGAAATGGCAGAGAAATTAAACAAATACTTTGTTTCTGTCTTCACGGAAGAAGACGCAAGAAAGCTCCCGGAAACGGTGGAGAGTTGGTAACCATTAGACACAGATTGAAGGTGAATGGCCTCCTCCTGAGCTGTATCATTCTATGATTCTATTACATTACAATTATATTACATTACAATTATATTAAATTACAATTATATTACATTACAATTATATTAAATTACAATTATATTATATTACAATTATATTACATTAAAATTCTATTACATCACAATTTTATTACGAGACTTCTCACCAACTAGCGAATCTAACGGCCACAAAGGAGATAAGAGTCGATGTTGACTATACGGAGAATCTTAAATGACAGATTCTCCTTTCCGCAAGTGACTGAATCCAACCATTAGAAGGAAATCCGAGATCTTACTCGCTCTCAGAAAATGCGACTGGCCGAGTAATTTCATATTTCTCAATGTTGTTGACATTTCAGTGAATGAAATCTCAGTGTGGCTGCCTTTATCTGTGGGCCTGGTCTCCAGCTCGCTCCAACCAGCTCCTATTGAGGGTCAGTTGTTGTTTTGCACAGGCCCAAAGCCTGTGATTGAGGCCCATCGATTTAACACAAAGGGCACGAAATTGCCCCTTTCCTTAAAGCCTGTTACCACCGCAAATCAGCGGCCAGGCTGCGGAGTGGAATGTCCGCTGACTTTTGGTGGAATGGCCGCTGATAGCCCAATTGCCCTCCCGAGTTTTCCTGGCGGTGCCACGATCCCCCCCCACCCCCCTTACCACTCCGCTGCTGCCGAACAGTCTTAAGTGGTCATCACGGTGTGCATCGCCGATCTAACCCCCTGATAGTGACATTCCCCTCGGAAAACGTTCGGCCCGACCGGCGGTGCCAAAACAAGCTTTTTCCCGATGGTCCAGTGAGGCTGTGGCCTTCTGCAGCGGCGGTGCGGCTTCTGTTAAAGGGGAGGGCCCACTGCTGCTGCCAACATGTTTGTTTTCGGCCGACTAACATGTCGGCCTGACAATGATGCCCCCGGGTTCGGCCAGGCCACCAACAGGCAGCCTGGCTCCGTCTCTTGGCTGTCAGGCTGTGGCCCGGCTGAAACCCTCCCTGCTGGCCCGGTGGGTCGAAGTTTTGAAATCGTGGTGGTGCAGCGCCATAATAATGTCATCGCGGTGGTGACTCCGCACCGCCCCCAACTTCCGCCCCTCAGTTGCTTCACCGCCACATTTCTGCCCCTCAGGTGTAGTCACCACCGCCATTTACACCGACTTCTGGATCAAAACAAAAATAAACTGCCGAATGTCGCTCAACAGACGAACTGAATCGCAGCTGCGGTAAAAACCACAGAATCGGGGTTCTGGGCGGGGGGCAATTTCTACCCCTAAGATTCTGGACAGAAAACGGAGCAGGAAATGATGGGCCTCCCCCAGCCTTTGGGCCTGGGCTACGGGTGAACTGAGATCAGGGACACAAGCCTCCTATTGGCCCAGTCAATGTGGCTCTGAGTCCCCTTACTGAGCGAGTCAGGGAGCGCAGTTTCAAAAGCTGTTTTTATCCATTAAAATAAACCGTGTAATAAAGTAATAACACTGACAGGATAATGTTACCGCGCTGAGCACTGATTATGGGCTGTTGAGTGTGTCTGGAGTTTGTAATGAACACACTTCGTGCAATCTCTCTTTCACAAGCTGACGATTATTCCACATTCCCCAGTGAATATATTTCCATGTTCAGTCGCTGTTTGTGTGAACTGATCACATTCTCCAGTCAGCTTTGTGAATAAATCCACTTCCAATCATCCTCCGCCGCTGGTCGGAGGCACCTTAGGGAATGAGTCGTGTGTTGGAATCATTCAAATATACGTAGAATGTACAGCACTGAAACAGGCCATTCGGCCCAACCGGTCCATGTCGGTGTTTATGCTCTACTCGAGCCTCCTCCCACCCCTCTTCATCTCACCCGATCAGCATATCCTTCTATTCCTTTCTCCCTCATGTGTTTATCTGGCTTCTGTGTGTTGTGTGATTGCACTGCGATAGTAAGGGTTAATATCCAAGGATAATATCCAGGGGTTAATATCCAGGGTTAATATCCAGGGGTTAATATCCAGGGTTAATATCCAGTGGTTAATATCCAGGGTTAATATCCACAGATTAATATCCAGGTTAATATCCAGGATTAATATCCAGGTTTAATATCCACTGCCTTTCTGTTACACGCCATTAATCAGTGGTTGGGCCCGAGCTGGAGTATTGTGTCCAATTCTGGTAACCACACTTTAGGGAGGATGTGAAGAATATGGAGCGGGTTCAGAGGAGATTTACTGGAATGGTACCAGGGATGAGAGACTTCAGTTATGTTCTCCTGAGAGCAGAAAAGGGTGATTTAATTGAGGTTTTCAAAATCATGGGTTTTCATAAGGAGAAGTATTTTTACGCAGCGAGTTGTTGTGATGAGAATGCGCTGTCTGAAAGGGCGGTGGGAGCAGATTCTATAGTAACTTTCAAAAGGGAATTTGATAAATAGTCGAAAAGGAAAAATTTCCAGGCTATGGGGAAAGAGCAGGAGAGTGGGACTAATCGGATAGATCTTTCAAAGAGCCGGCACAGGCCCGATGGGCCGAAAGGCCTCCTTCTGTTCTGTGAGATTCTTTAATTCTCTGAACACTACGACACCGGAATAGAGACATTCCACACTTCCTGCTCCTCCCGTGTTCCCAATCATCTTCCTGAGGTATTGGGGTTTACGGACCAGCTGAGGGACACGGGAACATCTAAAGGGGGCGATCTTTACCCCGGGACATCTCAAACTCACCACAACCCAACATCAGCAAAATCAAAGCAGCAGCAATATTGAGACAAACAGATTGATGGGAGTGACATTTCAATCTGCACATCACAGAAGGAAAGTTGTTTAAAGAGGATATTGGAAGTGAGAATCAATCCCCCCTGATATGGACTTTCTGGGCCCCAACCTGATCCTCATGAATATTTCCTGGGATGGATGAGCTGCTTCAGGGAGTTTACAGAAGGTTCAGAGAGCGACAAATCATCTTTATTCATGAAATATTCAGCCTGATTCTCTAGTAGTTTATTGTGTCTGCGAGCGTATCTGTGTCGATTTGTGGATAGCTGTGTGTGTGTGTGTTTGTGTCTTTGTGTGTTTGTATAAGTGTGTCAGTCGTTGTGAGTGGACGTGAGTGTGTGTGTGTAAGTGTGTGTGAGTGTGTGTGTCTGAGTGTGAGTGTGTGTGAATTTGTGTGTCAGAATGTGGGTGTGTGAGTGTGGGTGTGTGTGTGAATGTATGAGTATGTCAGATGGAGCAGCGTCTTTGTGTGTTTGTAGAAGTGTGAGTCGGTGTTCATGTGAGTCTGAGTGTGAGTGTTCAGTCCCTCAGTACTGCCCCTCCGACAGTACAGCACTCCCTCAGTACTGCCCCTCTGAAAGTGCAGCACTCCCTCAGTACTGCCTCACCGACAGTGCAGCACTCCCTCAGTCATCATCATCGTAGGCAGTCCCTCGAACGAGGAGGACTTGCTTCCACGAATTCACAGGTGTTTCGATGAAGGACCCGATATTCCAGTCTTGAACTCCAATTGAGGGTGTGGAAGATGCCTGCGTGTGAATTTTTTTTAACGTGTTGTGACCTTTGCACTCCAGCCACCACACGGGCTTGACAGAGCTATATCTTGGTCCAGTGGCAAGGGTTAACCAAGACGACTGGAGACCTGCTCTCCTGCACGGACCTAGTGCGCACATATCACAGTGTGGGCTGGCCCGTGCTGCCCCTGAGCCCTCGGCTCTTCTGGGTCCCGTACCATCATCTGTCGCACCTCCGCCACAATCTCTCGCTGGTCCTCCACCATAAACATTCACCGCATCTCGCCACAAGCACTCGCCGCGCATGCGCCCCGGCCTTCCCACCCCTCTGTACCTGCCGAGGTTTCTGCCCACGCTCCAAAACGGAGACCAGGGTTTTGATGATGTCACCAAGTCGCCCATCTCAAAATCCTTGGAGCAACTCGCGCTGGAGGTTGAATTGGTATGTCGCTCCAGCTCTTTTGTATCCCGACCTGTGGAGCTTTTCTCTCGCAGGTCTTCCCTTAGTACTGCCCCACTGACAATGCAACACTCCCTCAGTACTGCCGCTCTGACAGTGCAGCATTCCCTCAGTACTGCCGCTCTGACAGTGCAGCATTCCCTCAGTACTGCCCCTCTGACAGTGCAGCACTCTCTCAGTTACATACTCAGAATGTCAGCCTGTGGGAAAGGATTTGTTGAGCAACTATTAGAGTATCGAGTGTCTCTGTAGTGAGCAGAGAGATCTGTCCAGGGACGTGAATACCTGGGATCCTAGAATGATGTAATGCCCTGGGATGGGAGATGATTGTGGAAACAATCTTGTCTTCTCACAAGGTTCACGTTATGTCAGAAAGATTTTAACTAGAATAAGCTGTGAGTGATCAGCAGCACATTCCCAAGCCCGGAGCCTCTGGGAATGCGCCTTCATTCCCTGTAATTGATTCTCAGCCGTTTGGTTCCAGTGAGGAGAATTATAGCAGAGAATGCGAGGTTCGGAAGGAGCATTAAACAATCAGAGGCATTCAGCACAATCCTGCACCAAGAAAGCTATTTCTAGTCAACAAATATCTCCTTCGAGCAGAGAAGGTTCAGGGGAGATTTAATAGAGGTGTTCACAATTATCAGTGGTTTTGATCGAGTAAATAAGGAGGAACTGTTTCCAGTGGCAGGACGATCGGTAACCAGAGGACACAGATCTAAGGTCTTTAGCTAAAGACCCAGAGGGGAGATGAGGAGAAATGTTTTTACGCTGCGGGTTGTTGTGATCTGGAATGCGCTGCCTGAAAGGGCGGTGGGAGCAGATTCAATCGTAACTTTCAAAGGGAATTGGATAAATACTTGAAGGGGAGAGATTTGCAGGGCTCTGGGGAAAGAGCGGGGAGTGGGACTAATATGAAGCTCTTTCAAAGAGCCGGCACAGGCCCGATGGGCCGAATGGCGCCCCCTGTGCTGTCTGATTCTGTGATTCTATGAAACTGTGACAGACTCTGACAGCAGCTCTGCGCAGATTGTTAGGCGACTCACAGATGATTCACTTTCTCCTGCGATCTGCCTTTTACATTTCTCACTGAGTGAGCTCACGATCTTTCATTTTATTGCTTCGATTGTCCGTTTAATCATTGGGGGAAATTATTGCTGCTTTTTCCTGATTTCCCAGTTTGTGATGAACCTTTACATTATTTAACAACCAGTGTCAGGCGAAGGTTTATTTAGGAGAGGCTGTGCTCACAGACTGGTATTATGTATGGTCTGTGTGACCATTACCTGCTCAGAGACTGTGTCAGCACAGGTTTAATAGCTTCACACATTCCAGTCAGTCCCTTAGGTTTCTCAACACAAGAGTCGCTGCTCACAAATACTGCAATAAATGTGGCAATGAGCAAGATGGCATTTTCACCACAGATACATTTCAATTCACAGAAGTGTTATAAAGTGAAGGGTTTGATGTGAGAATGGCAGACTGGGGAATTTGCTGAGGTTTGTGGATTTAAGGCAACCTTCTCTAATTAAACACTTACCTTTCACAACCTCAGGACATCCCAGTCAATGCAGAATATTTTGAAGTGTAGTCACTGTTTTAATGTAGGAAACACGGCAATCAATTTGGGCACAGCAAGCTCCCACAAACATAGGAACAGGAGGAGGGCATTCAGCTTTTAATCATCGAAAGCACCTCAATTAGTTCACCCATTAATCTTCTACATTTCAGGGAATACAAACCTAGACTATGCAACTGGTCTTCATAATTGAAACTTTTAGCCCCGGTATAATTCTGGTGAATCTGCGCTGCTCCCCGTCCAAGGCCAATATATCCTTCCTGAGGGGCCGTGCCCAGAACTGATCGCAGGATCCAGGTACTGTCTATTCAGAGCTCTGTACAGCTGTAACTTCCATCCCTTTGTATTCCAGCCCTCGAGATAAAGACCAACATTCCATCAGCCTTGTTAAGTATTTCTGTACCTGTCCACTTGCTTTGAGCGATATCTGGACCTGGATCCCAAATCTCTCTGCTCCTTCACAGTTCCGAGCTTCTCACCATTTAGGAAATATTCTGATCGATCTTTCTTCGGCCCAAAGTGGATGAGCTCACTCTTCTCCACATTGAACTCCCCCTGCCACAGTTTCCCCCTCATCAATCCATCAATGTCCCTGCTGCTCACTTGAGGCCAGGTGGACAACCATTGGATCCTCATGAACTGGCCGAACCAATCAAAACCCTTGGATTGTAGGAACAGAATGCGACCAACACCAGGCTACGTTCTAATTGGAGCATTTAGATGACCAATCACTGAGCTTTACTCTCAAGATCCATGATGCCATCTGAAGCCTGTGATCCAGTTGCAAACCTTGTAGCGATCAACTGATCAGCGATTGTAAGAAGCTAAATATCAAATAATCAAATCTCATTGTGTGGGTGAGGCAATGTTCACCTGTTCGAGAGAACGGCATCTTATCATCGCCCTCGGCAACATAACCACCACCAGAACAACAACTGGCATTGATAACAACAACAACTGGTACTGATAACAACAACTGGCACTGATAACAACAACAACTGGCATTGATAACAACAACAACTGGTACTGATAACAACAACAAATGGTGCTGATAACAACAACAACTGGTACTGATAACAACAACTGGTACTGATAACAACAACAATTGTTACTGATAACAACAACAACTGGCATTGATCACAACAACAACAACCTGCATTTATACAGCGCCTTTAACGCAGTAAAATGTTCCGAGATGCTTCACAGGAGTGTAAATCAGACAAAGACTTGACACCAATACACATCAGGAGATCTTAGGGCAGGTGAAGGAGGTAGGTTTTAAGGAGCATCTTAAAGGAGGAGAGAGAGGTGGAGATGTGGAGAGGTTTAAGGAGGAAATTCCAGAGCTTACGGCCCGGGCAGCTGAAGACACGGCCGCCAATGGTGGGGTGAAGGGAGTGGGGGTGGACAAGAGGCCAGAATTGGAGGAACACAGAGATCTTGGGGGGGGGGGGGGCGGTGTTAAGGCTGGAGGAGATTACAGAGATAGGGAGGGGTGAAGAGCTGGAGGAGGTTACAGGGATAGGGAGGGATTTAAGGTGGGAGGAGGTTAGAGGGATAGGGAGGGGTGTAGGGCTGGCGGAGGTTACAGGGATAGGGAGGGGTGTAGGGTGGGAGGAGTTTACAGGGATAGGGAGGGGTGCGGGGTGGGAGGGGGTTACAGGGATAGGGAGGGGTTTAGGGTGGGAGGAGGTTACAGGGATAGGGAGGGGTTTAGGATGGGAGGGGGTGTAGCGTGGGAGGGGGTTACAGGGATAGGGAGGGGTGTAGGGTGGGAGGAGGTTACAGGGATAGGGATTACACTACTCTACCTACGTTAATAACAGAGAGTGTCCCTCAGTTTCATACCTCGGGCAGTGACTGGGGAACGAGAGTGCTGAGGGTCATGGGGACGTCTCTCTACTTAATCCCATCATCTGATGGAATGATGATCAGATAGACCTTGGAATAAACACCTTGTCTGTGATTCCATTAATCACCGGAAGCAATTAACCGGACATTCAATTGCTGACTAGTTGCCCCAACTTGTCATGTAGCAGTCCCGCTGAATCTATGAGATTCAGCATAACGGGTGTTAAACGGTTGATTCCTTCATCTTCCAGCCCTCACCAGCTACATTATTCCCTCTTAAGGTGACTGAGTTAATTTGCGATTATAATAGTCTTGGGTTGAGATGTTTTGACTGCAATGATTTTCTGTCCTTGTCGCTCAGTGTCTGAAGCCCAGGACTGGGGATGAGCTTGTTGGTCTGCCTGGTGTTAGAGTGTGGAGTGAGGTGAAGGGTTAAGGCTGAGTTTGAGCTGACAGTAATGGGATGGAGAGCAGGACTTTGCTCAGCTCAGTGCAGGAGTCAGTGGGCTGGAGGTCAGGTCAATAAATGGCTTCTCTTAAACAGTTCATCAAAAGGAAGAAAGGTTCCTTCTACAAACTCCGAACTCTCGCAGGCACTCACCTTCATGGGGCAAGAACACACCAGCCAATGGGAATCCACCTGTTGCCCTATTGGAAGAGGAGCAGAGCGATCTCCCGGTGTCCTGGTCAACATTCCTCCCTCAACCAACGAAGAGTTTACATCGACCGAGGGCAATAATATGGAGGGTGAATAAACATAGAAACATAGAAACATAGAAAATAGGTGCAGGAGTAGGCCATTCGGCCCTTCTAACCTGCACCGTCATTCAATGAGTTCATGGCTGAACATGCAACTTCAGTACCCCATTCCTGCTTTCTCACCATACCCCTTGATCCCCCTAGTAGTAAGGACTAGGACTAGTAAAGGCAGCCTCAGAGTGTTACTGGCCCCTTTCGGGAACGTGAGAGGTATCAGATCTCCCTGTGGGCCGGCAACCCTCCGAGATCAGTGATCCTCCAACTCTGGGAACGTGAGGGGTATCAGATCTCCCTGTGGGCCCGACAACCCTCCGAGATCAGTGATCCTCCAACACTGGGAACGTGATGGGTATCAGAGCTCGCTGTGGCGCCGACAACCCTCCGAGATCACCATGCTCCTCCAACACTGGGAATGTGAGGGGTAACAGATGCAGTATAATGTTGGAAAGTGTGAGATCATGCATTTTGTCAGAAAAAAAATCAAAGAGCAAGTTATTATTTAAATGGAGAAAGATTGCAAAATGCCGCAGTACAGCGGGAACTGGGGGTACTTGTGCGTGAAACACAAAAGGATATTATGCAGGTGCAGCAAGTGATCAGGAAAGCCAATGGATTATTGGCCTTTATTGCAAAGAAGATGGAGTATAAAGCAGGGAAGTCTTGCTACAGCTATATAAGGTATTGGTAAGGCCACACCTGGAATACTGCGTGCAGTTTTGGTTTCCATATATACGAAAGGATATACTTGCTTTGGAGGCAGTTCAGAGAAGGTTCCCTAGGTTGATTCGGGGGATGAGGGGGTTGACTTATGAGGAAAGGTTGAGTAGGTTGGGCCTCTACTCATTGGAATTCAGAAGAACAAAAGGTGATTTTATCAAAATGTATAAGATTATGAGGGGGCTTGACAAGATGGATGCAGAGAAGATGTTTCCACTGATGGGGGAGACTAGAACTAGGGGGCATAATCTTAGAATAAGGGACCACCCATTTAAAACTGAGATGAGGAGAAATTTCTTGTCTCAGAGGGTTGTAAATCTGTGGAATTCGCTGCCTCAGAGAACTGTGGAAACTGGGACAATAAATAAATTTAAGACAGAAATAGACAGTTTATTAAATGATAAGGGGATAAGGGGTTATGGGGAGCAGGCGGGGAAGTGGAGCTGAGTCTATGATCAGATCAGCCATGATCTTATTGAATGGCGGAGCAGACTCGAGGGGCCGTATGGCCGACTCCTGTTATTATTTCTTATGTTCTTATGTTCCTTATGGGTCCGACAATCCTCCGAGATCACTGCACATCTCAAACCCTGGGAACGTGAGGGGTAACAGATCTCCCTGTGGGCCCGACAACCCTCCGAGATCACTGTGCTCCTCCAACACTGGGAACGTGAGAGATTACAGATCTCCCTGTGGGGCCAACAACCCTCCGAGATCAGTGAATCTCCAAATCTGGGAATGTGAGGTGTAACAGAACTCCCTGTGGGCCCGACAACCCTCCGAGATCACTGCACCCCTCCAACACCAGGAACATGAGAGGTAACAGATCTCCCTGTGGGGCCTACAACCCTCTGAGATCTCTGTACCCCTCCAACACCAGGAACAGCCCTCCGAGATCACTGCTCCCCGACAACTCTGGCCTCTTGTCCATCCCTCACTCCCTTTGCCCCACCATTGGTGGTCGTGCCTTCAGCTGCCTGGGCCCTAAGCTCTAGAATTCCCTCCCTAAACCTTACCGCCTCTCTACCTCTCTCTCCTCCTTTAAGACACTCCTTAAAACATACCTCTTTGAACAAGCTTTTGGTCACCTGTCCTAATGTCTCCTTATGCGGCTTGGTGTCAATTTTTGCCTGATTTATGCTGCTGTGAAGCGCCTTGGGCAGTTTTCCTGTGTTAAAGGTGCTATATAAATGCAGGTTGTTGTCTGATCCTGCCCTATAATCAAATTGCACACAGGAACCATCCAATCCATGGGAGATGGGAATAAACAGACCAATCAGTATCTGAGCCCGAGATTCCTGAGTCGGGGTTTCATACCATTCATCCTCTTTATCCCCTTCAATCTTTCACACAGATATTCATTCCATTCTCTCTTTATTTTAATCTCCCTGAGGCTCAGATTATGTTCGTGTAACACTGCCTTCCATTTCACTCCCTTTAACCACGTTATATGTCACCCTGCCCTCATTGGTGAAATATTGAATATTAATAAACCCGGCTCACAATCAATCTCGCTCTTTGCTGTTAGTACATCAGATAATAGGTACAGGAGGAGGCCATTCAGCCCCTCGAGACTCTTCCACCATTCAATGTGATCATGGCTGGTCTGTATCCTAACTCCATTTACCCACCCTGGCTCCATATCGCTTAATACCCTTGACTAGCAAAAATCTACCGATCTCAGATTTAACACTGTAATTGAGCCAGCATCTGCTGCTTTTTGTGGGGGAGAGTTCCACACTTCCAGCACCCTTTGTGTGAATACCTAAGAACATAAGAACATAGAAATAGAAGCCGGAGTTGGACATACGGCCCCTCGAACCAGCTCCACCATTCAATATGATCATGGCTGATCTTGAACTCAACTCCACTTTCCCGCCCAAACCTCATGGGCTAGATTTTCCACCTTTATGCATGCATAACACCCACTTAACATCCATGTTACCGCGAAAATAACGTAAAATGTCCAGATATTGCCCATTTAGCCACAAAATGGAAACTGACGCCCATTTTAAGCACACTTATCGCGAGCGGTACTTTCTCCATAAGCGTAATGGCAGTAAAAAATATTACCACCTGCCCACATTTTTTGCACGGAATCATCAGAATGGGCGAAATCAACGGCCATAATATTGCCCAGCATTACTTTCCGCACGTAATTAACGCCAAGATTCAATAATACCAATTGCCCATTTTTTTTTGAAAAAATCACATTTGCCGAAACTAACGCCCAGGAGATCGCCCAGCGTCACTTTCACCACCTCGCACACATATCGCCCACAATATCACTCGCCCAAAACACCACTCGGAAAAAGTAGAACGGTTCTGAACAAATCACAGCGGTGTGGGCGCCATTTTTAAAATCGCAGGTCGCTTCATTCAAAAGGCTGCTTCAAATTCAGGGGAGTTTGGATTGACTCTGGAGTTCTTCTCAGGTGAAGTGATCATCTCAATAGACATATTTTTAGACTCTGGATGATTGGGGGTTTACTGCAGGTGTATTTTAGTGAGGAAATTATTGCTTCTGATCAATTGCTATTATACTTTCATTGCAATGGAGCCAGACATTTCTCAGCCTGCATCGATTAAGACGCAGATGCTGCCGAGTGCAAATGGCTCAATGTCTGATGCACACCATTAAGTGCCCAATTTAAGACATGCCAGAATGGGGAGGAGGTCCAGACCATACACACCCCGCACTTACAGGGAAAAGAGGTCTTACCTCGACGTGCCCGAGCACACCTGCCTTTGGAGACTGAGCTTCCACAAGGTGGTGATCAATGAAATGTGTGAGCTCATCAGGCCACGTATGCAGCCTGCCATCAGGACATCAGTGTCAGTCAAGGTCAAGGTCACCGCGGCACTGTCTTTCTACGTGTCTGGTTCCTTTCGGGCCTCCGCGGTCGAGATTTCCCCTCTGTCTCACCATGCCACCCATCGCTGCATTAGACAGGTGGCAGAGGCCCTGTACATGCAAAGGATGGTCTTTATCAGCTTCCCCATGACCACGGAGGCTTAGACTGACAGGGCTGGAGCATTCCACCGCATTGCTAAGTTCCCCAGGGTGCAGGGAGCAATACAGTGCACTCACATCGCCATGCGGGTACCTTCTCAGGACCCAGAGCTTTCTCGTAACAGAAAAGGATTTCACTCCCTGAAGGTCCAACTAGTTGTCGACCACAACCAGATCGTCATGGCAGTGAATGCCAAATGTCCGGGCAGCTTCGATGAGGCTCACATCCGACATGAGAGCGCTATCTCTGACATGTTTAAGAGTCAGCCACAAGGACAATGCTGGATGCTTGGTGACAACCGATATGGCCTAGCCACCTGGCTGATGACCCCCACTGCGTGACACCCACACCGAGGCCGAGAAGCGATACAACCAGAGCCACAGAGACACAGGCAATGTAGTTCAGAAAACAATAACTGTGCTTAAGCAGCACTTTAGATGCCTGGACCACTCAGGAGGGGAGCTACAATACAACCCTGAGCAAGTAGCTAAATTCGTGGTCGTGTGCTCCATGCTGCACAAACTGGCTCTCAGGAGGGGCCAAGAATTGCCAGAAGGGACTGATGCTCCACCTCAGGAGAGAGAAGAAGAGGATGATGAGGGGCTGGACGCTGACCTAGGGCCAGACAATCAGGCTGACTATGCAACCATGCCCACACCCCACGACAGACTGGAAGAAAGAGCCCGTGGTGGCTACATAGCTGCAAGACTCTTACGTCAGGTGGATGAATTAACTGTGCAAATAGATGTTAACAAATATGATGTGATTGGGATTACAGAGACGTGGCTCCAGGATGATCAGGGCTGGGAACTCAACATCCAGGGGTATTCAACATTCAGGATGGATAGAATAAAAGGAAAAGGAGGTGGGGTAGCATTGCTGGTTAAAGAGGAGATTAATGCAATAGTTAGGAAGGACATTAGCTTGGATGATGTGGAATCTATATGGGTAGAGCTGCAGAACACCAAAGGGCAAAAAACGTTAGTGGGAGTTGTGTACAGACCTCCAAACAGTAGTAGTGATGTTGGGGAGGGCATCAAACAGGAAGTTAGGGGTGCATGCAATAAAGGTGCAGCAGTTATAATGGGTGACTTTAATATGCATATAGATTGGGCTAACCAAACTGGAAGCAATATGGTGGCGGAGGATTTCCTGGAGTGCATAAGGGATGGTTTTCGAGACCAATATGTCGAGGAACCAACGAGGGGGGAGGCCATCTTAGACTGGGTGTTGTGAATTGAGAGAGGATTAATTAGCAATCTCGTTGTGCGAGGACCCTTGGGGAAGAGTGACCATAATATGGTGGAATTCTGCATTAGGATGGAGAATGAAACAGTTAATTCAGAGACCATGGTCCAGAACTTAAAGAAGGGCAACTTTGAAGGTATGAGGCGTGAATTGGCTAGGATAGATTGGCGAATGATACTTAAGGGGTTGACTGTGGATGGGCAATGGCAGACATTTAGAGACCGCATGGATGAACTACAACAATTGTACATTCCTGTCTGGCGTAATAATAAAAAAGGGAATGTGGCTCAACCGTGGCTATCAAGGGAAATCAGGGATAGTATTAAAGCCAAGGAAGTGGCATACAAATTGGCCAGAAATAGCAGCGAACCCGGGGACTGGGAGAAATTTAGAACTCAGCAGAGGAGGACAAAGGGTTTGATTAGGGCAGGGAAAATGGAGTACGAGAAGAAGCTTGCAGGGAACATTAAGACGGATTGCAAAAGTTTCTATAGATATGTAAAGAGAAAAAGGTTAGTAAAGACAAACGTAGGTCCCCTGCAGTTAGAATCAAGGGAAGTCATAATGGGGAACAAAGAAATGGCGGACCAATTGAACAAGTACTTTGGTTCGGTATTCACTAAGAAGGACACAAACAACCTTCCGGATATAAAAGGGGTCAGAGGGTCCAGTAAGGAGGAGGAACTGAGGGAAATCCTTATTAGTCGGGAAATTGTGTTGGGGAAATTGATGAGATTGAAGGCCGATAAATCTCCAGGGCCTGATGGTCTGCATCCCAGAGTACTTAAGGAGGTAGCCTTGCAAATAGCGGATGCATTGACAGTCATTTTCCAACATTCCATAGACTCTGGCTACCCTCCACTCCATAGGAACTGATCCAATGTAACCCCACTTTTTAAAAAAGGAGGGAGAGAGAAAACAGTGAATTATAGGCCGGTCAGCCTGACATCAGTAGTGGGTAAAATGATGGAATCAATTATTAAGGATGTCATAGCAGCGCATTTGGAAAGCGGTGACATGATAGGTCCAAATCAGCATGGATTTGTGAAAGGGAAATCATGCTTGACAAATCTTCTGGAATTTTTTGAGGATGTTTCCAGTAGAGTGGACAAGGGAGAACCAGTTGATGTGGTGTATTTGGACTTTCAGAAGGCTTTCGACAAGGTCCCACACAAGAGATCAATGTGCAAAGTTAAAGCACATAGGATTGGGGGTAGTGTGCTGACATGGATTGAGAACTGGCTGTCAGACAGGAAGCAAAGAGTAGGCGTAAATGGGTACTTTTCAGAATGGCAGGCAGTGACGAGTGGAGTACCGCAAGGTTCTGTGCTGGGGTCCCAGCTGTTTACACTGTACATAAATGATTTAGACGCGGGGATTAAATGTTCCCAATGTTGGGGAAGTCCAGAACCAGGGGTCACAGTATAATGATAAGGGGTAAGCCATTTAGGACCGAGATGAGGAGAAACTTTTTCACCCAGAGAGTGGTGAACCTGTGGAATTCTCTACCACAGAAAGTTGTTGCGGCCAATTCACTAAATATATTCAAAAAGGAGTTAGATGAAGTCCTTACAACTCGGGGGATCAAGGGGTATGGCGAGAAAGCAGGAATGGGGTACTGAAGTTGCATGTTCAGCCATGAACTCATTGAATGGCGGTGCAGGCTAGAAGGGCCGAATGGCCTACTCCTGCACCTATTTTCTATGTTTCTAAGTTTCTATGTCAGGAGCTGATATCTGAACAATTTGCCTGAAAGAACGTTGCTGTGAGTGACAACACTGACACACTGCTGTGTGTGTGCAGCTCAGACATCAATGGTGGCCTTCACCTTGGTTCCAATTAAAGTTTATGTTGATTGAAGTTAAGTTTTATTTAACCCTTTCATGTTGAGGAATCACCAGTGTGTAACGGTCCAGCTATTTGAGATAATGCGCAACAAGGTTATGTTCAAGAAAATTTTTTCGACCAACATTGGTCTGAAATCATAAGTATCATGGGCAAAAACACCCCAAACCCGTCCACTCCCCACTTTTCCGACCATTGACATCAATCAAATGGTCAACATGTCCAGCAACACAGAATACAAAGTCAAAGCAGGAGGGTGGCCCCCTCCTCCCATACATTACAACAAATTGCATACACCCAGATGGAGATATAACACAGCCATCACCTACAGACATGCACCTCACTTTCCTTCCCCCCTCCCCTTCTTCTCCCTACCTCTAGCCCTTCCCCTCCTCGCTTCATGCCGCCTGGCCAAAGAGCTCCTCAAGCAGTGCCTCATGGCGGGGGATGAAGGCAGAGGCGGTGGTTGCATGGATACAGCAGTGGGGGGGTGTCTAGGTGAGAACATTCTCGGACCCAGAAGCACGATCTTGGCCTGCCTCTCATCTGTCATTTGCAGTGGTGGTGCGGAAACCAGGGGTGGAGTGCCGCGCACCGGGACCACTGGGAGGCCTGTGCCAGCAGTGTTCCTGGCTATCGCCTCCAGGGCCTCCGCTATCCACAGAACATATTCAGTCATGGTGATCAGCTGTCAGGATATGCCCCCAATGCATCGAGGATCTGGTCACCAATGTCTACAGTCCTCCTGGACAAATGTACCATCTCTCGGCTCTCATGTCGCCCACGTAGACCAGACCTGCCGTGTCCACGAAACCTCCTGGGGTCGGCACCATCCTGGGGACAAATGGGGTGCCCTGTTGCAAGGTGCTTGGGCCAGTACCTCCAGAGTGGAGGCGGGAATGACCGGAGGAGCACTAGATGGCCTTGGGGTGGAATGGCTGCTGGAGCGTGGCGATGCAGGTTCCTCGAAATCCGTGCTCTCATCCATAGAGAACAGACCCAGTGGATTGACGGGCGAGAATCGGAGCTTCTCAGCACCAGATGTAGGATCGTCTGGCCAGTCCGGCCCCACGCCCCCACCTTCTGGCCTCTCTGGCTCTCTGGTCTTGCCTGGGCCGCGCTGCTGGCTGAGCTGCAAAACACAAATGAAGTTATTAGAGCAGAAGGGGGTTCTCGGTTCACAAGATGATTCCAGCGCAACACACAGCACATGCATGACAAAAGCACCACTGCTATCAAGGTCATCACAGACAGCACATTTCATGACCATCAATACATTTGCATTGCAATGATTTTGATTATTAAGAGGACAATTTTAAAAATCATTCATAAAAGATAGAAAGAAGAAAAGTAAAAGTTGAGGGCAGAGAAACCAAGGCAAAAATCAAAAAGGGCCACATTACATCAAATTCTAAAGGGGCAAATTGTGTTAAAAAGACAAGCCTGAAGGCTCTGTGCCTCGATGTGAGGAGTATTCAGAATAAGGTGGACGAATTAACTGCGCAGGCAGCAATGAATGAATATGATATAATTGGCATCACGGAGACATGGCTCCAGGGTGACCAATGCTGGGAACTCAACATCCAGGGGTATTCAACATTCAGGAAGATTAGACAGAAAGGAAAAGGAGGTGGCGGAGCGTTGCTGGTTAAAGAGGAAATTACCTCAATAGTGAGGAAGGACATTAGCTTGGATGATGTGCAATCTGTTTGGGTGGAACTGCGGAATACCAAAGGGCAGAAAACGTGAGGGGGAGTTGTGTACAGACCACCAAACAGTAGTAGTGAGGTTGGGGACAGCATCAAACAAGAAATTAGGAATGTGTGCAATAAAGGTTATCTTGGGCGACTTTAATCTGCATATAGATTGGGCTAACCAAACTGGTAGCAATATGGTGGAGGAGGATTTCTTGGAGTGTATTAGGAATGGTTTTCTGGACCAATATATCGGGAACCAACGAGAGGGCTAGCCATCCTAGACTGGGTAATGTGTAATGAGAAAGGACTAATGAGCAACTTTGTTGTGCAAGGCCCCTTGGGGAAGAGTGACCATAATATGGTAGAATTCTTTATTAAGATGGAGAGTGACACAGTTAATTCAGTGACGAGGGTCCTGAAGTTAAGGAAAGGTAACTTCGATGGTATGAGACATGAAGTGGCTCGAATAGACTGGCGAATGATACTTAAAGGGTTGACGCTGGATAGGCAATGGCAAACATTTAAAGATCACATGGATGAACTTCAACAATTGTACATCCCTGTCTGGAGTAAAAATAAAATGGGGAAGGTGGCTCAACCGTGGCTAACAAGAGAAATTAAGGATGGTGTTAAATCCAAGGAAGAGGTGTATAAATTGGCCAGAAAAAGCAGAAAACCTGAGGACTGGGAGAAATTTAGAATTCAGCAGAGGAGGACAAAGGGTTTAATTAGGAGGGCCAAATAGAGTATGAGAGGAAGCTTGCTGGAAACATAAAAACTGACTGCAAAAGCTTCTATAGATATGTGAAGAGAAAAAGATTAGTGAAGACAAACGTAGGTCCCTTGCAGTCAGATTCAGGTGAATTTATAATGATGAGCAAAGAAATGGCAGATCAGTTGAATAAAAATATTTTGGTTCTGTCTTCACAAAGGAAGACACAAATAACCTTCCGGAAATACTAGGGGATGGAGGGTCTAGTGAGAATGAGGAACTGAAGGGTACCCTTATTAGGCAGCAAATTGTGTTAGGGAAATTGATAGATTTGAAGGCCGATAAATCCCCGGGGCCTGATAGTCTGCATCCTAGAGTATTAACGAAGTGGCCCTAGAAATAGTAGATGCACTGGTGATCATTTTCTAACAGTCTATCGAATCTGGATACCACTTGTTAAAATAGGAGAGAGAAAACGGGTAATTATAGACCGGTTAGTCTGACATCAGTATGGGGAAAATGTTGGAATCAATTATTAAGGATGAAATAGCAGCGCATTTGGAAAGCAGTGACAGGATCGGTCCAAGTCAGCATGGATTTATGAAAGGGAAATCATGCTTGACAAATCGTCGAGAATTTTTTGAGGATGTAACAAGTAGAGTGGACAAGGGAGAACCAGTGGATGTGGTGTATTTGGACTTTCAAAATGCTTTTGACAAGGTCCCACACAAGAGATTAGTATGCAAAATTAAAGCACATGGTATTGGGGGTAATGTACTGACGTGGATAGAGAACTGGTTGGCAGACAGGAATCAGAGAGTCGGGATAAATGGGTCCTTTTCAGAATGGCACGTAGTGACTAGTGGGGTGCCACAGGGCTCAGTGCTGGGATCCCAGCTATTTACAATATATATCAATGATTTAGATGTAGGAATTGAGTGTAATATCTCGAAGTTTGCAGACGACACTAAGCTGGGTGGCAGTGTGAGCTGTGAGGAGAATGCTAAGAGACTGCTGAGTGACTTGGACATGTTAGGTGAGTGGCCAAATGTATGGCAGATACATTATAATGTGGATAAATGTGAGGCTATCCACTTTGGTGGCAAAAACACGATGGCAGAATATTATCTGAATGGCGGCAGATTAGGAAAAAGGCGAGGTGCAATGAGACCTGGGTGTCATGGTTCATCAGTCATTGAAAGTTGGCATGCAGGTACAGCAGGTGGTGAAGAAGGCAAATGGTATGTTGGCCTTCATAGCTAGGGGATTTGAGTTTAGGAGAAGGGAGGTCTTACTGAAATTGTACAGGGCCTTGGTGAGGCCTCACCTGGAATATTGTGTTCAGTTTTGGTCTCCTAATCTGAGGAAGGACGTTCTTGCTATTGAGGGAGTGCAGCGAAGGTTCACCAGACTGATTCCCGGGATGGCAGGACTAACATATGAGGAGAGACTGGATCGACTGGGCCTGGAGTTCAGAAGAATGAGAGGGGATCTCATCGAAACATATAAAATTCTGACGGGACTGGACAGGTTCGATGCAGGAACAATGTTCCAGATGTTGGGGAAGTCCAAAACCAGGGCATACAGTCTAAGGATAAGGGGAAAGCCATTTAGGACTGAGATGAGGAGAAACTTCTTCACTCAGAGAGTTGTTAACCTGTGGAATTCTCTACCGCAGAGAGTTGTTGATGCCAGTTCATTGGATATATTCAAAAGGGAGTTAGATATGGCCCTTAAGGCTAAAGGGATCAAGGGGTATGGAGAGAAATCAGGAAACGGGCACCGAGGGAATGATCAGCCATGATACTATTGAATGGAGGTGCATGCTCGAAGGGCCGAATGGTCTACTTCTGCACCTATTTTCTATGTTTCTATGTTTCTATCATATATAATTGTTCAGATATGAGTGGGTGTGGCATCGATTGACTTTACATCATGCAATGGTGGAAACTTTACTCACGTTGCTTCATTTCAGGGTCTGCAGATGCTTGCGTGGCCATCCGGGGGAGCTTCACCACGAGTGTGAGCACCCGCTCCTCTATGTCAGTGATTTCACTGATGAATGGTGGCCCCCCACCCATTGGCCTCTGCACAGACCTCATCGTCGATAGCTTCTTCTGTAAAAGGTGACATGACGACATGGCATGAGATCATTGCGAGATATCATTGCTACATACTGTCACAGAGACTGTTACAACACATAACTGACAGATTTAATCATGATTATTATGATAATTATCATTCTTTACCTAAAGACGTGCACCGTGACCGCAGGCTTTGACGACAACATTCCCGGTAAAATGCAAGACCTCACATCTGCTGATAGACACTCATGGCTCTTGCAAATCAAATTATATAAATATATAAGTACATGTAAATAAATGTAATACTTACTCTTGCGGATCTCACAGGTCGTTCCATCGTTTGCGGCACTGGTTGCCCTCAGGCACCTCATTGGTCGCCGACAAGACCGCCTCTGCTATCTCTGCCCATATCTTGCTGTAGGCCTTTGGAGTGGGCTTCCCACACCCTCCCTGGTTCAAATCACCCCAGTGTAACCCGACCTCCTGCAGGAGGGAGGCATTTGCCTCATCGAGAACTTCCTCGCTCTTTTGTACCCTCCAATGTGCTCCTCTCCCACCTCACTGCTCTCGCCAGCATCAGTCTCCACAGCGTGCTGTGACGTCTCCTCCTCTCCCTCCATCATTGGCCAAATTCGGGCAACTATCTGGCTGGTAACAGCTCAATTTTGTTTGTCTATTTACTCTAAAGCTCGAAACTCTCCCTCCTTCCTCCCAAAGCAGCCACACCACACCCACACACGCCTTCAGTCCCTCTCAACGAACTCTCTATCTGTCTCCTCTTCTGCGCATGTCATGATGTACCTTGACCTCCTGAAGCACAGGAATTGAGCGTTGCCATACCGTTGCTAACGAACGCGACACTTTATGGCAGAAGTTCAGAGAGAGTTAACGCTACCGGCCATTTCATATCGCTCATGGGAACGCCCAATTTCAAAAATGGAGACTAGGTGCTTGAAGAATGGATGACAAGCCAGCGATCTGAAAACCCATTTTTACCGCCCATGCCAGAAATACCACCCATTTTTGGGTGATCTGCACAAAAGTGTCAAATCTAGCCCCATATTCCTTGATTTCCCTCGAGTCCAAAAATCTATCTATTTCAGCATTGAGTTTAAACAACAACGCAGCATCCATGGCCCTTTGGGGTAGAGAATTCCAAAGATTCACAACCCTCTGAGTGAAGAAATCCCTCCTCATCTCAGTGTTAAATTACTAACCCCTTATCCTGAGACTATGCCCCCTAGTTCCAGACTCTCCAGCCAACCTCTCAGCATCTATCCTGTCAATCCCCCTCAGAATCTTACATGTTTGCATGAGATCAGCTTTCATTCTTCTAAACTCCAGCGAGTATAGACCCATTCTGCACAATCTCTCATCATAGGACAGCCCTCTCATCCCAGGAATCAATCTAGGGAACCTTCATGCACCGCCTCCAAGGCAAGTATATCCTTCCTTAGATAAGGAGATCAAATCTGTGCACACACCAAGGCCCTGTACAATTGTAGCAAGACTTCATTACTCTTGTACTGAAACCCCCTTGCAATAAAGGCCAACAAGCCATTTGCCTTCCTTATCGCTGTACCTGCATGCTGGCTTTCTCTGTTTCTTACATGAGGAAAAGAAAGACTTGGATTCATATCGAGCCTTTCACAAACACCAGATGTCTCACAGCGGTTTACAGCCAGTGAAGTACTTTGTAAGTGTAGTCACTGTTGTAATGTGGGAAATGCAGCAGCCAATTTGCGCACAGCAAGCTCCCACAAACAGCAATGTGATAATGACCAAATCATCTGATTTTTGTTATGTTGATTGAGGGATAAATGTTGGCCAGGACACCGGGGAGAATTCCCCTGCTCTTCTTCGAAATAGTGCCATGGGATCTTTTACATCCACTTGAGAGAGCAGTCGGGGCCCTGGTTTAACATTTCATCTGAAAGATGGCACCTCCGACAGTGCAGCACTCACTCAGTACTGCACTGGACTGTCAGCTTAGATTTTTTGTGCTCACCCAACTCTTTCTGAACAACAACATTTAAAAGTTTTTCACCATTTAAAAAATATTGTGTTTCTATTCTTCCTACCAAAGTGAATAATCTCATATTTCCCTACATTAAACTCCATCTGCCACCTTGCTGCTTACTCACTTAATCTATCTATATCGCTTTGTGTTCTCACAGCTTGCTGTCCCACCTAGCTTTGTATTGTCACCAAACTTGGATACATTACACTCGGCCCCATCATCTCGGTCATTAATATAGATTGTACAAACAGTGGAAGGAGTGTACGACAAATCAAGCACCCCACCCACCCGTCCCTCCAACCACCATCTGCCCCTCCTGTGACAGGGACTGTGGATCCTGCATTGGTCTCATCAGTCACCTTAGAACTCATTTTAGTGTGGGAGCCAGTCATCCTCGACTCTGGAGGACTGCCTAAGAAGAAGATATAGCTGAGGCCCCAGCACTGATCCTTGCGGCACCCCAGTACTTACATCCTGCCAACCTGAAAAAGACACGTTTATCCTTACTCTCTGCTTTCAGTTTGTTAACCAATCCTCTATCTATACTAATACATTACCTCCAATCCCATTATCCCTTATCTTGTGTAATAACCTTTTGTGTGGCACCTTATCAAATGCATTTTGGAAATCTAAATATACTCCATCAACAGGTTCCCCTTTATCTGCCCCACTAGTTACATTCTCAAAAACTCTGATAAATTTGTCAAACACAATTTCCCTTTCATAAACTGTGTTGACTCTGCCTAATAATTTTATGATTTTCTGAGTGCCCGGATATCACTTCCTTAACAATGGATTCCAGCATTTTCCCGACGACTAACTGGCCTGTAGTTCCCTGTTTTCTATCTCCCTCCTTTCTTGAATAGCAGTGTTATATTTGCTCCCTTCCAATCCACTAGGACTGTCTAGAATCTAGGAAATGTTTGAAGGCCAAAACCATTGCATCCACTATCATTGCAGCCATCTCTTAGAACCCTAATATGTAGGCCGTCGGGTCCAGGGGATTTGTCGGCTTTTAGACTCATTCGATTCTCTAGTTCCTTTTCTCGATTTATATTATATGTTAAGTTCCTCACTCTCATTAGACCCTTGGTTCCCCACCATTTTTGTTATGCTTTTTGTGTCTTCTGCTGTGAAGACAGATATAAAATATTTGTTTAACATTTATGCCATTTGCTTGTTCCCCATTATAATTTCTCCTCTCTCCGCTTCTAAGGGACCAGCGCTTACTTTTGCTACTCTCTTCTTTTTTACATACTTGTAGAACCTCTTACAATCTGTTTTTATATTTTGTGCGAGTTTTCTCTCATATTCCATTTTTCCATCTTATCAATTATTTGATCATCCTTTGCTGGTTTTTGACACTCCCAATCCTCAGGCTTACTACTATTCTTTGCAACATTATAAGCTTCTTCTTTCAATCTAATGCTTTCCTTAACATGTTTAGTTAACCACAGATGGATCACTTTTGCCGTGGAGTTTTTGTTTCTCCATGGAATGTATTTTTGTTGAGAATTATGTAATATTTCTACCCTATCGGTTCAGATTGCTACAAATGTACAGGATATTGGTGAGGCCACACCTCGAGTACTGCTTACAGTTTTGGTCTCCGTATTTAAAGAAGGATGTACTTGTATTGGAGGCTGTTCAGAGAAGGTTCATTAGGTTGATTCCAGAGATGAGGGGTTTGAATTATGAGGAAATATTGAGTAGGTTGGACCTATACATATTGGAGTTCAGAAGAATGAGAGGTGATCTTATTGAAACGTATATGATAATCAGAGGGCTCGACAAGGCAGATGCAGAGAGGATATTTCCACTCATAGGGGAAACTAAAACTAGGGGATATAGTCTTAGAATAAGGGACCGCTCATTTAAAACTGAGATGAGGAGAAATTTCTTCTCTCAGAGGGTTGTAAATCTGTGGAATTATCTGCCCCAGAGTATTGTGGAGGCTAGATCATTGAATATAATTAAGGCGGAGATAGACAGATTTTTGTGCAATAAGGGAATAAAGGGTGATGGGGAGCGAACAGGGAAGTGGAGCTGAGTCCATAATCAGATCAGCCATGATCTTATTGAATGGTGGAGCAGGCTCCAGGGGCCGAATGGCCTACTCCAGCTCCTATTTCTTATGTTCTTATGTTCTTAAATTGCTGGCAGAGAGTGATGTTAGCTCCCAATCTCCTCTCGGACAAGGTGTCCTGGTTAGTAAGGAGCTGTCAAATCACTTGGTTTCAATCCTTAGCTTCAGATCTGCCATGAGTAGATTCAGTGGAGGTTGGATTCTCTCCCAGGTAGGGCACAGACTGAATATACATTTGTGTCTCAGTCACTGAGATTGGTTTCATTTATTAGCCCCGTTTGCAACACACTGACCCCTGACCCCAGCCATCGGGTAATTAGGCTGCGAGGATAAAATAGCAGCTTGGAGTGAATAGAAACGTTAAACTCTGTGCCTGGGACATTTACAGGAGCAATCTTTCTATCCCTGCATCCTCCGTCACCAAGGTATTAAACCGTCATCATTTCTGAATGTATGATCTGTCATCTGGGCATGTCAGGGCACTAGAGAGAGGAGAGAGCTTTGTTTCTGTGTCTACAAAGAACTTTATCATCCTCGGTGTACAAATCCTGACATCTGAAAACTTTCACTGAGAAATTTTGCATCGACTGCTGGGAAGGGAGAGGTTTTGGTCTCCGAGAGTCTGTTGAAAGGACATCCTGCAGAATCACCAAATCACATACAAGAAAGGAGAAAAAGAGAATAAGAGAACAAGAGAAAGAGAGAAGGAGAGAAAGAGAAAGAAAGAAACAAACAAACAAAAAAAGAAAGAAAAAAGAGAGAAAGGCCTCCTACTGTGCTGTGAGACTCTCTGAACATCGACTGCAGCCCTGATTAATTCCGTGTCTCCCAGAATTGCTGCTTTTAACAAGACCCTTCCTACAGCAATCCCACCCTCAAGGCTGCTGGGAATTACTGAATGGTCCCAATAACAGGATCCCAACTCAATGCCTATTTTGGAAGTCCAGGGTTTCAGCCAATCATCTGCAACTGGACAACTGACCAATCGGGTTCAATTCCCCAACACGGGTTTATTGTAAATAAATCATTGCCCAAACATCAGAAGTGGGGAATGTAATGGGTGAAGATAATGTTCCCGGAAGGAAAACAGTGTGTCTGTCGATCAATCAGAGCCTTTTTTCCATTTACAAGCTCACTCTGCCCATCTCTGGCCCTCGTTCTGTCCTCCTATTGAATTGTGTTTAAGTGGGAATTGGTTTTCAGCTTTTAATCTACAAATGAACATTCCCTCTCACACACGCTGAGGAGGCAATAATGTGCTGCGAGCTGATTGAGAAATGGATTGCCTTCTTTCTCGTTCCACATTACCCAGGATTTATATTGTGGAACAGTTCCCAATGGTTGTGGTGTTAATGAGCCTGGCTGAGGTGTGGATCTGCTTATCGGGCAGTGTTCTCTGAGACTTCAATAGTCTTTTGTGTGTCAGCCGTGGCTCAGTGCTTGCACACGAGCCCCTTTCACCACCTCACGATGTCCCAAAGCGCTTTTCAGCCAATGAAGTTACTGAATTAACCAGGAACAATTTACAGGGCTATGGGGAAAGAGCAGGGAATGGGACTAATTGGATCGCTCTTTCAAAGAGCCAGTTCAGGCACGATGGGCCGAATGGCCTCCTTCTGGGCTGTAAGATTCTATAATGCTTATCGAGACCTTTAAAAACGTGTATCAGATCATCTCTCAGAGAAACATAGAAAATAGGTGCAGGAGTAGGCCATTCAGCCCTTCGAGCCTGCACCATCATTCAATAAGATCATGGCTGATCATTTACCTCAGTACCCCTTTCCTGCTTTCTCTCGATAACCCTTGATCCCTTTAGTCGTATGGGCCATATCTAACTCCCTCTTGAATATATCCAATGAACTGGCATCAACAACTCTCTGCGGTAGAGAATTCCACAGGTGAACAACTCTCTGAGTGAAGAAGTTTCTCCTCATCTCGGCCCTAAATGGCTTACCCCTTATCCTTAGACTGTGACTCCTCGTTCTGGACTTCCCCAACATCGGGAACATTCTTCCTGCATCTAACCTGTCCAATCCTGTCAGAATTTTAAATGTTTCTATGAGATCCCTGCTCATTCTTCTAAACTCCAGTGAATACAGGCCCAGTCATCCAGTCACTCCTCATATGTCAGTCCTGCCATCCCGGGAATCAGTCTGGTGAACCTTCCCTGCACTCCCTCAAAAGCAAGAACATCCTTCCTCAGATTAGGAAACCAAAACTGAACACAAAATTCCAGGTGAGGCCTCAACAAGGCCCTGTCCAACTGCATTAAGTCCTCCCTGCTCCTATACTCAAATCCCCTAGCCTCCTGTATCTGCATGCCAAATTTCAATGACTGATGTACCATGACACCCAAGTCTCATTGCACCTCCGCTTTTCCTAATCTGCTGCCATTCAGATAATATTCTGTCTTCATGTTTTTGCCACCAAAGTGGATAACCTCACATTTATCCACATTATATTGCATCTGTTATGCAATTGCTCACTCAGCTAACCTGTTCAAGTCATCCTGCAGCCTCCTCACAGCTCACACTGCCACCCAGCTTAGTGTCATCGGCAAACGTCAAGATATTACACTCAATTCCTTCATGTAAATCATTGAAGTATATTGTAAATAACTGAGATCTCAGCACTGAGTCCAGCAGCATCCTACTAGTCACTGCCTGCCATTCTGAGAAGAATCCATTTATCCCAACTCTCTGCTTCCTGTCTGCCAACCAGTTCTCTATCCATGTCAATACATTACCCCCAATACCATGTGCTTTAATTTTGCACACCAATCTCTTGTGTGGGACCTTGTCAAAAGCCTTTTGAAAGTCCAAATACACCACATTCACTGGTTCTCCCTTGTCCACTCTACTTACATCCTCAAAAAATTCTAGAAGATTTGTCAAGTATGATTTCCCTTTCATAAATTCATGGTGACTTGGACCGATCCTGTCACTAATTTCCAAATGCACTGCTATTACATCTTTAATAATTGATTCCAACATTTTCCCCACGACCGATGTCAGGCTAACTGGTCTATAATTCCCTGTTTTCTCTCTCCCTCCTTTTTTAAAAAGTGGTGCTACATTAGCTACCCTCCAGTCCATAGGAACTGATCCAGAGTCTATAGACTGTTGGAAAATGATCACCAATGCATCCACTATTTCAGTCTGATTCTCTCCAGTGAAAGTAAATTCTTCCCAATTTAAAATATCACCTTCAGTATTTTTCATTCATCAATCAATTTTATGATATACAGAAGAATAAAATGTGGGTAAATCTCACCGGGTGTCACCTTTCACGAGCAGGAATGGAGATGAATGATATCGGGATGAGGAACTGCTCATTGTGTGTCTCTGTCTCTCACTGGGAGAACGAGCTGCTCATTGTGTGTCTCTGTCTCTCACTGGGAGAACGAGCTGCTCATTGTGTGTCTCTGACTCTCACTGGGAGAACGAGCTGCTCATTGTGTGTCTCTGTCTCTCACTGGGAGAATGAGCAGCTCATTGTGTGTCTCTGTCTCTCACTGGGAGAACGAGCTGCTCATTGTGTGTCTCTGTCTCTCACTGGGAGAATGAGCTACTCATTGTGTGTCTCTGTCTCTCACTGGGAGAACGAGCTGCTCATTGTGTGTCTCTGTCTCTCACTGGGAGAACGAGCTGCTCATTGTGTGTCTCTGTCTCTCACTGGGAGAATGAGCTACTCATTGTGTGTCTCTGTCTCTCACTGGGAGAACGAGCTGCTCATTGTGTGTCTCTGTCTCTCACTGGGAGAATGAGCTACTCATTGTGTGTCTCTGTCTCTCACTGGGAGAATGAGCTACTCATTGTGTGTCTCCGTCTCTCACTGGGAGAACGAGCTGCTCATTGTCTGTCTCTGTCTCTCACTGGGAGAACGAGCTGCTCATTGTGTGTCTCTGACTCTCACTGGGAGAACGAGCTGCTCATTGTCTGTCTCTGACTCTCACTGGGTGAAGGACCTACATTATTTATCGGATGCCTGGCTCTTGCTGAGAGTCACATTGAACTTGATTCAGATATTTTACAAAGCATTGATAATACTACAGCAATAGAATGCTTCATTCAATATCATTTAAATACTGAATAATCGGCCTGAAATTGTGCCCCAGAACTAAACAAAGAGGAAAGAATTCATTAGAACAGAAAAGTAATGAGGTTAGAATCATAGAATAATACAGCCCAGAAGGAGGCCATTCAGCCCATCGTGCCTGTGCCGGCTCTTTGAAACTGCGATCCAAAAAGTCTCACCTGCTTGTTCTCCGTAACCCTATAAATTCTCTCCTCTTCAAGTATTTATCCAATTCCCTTTCGAAAATTACTTTTGAATCTGCTTCCACCGCCCTTTCACGCAGATCATAAAAACTCACTACGTACAAAATGTTTCTTCATCTCCCCTCTGGCTCTTTTGCCAATTACCTTCAATCTGTGTCCACTGGTTACCGACCCTCCTGCCACTGGAGTGCTGCACTGTCAGAGGGGCAGTACGAAGGGAGTGCTGCACTGTCGGAGGGGCAGTACTGAGGGAGCACTGCACTGTCGGAGGGGCAGTACTGAGGGAGCACTGTACTGTCAGAGGGGCAGTACTGAGGGAATGCTGCACTGTCGGACAGGCAGTACTGAGGGAGTGCTGCACTGTAGGAGGGGCAGTACTGAGGGAGTGCTGCACTGTAGGAGGGGAAGTACTGAGGGAGTGCTGCACTGTAGGAGGGGCAGTACTGAGGGAGTGCTGCACTGTCAGAGGGGCAGTACTGAGGGAGTGCTGCACTGTCAGAGGGGCAGTACTGAGTGAGTGCTGCAATGTCGGAGGTACTGTGTTTTGGATAGGAGGCAGTGGATCTGGTCGAGATCTGAGTGGGAGCAGAGCGAGAGCGGCAGTGGCGATAAAATGAGCGCGGAGTGCAGGCTGAGCTGGGAGCAATTCAACAGATGCAGGATTCGAAAGTAAAGTCAGAGTAAAAAATGTGATGTCGGCACAAGGGAAGGAGCTGATTGGTGGGTAGCTGGTGAGAGTTTTTTTTAAGTTTTAAGTTTATTTCTGTTAAGTTAGTTCTTAGTCTATTAAATATAGGCAGGCAGGGCAACTCAGTCCGGTGGGGTGCACATCCTGGGCCATGTGGGAAGTTCTGGAAGCTTCTCATGGCCTGGACGACCACATGTGCAGGAAGTGTCACCAACTACGGCAGCTCGAGATCCGGGTTTTGGAGCTGGAGCGGCAGCTGGAGTCACTGCGGTGCATCACCGAGGCTGAGAACTTCGTGGATAGAACGTTTCGAGAGGTGGCCTCCCCGCAGCTTAAGAGTGTGCAGGCAGAGAGGAAGTGGGTGACTGCCAGTCAGAAGAGGAGGACCAGGCAGGTAGGGCAGGAGTCCCCTGAGTGCATCTCGCTCTCCAACCAGTATTCTGTTCTGGGTATTGGTGGGGACGATAGTTCCTCTGGGATGTGCAGCCAGAGCCAAGTCCATGGCACCACGGGTGGCTCAGCTGCACAGAGGGAAGGAAGAAGAGTAGAAGAGCAACAGTGATAGGGGCTTCGATAGTTAGGGGAGCAGACAGGCGTTTCTGCAGCCACAGACGTGACTCCAGGATGGTATGTTGCCTCCCTGTTGCCAGAGTCAAGGATGTCACCGAGCGGCTGCAGGGCATTATGGGGGAGATGGTGAACAGCCAGAGGTCGTGGTTCATATCAATACCAATGATATAGGTAGAAAGCAGGATGAAGTCCTGCAGGCAGAGTTTAGGGAACTAGGAAAGAGATTAAAGAGCAGGACCTCAAAAGTAGTAATCTCCAGCTTACTCCTGGTACCATGTGCAAGTGAGTACAGAAATCGGAACATAGAGAAGATGTATACATGGCTGGAGAGATGGTGCAGGTGGAAGGGCTTTAGATTTCTGAGGCATTGGGACCGTTTCTGGGGGAGGTGGAAACTGTACAAGCCGGCCGGGTTGAACCTTAAAAACCGGGACCAATATCCTAGAGGGGAGGTTTCCAAGTGCTGTTTGTGAGGGTTACATTAGCTTGGCAGGGGAATGGGAACCTGAGAATAGATCCAGAAGGCAAAGAAGCAAAGCTGAAATTGGAAAGCAAAAAAGTAGAAAGTGAATTTGGAAGACAGACGAAACAAGGGCTAGAAAATAGACAACAAGGGAGCTTGGCAGTGCTAAATGGTTTATACTTCAAAGCAAGGCGTCTCGGGAATAAGGCAGGTGAGCAGAGAGCACAGATAGACAGTTGGGAGTACGATATTATAGCTATTATTGAGGCATGGCTGAAAGAAGGGCAGGTGTGGCAGCTCAACATTCCTGGTTACAGGGTTATCAGATGGGATAGAGAGGAGGGTAAAAAAAAAGGGATCACATTATTGAATAAAGAAACAATTACAGCTGTGAGGAGGGATGATATGTTGGAAGGATTAACAAATGAGGCCATATGGTTTGAATTGAAGAACAAAAAATGGGCGATCAGACTGCTGGGAGTGTACTATAGACCCCCAACCAGTCAGAGAGAGATAGAAGAGCAAATATGAAGGCAAATTTCTGAGTGCAAAAACTATAGGGCAGTAATAGTAGGGGATGTCAACTACTCGAATGTTAACTGGGATAAAATTAGTGTGAATGGAATAGAGTGTGCGGAATTCCTAAAATGAATTCAGCAGAACTTTTTTAGCCAGTATGTAACAAGCCCAACAAGGGAGGGGGCGGTTCATAAGAACATAATAAATAGGAGCAGGATTTGGCCATTGGCCCCTCGAGCCTGCTCCACCATTTAATAAGATCATGCTTTTTGTGGTATATATCAATGACTTAGACTTGAATGTAGGGGGTATGATGAAGAAGTTTGCAGATGATACTAAATTTGCTGTGTGATTGATAATGAAGAAGAAAGCTGTAGACTGCAGGACGATATCAATCAACTGGTCAGGTGGGCAGAACAGTGGCAAATGGAATTCAATCCAGAGAAGTGTGAGATAATGCATTTGAGGAGGGCTGACAAGGCAAGGGAATACACATTAAATAGTAGGCCACTGAAAAGTGCAGAGGAACAAAGGGACCTTGGAGTTCAGGTCCACATATCCCTGAAGGTAGCAGGCCAGGTAGATAAGGTGGTTAAGAAGGCATACGGAGCACTTGCTTTTACTAGCCAAGACATAGAATACAAGAGCAGGGAGGTTTTGCTTGAACTGTATAAAACACTAGTTGGGCCACAGCTAGAGTATTGTATGCCGTTCTGGTCACCACATTACAGGAAAGATGTGATTGCACGAGAGAGGGTACATGCAATATTCATGAGGATGTTGCCTGGACTGGAGAATTTTAGTTATGAGGAAAGATTGGATAGGCTGGGTTTATTTTCTTTGGAACAGAGGAGGCTGAGTGGAAACCTTATTAAGGTGTTTAAAATTTGAGGGGCCTGGATAAAGTGTATAGGAAGGATAGATTTCCCTTAGCAGCAGGGTCAACAACCAGGGGACGTAGATTTAAAGTAATTGGTAGGCGGTTCAGAGGACATCTGAGGGGAAATGTCTTCAATGCGAGGGTGGTGGGTGTCTGGGTGAAGATAGAGGGTAGAATGTTGGACTTTATTGCAAGGGGGATGGAGTATAAAAGTAGGGAAGTCCTGCTCCAACTGTACGGGGCATTGGTAAGGCCACACCTGGAGTACTGCATGCAGTTTTGGTCTCAGTATTTAAAGGAAGGATATACTTGCATTGGAGGCAGTTCAGACAAGGTTCACGAGATGGATTCCTGAGACGAACGGGTTGTCATATGAAGAAAGATTGAGCAGGTTGGGCGTATAGTCATTGGAGTTTAGTCGACTGAGAGGTGATCTTACTGAAACATCTAAGATTCTGAGGGGGCTTGACAGAGTAGATATTTTCCCAAGTGGGAGAATCTAGAACTAGGGGGCATAGATTCAGAATAAGGGGACGCCCATTTAAAATGGAAATGAAGAGGAATTTCTTCTCTCAGAGGGTTGTGAATCTTTGGAATTGTCTACCTCAGAGAGCTGTGGAGGCTGAGTCACTGAATGTATTTAAGGTGGAGTTAGAGAGATTTTTGAATGATAAGGGAGTCAAGGGGTTATGGGGATTGGGCAGGGAAGTGGAGTTGAGGCCTGGATCAGATCAGCCATGATCTTATTGAATGCAGAGCAGGCTCGAGGGGCCAAATGGCCTACTCCAGCTCCTATTTCTTATTTTCTTATGTTCTTATGTCTGGAATTCACTGCATGAAAGGGTGGTAGAGGCAGAAATGCTCACGACATTTAAAAAGTGCTTGATGTGCACTTGAAGTGTCGTAATCTACAGATCTACGGACTAAGAGATGGAAAGTGAGATTAAGCTGGATGCTCTTTGTCGGCTGACACAGACACGGTGGGTTTAATTGGCCTCCTTCCGTGCTGTAACTTTTTATAATTCTATGATTAAACCAAGGTTTCATCTCAGTTGAATGTAAAAAAATCCCATGGCACTGTTTCAAAGAAAAGCGGGGTAACTCTCCCAGCTGTCCTGGTAAATATTTATCCCTCAAGCAGCAGTGATGAGGCATGTTTTCTGGCCATTATCACATTGCTGTTTGTCTGATCTTGTTGTGCTCAAATTGGCTGCCGTGTGTCTACATTGCACTAAAGACAACACTTTATATGTACTTCATTATCTGTAATGTACTTTGGGATGTCCTGAGGGAGTGAAAGGCACTGTAAGATTGCAAATGTTTTATTCCAATTTGAGTGGAATTAATTCCTTGTAACTGGGAGGAGAATATTTAATTACCAGACTCATTAAAGCAACACTGACCTCACCAGATTGGAGTTGAGTCAACACACACTGTGCACAGCAGACAAACTCCCCGTAACCCATTCTCTGCGAAGCTCAGAAACCGATGAAATGCAGAACAATCTCAAATCAAATCAAGTCTTCACTTCAGGGCAATGGCTGGAAATCAGACATCTCACTGGAGAAAATCTCTGCTGGTTCAACAGAGGCGACGGGTCTAATTATACATCGAGCGGGGAATAAGAGTGTTGGCAGATTGTGAGCTCCTTCTGTTCCTCTGGGCACTTGAGGGATAATTAGAGGGACAGGCTCCAATCAGGGAGATTATCAGGATGTCTCTGGCATCACAATCTGAGCTAAACGGTGTGACCGCAACAAGAAATTACTGGAGAATCAGCATCTGTATCAAACTTGACTGGACCCAGATTGTTCACACCCAGGACATGGACATCCCATAATTCCCAGGTACAACACCACCATATTCCCCAGGTATAACATCACCATATTCCCCAGGTATCACATCACCATATTCCCCAGGTATAATATCACCATAATCCCCAGGTATAACATCACCAGATTCCAATGGTGCAATCCTGCGGCACTCCCTCCGTACTGCCCCTCCAACAATGCAGCACTCCCTCAGTACTGCCCCTCCGACAGTGCAGCGTTCCCTCAATATTGCGCTGAGAGTGTCAGCCTGGATTTTGTGTCAAGTCTCTGGTGGGGGTCTTGAACCCACGACCTTCTGACTCAGAGGTGAGAGTGCCGCCCAATGAGCCACGGCTGACACACAATGCACTGAAACTAGACACAGCCCATAATATAGAGTGCGATGTGGTTTATGGTGCACACTCTCAGGGATGAGGATGTGTGAGTGAATGATTCACACAATGAATTATGTGTTTATGAAGGGTCGGGTTTGGAGTTTTCATGAAGCCGGGTGATTAGGGATGAATCGATGAGCTGTGGTTCAGTTTGTGACACTTGCTCCAAGACTGGGAATGAGGACGTGCAGAATAACTGGAATATCACTAATATTACGTGTCTGCACCTTCTCCCAGTGAGGATCAGGAATCAGCTCCGGGACATTTGCTCTCATTTATGGGGAGACAAACTCGGGGACTGGGCTGGATTTTTGCTTCAATTCCATCGACACAATCCTCTTCCCAATGTGTTGGGAGCAGCTGTTTCCAGATTTGTTCCTGCGCTGTCCTGGGATGGTGTGTGTGTTGACTGTGACAGAAGATGTCCCTCCTTGTCTGCTGTGTAACCAGGATGAAAAGATTCAGGAGCTTCCCCGGGGACAGTCGGGGGATTTCAGGAGCCTTTTACTGAAATATTAAAGGGGAAGCAGACTTGGAACCTGCCCCGTGAGTGGATGGAGTGAGGGAGCGAGAGAAAGAGATGGGGAAGGGCTGAGGAGGGGAGGAGGGGAGAGTGGCCAAATGAAGATGTGAAGCTAAGTTTGTGAATTGCTCGCTGATCGAGGCAGGCGGGCGAGAGGAGTGGAAGAAAATCTTCTTGACATCTGTGTGTTGTTGGGAGTAAAGTGCAAGCCCATCAGTTACGGGGTGTGAGTCACCAGGGAGCTGCTGTCAGAGTGAGGTTGGAACACTGATGACCTGATATTGATGTTTCTGTCTGCTGGGCAGGTAATGAAGGAAGGGAAATATTCTTCCTGCTCTTTTCACTCTTCGATAGTACGCGGCCCACTAATTACTGGGAGGCTTGCCAACCCAATGTGATGGGATTTGCATTTTGGAAATGTGAAGCCTGTCATCCTGCCCGTGCCCTTTGAACTACGAACTCTTGGGACAGATTCCGACCTGCCCTGATTGCAGCTGGATCGAAAAAATATCAACCCATTTCCTGCCTCCATCCTGATCACTGGGCCCTCCCTGTATCTCATAGAGTCATAGAATCAGACAGCAGAGAAGGAGGCCATTCGGCCCATCGTGCCTGTGCCGGCTCTTTGAAAGAGCGATTCAATTAGTCCCACTCCCGCCCTTTCCCCACAGACCTGCAAACTTCTCCTTTTCAGGTATTTATCCAGATCACTTTTGAAAGTTACTGTTGAATCTGCTCCCACCGCCCTTTCCGGCAGCGCATTCCGGATCACAACAACTCACTGCGTAAAAAATAAATCTCCCCTTCACCTTCTCTGCTCTAAGGAGAACAATCCCAGCTTCTCCAGTCTCTCCACATAACTGAATCCCGCATCTCTTCACACTTTATCTTCATGTTTTCCAATCGGTTCAGGAAGCAGTGACCAGAACGATATAAAGTTCCCGACTCGGGCTGTGTTATTGATACATTCTCAGAATGTGTGCGTCACTGACAGGGTCTTCATTGGCTGTGAAGCACTTTGGGACATCCTGAGGTCGTGAAAGGTGCTATAGAAATACAAGTTCTTTCATTTCTGTAGAATCGGTGGGAATAAAACAGGATTTATTTTACCATTCAGAGCGCGAGTTGATTTGTGAGATATTATCAGTGTTTGACACTCTGTGTAATGTTTCTGTCAGTCTTGTCTTTAACATCACTGAACCGTTATTACTCTGCACAGATCCCAGCTCGATCTGGAATCTCCATCAGCTGTAGTGACAGCACAGTCCCAGACTGTCTGTGGGTGTCACTGATCTCCATGTCTGTCCCTTGCCCAACACCAGGGCACCCTGAGATCACCCAGCTCCCCGCCCCTCTCCCTCCATCAGCCAGCTCCCCACCACCCCCCCATCACCCAGCTCCCCATCCCCCCACCATCATCCAGCTCCCCGCCCCTCTCCCCCATCACTCAGCTCCCCACCCCTCTCCCTCCATCACCCAGCTCCCCACCCCACCCCCCGCATCACCCAGCTCCCCACCCCCCACCATCACCCAGCTCCCCGCCCTCTCCCCCCATCACCCAGCTCACCAACCCTCTCCCGCACATCACCCAGCTCGCCACCCCTCTCACCCCTCTCACCCCATCACCCAGCTCCCCGCCCCTCTCCCCCATCACCCAGCCCCCCGCCCCTCTCCACCCATCTCCCAGCTCCCCGGCCCTCTGACCCCATCACCCAGCCCCCCGCCCCTCTCCCCCCATGATCCAGCTCCCCGGCCCTCTGCCCGCATCACCCAGCTCCCCGGCCCTCTCACCCCATCACCCAGCCCCCCAGCCCTCTCCCCCCATCACCCAGCTCCCCGGCCCTCTCACCCCATCACCCAGCCCCCCGCCCCTCTCCCCCCATCACCTAGCTCCCTGCCCCTCTCCCCCATCACCCAGCTCCCTGCCCCTCTCCCCCATCACCCAGCCCCCCCGCCCCTCTCCCCCATCACCCAGCTCCCTGCCCCTCTCCCCCATCACCCAGCTCCCCACCCCTCTCCCCCCATCACCCAGCTCACTGCCCCTCTCCCCCATCACCCAGCTCCCCACCCCTCTCCCCCCATCACCCAGCTCCCCACCCCTCTCCCCCAATCACCCAGCTCCCCACCCCCCTCTCCCCCCCATCACCATCTCTGTGTCTGCCCCTCTCCCCCCCCATCACCAGCTCCCTCCTCACTGATTCCCCACAGACGTCGGCCACTCTTTAGTGAACCAGAGCTGGGCTTTCAACAATAAAACTGTGATCAACAACAACGACAACTTGCAATTATATAGCGCCTTTCACAGAGTAAAATGGTGCTCCACAGGAGCTTAAATCAGACACAATCTGACATCGAGCCACATAAGGCAGTATTAGGACAGGTGACCAAAAGCTTGGCCCAGGAATTAGGTTTGAAGGAGCCTCTTAAAGAAGGAGATGGAGGTGGAGAGGCAGAGCGGTTTCGGGGGGGAATCCAGAGCTTAGGGCCCAGGCAGCTGAAGGCACGGCCGCCAATGGTGGGTGATGAAAGTAGTGGGATGAGCAGGAGGCCAGACAGGTGCCACTGATCTCAGGTAGCGTCGAACTGAGCCGTTCACAACAGAACCCCCGGGAGAAATGGGTCTCTCGCTAAAAATTTACATTGTCGGGGGACCAATTTCAGGCCCAGATTCAGGAACATAGGATTTGTTAAACAGACCCAGGTCCATCGAGTTCACCTTCTACCATCCTGGTAGTCACATGATCCAATGATAATGGAGTTATTGACCAATCACAGCGATCGATCTCAATCAATGAGTCTACAACTGACCCAGACATGGTGAAGGAAAACTCCGGGGTGGAGAGCTTTGGGAACCATAGGCCCAAAGTCACCTGTTACCCCCGAGCTCGCTACACTCACCACAAGGCACGTCCCAAATTACTCAGACACTGGAGCACACAATGTGATTTTCTGGGGGAAGTCTATCTCATTTACCTTTGAATGAATCAATACTAACTGCTCCCACTGTCTCCCTAGGGAGCCTGTTCCATAGACTGAACACTCACTCACTGAAATATTATTTCCCCAGATTAGTTTTGAATTTGCCCTTCAAGCGCAGGCCGTGTCCTCTGGGTCTACTGTTCTGGACAAGGTGAGACAGCTGGTCACGGTTGACATTATCCAGTCCCTTTAGAATGCTAAAAACAGCGAGTGTGAAAGTCACAACAGCCCAGACCTTGGAACACACACAAGACCCAGGATGTTCAGTGTGAGCAACACTGCGATCAGATCCAACCAAATCAAAGCTCCAGGATGAAACAAGCAAAGTGCCGTGGGAACAGGAGGGAAATTAGCGGAGTGAGAATCTGTGGAGCAGCGAGAGAGACATTTGGAAATGTTGGGTCCGTCCCGAGTACTGGGGCAGTAGGAAATGTCCCACTCTGCAAATTACTAAACAATCAGTCCAAGGATGAGTAAAGTGAAATGATTGGAGAGTCAAGTGGAAACAATTCCACTTTATTAACATTTAAACAGGCGACGTCAGGCCCAGATATAAATAATGAATAAAGTGTGTGCAGAATGACGGGTGTGTTTGACCTTCAGATCAGCGCTACACTCTCTGAGGATTTCTCTCAAACCTTTCACTAGAGCTTCCAATCGCCAATTTTTTGCCCTGCTCAGGACGCAGAGCCTGAAATCACAACAGGGAGAGTTTGTGAGAAATGACCAACATGTTCAGCTGAGAAACAAATACCTTGCATTTCTATAGCGCCTTTCACCACCTCAGGACGTCCCAAAGTGCTTCACAGCCAATGTCGTATTTTTGGAATGTAGTCACTGTTGTAATTTAAGAAATGCAGTTGCAAATTTGTGCACAGTAAGCTCCCAGAAACAGCAATGTGATATTGACCAGATAATCTGTTTTACTGATATTGGTTTGGGGAAAAATATTGGCCCAGGACATAAGGGAGAACTTCCCTGCTCTTCTCCCAAATAGTCCCATGCGATCTTTTACGTTTACCGGGGTCTCGGTTTCACATCTCATCTGAAAGACGGTATCTCCGACAGTGCAGTGCTCTGTCATAGGAACATAGGAACAATCGGAGGCCATTCAGCCCCTTGAACCTGCTCTGGTTTTCAATGAGATCATGGCTGATCTGTATCCTAACCCCATTTACCTGCCTTGGCTCCATATCCCTTAATACTTTGGTATTGCAAAAATCTATTGACTCAGGTTTAACATTATTAATTGAGCGAGCAACTACAGCTTTCTGTGGGAGAGTTCCACACTTCTACCACCCTTTGCATGAAGCAGTGTTTCCTAACTTCTCTCCCGAATGGCATGGCTCTGACTCAGTATTGCACTGGGAGTGTCAGCCTGGAATATGGGCTCAATAAAAATCTGGGATCAGAAAAGTTGACCATGAAGCTGTTGGGTTGTGGAAAAACCCATTAATCTTCTCCCAATGACCCGTTAATCTTCTCTCAATGACCATCAATCTTCTCTCAATAACCATCAATCTTCTCCCAATGACCAGCAATCTTCTCTCAATGACCATCAATCTTCTCCCAATGATGATCAATCTTCCCTCAATGACTATCAATCTTCTCTCGATGGCCCATCAATATTCTCTCAATGACCCATCAATCTTCTCTCAATGACCTATCAATCTTCTCTCAATGACCATCAATCTTCTCTCAATTACCATCAATCTTTCCTCAATGACCCATCAATCTTCTCTCAATGAACATCAATCTTCCCTCAATGACTATCAATCTTCTCTCAATGACCATCAATCTTCCCTCAATGACCATCAATCTTCCCTCAATAACCATCAACATTCTCTCAATGACTATCAATCTTCTCCCAATGATGATCAAAGTGTAATAAAAAGGCAAGCATGAAAGCTCGGTGCATCAATGCAAGGAGTATTCGGAACCCAGGAGAGGGCTCTGGGCTCGTTAGATTGGGTGAGAACTCAGATGAACAGGACCCCAAGAAAGAATGCAAAAGGCAGGATGCAACAGAGCAGAGTAGCACTGGGGTAAGTGTAAACCACAAGGTGACAGGAAGGGACAACATGTATGAATATAAAGGGGCTGCAGGAGGGGTCAAAACTAAAAATCATGGTTTAAAAACTAGTATTAAAACACTCTACCTAAACGCACGCAGCATTCGAAATAAAGTAAATGAGTTGACGGCACAAATCATTACAAATGGGTATGATTTGGTGGCCATTACAGAAACGTGGTTGCAGGGGGGCCAAGACTGGGAATTAAACATACAGGGGTATCTGACAATTCGGACAGATAGACATGAAGGGAAAGGAGGTGGGGTAGCTCTGTTAATAAAGGATGATATCAGGGCAGTTGTGAGAGATGATATTGGCTCTAATGAACAAAATGTTGAATCATTGTGGGTGGAGATTAGAGATAGTAAGGGGAAAAAGTCACTGGTGGGCATAGTTTATAGGCCCCCAAATAATAACTTCACGGTGGGGCGGATAATAATCAAGGGAATAATGGAATTATGTGAAAAAGGAACGGAAGTAATCATGGGTGATTTTAACCTACATATCGATTGGTCAAATCAAATCGCATGGGATAGCCTTGAGGAGGAATTCATAGAATGCATACGGGATTGTTTCTTAGAACAGTATGTTACAGAGCCTACAAGGGAGCAAGCTATCTTAGATCTGGTCCTGTGTAATGAGACAGGAACAATAAACGATCTCCTAGTAAAAGATCCACTCGGAATGAGTGATCACAGTATGATTGAATTTGTAATACAGATTGAGGGTGAGGAAGTCGTGTCTCAAACGAGCATACTATGCTTAAACAAAGGGGACTACAGTGGGATGAGGGCAGAGTTGGCTAAAGTAGACTGGAAACAAAGACTAAACAGTGGCACAATTGAGGAACAGTGGAGGACTTTTAAGGAGCTCTTTCATGCAAAAATATATTCCAGTGAAAAAGAAGGGCAGTAAGAGAAGGGTTAACCAGCCGTGGATAACCAAGGAAATAAGGGAGAGTATCAAATTAAAAACCAATGCGTATAAGGTGGCCAAGGTTAGTGGGAAACTAAAAGATTGGGAAAATTATAAATGACAGCAAAGAATGATTAAGAAAGCAATAAAGAAAGGAAAGATAGATTACGAAAGTAAACTGGCGCAAAACATAAAAACAAATCGTAAAAGCTTTTACCGATATATAAAACGGAAAACAGTGACTAAAGTAAATGTTGGTTCCTTAGAAGATGAGAAGGGGGATTTAATAATGGGAAATGTGGAAATGGCAGAGATTTTAAACAATTATTTTGCTTCGGTCTTCACAGTGCAAGACACAAAAACCATGCCAAAAATTGCTGGTCACAGAAATGTGAGAAGGGAGGACCTTGAGATAACACTATCACGAGGCGGGTAGTGCTGGATAGGCTAATGGGACTCAAGGTAGACAAGTCCCCTGGTCCAGATGAAATGCATCCCAGGGTATTAAAAGAGATGGCGGAAGTTATAGTAGATGCATTCGTTATAATCTACCAAAATTCTCTCGACTCTGAGGAGGTACCAGCGGATTGGAAAGCAGCTAATGTAATGCCTCTGTTTAAAAAAGGGGACAGACAAAAGGCAGGTAACAATAGGCCGGTTAGTTTAACATCTGTAGTGGGGAAAATGCTTGAAGCTTTCATTAAGGAAGAAATAGTGGGACATCTCAATAGGAATAGTGCAATCAAGCCTACACAACATGGATTCATGAAAGGGAAATCATGTTTAACTAATTTACTGGAATTCTTTGAGGATATAATGAGCATGGTGGATAGGGTGTACTGATAGATGTGGTGCATTTAGATTTCCAAAAGGCATTCGATAAGGTGCCACACAAAAGGTTACTGCAGAAGATAAAGGTACGTGGAGTCAGAGAAAATGTATTAGCACGGATCGAGAATTGGCTGGCTAACAGAAAGCAGAGAGTTGGAATAAATGGGTCCTTTTTGGGTTGGAAATCGGTGGGTTAGTGGTGTGCCACAGGGATCAGTGCTGGGACCACAACTGTTTAAAATATACATAGATAACCTGGAAGAGGAGACAGAGTGAAGTATAACAAAATTTGCAGATGAGACAAAGTTTAGCAGGAAAGTGAGTTGTGTAGAGGACACAGAGAGGCTGCAAAGAGATTTAGATAGGTTAAGCGAATGGGCTAAGGTTTGGCAGATGGAATACAATGTCGGAAAATGTGAGGTCATCCACTATGGAAAAAATAAACAGTAAAAGGGAATATTATTTGAATGGGGAGAAATTACAACATGCTGCGGTGCAGAGGGACCTGGGGGTCCTTGTGCATGAAACTCTTTTTGGAGTTTATCTGCAAAACAAAACACATTAAGCTGTGTCACCTGACCTGGGTGACACACCAGACATTTACAAGGCCCTTTTTTTCCTTTTTTTTGTTTTTTTTTTGTTTTTTTTGGGGTTTTTTTGTGTTTTTTTTTGGGCACTAAAATCAAATTTTTCCTTTTTCCAGTGCCCCCTATAAAGGAGAGGGGGACACTAAAAGCACCAGCAATTAAAACAAATTAAACTTTAAAACGTAAAATCAAATTAAAATTTGGTTGCCGGGCGTGATGATGCACTCCAGTCCCTCCGGTGCCCACCTCTCGCGGAAGGCCGCGAGCGTACCGGTGGACACCGCGTGCTCCATCTCCAAGGACACCCTGGACCGGATGTAAGAGCGGAAGAGAGGCAGGCAGTCAGGTTGAACGACCCCCTCGACCGCCCGCTGCCTGGACCGGCTGATGGCACCCTTGGCCGTGCCCAGGAGCAGTCCTACGAGGAGGCCCTCGGACCTACCCGCTCCCCTCCGCACAGGGTGCCCAAAGATCAGGAGAGTGGGACTGAAGTGCAGCCAGAATTTCAGGAGCAGCCCCTTCAAATAATGGAACAGGGGCTGCAACCTTGTGCACTCAATAAAAACATGGAACACGGACTCCTCCAGACCGCAGAAATTGCAGGCGGCCTGGGAGTCCGTGAACCGGCTTAAAAATTTGTTGCACGGCACTGCTCCGTGCAGCACCCTCCAGGCCAAGTCCCCGATGAATAGTGGGAGGAACCCTGCGTAGAGTGCCTTCCATCGGGGACCCCCGCCTCCTCCGGACGGCAAGATGGTACGCCATGGCGTGTCCGGACGGCCGGCGAGGATGGCAAAGTTGAGGGTGTGCAGGAGCAGCCCGTACAGGAAACCCCTCCGCGCGGAACTGAAAGGCACGGAGGGGATTTCCCCGAGGCGGCTCAAGTTGTGAGGCGCCGGCCCCCGAGAGAGGTTCCGGGGTTTGGCACCGATGAGGAATTCCGTCCGGACGGGGGTCAGTTCGGAAGGGATCTCCCCACGTGCTTGAGCCTCCTCGATGCACCTAACGGAGTCAGGGCCCAGAGCTGTTTTTAGCGACTCGATGGCATCGGCCGCGTGGCAGACGTTGGCAGAGTTTAGGCGCCGCGCCAGCGTGTCTGGCGCCATCCAGCCCGCTCTTCCGCCATCGAGCAGGTCCCTGACCCTGGTCACCTCACCAGCCACAGCCCTCTCTTCCGACCGCCACATGAAACCTCGGCCGTGGAGGTACGGATTCTCGAGCAGCGGCTCCTGCAGGACGGCCGCCACTCCAGCCGGCGGAGAGCTGCGCTTGGTGGAGACTTTGTTCCAGACCCTGATGAGTTCCCTGTAAAAGACAGGCAGCTCCCGGAGGGCGGTCCTGGCACCCCCCAAGTTCACAAACAGGAGCTGCGTGTCATAATTGAGGTCGAGCTGCTGGCGGAAGAAATACCTCGCCAGAGCGCACCACCTAGGAGGGGGCTCGACGTAAAGGTATCTCTGCAGGGTCTGAAGACGGAAAGTCGCGAGCTGGGCGCTGACGCACACCAACGACTGACCGCCCTCCTCAAGCGGGAGACTCAAGACCGCGGCAGAGACCCAGTGCTTCCTGTTGTTCCAGAAGAAGTCCACCAGCTTCTTCTGTATCTTGGCGACAAATGCAGGGGGAGGGGTCAAAGTGACCAGCCGGTACCACAACATTGCGGCCACCAGTTGGTTTATGACTAGCGCTCGACCCCTGTAGGACAGCACTCAGAGCAGTCCTGTCCAGCGCCCTAGGCGAGCGGCGACCTTGGCCTCCAGCTCCTGCCAGTTCGCCGGCCAGGCTCCCTCGTCGGGGCTAAGGTAGACTCCCAGATAGAGGAGATGGGTCGTGCTCCAGGCAAAAGGCCTGAGCTCCTCCGGCAGGGAGTCCACCCGCCACTGACCCACCAGGAGTCCGGAACATTTCTCCCAGTTGATCCTGGCGGAGGACGCGGCCGAGTAAATCTCATGGCACTCACGCATCCTCCGCAGGTCAGCGGGATCCTCTACCGCGAGGAGCACGTCATCGGCGTAAGCCGAGAGGACGACCTCCACGCCCGGCCCTTGCAGAGCCAGTCCCGTCAACCTCGTCCGCAAGAGGCGCAGGAAAGGCTCCACGCAAACGGCGTATAACTGGCCGGACATGGGGCATTCCTGGCGCACCCCTCTCCTAAAGCGAAGGGGCGCCGTCAAGGACCCGTTAACCTTAATCAGACACTCCGCGGCGGCGTACAAAAGTCGGATCCGGGCGACGAAATGCGTCCCGAACCCGAAAGCGCGCAGAGTTCCGAGCAGATAGTCGTGATCCACCCTGTCGAACGCCTTCTCTTGGTCGAGGGATAGGAAGGCGACCGACAGACCAGCCTCCTGGGAACAATGGATGAGGTCCCGGACCAGATGGATGTTATCGTGGATTGTCCGGCCCGGGACCGTGTAGGACTGGTCGGGGTGGATCATGTGGTCCAGCACGGCACCAAGGCAAGCAGACATCGCCCTGGCGAAGATTTTGTAGTCCGTGCTGAGGAGGGAGACCGGGCGCCAGTTCTTAAGGAGGCGGAGATCGCCCTTCTTAGGCAGCAGGACGATGACTGCCCTGCGCCAAGAGAGGGGCATCTCCCCGGTCGCCAGACTTTCCCCCAGGACCCGCGCATAGTCGCTCCCCAGGACGTCCCAGAACGCCCTGTGGAACTCCACGGTCAGCCCGTCCAGCCCCGGGGATTTTCCCCTCGAGAGCCGGGCGAGGGCACCGGTCAGCTCCGCCAGGCTTAGCGGAGCTTCCAGATTTTCGGCGCCCTCCGGGCTGACCTTCGGCAGGTCCTCCCACAAAACTCTACGCGCTTCATCGCTGGACGGATCCGGAGAGAACAGAGCCCCGTAATATTCACGGACCCTGTTGTTGACGCCCTCCGGATCCGAGACGAGAGAGCCGTCGTCGGCCAGCAGCGTCAAGAGCTGCTTACGGACACTCTGCCTTTTTTCCAGCGAGTAGAAGAAGGGGGAGCCGCGGTCCAGATCCCGCAGGAACCGGATCCGCGACCTCACAAACGCGCCTCGGGACCCGACGAGCTGCAGGTCCTTCAGCGCGGCCTTCTTCGCTTCGTACACCGTCCGCAAGGCCGGGTCCTGGACGACTTGACCGAGACGGGCTTCCAGGTTGAGCACCTCTTTTTCTAGGCGCCCGACTCTGGCCGCCCGCCTCTTGGTCGACCCCCTCGCGTACTCTTGACAGAAGACGCGGACGTGAGCCTTGCCCACGTCCCACCATAGCCTCAAGGAGGGGAAGCCCCCCTGCTTCCTTCTCCAGTCGGACCAGAATCGACGGAACGAGTCCTGGAAACGCACGTCCTCCAGCAGCCGGTTGTTAAAGTGCCAGTACGCGGACCCCGTCCTCGCGCGGAGCGAAGCGAGCTCCGCCCACACCAGGTGGTGGTCCGAACACGGCACCGGCCGCATGGAGGCCGCCGGGACGCAGGAAACGTACGCCCGAGACACGTAAAGGCGGTCGACTCTAGACCATCCAACTCCAGGCCTCACCCAAGTAAAGGCGCTGGAGTCGGGGTGGAGATTTCGCCAGACGTCCACCAAGTCGAAGGACCCGACCAGGTCCCTCAACTTCTCCATCGCCGTCATGCACTGCGGGGCACCGGAGCGGTCCCTCGCCTCGAGGGTGCAGTTAAAATCCCCCCCGAGGACAATGCAGTCGCCGACGTCGACGGAGCCAAGAAGAGCGGACACCTCTTCAAAGAAGCGCGTTTGCTGCGGGCCGGGATGAGGGGCGTACACGTTCACGAGATGGAGCGGCACGTCCCCCAGGCGAACCGTTACGTGCAGCAAGCGGCCTGGCACGGGCTCCTCGACCCCCAAGATCTCCGGCTGAAAATGCGGGCCCAGCAAGATGGCCACCCCACTAGAAATGGCGGTGAGGTGGCTCATGCGGACCTCTCCTTGCCATTCCAGGAGCCACGTAGCTTCGTCTCCCGGAACGGTGTGGGTTTCTTGCAGGAAGCACACCGCATATTTCCCCTCCCGCAGGAGCGAAAAATTGTCAAATCTACGGCGTGCCCCTCTGCCGCCGTTGATGTTGAGGCTGGCTATGGTTATCTTCATGGCAAAAGCATAGTGCAACCTCTACCTTAACCTATTGTGGGGGAGGGAGCGGAGTCTTTTGTTGAACTCCGCTCCTTCAGCAGCCCAGCGAGGAACTTTTTGAGCCGGCGCAGCTCAAGGCCTTGAGCCTTTAATAAGGGCCCGCCCGCGGCCATGGTTTTAGCGGCGGCGCGGACGGACGCGACGAGCAGCCCCGGCTCGGACCATCTTTCCAGGGCCAGACGGGCTTGGTCGCGGCGACCCCGGCACTGGACCAAAAAGTCCCGGAGTTCCTCTGCGGGAATGAGGAGGGTCTCAGTGGCGGCCGCGAGCAGATCCACCGCCTCACTGGCGATGGACTCGAGATCTTCACCCGCGTCCTCCACCGAGTCCCCGTCCCCCTCCGGGAGGTCGCCGCTAGCAGCCGGCCCGTCGACCGCACGAGGTACGGCAAATGAACCGGCCGCTCCAACCGGCCCTGGCACTGCCCCGATCCCACCCCCAGGATCGTCGGCAGAGGAGTCCCCACTGGGCTCTTTTAAAATTGGTGCTGGGTCGGGAAGCGACAGCGGAAGGGGTTCCTCCTCCGCCCCAGGAGCCGGGGAACACGGAGAGACCTGGTTTAGAAAATTCTCCAGGTCCACCAAGTCCCTCAGCTCCAAAGTAGGGGGCGAGGGTTGTTGTTCTACCCCCTCCCCGCCGCCTCCCCCCAGCCCAGCGTGTACGGATTCATTAAACTTTTCCATTTTTTCAGTTTCTACCGAGTCGAGCAAATCCCGGGGGAAGTTGGGTATTGGCTGGGCGGGCTCAGGTTCGGCCTTTTCGGCCCCGCCCGCCTCGGTCCCCGGGACGCTCGACCCGGCGGCTACGCATTCTTCCTCTGGCCCCACGCCCCCCACGACAGGCAGATCTTCCACGCCCTCCCCAGGAGGCAGCAGCTGGGCAGCCTCGACTGCCTCACCCTCCCCGGGGAAAGACTCCTCGCGCCTGCAGCGCAATTTGGGGGCGCTGGTGGGGGACGCGGGACACGCGGCGGGCACCGCCTCCTCCGCGGAGGGATGTTGTTCCCCCTCCGCCTCATTGGGGCGGTGCCTCTTTTTGTTCCTGGGGGTGCGCGGAGTCAGGGAGACCTCCATGTCTGCCGAGGCCTCCCGCTCCGCCCCCCCCTTTTCCTTTTCTTGCCCGCGCCCGGGCCCCTCTGTGGTGTTGTTCAAGGGCTCGGGCACGGGCTCGGGGCACCACGCACTCGCCGGTGACTGGGTTGGGCTGAGCGCGGTGGTCAAATTATCTGGCGCACTGAGGGGACCCGCCTCTTGATGTTTTGCCTTCTTCCGCGCCTTCTTTCCGGTCGGACGCTCTCCCTCCCCCCCGCCGGAGGCCCTGAAAACAAAGGCCTCCGACGATGCCCGCGCACCTACGGCTCCCGGCACGCGGACGCAACTAGGGGGAGGGGTGGCGGCGGCGCCAGCCTTGGCCGCCTTCGGTGGTTTGGCGGCCTTGGAGGCGGGGCAGTTCTTGCGAACGTGCCCCACCTCTCTGCAGGCATGGCACCGCACGCCGTCCGACGTCCAGAAGACGCGGTAGGCAGTCCCCTCGTGCACCACATTAAAAGACCCCTCCGTCGTCTCCTCCCGCGCCAGCCGGACAAAGAGCTGGCGACGGAAGGAGAACACGTGGCGCAGGCTGCTCTCCCTGAGGCCGAGCGGTATGGGGTTGATCCCCGACCTTACCTCCCCCAGTTGGTGTAGGTGAGGGAGGAGGAGCCCAGCGGGAACAAAGGGCGGGACATTCGATATGATGACCCTCTGCGCGGTGGCCTCGAGAGGGTCCACCGGCAGGAACGTCCCGCCCACCGTGAGCCCCTTTTCGAGGGCCAGGGACACCGCCCGCTCCGACCCCAGGAAGAAAACAGCCTTCCCAGACATCTTGGAGGCTGCGACAATGGCCGAGGGGCCGACTACCCCAGCCATCGCCCGCACGCACTCCTCGATGCTCATTGTGGGGTGAGTGTAGCTCTTGACCCCGTGTTTCCTGGTTATAAGTGTAAAAGGTGGCAGGGCATCGGGTGGCGCAGGAGGTGCCGTGGATGTGGACACCGCCTGCGCATACGTCCTTGCTGGCCCTGCCACCGGCGTGGATGAGGTCGCCATCACGGGGTCCCTTTAAGGGCTACACCCACCCCAAAGTCACAGGCCTTAATGGTCTTAATTAGGCCTCGTATATTAACTGAGCAGAGGAGCCCTTAACGAGGCACCTCTCCCCTAGTTGGTGATTGGGGAGGGGCCTTGCTCCCTCTGCTCAGTTGTCTTAATTGGGTTTTTTTTTAAATTAATTTGGAAGAAAGAGGCCTCAGAGAGAGAGGGGAGAAACAGAGTAACAGAGAAAGAGAGAGAGAGAGGGGGGTGGGAAGGGGGGGGGACTGCGAGGGCAGGTCTCCCCTCGCAGCTGTGGGTGGGTGCACTCCCCAGATGGCAAAACACACAAGCACAGTCTTTGGGTTGGTCTTCAGGTGGGGGGAGAAGATGTCTTCACCTGGGGTAGCTAGAGCCACCAGGCACGCACTCCTAACGATGTTAATTGGGTAAATCTTCAGCCTGGTAGCTCCAGCTATCCCAGGCTAGGCAAATGTGGGGGGGGTGGGGGGGGTTCCAATTGTGGGGGGGGCCTAGTTGTAAGCACGGCCCCCACGCACACTTCCACACACACACACACCCCCCGCGATGTTCCGGCCCTCAGTGGTCTTCTTTCCTCCCCCCACCGATACAACAAAGTCTTTTTGGGAAATGCACCCACACCCACCTGTAGAAATGTTGAGTCTCCCTCCTTCCACACTGGATGTTGTTGGTCTTTTCCCCCTCTCTCCAACTCCTTGCAGAAATGGTAAAATGTTGAAATGTTTTCTGCTTCCTCCTCTCCCTCTGGGTAAAAGTTGGTGGTGAAGCCCCTTCCCTCCTTCTCTTCCTGGGCTGGTCTCAGGGCTCTCCAGGCAGGAGCTCAAGTTGCTCGCTGCTTCTCTCACAGCTCACAGCTCCAACTGAGCAGGACACGCCTCTACTGCTCTACCACTGGTAGGGGAGACTAGAACTAGGGGGCACAGCCTCAAAATACGGGCGAGCCAATTTAAAACCGAGTTGAGAAGGAATTTCTTCTCCCAGAGGGTTGTCAATCTGTGGAATTCTCTGCCCAAGGAAGCAGTTGAGGCTAGCTCATTGAATGTATTCAAGTCACAGATAGATAGATTTTTAACCAATAAGGTAATTGAGGGTTACGGGGAGAGGGCGGGCCAGTGGAGCTGTTTCCACGGCCAGATCAGCCATGATCTTATTGAATGGCGGAGCAGGCTCGAGGGGCTAGATGGCCTACTCCTGTTCCTAATTCTTATGTTCTTATGTTCTTATGTTTATTGTACAAAAGTCTTCTATCGGCATATAAATAGTAAACGGGTTGTAAGAGGAGGGGTGGGGCCAATTCGGGACCAAAAAGGTGACCTATGCATGGAGGCCGAGAGTATGTATGGCTGAGGTACTAATTGAGTACTTTGCATCTGTGTTCACCAAGGAAGAGGATGCTGCCATAGACGTAGTGAAGGAGGAGGTAGGGGAGATACTGGATGGGCTAAAAATTGATAAAGAGGAGGTACTTGAACAGCTGACTGTATTTAAAGTAGATAAATCACCAGGACAGGATGGGATGCATCCTCGGATGCTGAGGGAATTGAAGGCCGAGATCGTGGAGGTACTGACCATAATATTCCAATCCTCTTTAGATGCCGGGGTGGTGCCAGAGGACTGAAGAATTGTAAATGTTACATCATTGTTCAAAAAACTAGTGTAACGATAAACCCAGCAACTATAGACTGATCAGTTTAACCTCGGTAGTGGGGAAGCTTATAGAAACAGTGATCAGGGACAAAACTAATAGTCACTTGGACAAGTGTGGATTAGTAAAGGAAAGGCAGCACAGATTTGTTAAAGGCAAATCGTGTTTAACCAAATTGATCAACGATTTTGATGAGGTAACAGAGAGGGTTGATAAGGGCAATGCGGTTGAGGTGGTGTACATGGACTTCCAAAAGGTGTTTGATAAATTGCCACATCATAGGTTTACCAGTGAAGTTAAAGCCCATGGAATAAAAGGGACAGTTGCAGTTTGGATACGGAATGGGCTCAGTGACAGGAAACAGAGAGTCGTGGTGAATGGTTGTTTTTCGGACTGGAGGAAGGTACACAGTGGTGTTCCCCAGGGGTCGGTACTCGGACCACTGCTTTTCTTGATATATATTAATGACTTGGACGTTGGTGTACAGGGCACAATTTTAAAACTTGCAGATGACACAAAACTTGGAAGTATAGTGAACAGTGACGGGGAGAGTGATAGATTTGAGGAAGACATAGCCAGACTGGTAAAATGGGTGGACACGTAGCAGGTGAAATTTAACGCAGAAACTCGTGAAGTTTAGGTACAATCCGAAAGGGGGTGCAGGAACAGAGAGACCTGGGTGTATGTGTGCATAAATCATTGAAGATGGCTGGGCAGTTTGAGAAAGCAGTTAAAAAGGCTTGTGGGATCCTGGGCTGCATAAATAGAGGTATAGCGTACAAAAGTGTGGATATTATGATGACCCAGTATAAAACATTGGTTCGGCCCCAACTGGAGACTGTGTCCAATTCTGGGCACCACACTTTAGGAAGGATGTGAAGGCCTTCGAGAAGGTGTAGAAAAGATTCCTGAGAATGATTCCAGGAATGAGGGACTTCAGTTATGTGGGTCGATGGAGAAGCTGGGGTTGTTCTCCTATGAGCAGAGAAGATTGAGAGGAGATTTGATGGAGGTGTACAAAACCATGAGGAGTCTGGGCAAAGTCGATAGAGAGAAACTGTTCCCATTGATAGAAGGGTCGAGAACAAGAGGACACAGATTTAAGGTGATTGGCAAAAGAACCAAAGGCCATCTATGATTTTTTTTAATTACACAGCGAGTGGTTGGGTTCTGGAATGCACTGTCTGAAAGGGTGGTGGAGACAGACTCAATCTTATCTTTCAAAAGGGAGTTGGGTGAGTATCTGAAGGGAACAATAATTGCAGGGCTATGGGGAAAGGGTGGGGGAGGGGGACTAGCTGGGAGCTGGACCGTGCTGCTTGGGCTGAATGGCCTTCTTCCGTGCTGTAACCATTCTATGATTCTATGATAGGCCCAAACCGGGTAATGACGGCAAGTTTCCTTCCCTAAAGATGTAAATACTGATTTCCTGTAATCTGTAAGAACTCCTGGAGACTCCTGTTTGGAATGTTTAATGTTAATCTGTGCTAAACAATGAGAAACCCCTGTAAGAAACATTTTGTGGAAATGTAAAACCACACAAACTGTAATCAGAAGAGAAACCCCAACACAATAGAACCGATACATCTATAAGAATCCTTTGTGGAAATGTAAACACCAATACTGACTAATCCTTTGTAGAAATGTAAACACCGATACCGACTATGTAAGAACTATAATGAGACACAGTGAGGTCCATGATAGCGTAGACTATAGACAATAGACCAGTTTCTGAAGTGCTAAATGCATGCTCAAAGAAGATAGATGATCGATGGATCAAAGGAAGGATTCAACGAGCGGCAGGTAGCCATGGAAACAACACAGGAGTAAAGGCAGGGATATGAGCTCACAGACCACGGAACAGCAGCCTGTAGTAGTCAGAGAAGGGTGACCCGGTCAGTCATCAGAAGTTGTGCTCCACAAACCCGTCAGACCACCGGGTCGATCGTGAGTGTGCAGGGAAACTGAGGCAAAGACTCAGTAAAGACGAGTGGGAACACGGCTGCAGTCAAGGAAGGGTGACCTGGTCAGTCATCAGAAGACGTGCATCATGACACGGCAGTGGACCACTGGGACGATCGTGAGCACATAGGGAACTGAGGAACTGGTAACTATAATGCAGCTTATCAGCTCAAGGGACAGACTGATAGGTGCAATGCTGATAACAGGTTGATCAGACTCAGTGGAAATAGTGGCTCAATCAGAATGAGCTCTTTTCACAAAGTGTAATTAAGGGAAGGGTGCGGACAGTAATGAATATCCCTGTGACTGGCTCCCTGCTTCCTCTCCATCTCTCTCACCCTCTCCCTGCAGCACTGAAGGGCTGAGCTACACTATAAGGAGAGGCCACTTTCACATTACACAGTGCGATCCCATTCAGCTACACCGTCAGTCAGTGGGGCCTCTAGGAGTTCATTCCCGGGCTGATCCTTGTATTAAAATAATCTTCATTCTAATAACTAGAACTGTACAGCCCATTTGGTTAATTGCCTGGTGTGTGGAAGGCCGAGTGTAATTAAGAGGCTGACAGGTTTAATCAGGGCCGTAATACGACTTTATGAAAGGGTTTGTTACTGGAACAGATTTGAATTTAGAGGAATGTTGAGCTCTGAGCTTGCTGGGCCGCTGGTTTTGTTTGTTGAAAGGAAGTGTATTGTTGGAAACTGATTCCCTTCACACAGTCCTATTAATGAGATCTAGGGTTGGAAGTGAGCGATTGAGGATCAGACAATAATTAACAGGCAATTGTGGGGATTTACTTGTGTCACTGACACTATTCCCAACAGGACAGAAGGTCGTGGGGTCAAACCCCAGTCCAGGCCTGAGCATCATGGGATGTCCTGTACTCTGGACTGGATGGTCAGTTGACATTCTGTCCACCTGCCCAGGTGACCGTTAACCATCCAATGGGATTGTGTGACCTGGAGCAGGGATTTCTTCCAGTATCCTGGACAACACTCCTCCCTCAGTCTATACCCGAATCAAACAATTCACCGGCCCATTGCTGTAGGATCTTCCTGTGCACAACATTGGCTGTGTTTGAACAGGTTAAATATAAAAGGATGTGGAGAAAGGGCAGGGAACGGGCAGACAGCTCCAGATGAAGGGCTGCACCAGCACGAGAGTGATGGGCCGAGTGGCTTCTTTCTGTGCTGTAAATTCTGTCTCCCCACAAATCAGCCCCCGGATAGGGCAGGCATCCCACAGTTCCTGTTGGAAGTGATATGTACTTACTATACAGTATAAATGCACATGAGGCCCATGCTTGAGAGGAGGTCAGTCTGTGACCAGCAACCTTTATTCCTTAGTACTCAAGTAATGAAGGTGGGTGGAGCTTCCCCTTTTATACCTGAAGGTCCAGGTTCGGAGTGTCTCCCACCTAGTGGTCATTGTTCTCACAGACTTTGTGGGTCACGACTACCGTGGCGCTGCCTCGCATTGGAATGATCTGCTTTGTGTAAGTCCACAGCTGTGCGTCAATCGGCGATAATTTTGGCCTCTTGGCCTTGGACGGCCACAACTTTTCGAACTGTTTGATACCCATCAGGGACTGGCTGGCCCCTGTGTCTAGCTCCATTGATACTGGGATGCCATTTTGGAGCACTTTCATCATTATTGGTGGCTTCCTGGTGTATGAACTGTATACGTGCTCCATATGAACTCACTGAACTTCAGCTTCCAGTGATTTCCTCCAGCGTTCATTTCTGCAATTTCTGCAGGTCTGCTCATCTCTGCAAACTCTGGCTGAGTGTGTGCCTCCACGCCTCCAACATGAGCTGCTGTTGGAAACAAAAGGTCCCTTGCCAGTCGATCGTCCCTGACTGCCCCTGTGACTGTCCTTGAGTGTGCCATTAACAGGTGTTGATGGCCACATTACTGGCCGCATTGTCCCTTGCAATGGCGTGAATCGCTGTTCAACTTGCCATTGTCTCTATCGAACGCCCCCTCTGGGTTTGACTACATGTTGGGGCATGCCTGACTGCCCTTGTCTGCCTGGAGAACTGTGTGCTGCTTTAACAATGTTGAATCTCTGTCCCAACCATTCCTTAACACAGTACCTCTCGTCTGTTCTGCTAGTGGCCATGCTCACGTGGTTTAAATCTCAATTTCTCGGCGCCATTGATACGTCCTTACTATACAGTATAAATGCACACGAGGCCCATGCTTGAGAGAAGGTCAGTCTGTGACCTGTCCTTTATTCCTTAGCACTCAAGTGATGAAGGTGGGTGAAGCATCCCCTTTTATACCTGAAGGTCCAGGTTAGGAGTGTCTCCCACCTAGTGGTCATTGTTCTCACAGTGTACAACTTAGGTCTGATTATACATGGGTTACAATGCTGGTTGAATAAATGACAGGGAGCAAGGCCTCCACTCCCCCACATGTGGCCCTGGGGATGAGGGAGGAAGGGGGATGGACCAGGGAGCGTTGGGAGTTCCTGAGCTCCAGGTACTCAGCGGTTCCCAGCAGAGGTCTGTCTACCTCGAGCCGGCATCGATTGCCCACCAGGGGGCAGGTGGGAGCACCAGGGTCCAAGTCAAGATGGCACGCTCCATCCCTGGGAACAATTGTACAGCAGCCCCTCACACAGAGAGAGAAGGGGACAGCTACAGGAGTCCGAGATAGGGCTGTCAGCCGTTGCTCAGTTGGCAGCACTCTCGTCTCGGAGTCAGAGGGTCGTGGGTTAAAGCTCCATTCCAGAGACATCAGCACATAATCCATACTGACGCTCCCACAGCACTGTACTATCGGAGGGGCAGTACTGAGGGAATGCTGCATTGTTGGATGAGCAGCTCTGTCGGAGAAGTAGTACTGAATGAGCACTGCACTGTCGGAGGGGCAGTACTGAGAGAACGCTGCACGGTCAGAGCGGCAGTACTGAGGGAGCACTGCACTGTTGGAGGGGCAGTACTGAGGGAACGCTGCATGGTCAGAGCGGCAGTACTGAGGGAGTGCTGCACTGTCAGAGGGGCAGTATTGAGGGACTGCTACACTGTCAAAGGGGCAGTACTGAGGGAGCGGTGGACTGTCGGAGGGGCAGTATTGAAGGACTGCTGCACTGTCGGAGGGGCAGTACTGAGGGAGCGGTGTACTGTTGGAGGGGCAGTATTGAGGGACTGCTGCACTGTCAGAGGGGCAGCTCTGAGGAAACACTGCATTGTCGGAGGGCCAGTCCTGAGGGAGCGCTGTATTGTCGGAGGGTCAGTACTGAGGGAGTGCCGCACTGTCGGAGGTTCACTACTGAGGGAGTGCTGCACTGTTGGAGGGACAGTACTGAGGGAGTGCTGCTCTGTCGGAGGGTCAGTACTGATGGGAGTGCTGCACTGTTGGAGGGGCTGTACTGAGGGACGCTGCACTGGCAGAGGGTCAGTACTGAGGGAGTGCTGCACTGTCAGAGGGTCAGTACTGAGGGTGTGCTGCACTGTCAGAGGGACAGTACTGCGGGAGTTCTGCACTGTCGGAGGGTCAGCACTGAGGGAAGGCTGCTCTGTCGGAGGGACAGTACTGAGGGAACGCTGCACTGTCAGAGAAAGTACTGAGGGAGTGCTGCACTAGTGGAGGGTCAGTACTGAGGGAACGCTGCTTTAGACCAAAGCACCATCTGCTATCACAGGTGGACGTAAATGACGCTGTTTGAAAATAAATTTAAAATCTGGGATCTGTAAAAGTGACCATGAAACTGTCAGACTGTTGTAAAAACCCAACTGGTTCTGTAATGTGCTTCAGGAAAGGAAACCTGCCATCCTTACCCGGTTTACTGCTGTCCAGTTACAGCGAGTGAGCCATAAAACTCCTTTTATTTCTCTCAGCCCACTGAGGGTGTTTGAAGCACAAGTGACCATCACCGACCCTGATCTATAACTCAGTGCCAGAGGTTCTGGTTGGAGAAGATTCACTAAATCAGCTCATTGTTTGAACTGCCACAAGCGATGTAAGATTACTCAGAACACATCTTTATCACAAAGCTCACACAACCTCAGGCACAGACTGAGGGAGAGACCCCCACACCCCTAGCCCAGGGAACACTGTCTGGAGGGAGAGACTCCCTCACCCCGAGCCAAGCAACACTGTCTGGAGGGAGAGACTCCCTCACCCCTAGTCCAGGGAACACTGTTTGGAGGGAGAGACTCCCTCACCCCTAGCCCAGGTAACACTGTCTGGAGACACAAAGTGTGAGAGGCTTGCAATGAATCTCAGCAATAAACACCCACGCAAAGTACTTTCAATGCTGTATAAGTAGATAATTGATATCTGACTTACAGCTAAACGAGTAATGGTTCTTCAATTCAACATCTTCAAAGAGTAATGAATAATGTTTAAACATTACTGAAAGGCAGAAACTGCAGTGAGCTCAGAGGGACACAGGAAGGAATTGTAATCACAGAAAGACGTGTATTTCTACAGCACCTTCCAATGGGCAGCAAAGGGCTGAGCATGTGACAGGGTCGAGGCCTGGTCCTGGTCGGCTTCTGATCAGGTTTCACAGACACATCGCCCTGAGATTCACCGAGTCCTCGTTTCTAGTTCTCGGCTCAGCACTTTCCCTCGCCCCAAATTATTTCGGGTCATCGTTTTCAGGCAGTTTGCGGGCGTCGGTGGATTCACCGCGCTCGGTCGGTAACCCTTTACCGCCCCATTACTGCCCCCCACAGGCGCTAACGGGAGGCACAAGCCAGGCCAATTTCTCCCGCTATATCTCCTGGGGTGAATGGGACTGTTTCCATTGGGAGGCTCGGTTGGATCAGACCTTTTGGAATTGATGAAGCTTTTCCTACCTGTCTGTGTAATATCTTCACAATCATAAAGTGGGCCTTGCCGAGCCCAGGAACTGGCCGCCCCTCAATCCATCAGTGAAACTGCTATCGCCCGGGCCCCATCTCACACACAGGCTGCACACAGTCACCTCTCTCCGTCCGCTCAAGGTGACAGCGAGGAGACTCACCAGCAGAGAGTGTGTGGAGCTGGGCCTGGGGCTGGGAGAGCCCCAGGAGAAGGATAGACACGCACACAATCGCTGAGCAGAAGCAGCGGCACTGAAAGGACAGACAGACTAGCTGAGGGCCACACAGCAGGCTCTGATTCCCTGAGCCTCCGACACTGGGCTGGGATGAAGTGTAATTGAGGACTTTCTCATGGATCCCTGCTCCTTGTCCCCAGCCACGCACAGGGAATAAGGATTGAGCATTGGATTGAGTCCCGGTTTACAGGCATCGGCTGACACTGAGCCCTCAGAGAAACATCATTATCCCCACCACCCCGCCCCACTAAATCCACCTGCAACATCTGGGCAGCAGTTCAGGGACACCACTGGGCAGCAACATCTGGAAATGGCAGTGTGCTCCTGGGAATCTGTCCCCTTCAATCCCCCAGAGTGAAGAATCTTTCTCAATGATTCTTTTCACAGAGTCTTCACTGCGGGTTCAATATTGGCCATGTGTGGTTAGTAAATACAATTCTACACAAAGCCCCCTCAGAAATCAGCAGCTCATTTTCACACAGGGATCTCACAGAACAGAAAGAGGCCATTCGGCCCATCGTGCCTGTGCTGGTTCTTTTATCCGGTCATTATCGCATTGCTGTTTGTGGGAGCTTGCTGTGCACAAATTGGCTGCTGCATTTCCTACATTACAACAGTGACTACACATCAAAAGCACTTCCTTGGCTGTAAAACACTTTGGGACTTCCTGAGATGGTGAAAGGCGCAATAGAAATGTCGGTCTTTCTTTTTACTTTCCAGCTCTCCCATCGGGTGTAACGGGGAGGTGACACGATGCTGTCTGACTGGGATAGTCCCACCATCAGATTCCCCAAATTCACATTCAGAGAGAGAGAGAGATAGGGGAGGGAGACAGAGAGAGAGATAGAGGAAGAGATAGACAGCTAGAGCGACACACAGACAGAGGTGGGGAGACAGAGAGAGGGAGGGAGGGGGAGACAGAGAGAGGAAGGGGGAGACAGAGAGGGAGGGAGGGGGAGACTTACCCTCACTGATCGGGGTCCCTGGGCTTTAGTTCTGAAGCAGTCTGATCTCCTGCTGCTGTTTCCCAGTCGCTCTGTCACAGATCCCGAGCTCTCCTTGTTTCCCCACAAGGGATGTTTCAGTAACGGAGAGAGAGAGAGGGAGTGGGGATGGGGTGCAGGTCAGTCAAGGTTGCTCCCCCAGGACCCTGCACCAGACGGAAGGACTCGGGGTCAGGAGGAGCTTTGTGTTTGGGAGTTTCTCAGAGCCCAGAGTGAATGTGACACAAGTCCCTGTGTCCACCGTCACTGGCTCTCGCTCCCTCTCATTCTCAGGCTTCACCACAGCACCTGGAGCCCGGCTTTTATTATCAATCTTTTCTTGGGCTGCAGTGAATAATTGAAGCTGTGTGGAGAGGCTGTCTGGGTGTGTGAGGAGTGGGAGGTTCCTGTGTAAGGTGCTGCTGGTCTCTGCTCCCCATCTCAAGCCTCTTCTTTCATTCTGCTCTCTCGCAGATGCTGATTAAAGGCTCTGTGCCGATTGGTTAGTGAGCGGCCAATGATGGCATGTGGTGACAGCTTGTCTGTCTGGGATTGACATCCAACTGACTGAGTCACAGTGACAGCAAAACTACAACTTGCATTTATATAGCGCCTTTAACTAGGAAACCTCCCAAGGTGTTTCACAGGAGCCTAGATCAGACACAAATGTGGCTCCGAGACACGTAAGGTGATGTTAGAACAGGTGAACAAAAGCTCGGTCAAAGAGGGAGGTTAAAAGGAGGGTCTTAAAGGAGGAGAGAGAGGTAGAGAGGAGGATATGTTTAGGGAGGGAATTCAAGAGCTTCGGACCTAGGCAGCTGAAGGCACAGCCACCAAAGATGGAGCGATAAATATCGAGGATGGACAAGGGACCAGATTTGGAGTAGCACAGCGATCTTGGAGGGGTGTAGGGTGGGAGGGGGATACAGAGATAGGGAGGGGTGTAGGTGGGAGGGGGTTACATGGATAGGGAGGGGTGTAGGGTGAGATGGGGTTACAGGGATAGGGAGGGGTGTAGGGTAGGATGAGGTTACAAGGATAGGGAGGGTGTAGGGTGGGAGGGGGTTACAGGGATAGGGAGGGTGTAGGGTGGGAGAGGGTTATAGGGATAGGGAGGGGTGTAGGGTGGGAGGGGGTTACAGGGATAGGGAGGGGTGTAGGTGGGAGGGGGTTACAGGGATAGGGAGGGGTGTAGGTTGGGAGGGGGTTCCAGGGATAGGGAGGGGTGTAGGTGGGAGGGGTGACAGGGATAGGGAGGGGTGTAGGATGGGAGGGGGCTACAGGGATAGGGAGGGGTGTAGGGTGGGAGGGGGTTACAGGGATAGGGAGGGGTGTAGGGTGGGAGGGGGTTCCAGGGATAGGGAGGGGTGTAGGGTGGGAGGGTGTTACAGGGATAGGGAGGGGTGTAGGGTGGGAGAGGTTACAGGGATAGGGAGGGGTGTAGGGTGGGAGGGGGTTACAGGGATAGGGAGGGATGTAGGTTGGGAGGGTTTTACAGGGATAGGGAGGGGTGTAGGTTGGGAGGGGGTTACAGGGATAGGGAGGGGTGTAGGGTGGGAGGGGTTACAGAGATAGGGAGGGTGAGGTTACTGAAGGGTACATTGTGTAACATGGGTTCTGGACAATCTATCTCCCTCACTCAAGTGTTGTACTCACAGCTGACCCATCAGCGCTCACTGATCCCCGACACGGAGACAGTGAACTGGAGTCACTAATGGCTGTCTAGAATCACATCACAAGACAGAGACAGAGAGATTGATGCAGGTGATAAGGCCTGAGAAACACAGGCACAAACTGTAAATGATCTCGGTGACATTTTTGTATGAAGTGAGATTTAACCCCCTCCTCTCCGCAACCTTCTGGAACCTTCTGTTCCTGGAGCCTGGAATCCTCTGGTTTGGGTGTTGTGTGTGACTGAAGGTTTAGGGCCTTTTGTTAATGCCCACTCCCACTCCCTGCTCTTTCCCCATAGCCCTGAAAATCTTTCCCCTTCCAGTATTAATCTCTTTCCCTTTTCAAACTTACTGTTGAATCTGCTCCCACCGCCCTTTCAGGCAGCGCTTTCCAGATCACAACAACTCGCATCAAAAATATTCTCCTCATCTGGTTCTGTCGCCAATCACCTTAAATCTGTGTCCTCTGGTTACTGACCCTGCCAGTGGAAACAGTCTCTCCTTATTTACTCGATGAAAACCCACCATGATTCTAGTACCAGTCCAGTAAATCCCCTCTGCACCCTCTCCAAGGCCTTGACATCCTTCCTAAAGTGTGGGGCCCAGAATTGGACACAATTCTCCAGTGGGGGCCTAACCGGTTCTTTAAATGAAAGTTTATCATAACCGCCTTGCTCTTGTACACTATTCCTCTATTAATAAAGCCCAGGATCCCGTGTGCTATTTAACAGCTTTATCAACTTGTCCTGTCACCTTCAGAGACTTGTGAGGGGGAGGGGCAGAGAAACAGGGGAATGAGGAAACAGCGGAGGCAGTATGCTATAGACAGGGCGAAGTGATCCCACAATCAACAGATCAGATCAAAGCTCTGCAGTCCTGTCACATCCAGTCGTGAATGGTGGTGGACCATTAAATAACGGGAGGAGGAGGCTCCATGGATATCCACATCCCCAATGATGAAAGAGCCCGGCACGCAAGTGCAAAAGACAAGGCTGAAACGTTTGCAACCAGGTTCCGCAAGAAGTGCCAAGTCGATTGTTACATCTTGAATAAAGAGTCAGACTAGATATTGCAAGCTCAAAGTAAGGTGTGACCGTAGTCTTTTATTACAGATCTCAGAATGCCTCTCCAACCTGTGAGGCCTCCTTCTATACAGGTGCTCCTAAGGGAATGTAGGATCCATTGGGACGTCGGGGGATAAGCCCTCTGGTGGTTAGACATGGTATTTACAGGTTTACATACATAACATGGATGATCCACATTGGCCTCCCCCTGAGATCCCCACCATCACAGAAGCCAGTCTTCAACCAATTCGATTCACTCCACGTGATATCAAGTAACGGCTGAGCGCACTGGATACAGCAAAGGCTTTGGGACCTGACAACATAGAAGACATAGACATAGAAATTTACAGCACAGAAGGAGGCCATTCCGGCCCATCGTGTCCGCGCTGGCCAACAAAGAGCCACACGGCCCTCGGTCAGCATCCCGGCTGTCGCGCTGAAGACATGTGCTCTCGGACTACCCGTAACTCTAACCAAGTTGTTCCAGTGCAGCTACAACACAGGCTTCTACGCAGAATTTGGAAAACTGCTCAGGTATATCCTGTCCATGAAAAGCAGGACAAATCCAATCTGGCCAATTACCACCCCATAAGTCTACTCTCAATCATCAGCAAAGTGATGGAAGATGTAGTTAACAATGCTACAAGCAGCACATATTCATCAATAATCTGCTTAGCAAATCTCAGTTTGGGTTCCGCCAAGACCACTCAGCTCATTACAGCCTTGGCCCAAACATGGACAAAGGAGCTGAATTCAGAGGTAAGGTGAGAATGACTGCCCTTGACATCAAGGCAGCATTTGACCGAGTGTGGCATCAAGGAGCCCGAGTAAAATCAGGGTGGAAAATCTCGACTGGCTGGAGTCACATATCACAACAGATGATGGTTATAGTTGTTGGAGCCCCAGGTCATCGCTGTAGGAGTTCCTTAAGGCAGTGTCCTAGGCCCAAACATCTTCAGCTGCTTCATCAATGACCTTCCCTCCATCATAAGGTCAGAACTGGGGATGTTCACTGAAGATTGCACAGTGTTCAGTGCCAATTGCAACTCCTCAGATAATGAAGCAGTCCATGCCTGAATGCAGCAAGACCTGGATGACATTCAGGCTTGGGCTGATAAGTGACAAGTAACATTCGCACCACACAAGCTCAAGGCAATGACTTTTTCAACAAACGAGAGTCTAACAACCTCACTTTGATATTCAACAGCATTACCATCGCCGAATCGCCCACCTTCAATATCCTGGATGTCACCATTGGCCAGAAAATAACTGGACCAGTCACATAAATACAGTGGCAACAAGAGCATGTCAGAGGCAGGGTATTTTGCGGTGATTGTCTCACCTCCTGAATCCCCAAAGTTTTTCTACCATTTAGAAGGCAAAAGTCAAGAGTGTGGTGGAATACTCGGCACTTGGCTGGATGAGTGCAGCTCCAACAACATTCAAGAAGCTCGACAGCATCCAAGACAAAGCAGCCCGGTTAATTGGCATCCCATCCACCACCTTAAACATTCACTCCCTCCACCACTGGTGCACCGTTGCTGCAGTGTGTACCATCGACAAGATACACTCCAACAACACGCCAAGGCTTCTTCGGCAGCACCTCACACACCCTGACCTCTCCCACCTAGAAGGACAAGGGCAGCAGGTGCATGGGAACATCATCATCTCCAAGTTACACACCATCCTGATTTGGAAATAAATCGCGGTATCTTCAAGGTCACTGGGTCGAAATCCTGAAACTCCCTCCCTAACAGCACTGTGGACTGCAGTGGTTCAAGAAGGCGGCTCACCACCACCTTCTCAAGTGCAATTAGGGATGGGCAATAAATGCCGGCCTTGCCAGTGACGCCCACATCCCAGGAATAAATAATAAAAGAATGAGGAAACAGTCTGAGGCGGGAGGTTTCCGAGATTCACCTCACGCCGCGTGGAGACAAATTCCATTCCAAAGCTGGAATCTGTCAGAGTGAATTATCCCGCCTCACTTCAGGACCCAGTTTCAACAAAGATTTCTCCATCTGACTGTTCCCAGAATCTGATTATTTGCGGCAAACCACTGAAATCACAAGGAAAAAGACACATTTCTGAGCAGCAAATCAGATCATTCTGTCATTGAACCATCACAAGCTGCCCTCGAGGCAATCTTCAAACGCTGGATTCAATGTTGTGCTGCGAGCGGGAGTTAGTGTAACACAGACTCCAGCACTTTCTCCCACACATTGCTGACAATTCCCAGACCTGACTTCAGCCTCCGACAGCCCGTTACTCTTTATCGCAGCTCTCACACTCCCAGCCTTTGTCACCAGCTCCCGGTGCCAGCCGGGGCTCAGTGGGTCACACTCTCACCTCTGGGTCAGAGGTCGTGGGTCCACAACTTAATGAGGAACAGGAGGAGGCCGTTCAGCCCCTCGAGCCTGTGCCACCATTCAATGTTGTGCTGTGAGCGGGAGTTAGTGTAACACAGACTCCAGCACTTTCTCCCACACATTGCTGACAATTCCCAGACCTGACTTCAGGGGACGTGGGCCCTTTAAACACGGGCACAGGTGATATTGTAATTGGAATAAGGAAATGGCGGATTGCTAAATAATTACTTTATATCGATCATCACAGTAGAGGACGAGGATACAATACCAGCAATGGACCAGGGGTGGAAGATATGTTACAGTTTATATAAATTTCTGATCAGACCTCACCTGGATCCTGCGATCAGTTCTGGGCACGGCCCCTCAGGAAGGATATATTGGCCTTGGACGGGGGCAGCGCAGATTCACCAGAATGATACAGGGGCTAAAAGGGTCAATTATCAGGACAGGTTGCGGAGACTAGAAACATAGAAACATAGAAAATAGGTGCAGTAGTAGGCCATTCGCCCCTTCAAGCCTGCACCGCCATTCAATGAGTTCATGGCTGAACATGCAACTTCAGTACCCCATTCCTGTTTTCTCGCCATACCCCTTGATCACCCAAGTAGTAAGGACTACATCTAACTCCTTCTTGAATATATTTAGTGAATTGGACTCAACAACTAGACTTGTATTCCTTGACTATAGAAGATTAAAGTGTTTAAGCTGATGAAAGGATTTGATCGGGTAGATAGAGAGAAACGATTTCCTCTGGTGGGGGAGTCTGGAACAAGGAGGCACGACTTAAAATAAAGACCTGCATTTCTACAGCTTTTCACAACCTCAGGACGTCACAAACCGCTTTACAACCAAAGAACTTCATTTGAGTGGAGTCACTGTTGTGATGTAGGAAATGCAGCAGCCAAATTGTGCACAGCAAGCTCCAACAAACAGCAATGTGATAAATGACTAGATAATCACCTTTAGTAAGGTTGTTTAAGGGCTAAATATTGGTACCAGGTCCCCAGGGAGAATTCCCTGTTCTTCTTCGAAATAGTGGCCATGATCTTTACATCCGCCTGAGAAAGCCGTCGGGGCCTCGGTCCGAAAGACAGCACCTCCGACTGTGCAGAGAGAGAGATAGAGACAGCCTATTCCACGAGCCCTGTTGTATAACATGTGGATCAGAGAGACACATCCTCTCTCACTCGGTGAATCAATGAACACTGACACTCTCCTCCTTCTCAGTCCCAGGCACAGAATCCTCAGTAATATCTCTCCTGCTGATGTCACGTATCTCCAGCTCAGATATTCCCAGCATCACCTCCATCGCTTCTTCATTCCACAGCCCAGTGGGTTTTACAAACAGAATGTTTCTCTCCCTTACATTTTCAATGAGCTGCCTTGTTTTAGTTTTGAAATTCCAGAGAGAGAGAAATCTCGAGATGAATCCTGGCTCCAGATTGAGAAGATCTTCTCATTGTCTTTAAAATTCCATCTGTTGGAGTCTCAGAAACACCAGGAATAATTCAAATGGAAACATGATTTTAGCAAAGCTCCTGTCCCCATCGATGGGGATTTATTAGTGAGCTGGTGACTGGGAGCGGGACTTAACCTGCACTGAGCTGGTGGTCAATGAATGGCTGGTGCGGGGGTTGCTAGTTACTTGTGAAGGGATTGCTCGTTACTGGAGCAGGGCCTGCAAGTTACTGGTGGAGGGGCTGCTAGTTATTGGTGCAGGGGTTGCTAGTTACTGGTACACGGGCTGCTAGTTACTGAGGGAGTGCTGCACTGTCGGAGAGTCAGTACTGAAGGAGTGCTGCACTGTCGGAGAGTCAGTACTGAGGGAGTGCTGCACGCTTGAGATGTAAATGATGTGACTTGACCTCAGCTGAGACCCACTGCAGTTTTACTACATTAAAGGCGCTATATAAATGCAGGTTGTTGTTGTTGATATTAAACATTGAACGAAAAAAAATGATTGAAAAGCCGGACCATTGAGGGTGAAAGTCCTCGGCTTCCTCTGTGAAACAACAAGTGTTTGAGGCTGTCGATCGGAAGGTTTGTGCACAGATACAAATAGAAAGTGTTCAGTCATTAGGATGCGAGACTTTGAGCAGAGCTGGAGGTTTGAGGAGAGACGTGGAGTTACACCGAGGCATGGAGCTCGATCGATCGATCGCACTGTCACAGGGAATAATGAGTCAAGGTTCCACTCCACACTTTCCAGATATCTCCAGCACTTTCACTTCATCCACGGCCTCAATGGCTGGAGAATAAACAGTCGTTAAATCCCCATCCAATCCGTGCTGTTCCTGGGGAATCTCTCCCCACACACAACTCGGGGGGTGGGGGGAGTGATATATCAATGTGTTTACTCTGAGGGGGGAGGGGGAGTGATATATCAATGTGTTTACTCTGGGGTGGGGAGGGGGAGTGATATATCAATGTGTTTACTCTGAGATGGGGAGGGGAGTGATATATCAATGTGTTTACTCTGAGGTGGGGAGGGGGAGTGATATATCAATGTGTTTACTCTGAGGTGGGGAGGGGTAGTGATATATCAATGTGTTTACTCTGAGGTGGGGAGGGGGAGTGATATATCAATGTGTTTATTCTGGGGTGGGGAGGATCAGAGGCTGAGCTGGTGAATTGTCGGCCACACAGTTTTCGGGAGATTGAGACATGAATCCACTGTCTCCTCGCCCCTTTAGAGAATGTCCCCACCTCGCTCGCACTCCCCTCGGATCGTGGGTCTGAATTATTTCAGGATTATTTCCCCCTCCTCACTCCTTGGGATCATTGTTCTTTGCTCGTTGCCTTCAGCAGAGAAACAAACTGCCGATTGAGACACAAAGCCCAGGGGGTGAGGTTTAATCTCCGCACCGTGTGAAGAATGGGCGGAGCGGGAATTTTCCAGGAACTGTCCCACAGATAACCTGGAAAACTGCTGTGGTCGAGGAGAGAGATTTCCTGATGGAACCCCATCGTAACAGAAATAAAGGGAGAAATAAAGAGGCGGATAAAATGCAGCAAAAAGCCCAGAGTTTGGACATTGTGGTTCAGGCTGGTGAACAGGAATCTGAAATCACCAACAATTTCAACAGATAAACAGAGTTTCAGAATGGGACACACACAAGGGCAATCTTTCAATTTTTACAATCACGGGAAGTAATATTGACTCCCGAGGTGGTTCTGCTCCGTGACGGTGATGTTGGGGACATTCTGTGTAAATGTAGTGGTTCTGTGACTGGACCAATAATCCAAGGAACGGGAGTTCAAATCCCACCCGGGCACTTTTGAGAATTTAGAATTCAGTTTACAAACTCTGGAAATAAAAACCTGGGATCAGTAAAAGTGACCATGAAGCCGTCAGATTGTCGTAAAACCCAACTGGTTCTGTAATGTCCTTTAGGGAAGGAAACCTGCCTCCGGACCCGGTCCGGGCCTACATGTGACTCCAGTCCCACACCAAGGTGATTGACTATTAATCACCCTCTGAAGTGGCAGAGCGAGACACTCAGTTTGTATCAAACCCGCTCCCAGCGGATCAAGAATGCGCCTCCCACCTTCTCAGGGCCACTGGGGATGGGCAATAAATGTCGGCCGTGTCAGCGACGCTCACATCCCCAGAATGCATTTTAAAATCGGTCTGGGGAGGTTATTTATTGTTAATTCGGTTCCACCTTTCTCAGTGTTTGTGTCTGTAAAACTGTCGGTAAATTGGAGAAAGAGAAAGATGGAAAGGCCTCAGTCAAGAAGGTTTAGATTTTGTCCCAAACTTCTGATTGGTGTTTCTGATCGAGGGAAAGGAGCGAGACAGCGAGTAAAATCACCGAGATAGAAAGCTGCCTTGGGACTTCAAACATTCGCTTTTTCCTGTGTTACACATTACACAGAATGTGCAGCACGGAAAACAGGCCATTCGGCCCAACCGCTCCATGTCGGTGTTTATGCTCCACTCAGCCTCCTCCCACCCCTCTTCATCTCACCCTGTCACCATGTCCTTCTATTCCTTTCTCCCTCATGTGTTTATCAAGCTTCCCCCACACCCGAGGCTGGGCGGGACGGAGGGAGCGGGGTGAGGCCCGGGCGGTGGGGGGTGGGACGGAGGGAGAGGGGTGAGGCCGGTGCGGTGGGGGTGGGACGGAGGGAGCGGGGTGAGGCCGGAGCGGTGGGGGGTGGGACGGAGGGAGCGGGGTGAGGCCGGGGCGGTGGGGGGTGGGACGGAGGGAGCGGGGTGAGGCCGGGGCGGTGGGGGGTGGGACGGAGGGAGCGAGGTGAGACCGGGGCGGTGGGGATGGCTCGGAGGGAGCGGGGTGAGGCCTGGGCAGTGGGGGGTGGGACGGAGGGTGGGGGGTGAGGCCAGGGCGGGGTGGGGGGTGGGATGGAGGGTGGGGGGTGAGGCCCGGGCCGTGGGGGGTGGGACGGAGGGAGCGGGGTGAGGCCCGGGCGGTGGGACGGAGGGTGGGGGGTGAGGCCGGGGCGGTGGGGGGTGGGACGGAGGGAGAGGGGTGAGGCCCGGGTGGTGGGGGGTGGGACGGAGGGAGAGGAGTGAGGCCCGGGCGGTGGGGGGTGGGACGGAGGGAGCGGGGTGAGGCCCGGGCGGTGGGGGGTGGGACGGAGGGAGAGGGGTGAGGCCAGGGCGGTGGGGGGTGGGACGGAGGGTGGGGGTGTGAGGCCCGGGCGGTGGGGTTGGGACGGAGGGTGGGGGGTGAGGCCCTGGCGGGGTGGGGGGAGACTCAGATTCAAAATCACCCCTAAAAAAAAACAAAGAATGACGTCACAGGAGAGCAGGCAGGTGATTGGTTGGTGAGAATTACAGCTTTTCGCTGCTTTCTAAGTTAGGGAAGCGGTTACATTAAGAGCTGAGAAACTGTAACTTGCTAATACTTATTCAATTAATAACTTAAAACATAAAATAATTAAACAAAACTAAAATATCGATTGAGTCAAAGATTGAACTAATTAATAAATAAAACAAGGTTAGAGATACAGGGCAGGGCAGGTGTTGTTTTGTGGGAGTTGGTGGCGAGCATCGCGATCCCGAGCAAACACATCTGCAGTAAGTGTCTGCCGCTCGAGGAACTTTGGCTCAGAGTTATTGAGCTGGAGTACGAGCTGCAGACATTGCGATGCATCAGGGAGGGGGAGAGTTACCTGGATACTTTGATCCAGGAGGCAGTCACACCTAAAGGTTCAATAGTACTTTAGAGTTAATCACGGAGGGTGTGACTGTGAGTGAGGGACTGTGAGTGAGGAAGGTCTGGGGGTCGAAGATGCAGTGATGGAGGAGCCTCAGCCCTTGACCCTGTCCAACAGGTACGAGGTACTTGCTCCCTGTATGGATGAGGAAAAGGACTGTAGGGAGGATGGGCAAACTGACCACAGCACCGTGGTCCAGGGGGCCATCCCAGTGTCTACAGCTCGAGGAACTTCGGCTCAGAGTTGTTGAGCTGGATGATACACTTAGGACTGTTCGGCAGCAGTGGAGCGGTGGAGGGGGAGCGGGTCACCTCCGGGATACGCAGGAGCAGAATTTTGATAATGGCGGCCATTACAGGAAAAGTCGGCGGCCATTGCGCTCCGCAGCGTGGCCGCCGCTTACAGTGTTGAAGCCGGAAGGAAAGGGGCAATTTCAGTCCCAAAGTGTCTGCACAGGGATATCGATAGACTGAGTGAGTGGGCAGTAAGGTGGCAGATGGAGTATAATGTAGGGACATGTGAGGTTATTCACTTTGGTAGGAAGAATAAAAAAACATCATAGTTTTTGAATGGTGAGAAATGTTTAAAAGTTAGTGTTCAGAGAGATTTGGGGGTCCTTGTGCAAGAAACAAGAAAGTTAGCATGCAGGTACAGCAAGCAATAAGGAAGGCAAATGGCATGTTGTCCTTTATTGCAAGGGGGTTAGAGTATAAGAACATAAAAACATAAGAAATAGGTGCAGGAGTAGGCCATTTGGCCCCTCGAGCCTGCTCCACTATTTAATAAGATCATGGCTGATCTGATCTTGTGCTCAACTCTACTTCTCTGCCCGCTCCCCATAATGCTTCACTCCCTTATCAGTCAAAACTCTGTCTATCTCCACCTTAAATATATTCAATGACCCAGCCTCCACAGCTCTCTGGGGCAGAGAATTCCACAGATTTACTACACTCTGAGAGAAGAAATTCCTCCTCATTTCAGTTCTAAATGGGCGATCCCTTATTCTGAAACTATGCCCCCTAGTTCTAGATTCCGCCACAAGTGGAAACATCCTCTCTGCATCCACCTTGTCGAGGCCCCTCAGTATCTTATATGTTTCAATAAGATCACCTCTCTCTTCTAAACTCCAGTAAGTATAGGCCCAACCTGCTCAAACTTTCTTCATAAGCTAACCCTTTCAGCTCAGGAATCAACCCAGTGAACGTTCTCTGAACTGCCTCTAATGAAAGTATATCCCTCCTTAAATAAGGAGACCAAAACTGTGCGCAGTACTCTCGGTGTGGTCTCACCAATACCCTGTACAGTTGTAGCAGGACTTCCCTGCTTTTACACTCCATCCCCTTTGCATAATAAAGGCCAATATTCCATTTGCCTTCCTGATTACTTGCTGTACCTGCATACTAACCTTTGGTGTTTCATGCACATCAGCATCATCATAGGCAGTCCCCCGAAAGTGAGGAAGCCTTGCTTCCACTCTAAAAGTGAGTTCTCAGCGAACAATACAGTCCAATACAGGAATTACAGTCTCTGTCACAGGTGGGGCAGACAGTGGTTGAAGGAAAGGGTGGGTGGGGAGTCTGGTTTACCGCATGCTCCTTCCGCTGCGTGTGCTTGGTTTCTGCATGCTCTCGGCGATGAGACTTGAGGTGCTCAGTGCCCTCCTGGATGCTCTTTCTCCACTTAGGGTGTTCTTGGGCTAGGGATTCCGAGGTGCCGGTGGGGATGTTGCACTTTATCAAGGAGGCTTTGAGGGTGTCCTTGAAACGTTTCCTCTGTCCATCTGTGGCTCGCTTGTTGTGTAGGAGTTCCGAGTAGAGCACTTGCTGTGGGAGTCACGTGTCAGGCATGCAGAAGATGTGGCCCGCCCAATGGAGCTGGTCGAGTGTGGTCAGTGCTTCAATGCTGGGGATGTTAGCCTGAGCGAGAACACTGACATTGGTGCGTCTATCCTCCCAGTGGATTTGCAGGATCTTGCAGAGGCAGCGCTTTGACGTGCTACCGTATGTGGTCCACATCTCTGAGCCATATAGGCGGTCTTGTAGATGATAAGCTGGGTGCCAGATTTGAGGTCCTGGTCTTCAAACACTCTCTTCCTCAGCCTTCATACACAATGACCCCCACGTCCCTCTGTACTGCAGCATTTTGTAATCTCTCTCCATTTAAATAATAATTTGCTTCTTTATTTTTCCTGCCAATGTGGATAACCTCGCACTTTCCCACGTTATACTCCATCTGCTAATAGTTTGACCCTTAACCTGTCTTTATCTCTTTGCAGATTCTTTGTCTAAGAGTAAGGGGCACCGAAATTCAGTAGCGCAAGAAAGCTGGCGCACCGGTGAGTTTTTCTCTGTACTTCCCGCGCGGATCCATGATGTGGTCGGGAGAGCGATTGTCAGGACTTTGAATTTTCAAAGTCCCAGAGGAAATGTGTCATAGTGGGGACGGGCCATAGACTCAAAGGCAGGCTGGGTGCCTGAATGTGGGTCGGACCGAGACTCCGCCGCTGTCAATCAGCGATGGAATAGTGGTGATGTCACAGCGTGTGTGCGTCACCGCGCTCTCTCTCCTCCGTTAAAAGGGAGCGAATCAGTCATTCTAGATCGTTGGCCACTGGGCCACCAGGGAGGGTTTCGGCCGGGCCAGCGGCCTGGCTCCCAAAAGGCAGTGCCAGGCTGCCCGTCGGAAAATCAGCCGTCAAAAATAAATACATGGCGGCCGCGGCAGTGGGCCTCCCCTTGAAGGGCCGCCACGCTGTCGGGTCGCACTCAGCGCGGAGAAGGTGCACCAACAGAAAGCTGTTGGGGGCACCATGCGGCAGGCGACCAGCTTTCGGCCTGAATTTAGCTCGGGTCATTTTTAAGCTGAGGTAAAGCGGCAGTGCACATGAGGTGCTTGCGATGGTCATCAGGATCGGGTGGAATCGGGACCAAGCCGAAAAATCCCCGACCTGAATTTGGGTCGTGTCAGCCATTTGACGACAATGCAGCAGCCACGTGATTCCGCCGAATGGCCGCCACAAACGGAGAGTAACGGGTCTCCGAGACCCTGAATTTAGGCCCCAGGAAGTCTTGCTGCAATTGCATAAGACCTTGGTGAGACCACACCAGGCGCACTGTGCACAGTTTTGGTCTCCTTATTGATGGTAGGATATACTTGCCTTGGAGGCGATGCAATGGAGGTTCATTCCCGGGATGAGAGGGCTGTCTTATGATGACAGAATGTGCAGAATGGGCCAGTACTCTCTGGAGTTTAGAAGAATGTGAGGTGATCTCATTGAAACATAAAGGATTCTGATGTAAAATATAAATTATATCCAATGCTGAGATAGATTTTTGGAGTAATTTGGGAATTCAAGGGATGTAGAGATTGGGCGGGTAAGTGGAGTTGTGGTCAATGATCATCCATGATCTTATTGAATTGCGGAGCAGGCTCGAGGGGCTGTATGTTCCTATTCCTTATGTTCTTATGTTCTCAGTACTGACCCTCCGACAGTGCAGCACTCCCTCAGTTGCTTAAGGCTCAGAAATGCCCTGCGCTTGTGATCTATTAGCTCTTGGATTTCCTGATCATTCTTATCAACCAGTCCTGTTGTTTACTGGCTGAGTGACTGAGCGTCTCTTTGCAGGGACTGGTTATGGAGGCAGGTCACATTGTCCGCATGCCAGACATGAGACTCCCAAAGCAAGCGCTCTACTCGGAACTCCTTCACTGCAAACGAGCCAAAGGTGGGCAGAGGAAACGTTACAAGGACACCCTCAAACCCACTCTGATAAAGTGCAACATCCCCACTGACACCCGGGAGTCCTTGGCCAAAGACCACCCTAAGTGGAGGAAGTGTATCCGGGAGGACGCTGAGCACCTCGAGTCTCATCACCGAGAGCATGAAGAAATCAAGCGCAGGCAGCAGAAACAGCATGCGGCAAACCTGCCCCACCCTTCTTTACCCTCAACGACTATCTGTCCCACCTGTGACAGGGACTGTGGTTCTCGTATTGGACTGTACAGCCACCTAAGGACTCATTTTTAAGAGTGGAAGCAAGTCTTCCTCGATTCCAAGGGACTGCCGATGATGATGATGACTGCCTCAGTACTGCCCCTCCAACATGGCTGCCTCCAGAACTGGCTCCTCCCCTTCCTGTCCGGGGTCATGGGGTCAGGTAACTCAATCTCCCAGAGTGCAGTGCGGCCCGAGCTGGTGAGGCAGTGTTTCTCCGCTGCACTGCATTGTGGGAAAGAGGGGCCGCCATCGCCACCTCCGTTCAAACTGGCTTCTGGAATCCGAAAACGCGCCACCCGAAACCGCCCCGCCCCCCCCCCCCCCACCGGGCACCGGAAGAGAAAGAGGCCACGGGGGGGAGGATCAGAGAAAGTGGCCGCGGGGGGGGTGCGGTCAGACCATGGGGAGGGTCAGAGAAAGAGGTCACAGGTGAGGAAGGTTGGGGGGCGGTCAGACCACAGGGGAGGAGCAGAGAAAGAGGACCCGGGGGAGGGGGGTGTGGCAGAGAAAGAGGACACAGAGGAGTGAGGGTCGGCGCGGTTCCTGGAACCCACAGCCTGGCCGCCGGGAACCCCCACCATTACAATAATGTACACACTTTAACAGCTCTTTTTATAGTGAGCGGCGGGACATTAATTGGATCAGTTGCTGATGCAGTCAGGATAAAATAGTCTGATTAATACAAGTATTATATTCTGCAAATACAACAAGCTTTGGGAGCAGAAGGGGAGAAAATTGCTGCAATTAAATCAATTCCCAATTACAGATAAACTGGGATGATCCTGTGCATGATCCAAACGGTTAGATTAACTCCAGCTGGTTCCGATTGACGGACGGAGTTTGAGATAATAAAGTTTCATCAGGGAACGATTCCATTCCTCAGAGTCAGCCGTGGCTCAGTGGGCAGCACTCTCACCTCTGAGTCAGAAGGTCGTGCGTTCAAGTTCCACTCCAGAGTCTTGAGCACAAAATCCAGGCTGACTCTCCTTGTGCAGAACTGAGGGAGAGCTGCACTGTCAGAGTGGCGTTACTGAGGGAGTGCTGCAATTTTGGAGGGGCAGTACTGAAGGAGTGCTGCACTGTCGGAGGGGCAGTACTGAGGGATGGCTGCACTGTCAGAGGGACAGTACTGAGGGAGTGCTGCACTGTTGGAGGGGCAGTACTGAGGGAGTGCTGAACTGTTGGAGGAACAGCACTGAGGGAGTGCTGCATTGTCGGAGGGGCAGTACTGAGGGAGTGCTGCATTAATGGAGGGGCAGTACTGAGGGAGAGTTGCACTGTCTGAGGGGCAGGGCTGAGGGAGAGCTGCATTGTCAGAGGGTCAATACGGAGGGAGCACTTCACTGTCTGTGGGGCTGTACTAATGCAGTGATACACTGTGGGCGGGGCCATACTGAGGGAGTGCCGCACTGCTGGAGGGGCATCTGCGATGGTGGGTGTTATGTCTCAAAAAAAGCAATGTGACTGTGGACTTGAGTAAGTGTAACCTTAGTCTCTTTATTCTGACTCCAGAGTGCCGGCACAGCATGGGAGGCCTGCTTATATGCAGTGCTCCCAAGGGATGCTAGGATCCCTTGGGACTCCAACAGATGCACCCTCTGGTGGGGGCAGAATGCTGGTTACAAGGTGTTGCATACATAACATCACTCCCCCCCCCCCGCCTCCCCCGCCCCCCAAAATCAATGGTACACTTATTTACAGAGTGAAACGATCTGGGGCTTTTCAATCTCTTGTCGATCGTCTCGATACAAACACAGGTGTGGGCAAGTTGGTTGGGTCTTTGCTGGGCTGCTTCGCAGCTGGCCTTGCTGGACTGCTGGGAATGGTGGGTTCAGCTTCGTGGTCAACCGTGATGTCAGTTGCCATTTGTGTGTGTATGGGAGGGTCGAAGTTGGTGGTGTCCTCTTCAGGTTGCTTGTGGCTGTCTGTGAATGGCAGTTTGGTTTGGTCCAAATTCTTTCTGAAAGTTATTCCATTTGCAAGTTTGACCTGAAACACCTTACTCCCTTCTTTGGCTACGACAGTGCCAACAAGCCATTTTGGACCATGTCCATAATTGAGTACAAATACAGGGTCATTGACTTCAATATCACGTGACAAAATTGCGCGATCATGGTACATGCTTTGTTGATGTTGCCTGCCCTCGACATGATCATGGAGATCAGGGTGGACTAGATAGAGCCTTGTTTTGAGTGTCCTTTTCATGAGCAGTTCGGCAGGGGGATCCCCGGTGAGCGAGTGGGGTCTTGTTCGGTAGCTGAGCAGGACTCGGGACAGGCGGGTCTGCAGGGAGCCTTCCAACATACGTTTCAAGCTTTGCTTGAAGATTTGTACTGCCCATTCTGCCTGGCCGGTCGATGCCGGTTTGAATGGGCCAGATGTGACGTGCTTGATCCCATTGCGGGTCATGAATTCTTTGATTCAGCGCTGGTGAAGCACGGCCCATTGTCGCTGACAAGGACATCAGGCAGGCTGTGCGTGGCAAACATGGCTCGTAGCTTTCGATGGTGGCAGTGGACGGGCTTACAGACGTTATTGCACACTCAATCCATTTTGAATAAGCATCCACAACAACCAAAAACATTTTGCTTAGAACTGGGCCAGCGAAGTCAACATGGATCCTAGACCACGGTTTGGAGGGCCATGACCACAAGCTTAGCGGTGCCTCCCTGGGTTCATTGCTCAGTTGAGAGCAAGTGTTGCATTGGCGCACGCAAGACTCCAAATATGCCGGGCCACCACACGTGGAATCTGGCTATAGCTTTCATCATCACTATGCCTGGGTGGGTACTGTGTAGGTCACGAATGAACGTTTCCCTGCCTTTCTTAGGCAAAACCACGCGATTACCCCACAAAAGACAGTCCGCCTGTATGGACATTCCGTCCTTGCGCCGCTGGAATGGCTTGATCTCTTCATGCATCTCTGCTGGGACACTGGACCAGCTTCCATGGAGGATACAGTTTTTTACAAGGGGCAGTAAAGGATCCAGACTGGTCCAGGTCCTGATCTGGTGGGCTGTAACAGGTGACTTTTCATTTTCAAATGCGTCCATCACCAAGAGCAAGTCTGCAGGCTGTGCCATTTCTACCCCGGTGGTGGGAAATGGTAGCGAACTGAGAGCATCAGCGCAGTTCTCTGTGCCTGGCCTGTGGCAAATTACATTGTTATATGCAGACAGCGTGAGCGCCCATCTTTGGATGCGAGCAGAGGCATTGGTATTAATATCTTTGCTCTCTGAGAATAGCGATATGAGTGGCTTATGGTCAGTTTCTAACTCGAACTTAAGCCCAAACAGATACTGTTGCATTTTCTTCACTCCGTAAACGCATGCCAGAGCTTCTTTTTCAATCTTGGACAAACTCCTGGACGCATAAGCGACCGGTTGCAATGTTCCTGATTCGTTTGCTTGTTGTAACACAAACCCGACCGCATCTGAAGACGCATCGCAAGCTAGCACTAAACGTTGACATGGGTCATACAGAACAAGCAGTTTGTTGGAACATAACAGATTTCGGGCTTTCTCAAAAGCAGTCTCTTGTGATTTCCCTCATACCCAGTCATCTCCCTTGTGCAGCAACACATGTAGGGGTTCTAGCAAGGTGCTTAACCCAGGTAGGAAATTAACAAAATAATTGAGGAGTCCCAGGAACGACCACAGCTCCATCATGTTCTGTGGTCTCAGCGCGTTCTTGATGGCCTCCGTCTTGGCGTCGGTGGGTCTGATGCTGTCTGCCACGATTCTTCTCCCTAAGAACTCGACCTCTGGCGCCAGGAAAACACACTTAGAGCGTTTCAACCTGAGTCCCACATGATCTAGCTGACTTAGAACCTCTTCCAGGTTCTGCAAGTTCGATAGTGTCCCGACTTGTGATCAATATGTCGTCCTGGAAAACCATGATGCACGAAACTGACTTTAGCAGACTCTCCATGTTCCTTTGAACAATTGCTGTGTCCGATCGAATCCCAAACAGGCATCTATTGTAGATGAACAGATCTTTGTGCATGTTGATGCAGGTGAGGCCTTTCGAAGATTCCACCAGCTCCTGCGTCATGTAGGCCGAGGTCAGGTCCAACTTGGTGAATGTCTTCCCTTCTGCCAGCATCGCAAATAGGTCGTCTCTCTTGGGTAGCAGGTTCTGGTCCTGCAGTGAAAAACGATTTATCGTTACTTTATAGTCCCCACAAATTCTGAGCGTGCCATCGCCCTTGAGAACTGGAACAATTAGACTGACCCATTCATTGAACTCAACTGGTGCGATGGTACCCTCACGTTGCAGCCTGTCCAGTTCGATCTCCACTTTCTCTCACATCGTGTATGGCACTGCACGTGATGGATGGGTTGTGTACCAGGAACCAAGTGGATCTGCACCTTCGTCCCAGAGAAATTTCCGATCCTGGCTCAAACAACGACGGGAACTTGCTCAAAACCAGGGCACATGAGGCGTAGTCGATGGATGAAAGCGCTCGGATGTCATCCCAGTTCCAGCGGATTTTTCCCAGCCAGCTTCTGCCGAACAGTGTGGGGCCATCTCCTGGTACTATCCAGAGTGGTAGTTCGTACACCGCTCCATCATAGGAGACTTTTACTGCTGCACTGCCAATTACGGGGATCAGATCTTTAGTGTAAATTCTCAGCTTGGTATGAATTGGGCTTAGCTTGGGCCTCTGTGCTTTGTTTCAACACAACCTCTCAAAGGCCTTTTTGCTCATGATAGACTGACTCGCACCCGTGTCCCATTTCATGGATACTGGAATTCCGTTCAGTTCAACTTTTAACATGATCGGTGGACATTTCATGGTGAAGGTGTCTACCCCGTACAGTTCTGTCTCCTCGGTTTGAGTCTCCAGCTCAGTTTGATCTGCCATGGATCGGTCTTCCTCTACAATGTGGTGGTTTGCAGGATTTGGAGCTCATCTGCACATTCGCTGGAGGTGTCCCATTGTTCCACAGCCTTTGCATGCATAGTGTTTGAAGTGGCATTGATGGACTCGATGATCACTTCCGCAGTGCAAACAAGGTGTTGATTGCCTCGCATTCACTCTTGATAGCGGACCCTGAGTCATCTGAGGTCATGCAGCTGCAGGCATGTACATTCTGCCATATGCATTCCTGCCTGAAAACGACGTTACTTTTTGTACAGTACTTGCCGATGCATCTTTATCCTGCAAAATTTGTTTGGTGTTATCGCTGGTGGACATAAATGTCTGGGCTATCGTTATGGCTTTGCTCAGGTTCAGTGTTTGAACAGTCAATAGATTACGAAGGATAACCTCATGGCCAATGCCAAGCACAAAAAAGTCTCTCAGCATTTATTCCAGGAATCCATCGAATTCGCAATATTCTGAAAGGCGCCTTAGTTCAGCGACGTAGCTCGCCACTTCCTGGCTTTCAGACCATTGACATGTATAAAATCGATACCTTGCCATCAGAATGCTCTCCTTCAGATTTAGTTGCTCCCGCACCAGTGTACACAGTTCTTCATACGATTTGGTTGTTGGTTTCACCGGAGCAAGAAGATTCTTCATGAGGCCATAGGTTGTTGCCCCGCAGACCCACAGAGAGGATCGCCCTTCATTTGGCAGCATTCTCATTCCCTTCTAGTTCATTGGCCATGAAGTATTGGTTGAGTTGCTCCACGAAGGCTTCCCAATCATCACCGTCTGAGAATTTCTCCAGGATACCAACAGTTCTCTGGATTTTTGCGTGATGGTTCATTATCTAATACTCGTCACCAGTTGTTATGTCTCAAAGCAATGTAACTGAGTACTGTAGACTTAAGTAAGTGTCACCTTAGTGTTTTTATTCTGACTCCAGAGTGCTGGCACAGCATGGGAGACCTGCTTATATGCAGTGTTCCCAAGGGATGCTGGAATCCCTTGGAACTCCAACAGATACGCCCTCTGGTGGTGGTAGAATGCTGGTTACAAGGTGTTGCATACATAATAGTGGGGACCTCAGGAAGTGTCCTTCTGGCTAAATATATTTGCATTCGTTTTTGCACTCGTGCTGGGCTCCACCATCATTGAGAATGTGGTTCTTTATGGAGCCTCCTCCTCCCATAAGTTATTTAATGGTCTACCACTACTCACGACTGGATGTGGCAGGATTGCAAAGCTTTAATCTGATCCGTTAGTTGTGGGATCGCTTAGCCTTTTCTATAGCATGCTGCTTCTGCTGTTTAGCATGCATGTAGTCCTGTGTTGCAGCCTCCCCAGGTTGGCACCTCATTTTCAGGTACGCCTGGTGCTGCTCCTGGCATGCTCTTCTACACTCCTCAATGAACCAGGTTTAATCCCCTGGCTTGATGGTAACGGTAGAGTGAGGGATATGCCGGGCCATGAGGTTACAGATTGTGGTGGAATACAATGCTGCTGCTGCTGATGGCCCACAGCGCCCCCTGGATGCCTAGTTTTGAGCTGCTAGATCGGTTCTGAATCTATCCCATTTAGCACAGTGTTAGTGTCACACAACACGATGGATGGTGCCTTCAGTGTGAAGATGGGACTTGGTCTCCACAAGGACTGTGCGGTGATCACTCCGACCAATACTGTCATGGACAGACGCATCTGTCATAGGCTGGACTGTTATTATAATATAGACAAGCGGTCTTCGCCGTTTTTGTGTTAATAGTTCCTGGTGATGGTAATCGGATCTCTGTCATGTTCCAGTAATATATCAGTCCTGATTAAGCAGAAATGAGTTAAATAATCTCCAATTATTGCCCCTTAATTGTCTCAGTGCCGACACATTAAGAACAGATTCAGCCCAGTGACTTTATGTGAATACAAATCGCCTGAATGTACACCGGCTGAATGCTAATCGAAACCCAGCTCCCATTAAACAACACCTGTGCCTCAAGTACATTTTAGTGCCATCCCATAATGAGCCTGCTCTCAGTGTTTCTGGCCCCATGTCCACTGTCAGTGGGTGAAGCCGCCACAGGCGATCAGCCCGAAAGGCCTCAGTCTAGAAAGTGCAGCCAGAATCTGGAGCCCCGGGATTGTCTCAAACACCGACTCCCTTTTTAATGTTGGGTCATTCAAAGACTCTTTGTTCGACACCAATCCCAGTAAAGTTTTACTCTGCACCAATCGGGGTGTTTCAGAACAGATCCAGCCCATAATATACAGGGCAGGAAAGAATTAGAGCTTAAAGACCAATAAATTAACATCGCAGCAAATAATCGGCAGTAATGAGCTCGAGTGATTAGCATCGATTGTGGCCAGCAGCTGAATTATTAATGCTGGGAAATTATATCCACAGCTCTTCATTGGAATAAAATATCTCCAGTTATTGGTGGATTTTAGCAGCTTCATTACATTGGAACTGGAGACTTACCCTGACTATTCCCATTCACACAGACTACTGCCCCTCCTAACCTGACTATTCCCATTCACCCTGACTACATTTGGATTTTAAAATCACTAACTGTTTTGCAGCGATGGGGAAATTCTGCTGAAGATTGTTTCGAAATGTCTCCTGTCTGTTCCAGGCCGTGTACAGCTCGATTCCAATGTTACAATCTCACTAGTTTTACATTACACCGACATAACGTGAATTTAATCAGCATCACAGCAAACTGCAGACTAAAAGAGGAATGAGCTGGGCAGGAAACGATATTGAAAGCTGTCTGTGGATCATCAATACAAGGGACATAGGCCCAGAATATTAATCCTCAAAATAATTAAATCCTGTTCACTCTTAATAAATATCCATCATTTCCTGCAAATTAATGTAATTCCTGATGAAAATTGATCTAATCCCCCTCCAATATCTAATCCTTTCTGATATCACTATTATAAAATCCTGATCCTCTTTCCACCAATATGAAATCTCAGTAATAGGTTCAGTCTCGAAGGCCCCAATCTTTGCTCCTTCTGTCTCCTGTCTGGGCTCAGATGCTGCAATGTGGTTTCTGTTTCATTTCTCCTGGTATTTGTCAAAGAAAGATTTCTTCCCTCACTAAACTAATGATGTGCCTGAGATCAGACAGCTCCAGCATTCAAACCTAGCGACCTTTCCCCCATATCCACCTCACATCACAGCGGCTCCCACACTTTCTCACTTTACTCATCGCTGGTACAGGATAATAAGCAGCAAAAATCCCAACCCCAATCCAAACCTGAACCCCAACCCCAATCCCAGCCCCAACCCCAATAATATAATCCCTGCAAGGTCCACACCCATTAGTTCAAGGGTCAGTCTGATGGACACCACTCGGAACAGGGGTCAAGGGTCAGTGGGATGGACACCACTCGGCACGGGTTCAAGGGTCAGTCTGATGGACACTAGTCGGCACGGGGTCAAGCATCAGTCTAATGGGGACCACATGGGTCAAGGGTCGGTCTGATGGCGACCATTTGGCACAGGGGTCAAAGGTCAGCCCAATGGACACCTGGGGTCAGTACAGGGGTCAAGGATCAGTCTGATGGACACCACTTAGTTCAAGAATCAGTCTGATGGACACAACGCAGTCAAAGGGTACAAGGGTCAGTCTGATTGACACCAGGGTCGGTTAAGTTGATTGGACGGGGAATTGTTGAAAGGAAAGTTGTTGTTATGTCACAGTTTAATAACGGGAGTGAAATAAAATTGAAATCCTGAGAATAGAAGCAGATGGGAATCTCAATAAACCGTCAGATTGCAAATACTGAAATCTCTGATCCTTTGTGTGTAGAAAGCTCTTTATATAATAATCCCAGGGTCGAGAGGAATTAAACTGACATTGTCCCAGCCCAGCCACATTTCATTCTTCAATCTCCACACTGACTTCATTTCCTCATTCGATGTAATAGCGAAAACATAATTTCAACCAACAGCTCAGTGTCAGGCATGGCTCAGTGGACAGCAATCTCGCCTCTGGATCAGAAGGTCGTGGGATCAAGTCCCACTCCAGAGATTTGAGCCCATAATCTAGGTTGACACTTCCAGTGTAGTACTGAGGGAGTGCTGCACTGTTGGAGAGGCAGTCATGAGGGAGAGCTGCACTGTCGGAGGGGCAGGACTGAGCGAGTGCTGCACTGTCGGAGGGGCAGTACTGACGGTGTGCTGCACTGTCAGAGGGACAGTACTGAGGGAGTGCTGCCCTGTTGGAGGGGCGGTACTGAGGGAGCGCTGCACTATTGGAGGTGCTGTCTTTCAGATAAAACTTTAAACCGAGGTCCCGTCTCCCCTATCAGGTGGACCAAAACACTATATTGAACTAGTTTGAGCAAGAACCAATATTTATCACCAAGCAGTTTATCTGATCATAATCACATTGATGTTTTTGGGAGCTTGCTGTGCACAAATTGGCTGCCACGGTTCCTACATTACAACAGTGACTACACTTCAAAATGTACTTCATTGGCTGTAAAGTGCTTTGGGATGGCCTGAGGTGGTGAAATGAGCTCTAGAAATGCAAGTCATTTTTTCTCTCTTGCTTTCTTTCTTCCTTCTTTCTATCTTTCTTTCTGTCTCATCGTGATCTTCAGGCAGTCTCTGTATTCAGACAACCAGTGATCACACTTTATATTCTGCTCACTCTCCAGGCTCACTGCTTAACTCTGCTAACTCTTTACAACCTCATAAACATCTTCATTCTTCATCTAAATCCACAGATAGAGACATTAAAATGTCCCAGTCCATCAGCCCAGTGACTGAACCAGCATTGCACCGTTTATGTCGCTCATTGTCATCATCATCATAGGCAGTCCCTCGGAATCGAGGAAGACTTGCTTCCACTCCTGAAGTGAGTTCTTTGGTGGCTGAACAGTCCAATACGAGAGCCACAGACTCTGTCACAGGTGGGACAGATAGTCGTTGAGGGAAGGGGTGGGTGGGACTGGTTTGCCACACGTTCTTGCCGCTGCCTGCGCTTGATTACTGCTTGCTCTCATCGTTGAGACTCAAGGTGCTCAGCGCCCTCTCAGATGCACTTCCTCCACTTAGAGCGGTCTTGGGCCAGGGACTCCCAGGAGTCAGTGGGGATGTTGCACTTTATCAGGGAGGCTTTGAGGGTGTTCTTGTAGTGTTTCTGCTGCCCACCTTTGGCTCGTTTGCCATGAAGGAGCTCTGAGTAGAGCACTTGCTTTGGGAGTCTCGTGTCTGGCATGCAGACTATGTGGCCAGCCCAGCGGAGCTGATCGAGTGTGGTCAGTGCTGGGGATGTTAGCCTGAATGAGGACGCTGATGTTGGTGCGCCTGTCCTCTCAGGGGATTTGTAGATCTTGTGGAGACATCGTTGGTGATATTTCTCCAGCAACTTGAGATGTCTACTGTACATAGCCCATCTCTCTGAGCCATACAGGAGGGCATGTATTACTACAGCCCTGTGGACCATGAGCTTGGTGGCAGTTTCGAGGGCCTGGTCTTCAAACACACTTTTCCTCAGGCAACCGAAGGTTGCACTGGAGGCGGTGTTGGATCTCATCGTCAATGCCTGCTCTTGTTGATAGGAGGCTCCCGAGATATGGGAAGTGGTCCACGGTGTCCAGGGCCATGCCATGGATCTTGATGACTGGAGGGCAGTGTTGTGCGGTGAGGACAGGCTGGTGGAGGACCTTTGTCTTACGGATGTTTAGCGTAAGGCCCATGCTTTCGTACGCCTCAGTAAATACATCGACTATGTCCACCTCACAGTCTACCTCACAGTCAATGAGCTCCCTGCTGGAGTGGAACAAAACAACAGAACCAGTGGGAACCTGTTCAACCTGCACCATCTCCAGGCCAGATCCAAGACCACCCCAACATCTGTCGTCGAGCTACAGTACGCGGACGACGCCTGCGTCTGCGCACATACAGAGGCTGCATGACAGGACATAGTCGCTCATTATACAGCACAGTGAACCAACATTGCACATAGAAACATTGAAACATAGAAAATAGGTGCAGGAGTAGGCTATTTGGCTCTTCAAGCCTGCACCACCATTCAATATGATCATGGCTGATCATTTTTGCAGCTTTAGTACCCCATTCCTGCTTTCTCTCCATACCCCTTGATCCCTTTAGCCATAAGGGCCACATCTAACTCCCTATATGTAACAAACTGGCCTCAACAGCTTTCTGTGGTAAAGAATTCCACAGGTTCCCAATTATCTGAGTGCAGAAGTTTCTCCTCATCTCGGTCCGAAATGGCTTACCCCTTACCCTTAGACTGTGACCCCTGGTTCTAGACTTCCCCAACATCGGGAACATTCTTCCTGCATCTAACCTGTCCAATCCCATCAGAATGTTCTATGTTTCTATGAGATCCCCTCTCATTCTTCTAAATTCTAGTGAATATAAACCTAGTCGATCCAGTCCTTCCTCATATGTCAGTCCTGCCATCCCAAGAATCAGTCTGACGAACCTTCGCTGCACTCCCTCAATAGCAAGAATGTCCTTCCTCAGATTAGGAGACCAAATCTGTACACAATATTCAAGGTGTGGCCTCACCAAGGCTTTGTACAACTGCATTAATATCTCCCTGCAGTAAGACCTCCCTGCTCCTATACTCAAATCCTCTCGCAATGAGGCCAACATGCCATTTGCCTTCTTCACTGTCTGTTGTACCTGCATGCCAACTTTCAATGACTGATGTACCATAATACCCAGGTGTCATTGCACCTCCCCTTTTCCTAATCTGTCAGCATTCAGATAATATTCTGCCTTCCTGTTTTTGCCAGCAAAGTGGATAAGCTCACATTTATCTACATTATACTGCATCTGCCATGCATTTGCCCACTCACCTAACCTGTCCAAGTCACCCTGCAGCCTCTTAGCATCCTCCTCACAGCTCAGACTGACACCCAGCTTACTGTCATCTGCAAACTTGGAGATATTACATTCAATTCCTTCGTCTAAATCGTTAATGTATATTGTAAAGAGCTGGGGTCCCAGCACTGAGCCCTGCAGCACTCCACTGTCACTGCCTGCCATTCTGAAAAGGACCCGTTTAGCCCGACTCTCTGCTTCCTGTCTGCCAACCAGTTCTCTATCCATGTCAGTACATTACCCCCCAATACCATGTGCTTTGATTTTGCACACCAATCTCTTGTGCAGGACCTTGTCAAAAGCCTTTTGAAAGTCCAAATACACCACAACCACTGGTTCTCCCTTGTCCACTCTGCTAGTTACATCTTCAAAAAATTCCAGAAAATTTGTCAAGCATGATTTTCCTTTCATAAATCCATGCTGACTTGGACCTATCCTGTCACTGCTTTCCAAATGCGCTGCTATTTGATCTTTAATAATTAATTCCAACATTTTCCCCACTACTGTTGTCAGCCTAACCGGTCTATAATTACCCATTTTCTCTCTCCCTCCTTTTTAAAAAGTGGTGTTACATTAGCTACCCTCCAGTCCATAGGAACTGATCCAGAGTCGATAGACTGTTGGAAAATGATTGCCAATGCATCCACTATTTCTAGGGCCACTTCCTTAAGTACTCTGGATGCAGACTATCAGGCCCCGGGGATTTATCGGCCTTCAATCCCATCAATTTCCTGAACACAATTTCCCGCCGAATAAGAATATCCTTCAGTCCCTGTCACAGGTGGGACAGATACTTCAGTTCTGTCTTCCTTCATGCTATTTCTTTGTTCCCCATTATAAATTCACCTGAATCCGACTGCAAGGGACCGATGTTTGTCTTCACTAATTTTTTCTCTTCACATATTTATAGAAGCTTTATCAGTCAGTTTTTATGTTCCCTGCAAGCTTCCTCTCGTACTCTATTTTTCCCCTCTTAATTAAACCCTTAGTCCTCCTCTGTTGAATTCTAAATTTCTGCCAATCCTCAGCTTTGTTGCTTTACTAGCCAATTTATATGCCCCTTCCTTGGTTTTAACACTATCCTTAATTTCCCTTGTTAGCCACGGTTGAGCCATCTTCCCCGTTTTATTTTTACTCCAGACAGGGATGTACAATTGCTGAAGTTCATCCATGCGATCTGTCTATCCTTCCTGAATATTGAATACCCCTGGATGTTACGTTCCCAGCCTTGGTCACCCTGGAGTCATGTCTGCGTAATCCCAATGACATCATATCCGTTTACAGCTATCTGCGCAGTTAATTCATCCACCTTATTTCGAATGCACCTCGCATTGAGACACAGAACGTTCAGGCTTGTTTTTTTAACACTCTTTGTCCTTTTAGAATTATGTTGTAATGTGGCCCTTTTTGATTTTTGCCTTTGATTTCTCTGCCCTTCACTTTTCCTTATCTCCTTTCTACCTTTTGCTTCTGCCCCCATTTTACTTCCTTCTGTCTCCCTGCATAGATTCCCATTACCCTGCCATATTCGTATAAATACTCCCCAACTGCATGAGCAAACACTCCCCCTAGGACATTGGTTCTGGTCCTGCCCAGGTGCAGATCATCCGGTTTGAACTGGACCCACCTCCCCCAGAACCGGTTCCAATGTCCCTGGAATTTGAATCCCTCCCTCTTGCACCATTCCTCAAGCCACGTATTCATCTTAACTCTCCTGCTATTTCTACTCTGACCAACACGTGGCACTGGTAGCAATCCTGACATTACTACTGTTGAGGTCCTACTTTTTAATTTAACTCCTAGCTCTCTCAATTCAGCTTGTAGGACAGTTTATGTCACTCATTATACAGCACAGTGAACCAGCATTCTACAGTTTATGTCACATATTATACAATCTGTCAGGGTTGTAAGTCAGGTAATTGATACTGTTAGCGCTCCCAGTAATACCAGGAGATCTGAGTATCAACATAAACACAGAAGAGTCACTGAGAGCCCGCCCTTAACACACTGCCTCAATCCACGGGGCCAGGAGGCACTCGCTGATTCCTGGAGAGCTTGGGCTCAATTCAGAACATCGTTAGTTAACACTGCGCTCTCTCACAATAATTCTTCATTCATCACTATGGTAACAATATCATGGGATGTATCAAAGGGGTATGGTTAGTGTAGTGGTCATGTTACAACAACAACTTCCATTTATAGATCGCCTTTAATATAGTAAAACGTCGCAGGGCGCTTCACAGGAACGTAAATCTGACAAAAGTTGACACCGAGCCACAGAATGAGATATTAGGGCAGGTGACCAAAAACTTGTTCAAAGAGGTAGGTTTTTAATGAGTCTCTTAAAGGAGAGAGAGTTAGCGAGGCGGAGAGTTTTAGGGAGGGAATTCCAGAACTTAGGGCCCAGGTAGCTGAAGGCGCGGCCACCAATGGTGTGACGTAAGGTGTGGGGGATCGACTCGTTTGCCGCATGCAATCCAGTCGCACCCACCCTTTCCCTCAATGACTATCTGTCCCACCTGTGACAGGGACTTTGGTTCTCGTATTGGACTGTTCAGTCAATAAAAACTCATTTTTAGAGTGGAAACAATTCCGAGGGACTGCCTATGATGATAATGATGAGGGATGGACAAGAGGCCAGAATAGAAGGCGTGCAGAGATCGCGGAGGTTTGTAGGGCTGGAGGAAGTTACATAGATAGGGAGTGGTGTAGGGTGGGAGGAGGTTACAGTCAAAGGGAGGGGTGTAGGGCTGGAGGAGGTTACAGAGATTGGGAGGGGTGTAGGGCTGGAGGAGATTACAGAGATAGGGAGGGGTGTAGGGCTGGAGGAGGTTACAGAGATAGGGAGGGGTGTAGGGCTGGAGGAGGTTACAGAGATAGGGAGGGGTGTAGGCTGGAGATTAGAGATAGGGAGGGGTGTAGGGTGGGAGGGGGTTACAGAGATAGGGCGGGGTGTAGGGCTGGAGGAGGTTACAGAATTAGGGAGGGGTGTCGGGTGGGAGGAGGTTACAGAGATAGGGAGGGGTGTAGGGCTGGAGATTAGAGATAGGGAGGGGTGTAGGGCTGGAGGAGGTTACAGAGATAGGGCGGGGTGTAGGGCTGGAGGAGGTTACAGAGTTAGGGAGGGGTGTAGGGTGGGAGGAGGTTACAGAGATAGGGAGGGATGTGGGGTGAGAGGAGGTTACAGAGATAGGGAGGGGTGTAGGGCTGGAGGAGGTTACAGAGGTAGGGAGGGGTGTAGGGCTGGAGGAGATTACAGAGATAGGGAGGGGTGTAGGGTGGGAGGGGGTTACTGAGATAGGGAGGGGAGTCGGGTGATAGGAGGTTACAGAGATAGGGAGGAGCGAGGCCATGGAGGAACCTGTTTGCGTCTGTAGGCCAAGGTATGTTTCCTGCCTCGGAGACAGAAGCTGTCAGTCAGACAAGGTTTGGGAAGAGTTTTGTATCTCTGAATATTTATTTTCTCTCAGATGGAGCTGAGCTCTGGGCCTGAGTGAGGAACATTTGGGAATGAGTTGATGTGAAGAGATTGAGGGAGACAGTGTGTCTGCTGTCTCCCTTCTCTCCCACACTGCTCGATAAGCTTCAGATCATCGACTGCCTGAACTGAACTTATTGTTTCTGCCTGTGGACCTTTCCCTGGTTAATGGAGACATCGAACTGTGAGTGCTTTCACTGAGAAGGTGTGCTGGCTGATTCTCGGGATGTGAATGTCGATGGCAAAGCCGGCATTTATTGCCCATCCCTAGTTGCTCCTGAGAAGGTGGTGGTGAGCTGCCTTATTGAACCACTGCTGTCCATGTGGTGAAGGCACTCCCACACTGCCGTTAGGGAGAGAGGCCCAGAATTCTGACCCAACGATGTTGAAGGATCGGTGATATATTTCCAAGTCAGGATGGTGTGTGACTTGGAGGGGAACTTGCAGGTGGTGATGTCCCATGCGTCTGCTGCCCTTGTCCTTCTCGATGGTGGAGTTGGTGGGTTGGGAAGTGCTGTTGAAGAAACCTTGGCGAGTTACTGCAGTGTATCCTGTGGATGGTACACACTGCAGCCACGGTGTGGTGCGGGTGGAGGGAGTGGGTTTGGGAGGTGCTGTTGAAGAAGCCTTGGCGAGTTACTGCAGACACTAAGGTCGAGAAGAGCAGCAGTGAGGAGCCGGCTGCAGGGAGATCAGGGGTTAAATCCGTTCACCTCCATTTCTGGTCACGATGCGATCTACTGCTCCCGCTGTATCCGCCCCTCCAGTGAAATAAAACGCCCCGTGTTCACCAGCTGATATATCACAGCTCCCACACACTTCAATGTTATTAGATTGTTTCATCTGAGACCCGCTGAGCCTCAATAATCTGTTTAAAGATTCTGGTTAAACGCATCAACACTCAACATCTGAACATTGTCTTTAAGTACGATCTTTCACAAAAATTTCTGCCTCTGGCAGCGAATGAAAGCTGACCTCCTAAACAGCCCATAATCCGGGGGCTCCGCTCTCTCGCTTTGATGCTCAGTTCTGATTCTGGGCCACATTTGGCTAATAGTGATCTGTTCATCGCTCTAATTAATGTCTCATTATGTTAACCCGGGTCCCACAGTTCATGGGATTTAGTGCAACACTCGCCCATATCTCCGATCCTCAAACACAGCTCAGTGTGTGAACGGGAACATCTGAGAGAATATTCAACTGTACAGAAATCCAACCCCTTATTACTGCCTCCTTCTGGCCTTCTCCCTCTGCCTGATATTTCTGGTGATCAATCGATGTGATTAACCCCGGGGCAGGCCAGGATACCAAGGACACAATTGGGGCCAGCAATCTGTCAATCAGCCTCGCGAATTGATATCAAACGGCTCACTGTTGGGGAGCGAGTTCTCACTGACTCACAAACGGAACATAGCCTGGAGCAGAAACTGACTCAATCGGGGCCACATCTCTGCTGCTCGTTCTGTCCCTGAGAGATGGCAATCTCAGCGTTTAACCCCACTGGGAGTTCTCTCCTGTTTGGAGCAGAAAAGATGGCTAGGGAGGAATGGGATCACGATCAACACACACACAGAGCTTTCTGGAACCAAGAGGGAATAGCGAGAACCCACACTCATTAAAAGGCAAACACAATTCTATTGATCGCAACAGGCGTATAAAGAGAAAACCCTCTGCGGTCCACAGCATTGATCAGAGAGCGGAGGAACGCTAGCAGTTTCTGTGAGTGAGGTTAGAAAGTGATCCGGAGTCAGTGCCCTGAATTACAGTCAGCGTCCGATTGATGGGCCAACTATCCTGTGGGCAGATTTGATCATCCCTCGGGGGATCGTTACTGTTCTGTTCACAGCTGAGAATGATCTGAATGGCCCACAACACAGAGTTATTGTTCCATTAGCTGCCTGGCCCCGACATTTCCCAATATAACCTTGCTGACTCTGTGAATATCCAGTCAGCTCATCACAGTCCTGCATCAAGTCAACAAGCACCAGAAATTAAACTACTTTCCCTTCAAGGAAGAATGAGATCAATTCTCTGAAACTCCCTCCAGCTCGTATTCAAAAACAGTGAGCTGCATTTATATAGCGCATTTAACATAACATAAAAAGATAGGAGCAGGAGAATGCCATTCGGCCCTTCGAGCCTGCTCTGCCATTAAATAAGATGATCTTCTATCTCAACTCCACTTTTCTGCATTATCCCCATATCCCTTGATTCCATTAATATCCAAAAATCTATTGATCTCTGTTTTGAATATACTCAAAGACTGTGCCTCCACAGCACTCTGGGGTAGAGAATTCCAAAGATTCACCACCATCTGAGTGAAGAAATTTCTCCTCATCTCAGTCCTAAATGGCCGACCCCTTATTCTGAGACTGTGCCCACTGGTTCTAGACTCCCCAGAATGAGGAAACATCCTCCCTGCATCTATCCTGTCAAGCCTTGTAAGAATTGTGAATGTTTCAATGAGATCACCTCTCATTCTTCTAAACTCTAGAAAATATAGGCCAAGTCTACTCAATCTCTCCTCTATGGACAATCCCCCCATCCCTGAGATAACCTTCATTGCACTCTCTCTATGACAAGTACATCCTTACTTATGTAAGGAGGCCAAACTGTCCACAATACCCCAGGTGTGGTCTCACCAGGGCTCTATGTAATTGTAGAACTCTTATACTCAAATCCTCTTGTAATAATGGCCAACATATTATTTGCTTTCCTAATTTCTTGCTGTACCTCATGTTAACTTTCAGTGTACAAGGACACCCAGGTCCCACTAAACACCAACATTTTCCAATCTCTCACCATTTAAATTATACTTAGCTTTTTTATTTTCGCACCAAAGTGGATAACTTCACATTTCTCCACATTAAATTCCATTTGTCAGGTTCTTGCCCGCTCACTTAACCTGTCTATATCCCCTTGAAGCCTCTTTGCATCCACCCCACAACTTAAATTGCCACCTAGCTTTGTATCATTGGCAAACTTGGATATATTATATTTGATCCCCTCATCCAAACCATTGATATAGATTGTGAATAGCTGGGGCAAAAGCACCGATTCTTGTGGTGCTCCACTAGTTACAGGTGGCCAACATGAAAAAGACCCGTTTATTCCTACTCTCTGTTTTCTGTCCATTAACCAATCCTCAATCCATGCTCGGAGTAAAATGTCCCAAGGCGCTTCACAGGAAAATTATCAACACAAATGAGCTACATAAAGAGACATTAGGACTGGTGACCAAAAGCTTGGTCAAAGAGGTAAATTGTGACAAGTGTCTTAACTGAGGAGGAAAAGGTAGAGAGACTAAGGGAGAGAATTCTAGAGCTTAGGGCCCAGGCAGCTGAAGGTGTTAAGTTCAGAATAACTGCACAAGACTGTGTTGTAAGCTCAAACCATTGTGACCTTGGTCTCTTTAATGTAACTCCAAAGTGAGGCAGCAGCATGGTGGATTGCCTTTTATACCTGCTTGCCCCAGGTCTCCGCCAGGTGTGCCCCCTAGTGGCAAGTTTTACACATTGGTGAAGTTTGCATTCATAACATCCCTTCCCCCCAAAGTATTTTGTACAAATTATTTACAGGTTGAGGTGATCTGGCGCTCTGCATTCCTGGGTCGATCGCCTGAGTTGAAGACCTGGCATGGGTGAGTCGGTCGGATCATTGCTGCACGGCAGCGCGGCTGGTCTGATTGGACTGTCGGGCATGGTGGGTTCATCCTCGTGGTTGACAGCGAGGTCGATTGCTGGTTGGGTGTGTGTTGGTGGATCACAGATGGTAAAGTCTTCTTCAAACTGTTCTTGGTTGTCAGAGACTCGCAGTTTGGTCTGATCCAAGTGCTTCCTACACGTTTTCCCATTCAACAATTTAACAACAAACACTCTGTTCCCCTCCTTGGCTAAAACAGTGCCAGCAATCGATTTAGGACCATGACCGTAATTGAGAACAAACACCGGATCATTAACCTCAATGTCACATGATACAGCCGCGCGATCGTGGTACACGTTATGTCGGTGCCGCTGGGTTTCTACGTGATCATTGAGATCCAGGTGGACAAAGGAGAGCCTGGTTTTGAGTGCTTTTTTCATTTAACAATTCTGCAGGGGGTACCCCGGTGAGCGAGTGGGGGCACGTCCGGTGGCTGAGCAGGACCCGAGATAACCGGGTCTGCAGGGAACTATCCGTTACGCGTTTCAAGCTCTGCTTGATAGTTTGCACTGCCCGTTCCGCTTGACCATTGAATGCGGGCTTAAATGTGGCAGACCTGATATGCTTAATGCCATTGCAGGTCATGAACTCATTGAATTCCGAGCTGGAGAAACGTGGTCCATTGTCACTAATAAGGACGTTGGGCAAACCATGGGTGGTGAACATGGTCCTGTGTCTTTCAATGGTGGCAGTGGATGTCCATGATGATATTATTATACATTCAATCCATTTAGAGTAAGTGTCCACTGCTACAAGAAACATCTTTCCCAGAAAAGGGCCAGCAAAATCTACGTGGACCCTGGAGCACGGTTTGGAGGTCCATGACCACAGGCTCAGTGTGGCCTCCCTGGGTGTGTTGCTCAACTGTGAGCAAGTGGTGCATTGGTGTACGCATGACTCCAATTCGGAGTCAATGCCGGGCCAGCAAACATGTGACCTGGCAATAGCCTTCATCATGACTATGCCTGGATGGGTACTGTGTAGGTCACGTATTAACATTTCCCTGCCTTTTTTTGGCAAAACCACGCAATTCTCCCATAGGAGACAATCCGATTGGATGGACAATTCATTCTTACGTTGGTGGAACGGCTTCATTTCATCTTGCATTTCCCCGGGAACCACCAACCAGCTCCCATTTACGATGCAGCTTTTTACTAGTGATAGCACAGGGTCTTGGCTAGTCCAGGTCCTGATCTGGCGAGCCATGACAGGTGACCCCTCACTCTCGAAAGCGTCCATTACCAGAAGCAAGTCTGCAGGTTGCGCCATTTCCACCCCGGTGGTGGGCAATGGCAGCCGACTGAGAGCGTCAGTGCAGTTCTCAGTGCCTGGTCTGTGGCGGATTACATCATCATATGCCAACAATGTTAGTGCCCATCTTTGGATGTGGGACGAAGCATTGGTGTTGATACCTTTGATTTCTGAGAGCAGTGAAGTAAGTGGTTTGTGGTTGGTTTTGATCTTGAACCAGAGACCAAATAGATATTGATGCATTTTCTTAACCCCATTTACACATATTAACGCTTCTTTCTCAACCATACTGTCGGCTCTTTCAGCCTTGGATAAACTTCTGGATACAGTTTGCCCGACACATTTGCTTGCTGTAACACACAACCAACCCCGTACAATGACGCATCACAAGCTAGTCCTAAACGTGTACATGGTTCATGCAATACAAGTAACTTGTTAGAGCATAGCAGGTTTCTGGCCTTGTTAAAAGCTGTCTCTTGAAATTTACCCTAAACCCAATCATCACCCTTGCGTAGCACTAAATGCAGTGGTTCCAGCAAAGTGCTCAACCCTGGTCGAAAGTTACAAAAAATTTGAGGAGTCACAGGAATGAATGCAGCTCCGTCACATTCTGTGGTCTGGATGCATTCTTAATGGCATCCATCTTGGAGTCCATGGGTCTGATACCGTCTGCTGCAATCTTTCTCCCCAGAAATTCAACCTCTGTCACCAGGAAAACACACCTGGAGCATTTCAGCCTGAGTCCCACTCTGTCCAGTCGCTTGGGAACCTCTTCCAGGTTCTGCAAGTGTTCGGTAGTGTTGCGACCAGTGATCAAGAGGTCATCTTGGAACACCACGCTGCATGGAACCAATTTCAGCAGAAGCTCCATGTTCATCTCAAAGTTAGTAATCTCAGGATTGCTACCAGTGCCACGTGCTAGTCACAATAGCTCAGATGAATACGTGGCTTGAGCAGTGGTGCAGAAGGGAGGGATTCAAATTCCTGGGACATTGGAACCGGTTCTGGGGGAAATGGGACCAGGACAAACCGGATGGTCTGCACCTGGGCAGGACTGGAACTAATGTCCTCGGGGTATTACTTGCTAGTGCTATTGGGGAGGGGTTAAACTAGTATGGCAGGGGGATGGGAACCTATGCAGGGAGACAGAGGGAAGTAGAATGGGGGCAGAAGCTAAAGATAGAAGGAAGAAAAGTAAAAATGGAGGGCAGAGAAACCCAAGGCAAAAATCAAAAAAGGCCACATTACAGCAAAATTCTAAAATGACAAAGTGTGTGAAAAAGACAAGCCTGAAGGCTCTATGCCTCAATGCGAGGAGTATTCATAATAAGGTGGACAAATTAACTGCACAGGCAGCAATTAATGAATATGATATAGTAGGTATCATGGGTGACCAAGATTGGGAACTCAACATCCAAGGGTATTCAACATTCAGGAAGGATAGACAGAAAGGAAAAGGAGGTGGGGTAGCATTGCTGGTTAAAGAGGAAATTAACGCAATAGTAAGGAAGGATTTTAGCTTGGATAATGTGGAATCGGTATGGGTGGAGCTGTGGAATACTAAAGGGCAGAAAACGCAAGTGGGAGTTGTGTACAGACCACCAAACAGTAGTAGTGAGGTTGGGGACAGCATCAAACATGAAATTAGGGATGTGTGCAATAAAGGTACGCAGTTATCATGGGCGACTTTAACCTACATATAGATTGGGTGAACCAAACTGGTAGCAATACGATGGAGGAGGATTTCCTGGAGTGAATTAGGGATGATTTTCAAGACCATTATGTCGAGGAACCAACTAGAGGGCTGGCCATCCTAGGCTGGGTGATGTGTAATGAGAAAGGACTAATTACCAATCTTGTTGTACGAGGCTTCTTGGGGTAGAGTGACCATAATATGGTAGAATTCTTTATTAAGATGGAGAGTGACACAGTTAATTCAGAAACTAGGGTCCTGAACTTAAGGAAAGGTAACTTTGATGGTATGAGACATGATTGGCTAGAATAGACTGGCAAATGATACTTAAAGGGTTGACGGTGGAGAGGCAATGGCAAACATTTAAAGATCACATGGATGAACTTCAACAATTGTACATCGCTGTCTGGAGTAAAAATAAAATGGGGAAGGTGGCTCAACTGTGGTTCACAAGGGAAATTAGGAATAGTGTTAAATCCAAGGAAGAGGCATATAAATTGGCCAGAAAAAGCAGCAAACCTGAGGACTGGGAGAAATGTAGAATTCGGCAGAGGAGGACTGAGGGTTTAATTAGGAGGGGGAAAATATAGTCTGAGAGGAAGTTTGCCGGGAACATAAAAACTGACTGCAAAACCTTCTATAGATATGTGAAGAGAAAAAGATTAGCGAGGACAAATGTTGGTCATTTGCAATCAGATTCAGGTGAATTTATAATGGGGAACAAAGAAATGGCAGACCATTGAACAAATACTTTGGTTCTGTCTTCACGACGGAAGACACAAATAAACTTCTGGAAGTACTAGGGGACCGAGGATCTAGTGAGAAGGTGGAACTGAAGGATATTCTTTTTAGGCGAGAAATTGTGTTAGGGAAATTGATGGGATTGAAGGCCGATAAATCCCCGGGGCCTGATAGTCTGCATCCCAGAGTACTTAAGGAAGTGGCTCTAGAAATAGTGCATGCATTGGTGATCATTTTCCAACAGTCTATCGACTCTGGATCAGTTCCTATGCACTGGAGGGTAGCTAATGTAACACCACTTTTTAAAAAAGGAGGGAGAGAGAAAACGGGTATGCACAGAATGGTTAGCCTGACATCAGTAGTGCAGAAAATGTTAGAATCAATTATTAAAGATGAAATAGCAGCACAATTGGAAAACAGTGACATGACCGGTCCAAGTCAGCATGGATTTATGAAAGGGAAATCATGCTTGACAAACCTTCTGGAATTTTTGGAGGAAGCTTGCAGGGAACATTAAAATCATCTGCAAAAGCTTCTATAGATATGTAAAGAGAAAAAGGTTAGCAAAGACAAACGTAGGTCCCCTGCAGTCAGAATCAGGGGAAGTCATAACTGTGAACAAAGAAATGGCGGGCCAACTGAACAAGTACTTTGGTTCGGTATTCACTAAGGAGGACACAAACAACCTTCCGGATATAAAAGGGGTCAGAGGGTCGGGTAAGAAGGAGGAACGAAGGGAAATCCTTATTAGTCGGGAAATTGTCTTGGGGAAATTGATGGGATTGAAGGCCGATAAATCCCAGGGCCTGATGGACTGCATCCCAGAGTACTTAAGGCGATGGCATTGAGCGGATGCATTGACAGTCAGTTTCCAACATTCCATAGATTCTGGATCAGTTCCTATGGAGTGAAGGGTAGCCAATGTAACCCCACTTTTTAAAAAAGGAGGGAGAGAGAAAACAGGGAATTATAGACCGGTCAGCCTGACATCAGTAGTGGGTAAAATGATGGAATCAATTATTAAGGATATCATAGCAGCGCATTTGGAAAGAGGTGACATGATGGATCCAAGTCAGCATGGATTTGTGAAAGGGAAATCATGCTTGATAAATCTTCTGGAATTTTTTGCCTATGTTTCCAGTCGAGTGGACAAAGGAGAACCAGTTGATGAGTTGTTTTTGGACTTTCAGCAGGCTTTCGACAAGGTCCCACACAAGAGATTAATGTGCAAAGTTAAAGCACATGGGATTGGGGGTAGTGTGCTGACGTGGATTGAGAACCGGTTGGCAGACAGGAAGCAAAGAGTAGGAGTAAATGGGTACTTTTCAGAATGGCAGGCAGTGACTAGTGGGGTACCAGAAGGTTCTGTGCTGGGGCCCCAGCTGTTTACACAATACATTAATGATTTAGACGAGGGGATTAAATGTAGTATCTCCAAATTTGCGGATGACACTAAGTTGGGTGGCAGTGTGAGCTGCGAGGAGGATGCTATGAGGCTGCAGAGTGACTTGGATAGGTTTGGTGAGTGGGCAAATGCATGGCAGATGAAGTATAATGTGGATAAATGTGAGGTTGTCCACTTTGGTTGTAAAAACAGAGAGACAGACTATTATCTGAATGGTGACTGATTAGGAAAAGGGGAGGTGCAACAAGATCTGGGTGTCATGGTACATCAGTCATTGAAGGTTGGCATGCAGGTACAGCAAGCGGTTAAGAAACCAAATGGCATGTTGGCCTTCATAGCGAGGGGATTTGAGTACCGGGGCAGGGAGGTGTTACTACAGTTGTACAGGGCCTTGGTGAGGACACACCTGGAGTATTGTGTACAGTTTTGGTCTCCTAACTTGAGGAAGGACATTCTTGCTATTGAGGGAGTGCAGCGAAGGTTCACCAGACTGATTCCCGGGATGGCGGGACTGACATATCAAGAAAGACTTGATCAACTGGGCTTGTATTCACTGGAGTTCAGAAGAATGAGAGGGGATCTCATAGGAATGTTTAAAATTCTGACGGGTTTAGACAGGTTAGATGCAGGAAGAATGTTCCCAATGTTGGGCAAGTCAAGAACCAGGGGTCACTGTCTAAGGATAAGGGGTAAGCAATTTAGGAGATGAGGAGAAACTTCTTCACCCAGAGAGTGGTGAACCGGTGGAATTCTCTACCACAGAAAGTTGTTGAGGCCAATTCACTAAATATATTCAAAAAGGAGTTAGATGTAGTCCTTGCTACTCAGTGGATCAAGGGGTATGTTGAGAAAGCAGGAATGGCGGACTGAAGTTGCATGTTCAGCCATGAACTGATTGAATGGCGGTGCAGGCTTGAAGGGCCGAATGGCCTACTCCTGCATCTATTTTCTATGTTTCTATGTTTCCATGTAACTAGTAGAGTGGACAAGGGAGAACCAGTGGATGTGGTGTATTTGGACTTTCAAAAGGCTTTTGAGAAGGTCCCACACAAGAGATTGGTGAGCAAAATCAAAGCAGATGGTATTGGGGGTAATATACTGACGTGGATAGAGAACTGGATGGCAGACAGGAAAAAGAGAGTCGGGATAAACGGGTCCTTTTCAGAATGGCAGGCAGTGATTAGTGGAGTGTTACAGGGCTCAGTGCTGGGACCCCAGCTCTTTACAATATACATAAATGACTTGGATGAATGATTTAAGTGTAAAATCTCCAAGTTTGCAGATGACACTAAACTGGGTGGCGATGTAAGCTGTGAGGGGGACGCTAAGAGGCTGCAGGGTGACTTGGACAGGTTAGGTGAGAGGGAAAATGCATGGCAGATGCAGTATAATGTGGATAAATGTGAGGTAATCCACTTTGGGGGCAAAAACGTGAAGACAGAATATTATCTGAATGGTGGCAGATTAGGAAAAGGGGAGGTGCAACGAGACCTGAGTGTCACGGTTCATCAGTCATTGAAAGTTGGCATACAGGTACAGCAGGCGGTGAAGAATGATATGTTGGCCTTTTTAGCGAGGGGATTTGAGTATAGGAGCAGGGAGGTCTTACTGCAGTTGTACAGGACCTTGGTGAGGCCTCACCTGGAATATTGTGTTCAGTTTTGATCTCCTAATCTGAGGAAGAAAGTTCTTACTATTGAGGGAGTGCAGCGAAGGTTCACCAGACTGATTCTAGGGATGGTTGGACTGACATATGTGGAGAGACTGGATCAACTGGGCCTTTATTCACTGGAGTTTAGAAAGATGAGAGGGGATCTCATAGAAACATACAAGATTCTGACGGGATGGGACAAGTTAGATGCGGGTAGATTGTTCCCAATGTTGGGGAAGTCCAGAACCAGGGGACACAGTATTAGGATAAGGGGTCGATCATTTAGGACTGAGATGAGGAGAAACTTCTTCACTCAGAGAGTTGTTAACCTGTGGAATTCCCTGCCGCAGAGAGTTGTTGATGCCAGTTCATTGGATATTTTCAAGAGGGAGTTCGATATGGCCCTTACGGCTAAGGGGATCAAACGGCCTGGAGAGAAAGCAGGAAAGTGGTACTGAGGGAATGATCAGCCATGATCTTATTGAATGGCGGTGCAGGCTTGAAGGGCCGAATGGCCTACTCATGCACCTATTTTCTATGTTTCTAAGTTTCTATGTAAGAGGCTGCAGCGTGACTTGGACAGGTTAGCTGAGTGGGCAAATGCATGGCAGATGCAGTATAATGTGGATCAATGTGAGGTTATCCACTTTGGGGCAAAAACACGAAGGCAGAATATTATCTGAATGGCGGCAGATTCGGAAAAGGGGAGATGCAACGAGTCCTGGGTACATCAGTCATTGAAAGGTGGCGTGCAGGTACAGCAGGCAGTGATGAAAGTAAATGGTCTGTTGGCCTTCATAGCTAGGGGATTTGAGTATAGGAGCAGCGAGGTCTTACTGCAGTTGTACAGGGCCTTGGTGAGGCCTCACCTGGAATATTGTGTTCAATTTTGGTCTCTTAGTCTGAGGAAGGACGTTCTTGCTATTGAAGGAATGCAGCGAAGGTTCAACAGAATGATTCCCAGGATGGCTGGACTGACATATGAGGAGAGACTGGATCGACTGGGCCTTTATTCACTGGAGTTTAGAACGATGAGAGGGGAGCTCATAGAAACGTATAAAATTCTGACGGGACTGGACAGGATAGATGCAGGAAGAATGTTCCCGATGTTGGTGAAGTCCAGAACTCGGACACAGTCTTAGGATAATGGGTAAGTCATTTAGGACTGAGATGAGGAGAAACTTCTTCACTCAGAGAGTTGTTAACCTGTGGAATTCCCTACCTCACAGAGTTGTTGATGCCAGTTTATTGGACATATTCAAGATGGAGTTAGATATGGCCCTTATGGCTAAAGGGATCGAGAGGTATGGAGAGAAAGCAGGAAAGGGGTACTGAGGTGAATGATCAGCCATGATCTTATTGCATGGTGGTGCAGGCTCGAAGGACCAAATGGCCTATTTCTGCAACTATTTTCTCTGTTTCTATGTTTCTATGGCTGCAGCCGAGTGAATCCCAAAGGGGCATCTATGGTACATGAACAGTCCTTTGTGTGCGTTGATGCATGTCAATTTCTTTGACGGTTCAGCCAGCTCCTGTGTCATCTAAGCAAAGGTTCGATCTAGCTTGGTGAACAACTTTCCCCCTGCTAGCTTTGCAAATAGGTCCTCCGCTTTAGGTAGTGGGTACTGGTCCTGTAACGAGACTCGGGTGATCGTTACCTTGTAGTCCCCGCAGAAGCTGACCGTCCCATCGCTCTTCAGCACCGGCGTGATTGGATTGGCCCACTCGTTGAACTCGACTGGCAATATGATTCCCTCTCGTTGAAGTCTGTCCAGCTCGATCTCGACTTTCTCTCGCATCATATATGGGACTGCTCGGGCAGAAGTGCACTGCACTTGTGATCTATTAGCTCCTGGATCTCCTGGTCATTCTCATCAAACCATCCTGGTCTTTCCTGTTTGAGTGACCGAGCGTCTCTTCGCAGGCACTGGTTATGGAAGCTTGGAGGGCAGACCAAACGCTGTGGGCATTCTGCATCTCGGGGTCATCAACGCACGCCGGGTTAGCTGTGAGGCACTGACTGTGTAGCGTTCTCTTAGCTGGGTCTTTGAGTGCCGTGACATTGATTAGTTTACGGCACTGCTTCTGCTGCCCTCGCCGCTTTGGGGCTATGTTGATAACACTGAGAGCAGCTGGCTGCAGGAAGCTGGGACTTTAATGTAATATTGAAGTCTTGTGATGTCTGTGCCAGAGGAATAAATGGCTTATCATGCTGTTGACTATTTTATTCCAATCTGGAAGATCGCCCTGGTAACAACACAGAGACAGTAAAGATGTAATGTGTCTCGAAATCGATCAGAACAGGAGGAACATTAAGGAAGATGAGGTGACTTTGTACAATTTATAGAATCACAGAATGATAGACTGACACAGCCCAGGAGCAGGCCATTCGGCCCATCGTGCCTGAGCCGGCTCTTTGAAAGAGCGATCCAATTAGTCCCACTCCCTGCTCTTTCCCCACAGCCCTGTATATTTTCTCCCCTTCAAGTATTTATCGAATTCTCTTTTGAAAGTTACAATTGAACCTGCTTCCACCGCCCGTTCAGGCAGCGCATTCCAGAACATAACAATTCGTGCATAAAGAAATGTTTCCTCATCTCCCCCTCTGGTACTTTTGCCAATACTTGAAAAGGACAGAATTTCCAGTGTAATGGGGAAAGAGCAGGGAGTGGGTCTAATTGGTCAGCTCTTTCAAAGAACCGGCACAGGCACGATGGGCCGAATGGCCTACTGTGCTGTAAGATTTGATGAAGAAACATAAACTACGGATGACTTGTGGCACCTGGGGGCTCTGTGAGGGAGAGACATGCGCTGAACTTGAAGTCGAGATCTATTAACTGAAGGACTCTCAGAAATGTCAATTGTTCCTCAGAGAAAATGTTTCACGATCCATTTCATTCACAGGTGTCTCCTTATTCAGTGAGGACAAGGAGCTGGTGGGGTCTCTCAGAGGCAATAAGAAGATGTGAATGAAAGACATGTGGAGGGCGGTCAGAAGGAGAGTGAAGGAGGAGGCTTTAAAGAATGAGTTTGGGAAGTGTTGAGAGGGCCTGGAATGTGTGAGGATGTGATTGTCTTATTCCAGGAAGGCTGAGTAACCGAGCTCTCAATGACTGCCGTCCATAATGTGAGCTCTCACACTCCAGCACAGGCCCATTCCAGCTTTATTCTTCCCCTAAAGCTCTGCTTTTGTTCTTTCAGGGACCTTGTCAGGGGAGAAGAGCTGAGAGAGAAAGCGAGGCAAAGACTGTTAACTGTTGGGAGATTCTCCAGCTCTCAGGCTGTGATGAGAAGGGAAAATAGATCAGGATGTGGGGACAGAGCGGGAAATAGGATTTCGAGCAGACTGCCCCAGTGGAAGAGCTAGCACTGGAGCAAGCATGATGGGCCGAATGACCTCCTTCTGTACTGTGATAATGCAGGAAAATCGGCAGCCAATTTGCACACAGCAAGATCCCACAAAGAGCAATGTTATAATGACCTGATAATCTGTTTTAGTGATGTTGGTTGTGGGATAAATATTGGCCCAGGACCCAAGGGAGAACTCCCTGCTCTTCTTCCAATAGTGCCGTGGGAACTTTCCCCCACCTGAGAAGACAGATGTACAGGTGGCACAGGTTATCTCTAACTCGATAGGTGTGAGAGGACCCAGAGACTGAAAGCCATCAGCGTCTCTGCTGACTGAAGGCAGTGGGTGTGGGGGAAGCTTGATAAACACATGAGGGAGAAAGGAATAGAAGGATACGCTGAAAGGTTGGTATTAAACATTGAATAAAAACAATTTTTGAAAAGCCGGAATCTTTAGGGTGAAAGTCCTCGGCTTCCTCTGTGAAACAACAAGTGTTTGAGGCTGTCGATCGGAAGGTTTGTGCACAGGGACAGATAGAAAGTGTTCAGTCTTTGAGCAGAGCTGGAGGTTTGAGGAGAGACGTGTAGTTACACTGAGGGACAGAGCTCGGTCGATCGATCGCACTGTCACAGGGAATAATGAGACAAGGTTCCGCTCCACACTTTCCAGATACCTCCAGCTCTTTCACTTCAACCACGGCCTCGATGTCTGGAGAATAAACAGTGGTTAAATCCCCATCCAATCCGTCTCTCCCCACACACAACTCGGGGAGGCGAGTGATATATCAATGTGCTTACTCTGAGGTGGGGAGGGGGAGTGATATATCAATGTGTTTACTCTGAGGTGGGGTGGGGGGGGGGTGTGATATATCAATGTGTTTACTCTGAGGTGGGGAGTGGTGGGTGATATATCAATTTGTTTACTCTTAGGTGGGGAGGGGGGGTGATGTATCAATGTGCTTAATCTGAGGTGGGGAGGGGGAGTGATATATCAATTTGTTTACTCTGGGATGGGGAGGAACAGACTCTGAGCTGATGAATTGTCGGCCACACAGAGTTTTCGGGAGATTGATACATGAATCCACTCTCCCCTCGTCCCTTTCGAGAATGTCCCCAACTCCCCCGCACTCCCCTCGGATCGTGGGTCTGAATTGTTTCAGGATTATTCCCCCTCCTCACTCCTTGGGATCATTGTTCTTTGCTCGTTACCTTCAGCAGAGAAACAAACTGCCGATTGAGACACAAAGCCCAGGGGGTGAGGTTTAATCTCCGCACCGTGTGAAGAATGGGCGGAGCGGGAATTTTCCAGGAACTGTCCCACAGATAACCGAAAACTGCTGTGGTCGAGGAGAGAGATTTCCTGATGGAACCCGATCGTAACATAAATAAAGGGAGAAATAAAGAGGCGGATAAAATGCAGCAAAAAGCCCAGAGTTTGGACATTGTGGTTCAGGCTGGTGAACAGGAATCTGAAATCACCAACAATTTCAACAGATAAACAGAGTTTCAGAATGGGACACACACAAGGGCAATCTTTCAATGTTTGCAATCACGGGAAGTAATATTGACTCCCGAGGTGGTTCTGCTCCGTGACGGTGATGTTGGGGACATTCTGTGTAAATGTAGTGGTTCTGTGACTGGACCAATAATCCAGGGAACGGGAGTTCAAATCCCACCCGGACACTTTTGAGAATTTAGAATTCAGTTTACAAACTCTGGAAATAAAAACCTGGGAGGAGTAAAAGTGACCATGTTCCCAGAATGCATTTCAAAATCGATCTGGGGAGATGTTTTATTGTTAATTCGGTTCCACCTTTCTCAGTGTTTGTGTCTGTAAAATTGTCGGTAAATTGGAGAGAGAAAGATGGAAAGGCCTCAGTCAAGAGGTTTAGATTTTGTCCCAAACTTCTGATTGGTGTTTCTGATCGAGGGAAAGGAGCGAGACAGCGAGTAAAATCACCGAGATAGAAAGCTGCCTTGGGACTTCAAACATTCGCTTTTTCCTGTGTTACACATTACACAGAATGTGCAGCACTGAAACAGGCCATTCGGCCCAACCGCTCCATGCCGGTGTTTATGCTCCACTCAGCCTCCGTCCACTTCAGCAACTTACATTTAACGTAGTAAAACTGCAATTGGTCTCAGCTGAGGTCAAGTCACATCTTTTACATCTCAACAGTGCAGCACTCCCTCAGTACTGCCCGTCCGACAGTGCAACACTCCCTCAGTACTGCCCGTCCGACAGTGCAACACTCCCTCAGTACTGCCCGTCCGACAGTGCAACACTCCCTCAGTACTGCCCGTCCGACAGTGCAACACTCCCTCAGTACTGCCCCTCCAAAAGTGCAGCACTCCCTCAGTACTGCCCGTCCAAAAGTGCAACACTCCCTCAGTACTGCCCCTCCAAAAGTGCAGCACTCCCTCAGTACTGCCCGTCCGACAGTGCAACACTCCCTCAGTACTGCCCCTCCAAAAGTGCAGCACTCCCTCAGTACTGCCCGTCCGACAGTACAACACTCCCTCAGTACTGCCCGTCCGACAGTGCAACACTCCCTCAGTACTGCCCCTCCAAAAGTGCAGTGCTCCTTCAGCAACTAGCAATCCCTGCACCAATAACTAGCAGCTCCTGCACCAGTAACTAGCAATCCCTTCACCACTAACGAGCAACCCCCGCACCAGCCATTCATTGACCACCAGCTCAGTGCAGGTTAAGTCCCGCTCCCAGTCAACAGCTCACTAATAAATCCTCATCGATGGGGGCAGGAGCTTTGCGAAAATCATGTGTCCATTTGAATTATTCCCGGTGTTTCTGAGACTCCAACAGATGGATTTTTAGAGACAATGAGCAGTTTTCCTCGATCTCGAGCCAGGTTTTATCCCGAGATTTCTCTCTCTCTGGAATTTCAAAGCTAAAACAAGGCAGCTCATTGAAAATGTAAGAGAGAGAAACATTCTGTTTGTAAAACCCACTGGGCTGTGGAATGGTGAAGCGATGGAGGTGATGCTGGGAATATCTGAGCTGGAGATACGTGACATCAGCGGGAGAGATATTACTGAGGATTCTGTGCCTGAGACTGAGAAGGAGGAGAGTGTCAGTGTTCATTAATTCGCCGAGTGAGAGAGGCTGTGTCTCTCTGATCCACATGTTATACAACAGGGCTCGTGGAAAAGGCTGTCTCTCTCTGTCTCTCTCTCTCTGCACAGTCGGAGGTGCTGTCTTTGGGATGAGATGTTAAATCGAGGCCCCGACGGCTTTCTCAGGCGGATGTAAACATCATGGCCACTATTTCGAAGAAGAACAGGGGAGTTCTCCCTGGGGACCTGGTACGAATACTTAACCCGTAAACAACCTTACTAAAGGAGATTATCTGGTCATTTATCACATTGCTGTTTGTTGGAGCTTGCTGTGCACAATTTGGCTGCTGCATTTCCGACATCACAACAGTGACTACTCTCAAATGAAGTTCTTTGGATGTAAAGCGGTTTGTGACGTCCTGAGGTTGTGAAAAGCTGTAGAAAGTCAGGTCTTTATTTTAAGTCATGCCTCCTTGTTCCAGACTCCCCCACCAGAGGAAATCGTTTCTCTCTATCTACCCGATCAAATCCTTTCATCAGCTTAAACACTTTAATCTTCTATAGTCGAGGAATACAAGTCTAGTCTCCGCAGCCTGTCCTAGCCCTGGTATCATTCTGGTGAAACATAGAAACAAACATAGAAAATAGGTGCAGGAGTAGGCCATTCGGCCCTTCGAGCCTGCACCGCCATTCAATGAGTTCATGGCTGAACATGCAACCTCAGTACCCCATTCCTGCTTTCTCGCCATACCCCTTGATCCCCCTAGTAGTAAGGACTATATCTAACTCCTTTTTGAATATCTTTAGTGAATTGGCCTCAACAACTTTCTGTGGTAGAGAATTCCACAGGTTCACCACTCTCTGGGTGAAGAAGTTTCTCCTCATCTCGGTCCTAAATGGCTTACCCCTTATCCTTAGACTGTGACCCCTGGTTCTGGACTTCCCCAACATTGGGAACATTCTTCCAGCATCTAACCTGTCTAAACCCGTCAGAATTTTAAACGTTCCTATGAGATCCCCTCTCATTCTTCTGAACTCCAGTGAATACAAGCCAAGTTGATCCACTCTTTCTTGATAGGTCAGTATCGCCATCCTGGGAATCAGTCTGGTGAACCTTCGCTGCACTCCCTCAATAGTAAGAATGTCCTTCCTCAAGTTAGGAGACCAAAACTGTACACAATACTGCAGGTGTGGCCTCACCAAGGCCTTGTACAACTGTAGCAATACCGCCCTGCCCCTGTACTCAAATCCCCTCGCTATGAAGGCCAACATGCCATTTGCTTTCTTAACCGCCTGCTGTACCTGCATGCCAACCTTCAATGACTGATGTACCATGACACCCAGGTCTCGTTGCACCTCCCCTTTCCTAATCTGTCACCATTCAGATAATAGTCTGTCTCTCTGTTTTTACGACCAAAGTGGATAACCTCACATTTATCCACATTATACTTCATCTGCCATGCCTTTTCCCACTCACCTAACCTATCCAAGTCACTCTGCAGCCTCATAGCATCCTCCTCGCAGCTCACACTGCCACCCAACTTAGTGTCATCTGCAAATTTGGAGATACTACATTTAATCCCCTCGTCTAAATCATTAATGTACAATGTAAACAGCTGGGGCCCCAGCACAGAACCTTGCGGTACCCCACTAGTCACTGCCTGCCATTCTGAAAATTACCCATTTACTCCTACTCTTTGCTTCCTGTCTGACAACTAGTTCTCAATCCATGTCAGCACACTACCCCCAATCCCATGTGCTTTAACTTTGTACATTAATCTCTTGTGTGGAACCTTGTCGAAAGCCTTCCGAAAGTCCAAATATACCACATCAACTGGTTCTCCCTTGTCCACTCTACTGGAAACATCCTCAAAAAATTCAAGAAGTTTTGTCAAGCATAATTTCCCTTTCACAAATCCATGCTGACTTGGACCTATCATGTCACCTCTTTCCAAATGCGCTGCTATGACATCCTTAATAATTGATTCCATCATTTTACCCACTACTGATGTCAGGCTGACCGGTCTATAATTCCCTGTTTTCTCTCTCCCTACTTTTTTAAAAAGTGGGGTTACATTGGCTACCCTCCACTCGATAGGAACTGATCCAGAATCTATGGAATGTTGGAAAATGACTGTCAATGCATCCGCTATTTCCAAGGCCACCACCTTAAGTACTCTGGGATGTAGTCCATCAGGCCCTGGGGATTTATCGGCCTTCAAGCCCATCAATTTCCCCAACATAATTTCCCAACTAATAAGGATTTCCCTCAGTTCCTCCTTCTTACTAGACCCTCTGACCTCTTTTATATCCGGAAGGTTGTTTGTGTCCTCCTTAGTGAATACCGAACCAAAGTACTTGTTCAATTGATCTGCCATTTCTTTGTTCCCCATTATGACTTCCCCTGATTCTGACTGCAGGGGACCTACATTTGTCTTTACTAACCTTTTTCTCTTTACAAATCTGTAGAAACTTTTGCAGTCCGTCTTAATGTTCTCTGCAAGCTTCCTCTCGTACTCTATTTTCCCTGCCATAATCAAACCCTTTGTCCTCCTCTGCTGAGTTCTAAATTTCTCCCAGTCCCCAGGTTCACTGCTATTTGTGGCCAATTTGTAGCCACTTCCTTGAATTTAATACAATCCCTGATTTCCCTTGATAGCCACGGTTTGAGCCATCTTCCCTTTTTTATTTTTACGCCAGACAGGGATGTACAATTGCTGTAGTTCATCCATGCGGTCTCTAAATGTCTGCCATTGCCCATCTACAGTCAACCCCTTAAGTATCATTCACCAATCTATCCTAGCCAATTCACACCTCATACCTTCAAAGTTACCCTTCATTAAGTTCTGGACCATAATCTGAATTAACTGTTTCATTCTCCATCCTAATGTAGAATTCCACCATATTATGGTCACTCTGCCCCAAGGGGCCTCGCACAACGAGGTTACAAATTAATCCTCTCTCATTACACAGCACCCAGTCTAAGATGGCCTCCCCCCTAGTTGGTTCCTCGACATATTGGTCTAGAAAACCATCCCTTATGCACTCCAGGAAATTCCTCCTCCACTGTATTGCTTCCAGTTTGGTTAGCCCAATCTATATGCATATTAAAGTCACTCATGATAACTGCTGCACCTTTATTGCATGGACCCCTAATTTCCTGTTTGATGTCCTCCCCAACATCACTAGTACTGTTTGGAGGTCTGTACACAACTCCCACTGACGTTTTTTGCCCTTTGGTGTTCTGCAGCTCTACCCATATAGATTCCACATCATCCAAGCTAATGTCCTTCCTAACTATTGCATTAATCTCCTCTTTAACCAGCAATGCTACCCCACCTCCTTTTCCTTTTATTCTATCCATCCTGAATGTTGAATACCCATGGATGTTGAGTTCCCAGCCCTGATCATCCTGGAGCCACTTCTCCGTAATCCCAATCACATCATATCTGTTAACATCTATTTACACAGTTAATTCATCCACCTTATCACGGATACTCCTTGCATTAAGACACAAAGCCTTCAGGCTTGTTTTTTAAACACCCTTTGTCCTTTTAGAATTATGATGTAGTTTGGCCCTTTTTGTTTCTTGCCTTTGTTTACTTGACCTTCCACTATTGCTTTTTACCTTTCTACCATCTGTTTCTGACTCCATATTACTTTGCCCTATCTTGCTGCATAGGTTCCCATCCCCCTGCCATATTAGTTTAAACACTCCTGAACTGCATTAGCAAATGTTACCCCTAGGACATCAGTTCCAGTCCTGCCCAAGTGCAGACCATCCCTTTTGTACAGGTCCCACTTCCCCCAGAACTGGTTCCAATGTCCCAGGAATTTGAATCCCTCTCTCTTGCACCACTGCTCAAGCCACGCATTTGTTCTAACTATCCTGCTCCCTCTACTCTGATTAGCACGTGGCACTGGTAGCAATCCAGAGATTACTAACTTTGAGGTCCTACTTTTTAATTTAACTCCTAGCTCTCTAAATTCAGCTTGGAGGGCCTCTTCCCGCTTCTTACCTATATCGTTGGTACCTACATGTACCATGACAACTAGCTGTTCATCCTCCCTCTCCAGAATTCTCTGCAGCCGCTCCGAGACATCCTTGACCCTTGCACCAGGGAGGCAACATACCATCCTGGAGTTTTGGTTGCGGCCGCAGAAACTCCTATCTATTCCCCTTACAATAGAGTCCCCTATCACTATAGCTCTCCCAATCTTTTTCCCACCCTTCTGTGCAGCAGAGCCAGCCACGGTGCCATGAACTTGGCTGCTGCTGCCCTCCCCTGATGAATCATCCTCCTCAACAATACCCAAAGCGGTGTATCTGTTTTGCAGGGGGATGACCGCAGGGGACCCTTGCACTACCTTCCTTGCATTGCTCTTCCTGATGGTCTTCCATTCCCTAGCTGGCTGTGGACACTTCACCTGCGGTAAGACCAACTCGCTACACATGCTACTCACGTCATTCTCAGCATCGTTGATGCTGTAGAGTAAATCCACCCTCAGCTCCAACTCCGCAACGCGGTCTGTCAGGAGCTGGAGGCGGATACACTTCCCGCACATGTAGTCATCAGGGACAGCGGAAGTGTCCCTGAGTTCCCACATGGTACAGGAGGAGCATGCTGCACCCGTCCAAGGCCAATATATCCTTCCTGAGGAGCCGTGCCCAGAACTGGTCCCAGGATCCAGGTGGGGTCTGACCAGAGATTTATATAAACTGTAACATATCTTCCACTCCTTGTCTGTCCCTGGTATTGTATCCTCGTCCTCTACTGTGAGGACCATATATAAAGAGGTGACAGTGTGACCCACTGAGCCCCGGCTGGCACCTGGAGCTGGTGACAAAGGCTGGGAGTGTGAGAGCTGCGATAAAGATTAACGGGCTGTCGGAGAATGAAGTCAGGTCTGGGAATTGTCAGCAATGTGTGGGAGAAAGTGCTGGAGTCTGTGTTACACTAACTCCCGCTCGCAGCACAACATTGAATCCAGCGTTTGAAGATTGCCTCGAGGGCAGCTTGTGATGGTTCAATGACAGAATGATCTGATTTGCTGCTCAGAAATGTGTCTTTTTCCTCCTGTGATTTCAGTGGTTTGCTGGAAATAATCAGATTCTGGGATTAGTCAGCTGGAGAAATCTTTTTTGAAACTGGGTCCTGAAGTGAGGTGGGATAATTCACTCTGACAGATTCCAGCTTTGGAATGGAATTTGTCTCCACGTGGCGTGAGGTGAATCTCAGAGACCTCCCGCCTCAGACTGTTTCCTCATTCTTTTATTATTTGTTCCTGGGATGTGGGCGTCGCTGGCAAGGCCGGCATTTATTGCCCATCCCTAATTGCCCTTGAGAAGGTGAGGTGAGCCGCCTTCTTGGACCGCTGTAGTCCATGTGGTGAAGGTACTCCCACAGTGCGGTTAGGGAGGGAGTTCCAGGATTGTGACCTAGTGACGTTGAAGGTACGGCGATTTATTTCCAAGTCAGTATGGGGTGTAACTTGGAGGGGAACCTGTAGGTGATGGTGTTCCCATGCACCTGCTGCCCTTGTCCTTCTAGGTGGTAGAGGTCAGGGTTTGTGAGGTGCTGCCGAAGAAGCCTTGGTGAGTTGCTGGAGTGCATCTTGTTGATGGTACACACTGCAGCAACGGTGCACCAGTGGTGGAGAGAGTGAATGTTTAAGGTGATGGATGGGATGCCAATTAAATGGGCTGCTTTGTCCTGGATGCTGTCAAGCTTCGAGTATTGTTGGAGCTGCACTCATCCAGCCAAGTGCAGAGTATTCCCACACACTCCTGACTTTTGCCTTATAAATGGAAAGGCTTTGGGGAGTCAGGAGGTGAGACAATCGCCGCTGAATACCCAGTCTCTGACATGCTCTTGTTGCCACTGTATTTATGTGACTGGTCCAATTATTTTCTGGTCAATGGTGATCCCCAGGGATTCAGCGATGGTAATGCTGCTGAATGTCAAGGGGAGGTGGTTAGACTCTCGCATGTTGGAGGTAGTCATTGCCTGGACCTTGTGTGGTGCGAATATTACTTGTCACTTATCAGCCCAAGCCTGAATGTCATCCAGGTCTTGCTGCATTCAGGCATGGACTGCTTCATTATCTGAGGAGTTGCAATTGGCACTGAACACTGTGCTATCTTCAGTGAACATCCCCAGTTCTGACCTTATGATGGAGGAAAGGTCATTGATGAAGCAGCTGAAGATGGTTTGGCATAGGACACTGCCCTGAGGAACTCCTGCAGTGATGACCTGGGGTTAAGATGATTGACCTCCAACAACTATAACCACCTTCCTTTGTGATAGGTGACTCCAGCCAGTGGAGATTTCTCCCCCTGATTCCCATTAACTTCAATTTTACTGATGTCAAGGGCAGTCGCTCTCACTTTACCTCTGGAATTCAGCTCCGTTGTTCATGTTTGGACCAAGGCTGTAATGAGGTCTGGAGCCGAGTGGTCCTGGCGGAACCCAAACTGAGCTTTGCTAAGCAGGGTATTGGTGTGTAAGAGCTGCTTGTATCATTGTTAATGACACCTTCCATCACTTTGCTGATGATTGAGAGTAGACTGATGGGGCGGTAATTGGACAGATCGGATTTGTCCTGCTTTTCATGGACAGGATATACCTGGGCAGTTTTCCACATTGCGAATAGATGCCAGTGTTGTAGCTGTACTGGAACAGCTTGGCTAGAGGCGCGGCTAGTCCTGGCGCACAATACTTCAGCGCCATAGCCGGGATGTTGTCCGTGCCCAAAGCCTTTGGTGTATCCAATGCACTCAGCTGTTATTTGATATCACTTGGAGTGAATCGAATTGGCTGAAGACTGGCTTCTGTGATGGTGGGGATCTCAGGATGAGGCCGATATGGATCATCCACTCGGCACTTCTTGCTGAAAAAACTTGCAAAAGTTTCAGCCTTGTCTTTTGAACTTTCGTGCTGGGCTCTGTCATCATTGGGGATGTGGATTTCATGGAGCCTCCTCCCATTGTTTAATGGTCCACCACCATTCACGACTGGATGTGGCAGGACTGCAGAGCTTTGATCTGATCTGTTGATTGTGCGATCGCTTCACCCTGTCTATAGCATGTTGCCTCCACTGTTTCCTCATTCCCCTGTTTCTCTGCCCTTTCCCGTCACAAGTCTCTGAAAGTGGCAGGATCTTGATAAAGCTGTTAAATAGCTCACGGGATCCTGGGTTTTATTAATAGAGGAATAGCGTACAAGAGCAAGGAAGTTATGATAAACTTTTTGTTGTATATGTTGACTATGGATGCACTCTATTTGTAGTCACTGTGAGATTGTATAAGATGGAGGAGACTTGTTTACCTGATGTACTGTCAATAAGGTTCACACCATGTACATACATGCTGGCACCACTAGAGGGTACAACAGGTGGAGACCAGGGGTTTCCTGCCCTGGTGGCAGGGCCCTGTATAAAAGGCTGCACACCATGCTTGCACAGCACTCTGGAATTTGGAATAAAAGACCAAGGTCACTACAGTTCAAGTACAACACACTGCTTTGTGGAGTCATTCATAAGTACATTACAGACATAACAACTGGTGACAAGAATCGGACTTTCACGCGATCATGACTACCTTTGGCACACTAAAAGACTTTGCAAAGTTGATGATTGGGATGCCTTCATGGAAAGACTCGAGCAATATTTTGTGGCAAACGACCTGGCAAGGGATACAGACACATTGGCGGAGAAGCGCAAGGCTATACTTCTGATCAGTTGTGGGACCGAGGTCTACCGCCTTGTCAGGGATTTGCAGGCACTCACGAAGATCAAGGATAAGACATAACTGACTGAACTAATTCGTGACCAACTTCAATCAAAGGAGAGCATCCTCACGGCCAGTCACAGATTCTACACGCACTGCAGACCTGAGGGCCAGGAGATTGCAAAATATGCTGCCGACCTCAGGAGACTTGCGGCACCAAGTGATTTCAGCACACAGCTCAATGAAGCATTGTGAGACATCTTCATTATAGGTATTGGCCACGAGAGCCACCTTCACAAGCTACTATCTGCCGACACCACAGCCAACCTGCAGAAAGCCATCGGCATCACTCAGGCATTCATGACTGCAGCACGAAGCAAATCGTTCATCCTGTGGACTCAAACCCGGCAAGTACTGTACACAGAATGGTGCCTTTCACAGGCAAGACTATAGAACATGGCTCTGCCCAGGGCAGAGAGCACAGATCTCAGTTTTCCAGAACTCAGAGTCCGCCGACAGGTGCTAATCGAGTAGCACCCTGCTGGCATTGTGGAGGAAACCACAGGGCTTACCAATGTCGGTTTGCTGAGTACGTATGCAAAGCCTGTAACACGAAGGGCCACCTCCAGCGCATATGTAAAAGAAATACGACTCACCAATCTAGCAGAGGAGTCGGTAGATGACATTGAATCCAGCGGGGAATATGATGATTTGGCCAGAGAGGCAGCTCAGCCCCAAGAGGAAGTGTATGGACTGTATTCCTGCACCACCGATTGTCCTCCAGTGAAGATGGAAGTCGAGATAAACGACATTCCAGTCTTCATGGAAGTGGAGACAGGAGCGAGCCAGTCAGTGATGATCCAGGATGCCTTCAAGAGGCTATGAAATGAAAAATGACCCGAGCTGGTTCCAGTACAGGAAAAGTTGTGCACTTACACCAAGGAGCCAATCCCAGTCCTTGGTAGTGCGGATGCAAGTGTAATGCATAATGTCATGGTGCATAAGTTACCACTGTGGATTGTTGCAGCTGATGGCCGAACACTACTCGGAAGAAGGTGGATGGGGAAGATCCAGTGGAAATGAGAAGACCCCTTCACTCCAGCAATCGATGTCCCCCATGCTCAGAGGCAGAGCAAAACCTCAACTTCAATTGGGGCAGGCACCAGACAACAGACCAGCGCAGCACCTGAGGCACAGACCATCCATCACGACTGTTATGTATGAAGAAAGAGTCCGACTGGATACTGTGAGCTCACAGTAAAGTGTGACCGTAGGCTTTTACTGCAGGTCTCAAGAGTGCCTCTCCAACCTGTGAGGGCTCCTTAAGTGCTTGTGCTCTCAAGGGATATGGGATCTCTTGGAACTCCAGTGGATGAGCCCTCTGGTGGCTGTACAGAGTATATACAAATTTACATCTATAACAACACTCCCCCCCAAAGTCAACAGTGTAACTATTTACAAGGTGAGTCGATGTGGGGCCCTTCTTGCCCTGGTTGATTGTCTCGGGGCAAATGCTGGTATTAGTGAATCGTCTGTTGGGCCCTCGCTGGGCTGCTGTGCAGCTGGCCTTGCTGGGCTGCCTGGTGTGGTGATTCCTGCTAGGCTGCTGCAGATTATGGGTTCTGCTTCATGGCCAACCGTGGTGTCGGTTGCCACTGGTGTATATGTTGCGGGGGTCAAAGAAATTAGGGTCCAAAATGGGTTGCTCAGGATAGTCCGTGAATCTGAGTTTGATTTGGTCCAAGTATCTCCAGTAAATGAGTTTATTTGAAAGTTTGACCCGGAACACCCAGCTCCCCTCCTTGGCCACAACAGTGCCGGAAGCCACTTGGGACCTTGTCCATAATTCAATACAAATACAGGATCATTGATTTCAATCTCGCGTGACACATTTGCGCTATCATGACATGTACTTTGTTGAAGCCATCTGCTCTCTACCTGTTCATATCGATCAGGGTGAACTAAGAGAGTCTTATCTTAAGTGCTCTTTTCATGAGCAGTTCAGCAGGTGGGATCCCAGTGAGCAAGTGGGGTCTCGTGCGGTAGCTAAGCAGGACTCGGGATAGGCGAGTCTGCAGTGAGCCTTCCATTACCCTCTTCAAGCCCTGCTTGATAGTTTGCACTGCTCTCTCTGCCTGACCATTGGATTAAATGGGGCAGATGTGACATGTTTGATCCCGTTGCGGATCATGAATTCTTTGAACTCAGCACTGGTAAAACATGGCCCGTTGTCGCTCACAAGGATATTGGGCAGGCCGTGCATGGCAAAGATGGCCCGCAGGCTTTCAGTGGTGTGCAGTGGACATGCTTGCCGACATTATCTCACATTCAATCCATTTGGAGTACGCATCTACAACCACAAGGTACATTTTACCCAAGAACGGGCCTGCATAGTAGACATGGACCCTGGACCACTGTTTGGAGGGCCAAGACCATAAACTTAGTGGCGCCTCCCTGGGTGCATTGCTTAACTGCGAGCATGTGTTACATCTGTGCACGCAGGACGCTAAGTCCGCATCGATTCCGGGCTACCACACGTGGGATCTGGCTATTGCTTTCATCATTATGGTGCCTGGGTCAGTTCTGTGGAGGTCACTGATGAAGGTGTCTCTGCCCTTCTTGGGGACCACTACCCGATTGCCCCACAGAAGACATCCTGCCTGTAAAGACATTTCATCTTTACGTCACTGATACGGCTTAATCTCTTCCTGCATTTCCACTGGGACACTGGACCAGCTCCTGTGAAGCGCACAGTTTTTAACTAGGGACAGTAAGGTGTCCAGGTTCAAATCTTTCAGGCTGTTACGGGTGATTTCTCACTCTCAAATGCTTCCATAACCAAGACTAAATCTGCCGGCTGTGCCATTTTCCGTGGTGGGCAATGGCAGCCTACTGAGAGCATCGGCACAGTTTTCTGTGCCTGGCCTGTGGCGGATGGCATAATTGTATGTGGACAACGTGAGCACCCATCTCTGGACGCGGGCCGATGCATTAGTATATATCCCCTTACTTTCGGAAAAAAGGGATATAAGTGGCTTATGGTCAGTTTCCAATTCAATTTTTAGCCCAAACAGGTATTGATGCATTTTCTTTACCCCATAGACGCATGCTAACGCATCTTTTTCAATCATGCTGTAGGCTCTCTCAGCCTTGGACAGACTTCTTGATGCATAAGCAACCAGTTGCAATTTCCCCAAATCATTAGCTTTTTGCAATACACACCCGACGCCGTACGAAGACGCATCACAGGCTAGTGTCAAACGCTGACATGGATCATACAACACAAGCAATTTGTTTGAGCATAACAGTTTTCCAGGTTTTGCAAAGACTTTTCTCCCATACCCAATCGCCCCCTTTACGCAGTAAGGCGAGCAGTGGTTCTAACAGTGTGCTGAGACCCGGTAAGAAGTTACCAAAGTAGTTCAGGAGTCCTAGAAACGACCACAGCTCTGTCACGTTCTGTGGCCTCGGTGCGATCTCGCTTGTCTCCATCTTGGAGTCGGTGGGCCTGATGCCATCCGCTGCGATCCTCCTCCTCAGGAACTCCACTTCAGGCACCAGGAAAACGCACTTCGAGTGTTTTAACCTGAGCCCCATGTGGTTGAGTCGACTAAGAACCTCCTCCAACTTCTGCAGATGCTCGGCTGTGTCCCGAACTTTAACCCTTGGTTAAAGGTCAGGACACAGCCGAGCATCTGCAGAAGTCCTGGAAGACCACCGTGCGCGGAACCAACTTCAGTAAGCTTTCCATGTTTCTCTGGAAAATTGCCACAGCTGATCGAATTCCAAATGGACATCTGTTATAAATGAAGAGACATTTCTACGTGTTGATGCAGGTGAGGCCCTTTGATGATTCCTCCAGCTCCTGCATCATGTAGGCTGAAGTCAAGTGCAGCTTCATGAACATCTTTCCTCCCGCCAGTGTTGCAAAGTGGTCGTTGGCCTTTGGTCGTGGATATTGGTCCTGTCGGGAGAAACGATTGATAGTCACTTTGTCATCACCACAGATTCTGACGGTGCCATCTCCCTTGAGGACTGGAACAATCGGGCTGGCCCACTCGTTGAATTTGGTGAAATGATGCCCTCTCTTTGCAGCTGGTCTAACTTGATCTCTACTCTTACTCTCATCGTGTGTGGTATTGCTCTCGCCTTGTGATGGATGGGTTGCGCAACCGAGACGAAGTGGAAATTTACACCTTGAAATTTCCCGATGTCTGGTTCGAACAGCGAAGGGAACTTGTTTAAGACCTGGGCACACGAGGTGTCGTCAGCGGGCGCGAGCGCTCGGACGTCGTCCCAGTTCCAGTGTATCTTTCCCAGCCAGCTCCTGCCGACAGCTTCTGCACTGGTCCATAGTAGGAGACCTTTACAGTACCGCTGCCGATTACAGGAATCAGTTCCTTTGTGTAAGTTCTTAGTTTCATGCGAATGGCAGTCAAGATGCATTCATTATAATCTACCAAAATTCTCTGCACTCTGGGGAGGTACCAGCGGATTGGAAAGCAGATAATGTAACGCCTCTGTTTAAAAAAAGGGGGCAGACAAAAGGCAGGTAACTATAGGCCGGTTAGTTTAACATCTGTCGTGGGGAAAATGCTTGAAGCTATCATTAAGGAAGAAATAGCGGGATATCTAGATAGGAATAGTGCAATCAAGCAGATGCAACATGGATTCATGAAGGGGAAATCATGTTTAACTAATTTACTGGAATTCTTTGAGGATATAACGAGCATGGTGGATAGAGGTGTACCGATGGATGTGGTGTATTTAGATTTCCAAAAGGCATTCGATAAGGTGCCACACTAAAGGTTACTGCAGAAGATAAAGGTACGCGGAGTCAGAGGAAATGTATTAACATGGATCGAGAATTGGCTGGCTAACAGAAAGCAGAGAGTCGGGATAAATGGGTCATTTTCGGGTTGGAAATCGGTGGTTAGTGGTGTGCCACAGGGATCGGTGCTGGGACCACAACTGTTTACAATATACATAGATGACCTGGAAGAGGGGACAGAGTGTAGTGTAACAAAATTTGCAGATGACACAAAGATTAGTGGGAAAGCGGGTTGTGTAGAGGACACAGAGAGGCTGCAAAGAGATTTAGATAGGTTAAGCGAATGGGCTAAGGTTTGGCAGATGGAATACAATGTCGGAAAATGTGAGGTCATCCACCTTGGAAAAAAACAGTAAAAGGGAATATTATTTGAATGGGGAGAAATTACCACATGCTGCAGTGCAGAGGGACCTGTGGATCCTTGTGCATGAATCCCAAAAAGTTAGTTTGCAAGTGCAGCAGGTAATCAGGAAGGCGAATGGAATGTTGGCCTTCATTGCGAGAAGGATGGAGTACAAAAGCAGGGAGGTCCTGCTGCAACTGTATAGGGTATTAGTGAGGCCGCACCTGGAGTACTGCGTGCAGTTTTGGTCACCTTACTTAAGGAAGGATATACTAGCTTTGGAGGGGGTACAGAAATGATTCACTAGGCTGATTCCGGAGATGAGAGGGTTACCTTATGATGATAGATTGAGCAGACTGGGTCTTTACTCGTTGGAGTTCAGAAGGATGAGGGGTGATCTTACAGAAACATTTAAAATAATGAAAGGGATAGACAAGATAGAGGCAGAGAGGTTGTTTCCACTGGTCAGGGAGACTAGAACTAGGGGGCACAGCCTCAATATACAGGGGAGCCAATTTAAAACCGAGTTGAGAAGGAATTTCTTCTCCCAGAGGGTTGTGAATCTGTGGAATTCTCTGTCCAAGGAAGCAGTCGAGGCTAGCTCATTGAATGTATTCAAATCACAGATAGATAGATTTTTAACCAATAAGTGAATTAAGGGTTACGGGGAGCGGGCGTCTAAGTGGAGCTGAGTCCACAGCCAGATCAGCCATGATCTTGTTGAATGGCGGAGCAGGCTCGAGGGGCTAGATGGCCTACTCCTGTTCCTAATTCTTATGTTCTTATGTTCTTATGAAGCCTTGCTGTGCCACATTTCTTTGAAAGTCTTTTTGCTCATGATGGACTGGCTCGCGCCCGTGTCCAGCTCCATTGACACCAGGAGTCCATTTGGTTCAACATTCAGCATTATCAGGGAACATTTTGTGGTAAATATGTGCACCCCATATACCTCTGCCTCCTCGGTCTGAGGCTCTAGTTCGTCGTGTTCCACCGTAGATCTGTCCTCCTCTGCAACATGTTGGTTTGCAGGATTAACAGGATTTTCAGCTCGCCTGCACACTCGTTGGAGGTGTCCCATTGTTCCACAGTCTTTGCAAACGTACCCTTTGAAGCGGCATGAATGGAAACGATGATCACCCCTGCAGCGCCAACAAGGTGTTAATGGCTTTGCATTCATCATCCTTAATGGTGGACTCTGAGCCATCTGTGGACCTGCAGCTGCAGGCAAGTGGGGTCTGCCCTGTACGTTGCAATTTGAAAACAACATTACTTTGTTCACAGTACTTGTTGCAGCACTCGTGTGCTGAAAGATTGTCACTGGTGGCAATGAACGCCTCGGCTATCGCTATGGTCTTACTCAACATTGGGCACTCCACAGTCAAAAGTTTGTGAAGTATCATTTCATGGCCAATGCCAAGCACGAAAAATTCTCTGAGCATGTGCTCCAAATGTCCTTCAAATTCGCAATGTCATGCAAGGCGTCTTAGCTCGGCAACATAACTCGCCACTTCCTAGCCTTCAGACCTTTTGCAGGTGTAGAACCGGTTCCTCACCATCAGAACGTTTTCCTTTGGGTTCAAATGCTCCTGGACCAGTGTGCATAAATCATCGTACAATCTCTCTATGGGTTTCGCTGGAGCAAGCAGGTTTTTCATGAGGCCATACGATGGTGCCCCGCAGACAGTGAGGAGAATCGCCCTTCGTTTGGCAGAGTTCGCTTCTCCTTCCAGCTCGTTGACCACGAAGTATTGGTCGAGTCGCTCCACAAAGGTTTCCGAATCATCTCCCTCTGAGAATTTCTCCAGGATGCCCACTGTTCTCTGCATCGTTGTACTCGTTATCTGTATCTCATTGCCAGTTGTTATGTATGAAAAAAGAGTCTGACTGGAGACTGTGAGCTCAAAGTAAAGTGTGACCTTAGTCTTTTCTTGCAGATCTCCAGAGTGCCTCTCCAACCTGTGAGGCCTCCTTAAGTACCTGTGCTCCCAAGGGATTATGGGATCCCTTGGGACTCCAGGGGATGAGCCCTCTGCTGGCTGTACAGGAATATACAAGTTTACATCTATAACAATGACTGCATGGCAATGATCCAACAGGAACGATTGAAAAATACCTTTCCGGCTCCAGTGGCAGGACTCCTGGGGAGGAGATCAAATTCACAGGTACCCTTCCAGCATTTGTGGCAGAATCGTGGGAGAGAAGGATCAAGGCAGTCGACCTCGGGAACCGAGGCAAGATCGGCATGGCTGAAAAAAAAGATGGCCACGGCAACATCACGAGGTGCAACGCTGAGGAACCAACACACGGGGTCCAACAAAGGATCTGATTGGGGTAAAGCTAGCAGGGTTCTCTTAAGGGAGACCTGCAACCAACTGAACTTAAAGAGACATTGTATGCATGGCAATCATTGTAACGAACCAATTAAGATTGTGAACAGAATGTTGTTGCGGGATGTCTTTCCCAGTCCTAATGCAAAGAACCAAATGTTGTGAGATGTTGGGAATAGCGTGTCCCCTAGAGCAGCAAGCGAGCAAAATCGGGAGGGTGAAGGCACTGGTCCTGATACCCTGCCCCAGGTCTATCCCACGCTGCAGGCACCCAATGGCACCATTCACCACGGACCTGGAAACGAAAACAGCGGCAATACGCGAGTCGGCCCCTGTTGTCCACCACCCGGGTGGAGACAGCGCAGCCCCCAGACCCAGTTCCTACCTCGGCCATGTCCGGGAGCGAAAGGTCACAACCAACGGGACCTGGAACAGCCAGGTTCCCAATACCGTGAGAGAGCAGGCAGAGGATTCTGCAGCCCTCAAAGGTGGACAGGGACGCCACACACATCCGTGGCTCTGCTCACCACTAGGCAATGGCAAAGGCCCTGACTCCTGGCAAGGTGAGTGAACCAAGCCCACCCCGCTAGTAGGGGGCGCAGCGCCACCATCAGATGACTAGGATCCTGTCCGGTTGCTCTGGAACTAGCGTCCTTGCATACCTGTACTGCTACCTCAGTACTCACCATGACTAAACCATGAATGCAATCTACCCAATCCTGGCACACGACCATAAAACATAACAAATGTAAGTCACGGAACCTAGGTGCCACGATACAAACTGAAAAAAATGTCTTTCTTCCTTTATTTGTACTTGCACTGTGTCTGATCCTGTATGTTAATGTAATGGGCCGGCTGCATGATCTCATTGTGGGGGTGGCGGGTTAGGGGAAGTGGATGTATGTTGCCATGGACTCACACATGGATCACACCCAGAACCCACTGGAACATCCACCGCATCAGCGAACCATCCAATCTGATAACCACGACACAACATTGTGGCAAAAGGACTTGGGGCTTAACAGGGAGAGGGCCAAGTCAAAGCACAGCCGAGGTGCAAGAGCTATTGGCACTTAAGTCTGGGGAGAGCTAAGCCAGAGCACATAGTGCAAAGGTAATTGGCACATGGGCTTGGGGGAGAGTGATTTTGTATATGCTGACTATGGATGTACTCTATGTGTAGTCACTGTGAGATTGTATAAAATGGAGACTTGTTTACTTTATGTACTTTCAATAAGGTTCACACCGTGTACATACATGCTGGCACCACTAGAGGGTACAACTGGTGGAGACCGGGGGTTTCCTGCCCTGGTGGCAGGGCCCTGTACAAAAGGCTGCACACCATGCTTGCACAGCACTCTGGAGTTTGGAATAAAGGACCGAGGTCACTACAGTTCAAGTACAACACACTGCCTTGTGGAGTCATTCATAATTACATTACAGACATAACATTATCAATAAAAAAACTGGTTAGGCCCCAGCTGGAGTATTGTGTCCAATTCTGGGCCCCACACTTTAGGAAGGATGTCAAGGCATTGGAGAGGGTGCAGAGGGGATTTACTGGACTGGTACTAGAATCATGGTGGGCTTTCATCGAGTAAATAAGGAGAGACTGTTTCCACTGGCAGGGTCAGTAACCAGAGGACACAGATTTAAGGTGATTGGTGACAGAACCAGATGATGAGAATATTTTTTATGTGAGTTGTTGTGATCCAGAAAGCTCTGCCTGAAAGGGCGGTGGGAGCAGATTCAACAGTAAGTTTGAAAAGGGAATTAGATAAATACTGGAAGGGGAAAGATTTTCAGGGCTATGGGGAAAGAGCCGGGAGTGGGACTGAACATTAACAAAAGGCCCTAAACCTTCAGCCATCCACAACAGCCAAACCAGAGAATTCCAGGCTCAAGGAACAGAAGGTTCTAGAAGGTTGTGGAGAGGAGAGGGTTAAATCTCGCTTCATACAAAAATGTCACCGAGATCATTTACAGTTTGTGCCTGTGTTTCTCAGACTTATCACCTGCATCAATCTCTCTGTCTCTGTCTTGTGATGTGATTCTAGACGGCCATTAGTGACTCCAGTTCACTGTCTCCGTGTCGGGGATCAGTGAGCGCTGATGGGTCAGCTGTGAATACAACACTCGAGTGAGGGAGATAGATTGTCCAGAACCCGTGTTACACAATGTACCCTTCAGTAACCTCACACTCCCTATCTCTGTAACCACTCCCAACCTACACCCCTCCCTATCCCTGTAGCCCCCTCCCATCCTACACCCCTCCCTATCCCTGTCACCCCTCCACCCTACACCCCTCCCTATCCCTGTAACCCCCTCCCACCCTACACCCCTCCCTATCCCTGTAACCTCTCCCACCTACACCCCTTCCTATCCCTGTAACCCTCTCCCACCCGATACCCTCCCTATCCCTGTAACCCCCTCCCTCCCCACACCCCTCCCTATCCCTTTAACCCCCTCCCACCCTACACCCCTCCCTATCCCTGTAACCCCTCCCACCCCACACTCCTCCCTATCCCTGTAACCCCCTCCCACCCTACACCCCTTCCTATCCCTGTAACCTCCTCCCACCCTACACCCCTCCCTATCCTTGTAACCTCATCCCACCCTACACCCCTCCCTATCCATGTAACCCCCTCCCACCTACACCCCTCCCTATCTCTGTAACCCCCTCCCACCCTACACCCCTCCGAGATTGCTGTGCTACTCCAAATCTGGTCCCTTTTCCATCCTCGATATTTATCGCTCCACCTTTGGTGGCTGTGCCTTCAGCTGCCTGGGCCCTAAGCTCTTGAATTCCCTCCCTAAACATATCCTCCTCTCTACCTCTCTCTCCTCCTTTAAGACCCTCCTTAAAACCTCCTTCTTTGACCGAGCTTTTGTTCACCTGTTCTAACATCTCCTTACGTGTCTCGGTGCCAAATTTGTGTCTGATCTAGGCTCCTGTGAAACACCTTGGGAGGTTTCCTAGTTAAAGGCGCTATATAAATGCAAGTTATAGTTTTGCTGTCACTGTGACTCAGTTAGTTGGATGTCAATCCCAGACAGACAAGCTGTCACCACATGCCATCATTGGCCGCTCACTAACCAATCGGCACAGAGCCTTTAATCAGCATCTGTGAGAGAGCAGAATGAAAGAAGAGGCTTGAGATGGGGAGCAGAGACCAGCAGCACCTTACACAGGAACCTCCCACTCCTCACACACCAAGACAGCCTCTCCACACAGCTTCAATTATTCACTGCAGCCCAAGAAAAGATTGATCAATAAAAGCCGGGCTCCAGGTGCTGTGGTGAAGCCTGAGAATGAGAGGGAGCGAGAGCCAGTGACGGTGGACACAGGGACTTGTGTCACATTCACTCTGGGCTCTGAGAAACTCCCAAACACAAAGCTCCTCCTGACCCCGAGCCCTTCCGTCTGGTGCAGGGTCCTGGGGGAGCAACCTTGACTGACCTGCACCCCATCCCCACTCCCTCTCTCTCTCTCCGTTACTGAAACATCCCTTGTGGGGAAAAAAGGAGAGATCGGGATCTGTGACAGAGCGACTGGGAAACAGCAGCAGGAGATCAGACTGCTTCAGAACTAAAGCCCAGGGACCCCGATCAGTGAAGGTAAGTCTCCCCCTCCCTCCCTACCCCTCTCAGTCTCCCCCCTCCCTCCCTCTCTCTGTCTCCCTCTCCCTCCTCCTCAATGTCTCCCCACCTCCCTCCCTCTCTCTGACTCCCCCCTCCCTCCCTCTCTCTGTCTCCCCCCTCCCTCCCTCTCTCTGTCTCCCCACCTCTGTCTGTGTGTCGCTCTAGCTGTCTGTCTCTTCCTCTATCTCTCTCTCTGTCTCCCCCCCTGTCTCTCTCTCTCTCTGAATGTGAATTTGGGGAATCTGATGGTGGGACTATCCCAGTCAGACAGCATCGTCTCACCTCCCCGTTACACCCGATGGGAGAGTTGGAAAGTAAAAAGAAAGACCTACATTTCTATAGCGCCTTTCACCATCTCAGGACGTCTCAAAGCGCTTTACAGCCAATGAAGTACTTTTGAAGTGTAGTCACTGTTGTAATGTAGGAAATGCAGCAGCCAATTTGTGCACAGCAAGCTCCCACAAACAGCAATGCGATAATGACCGGATAAAAGAACCAGCACAGGCACGATGGGCCGAATGGCCTCTTTCTGTTCTGTGAGATCCCTGTGTGAAAATGTGCTGCTGATTTCTGAGGGGGCTTTGTGTAGAATTGTATTTACTAACCACACACGGCCAATATTGAACCCGCAGTGAAGACTCTGTGAAAAGGATCATTGAGAAAGATTCTTCACTCTGGGGGATTGAAGGGGACAGATTCCCAGGAGCACACTGCCATTTCCAGATGTTGCTGCCCAGTGGTGTCCCTGAACTGCTGCCCAGATGTTGCAGGTGGATTTAGTGGGGCAGGGTGGTGGGGATAATGATGTTTCTCTGAGGGCCCAGTGTCAGCCGATGCCTGTAAACCGGGACTCAATCCAAAGCTCAATCCTTATTCCCTGTGTGTGGCTGGGGACAAGGAGCAGGGATCCAGGAGAAAGTCCTCAATTACACTTCATCCCAGCCCAGTGTCCGAGGCTCAGGGAATGAGAGCCTGCTGTGTGGCCCTCAGCCAGTCTGTCTGTCCTTTCAGTGCCGCTGCTTCTGCTCAGCGATTGTGTGTGTGTCTGTCCTTCTCCTGGGACTCTCCCAGCCCCAGGTCCAGCTCCACACACTCTCTGCTGGTGAGTCTCCTCGCTGTCACCTTGAGCGGACGGAGAGAGGTGACTGTGTGCAGCCTGTGTGTGAGATGGGGCCCGGGCGATAGCAGTGTCACTGATGGATTGAGGGGCGGCCAGTTCCTGGGCTCGGCAAGGCCCACTTTATGATTGTGAAGATATTACACAGACAGGTAGGAAAAGCTTCATCAATTCCAAAAGGTCTGATGCAACCGAGCCTCCCAATGGAAACAGTCCCATTCACCCCAGGAGATATAGCGGGAGAAATTGGCCTGGTTTGTGCCTCCCGTTAGCGCCTGTGGGGGGCAGTAATGGGGCGGTAAAGGGTTACCGACCGAGCGCGGTGAATCCACCGACGCCCGCAAACTGCCTGAAAACGATGACCCAAAATAATTTGGGGCGAGGGAAAGTGCTGAGCCGAGAACTAGATACGAGGATTCGGTGAATCTCAGGGCGATGAGTCTGTGAAACCTGATCAGAAGCCGACCTCGGCCCTGTCACCCGCTCAGCCCTTTGCTGCCCATTGGAAGGTGCTGTTGAAATACACGTCTTTCTGTGATTACAATTCCTTCCTGTGTCCCTCTGAGCTCACAGCAGTTTCTGCCTTTCGGTAATGTTTAAACATTATTCATTACTCTTTGAAGATATTGAATTGAAGAACCATTGCCCTTTTAGCAGTAAGTCAGATATCAATTCTCTGCTTATACAGCATTGAAGGTACTTTGTGTGGATGTTTATTGTTGAGATTCATTGCAAGCATCTCACACTTTGTGTCTCCTGGGCTAGGGGTGAGGGGGTCTCTCCCTTCAGACAGTGTTCCCTGGGCTAGGGGTGAGGGAGTCTCTCCCTCCAGACAGTGTTCCCTGGGCCAGGGGTGAGGGGGTCTCTCCCTCCAGACAGTGTTCCCTGGGCCAGGGGTGAGGGGGTCTCTCCCTCCAGACAGTGTTCCCTGGGCTCGGGGTGAGAGAGTCTCTCCCTCCAGACAGTGTTCCCTGGGCTAGGGGTGAGGGAGTCTCTCCCTCCAGACAGTGTTCCCTGGGCCAGGGGTGAGGGGGTCTCTCCCTCCAGACAGTGTTCCCTGGGCAAGGGGTGAGTGGGTCTCTCCCTCAGTCTGTGCCTGAGGTTGTGTGAGCTTTGTGATAAAGATGTGTTCTGAGTAATCTCACATCGCTTGTGGCAGGTCAAACAATGAGCTGATTTAGTGAATCTTCTCCAACCAGAACCTCTGGCACTGAGTTATGGATCAGGGTCAGAGACGGTCATTTGTGCTTCAAACACCCTCAGTGGGCTGTGAGAAATAAAAGGAGTTTTATGACTCACTCGCTGTAACTGGACAGCAGTAAACCGGGTAAGGACAGCAGGTTTCCTTCCCTGAAGCACATTACTGAACCAGTTGGGTTTTTACAACAATCTGACAGTTTCATGGTCACTTTTACAGAACTTAGATTTTTAATTTATTTTTAAACAGCGTCATTTACGTCCACCTGAGACGGCAGATGGTGCTTTGATTTAAAGCAGCGTTCCCTCAGTACTGGCCCTCCGACAGTGCAGCGTTCCCTCAGTACTGACCCTCCGACAGTTCAGTGTCCCTCAGTACTGTCCCTCTGACAGTGCAGCGTTCCCTCAGTACTGTCCCTCCGACAGTACACCGCTCCCTCAGTACTACCCCTCCGACAGTGCAGCATTCCCTCAGTATTATCCCTTTGACAGTGCAGCACTCCCTCAGTTCTGCCCCTCCGACAGTGCAGCACTCCCTCAGTACTGCACCTCCGACAGTACACCGCTCCCTCAGTACTACCCTTCTGACAGTGCAGCACTCACTCAGTACTGCCCCTCCGACAGTGCAGCACTCCCTCAGTACTTCCCCTCTGACCATGCAGCGTTCCCTCAGTACTCACCCTCCGACAGTGCAGTGCTCATTCAGGACTAATTCTCCAACAATACACCGCTCCCTCAGTACTGCTTCTCCGTCAATGCAACAGTCCCTCAGTACTGCCCCTCCGACAGTACAGTGCTCCCTCAATATTGCACTGGGTGTGTCAGTATGGATTATGTGCTGATGTCTCTGGAGTGGAGCTTTAACCCACGACCCTCTGACTCCGAGGGTAGAGTGCTGCCCACTGAGCCACGGCTGACACCCCTATCTCGGACCCCTGTAGCTGTCCCCCGCTCTCTCTGTGTGAGGGGCTGCTGTACAATTGTTCCCAGGGATGGAGCGTGCCATCCTGACTTGGACCCTGGTGCTCCCATCCGCCCCCTGGTGGACAATCGATGCCGGCTCGGGGTAGACAGACCTCTGCTGGGAACCCCTGTGAACCTGGACCTCGGGAACTCCCAACGCTCCCTGGTCCCGCCCCCTTCCTCCCTCATCCCCAGGGCCACATGTGGGGGAGTGGAGGCCCTGCTCCCAACAGGAACTGTGGGATCCCTGCCCTATCCTGGGTCTGATTTGTGGGGACACAGAATTTACAGCACAGAAAGAGGCCACTCGGCCCATCACTCTCAAGTTGGTGCAGCACTTCAGCTGGAGCTGTCTGCCCTTTCTCCACATCCTTTTATATTTATCCTGTTCAAACACAGCCAATGTTGTGCACAGGAAGATTCCACAGCAATGGGCCGGTGAACTGTTTGATTCGGGTATAGACTGAGGGAGGAGTGTTGTCCAGGACACTGGGAGAAATCCCTGCTCCGGGTCACACAGTCCCATTGGATGGTTAACCGTCACCTGGGCAGGTGGACAGAACGTCAACTGACCATCCAGTCCAGAGGACAGGACATCCCATAATGCTCAGGCCAGGACTGGGGTTTGACCCCACGACTTTCTGTCCTATTGGGAATAGCTTCAGTGACACAAGTAAATGCCCACAATCGCCTGTTAATTAATGTCTGATCCTCAATCGCTCACTTCCAACCCTCGATCTCATTAATAGGACTGTGTGAAGGGAATCAGTTCCCAACAATACACTTCCTTTCAACAAACAAAACCAGCAGCCCAGCAAGCTCAGAGCTCAACATTCCTCTCAATTCAAATCTGTTCCAGTAACAAACCCTTTCATAAAGTCGTATTACGGCCCTGATTAAACCTGTCAGCCTCTTAATTACACCCGGCCTTCCACACACCAGGCAATTAACCAGATGGGCTGTACAGTTCTAGTTATTAGAATGAAGATTATTTTAATACAAGGATCAGCCTGGGAGTGAACTCCCAGAGGCCACACTGACTGATGGTGTAGCTGAATGGGATCGCACTGTGTAATTGTGAAAGTGGCCTCTCCTTATAGTGAAGCTCAGCCCTTCAGTGCTGCAGGGAGAGGGTGTGAGAGATGGACAGGAAGCAGGGAGCCAATCACAGGGATATTCATTACTGTCTGCACCCTTCCCTTAATTACACTGTGTGAAGAGAGCTCATTCTGATTGAGCCACTATTTCCACTGAGTCTGATCAACCTGTTATCACCATTACACCTCTCAGTCTGTCCCTTGAGCTGCGTTATAGTTACCAGTTCCTCAGTTCCCTGCGTGCTCACGATCGTCCCAGTGGTCCGCTGCCGTGTCGTGATGCACGTCTTCTGATGACTGACCAGGTCACCTTCCTTGACTGCAGCCGTGTTCCCACTCGTTTTTACTGAGTCTTTGCCTCAGTTTCCCTGCACATTCACGATCGACCCAGTGGTCTGACGGGTTTGTGGAGCACAATTTCTGATGACTGACCGGGCCACCCTTCTCCTACTACTACCGGCTGCTGTTCGTGGTCTGTGAGCTCATGTTCCTGCATTTTCTCTTGTGTTGTTTCCATGGCTACCTGCCACTCATTGAATCCTTCCTTTGATCCATCGATGATCTACCTTCTTTGAGCATGCATTTAGCACTTCGGTAACTGGTCTATTGTCTATAGTCTAGCGCTATCATGAACCTCACTGTGTCTCATTATAGTTCTTACATAGTCGGTATCGGTGTTTACATTTCTACAAAGGATTAGTCAGTATTGGTGTTTACATTTCGACAAAGGATTCTGACAGCTGTATCATTTCTATTGTGTTGGGGTTTCTCTTCTGATCACAGTTTGTGTGGTTTTACATTTACACAAAAGGTTTCTTACAGGGGTTTCTCATTGTTTAGCACAGATTAACATTAAACATTCTAAACAGGAGTATCCAGGAGTTCTTACAGATTACAGGAAATCAGTATTTACATCTTTTGTGTTTTACATTAAGCATTTTATACAGAATGTTTAAAAAGGTGAATCACGGAGTTCAATTGCCTGGGCCTTACATTGGGCGCTTTATACAGATATTTTCTTTTGAAAGTTATTACTGATTTTCAAAAGTGAGGTTTTCAAGCCCGACATAATTTGTGCACAGAAAGCACCCAAAAACAACAATGTGATAATGATCAGATAATCTGATGTTTAATGATGTTGGTTGACGGGTACTTATTGGCCAGGACACAGGGGAGAACTCTCCTGCTCTTCTTTGAAATAGTGCTGTAGGATCTTTTCCATCCACCTGAGAGGGCAGATGGGCCCTCAGTTTAACATCTCATCCGAAAGATGTCATTTTTACATGCAGCACTCCCTCAGTACTGCCGCTCTGACAGTGCAGCACTCCCCCAGTACTGTCACTCCAACAGTGCGGCACTCCCTCAGTACTGCCCCTCTGACAGTGCAGCCCTCCCTCAGTATTGCCCCTCCGACAATGCAGCACTCCATCAGTACTGCCGCTCTGACAATGCAGCACTCCCTCAGTACTGCCACTCCGACAGTGCAGCATTCCCTTAGTACTGCCAGTCCAACAATGCAGCAGTCCCTCAGTACTGCCGCTCCAACAATGCAGCAGTCCCTCAGTACTGCCGCTCCAACAATGCAGCGCTCCCTCAGTACTGCCCCTCCGACAGTGCAGTGTTCCCTCAGTACTGCCCCTCCGACAATGCAGCACTTCCTCAGTGCTGCACTGGGAGTGTTAACCTGAATTATTGAATTAAGTCTCTGGTGTGGGACTTGAACGCATGACTTTCTGACTCAGAGGCGAGAGTGCTGCCCACTGCACTAAGCTGACACCGATCCAGTACTTGATCAGGTGACTCTGTTCAATGGTATATTTCGGAAATAAACAATCTGCGTGACTTTCTGTAACTAAAGCGGTTTCAGTTTTTAATGGGAGATCTGCTCTCCTTCTCAATGCAGCAGCACATTGTAGGAAGGGCCCATTAAGTGAGATTTTGTTGAGACATTGAGAGCCGGATCGATGGCCTCACACATGGTCAGTGTCAGAGAATGTGGGGAGGACAGTGAAAGATAATCTGCAGTTATCATCATTTTAGGCTAACTGGGTTTTGCAACATTGAATTCACGGGCAGATCGAACGATTAAACTTCAATTTGTGTTAATTAGGGTGACAGATTACATGTCGCGGGATGTGGTTTATCTTCGGTTCAACACGAGGGAAATGACCCTGGACTTGGAAGGAAGCAGAAATCGGTGAATATCAGTGAGTGATTGTGGCCCAATCTGGGTAATTATAGATTCTGGCAGTGATTTATATCGGGAGCGTAGGTCCTCGTTTATTGCAAAGCACAGACTCACTTTAGCTGGAAGTTCTTTATCTTTATTTTCAAAAGTAGGAAAATCATGCTAAATATTTATAAATCACTGGTTAGGCCCCAGCTGGAGCATTGTGTCCAATTCTGGGCACCACACTTTAGGAAGGATGTTAAGGCCTTGGAGAGGGTGCAGAGGGGATTTACTGGAATGGTCCCAGGGATGTGGGACTTCAGTTATGTGGAGAGACTGGAGAAGCTGGGATTGTTCATCTTAGAGCAGAGAGATTAAACAGTATTTTGATAGAGGTGTTCAAAATCAGGAAGGGTTTTGATCGAGTAGATAGCGAGAAGCTGTTCCCAGTGACAGGAGGTTCAGTAACCAGAGGACACAGACTGAAAATAATTGGCAAAAGTACGAGTGGGGGAGAAAATAAGAATTTATTTTTACGCAATGATTTGTTAAGATCTGGAATGCACTGCCTGAAAGGGAGGTGGAAGCAGATTCAATACAGTGCAGCGTCGAGAATCCGGAGTTCCGGAATCCGGAATGTTCCAGAATCCGGACCGATCGGTGGTAGGATTGTCCGGATTCTGTAAAATGTTCTGGAATACGGTTCCGACGAACCTGCCGACCTCGGGCCTCGCTTCGCCGCCTCTTGTGTCACCCTGCTCGCCTCAGTGCCGCTGCCCTTACCGCGGGGCCTCCTCGCCGGCCCGACGTCGACCTCCTTGTCGGGGCCCCGCCCGACAACATCCTCAGTGGGGCCGGCCCGACGCTGACCTCACCCGCGGGGCCGGCCCGACGATGACCTCACCAGTGGGGCCAGCCCGACGATGACCTCACCAGTGGGGCCAGCCCAATGATGACCTCACCAGTGGGGCCAGCCCAATGATGACCTCACCAGTGGGGCCGGCCCGACGATGACCTCACCAGTGGGGCCGGCCCGACACGAACAGCTCCTCGGCAGCTAACCCCGCCCCCCACTTTCTGACATTCCGAGATCCGGAAATGCCCGAATCTGGGCTCGGATGTTTCCGGATTTGTGACGCCCGAAAGCAAACCGCAAGTCCGGAATAGCCCGGAATCAGGAACGGCCTTGGTCCCAAGGGTTCTGGATTTTAGGCGCTGCACGTGTAGTAACTTTCAGAAGGGAATTGGTTCAATACGTGAAAATGAATAATTTGCAGGGCGATAGGGAAGGAGCGGGGAGTGGGACTAATTGGATCACTCAAAGAGCCGGCACAGGCCCGATGGGCCGAATGGTCTCCATCTGAGCTGTGAGATTCTGAGATTCACTGCCTGCTGCCCTCCAGTCGTTGGGATAAAGCAGTTATTCTCACTCACTCTCCCACTCATCATTCTCTGGGTCATTTCCAGTTCAGGGGGATGGGTTTGGGTGAGAGGAATATAAATGCTTGAAACAGACTGTGTTTTGCTGGCAGTGATCGAGCAACTGTCGGAACCGTCAGTGTGGGGAGATCGTTATTGCTGCCACTGGGTTTCTGTTATTGATCACTGCAGAAAAACACCAACAAAATAGCAGCTTTGGGAATCAATCTGCAGGAACACTGGCCGTGGCTGGACAGGGAGTGTGTCGGTGCTGGGTTCAGTTTGTGTCAGAAGTTCACCCATTTTTTAGGATATCTGCACTCCCACACTCCCCCAATATTTCACACTCCCCCAATGTTTCACACTCCCCCAATGTTTCACACTCCCCCAATGTTTCACACTCCCCCAATTTTTCACTCCGAGGGAGTGTCAAATAAGAGAAGAGTTTCACCGTCACACACTCACTGAAACTGAAATATGGCACCTCCGAAAGTGCAGCAATCCCTTCAGTACTGCCCCTCTGACAATGCAGCGCGCTCTCAGTAGTGCCTCTCTGACATTGCAGCCTCCCTCAATACTGCCCTCCGACAGTGCGGCGCTCCCTGATTACTGCCCTCCAACAGTACAGAGCTCCCTCAATACTGCCCTCCGACAGGGCAGCGCTCCCTCAGTACTGTCCCTCCGAAAGTGAAGAACTTCCTCAGTACTGCCCCTTCGACAAGGCAGGGTTCCCTCGGTACTGCCCCTCCGACAAGGCAGTGTTCCCTCGGTACTGCACTGGGAGTGTCAGACTGGATTTCTCACTCATGTTTCCGGTGTGGGACTTGAACCCTCGACCTGGGGACCCAGAGGCGAGGGTGTTTATGATAATTACAGTGGGGAAGACCTGTTGTCACCATCCTAAGATTTGGGAGACCGACAACAGATACTTGGCCACAAAACACTGTAATTGCTCCAATCCCACATTTCAGTTCAGTGAAATTCGAGTCTGATTGTGGCAGAATCCCAGTCCATTCATAATATGGAGCCTGATCAATCAGCCCAGCGCTCCTGGATAAGATCAAACACTCAGTCACTGGGAAACAGGCCTGGAATTAATCTTTAATTGGCGACGCTGACAGAATGTGGTCTGATAATAAAAGCCTGGGGCCATTCACTGGCCACAGAGAGGAAGCTGAGAGTGTTTGAGGAATCGGAGGCTGTTGGTGAACTTACAGATACTTCGTCACAAGACCCTGAGTGATGGCGCTCAATGATCGGGGTCAGAGGGCATCCAGCAGACACCCTGCCTCATTGAAACCCCTGCCGAGTCTTGAATCACGTTTAATCCCATTTTACAGGAGCATCGGCTGATTAAAATAACCCGAGGGTTTTGCTCTCTGAGTGAGACCTGACGATCAGTGACCCAGCTATCTGTGGGCCCAGTATTAGTGAGGACTGACTATCAGTGAGATCCTTCTATCTGTGGGCCCAGTATTAGTGAGGCCTGACTATCAGTGAGACCCAGCTATCTGTGGGCCCAGTATTGGTGAGGCCTGACTATCAGTGAGACCCAGCTATCTGTGGGCCCAGTAATTGTGAGGACTGACTATCAGTGAGACCCAGCTATCTGTGGGCCCAATATTAGTGATGAATGACTATCAGTGAGACCCAGCTATCTGTGGGGCCCGGTATTAGTAGCCCATGAAGGCACAGCAAGTTCCCACAAACAGCAATGTGATGTTCCATTCTCAATATAGAACATGATCAATCAGCCCAGCGCTCCAGTGTCAGACAAATGGAGCAACAACTGAGGGATTTGCTCGGCCACTTCAGAGGGCAGTGAAGAGTCAACCACATTGGTGTGGGACTGGAGTCACATATAGGCCCAGACCGGGTAAGGAGGGCAGGTTTCCTGACCAGATTATCTGTTTTAGTGATGTTGGTTGAGGAATAAATATTGGCCAGGACACCGGTTAGAACTCTCTTGCTCTTCTTCGAATTATGCTATTGCATCTTCTACGTTCTCCGGAGAGGGCAGACGCGGTCGTTGTTTAACGTAACATCCGAAAGTGTAGCCCTCCCTCATTACTGCACCACCAAATGTGCAGCTTGCCCTCAATGACCATCAATCTTCTCTCAATGACCCATCAATCTTCTGCCAATGACCATCAATCTTCCCTCAATGACCCATCAATCTTCCCTCAATGACCCATCAATCTTCTCTCAATGACCCATCAATCTTCCCTCAATGACCCATCAATCTTCTGCCAATGACCCATCAATCTTCTCTGAATGACCCATCAATCTTCTCTCAATGACCCATCAATTTTCTCTCAATGACCCATCAATCTTGTCTCAATGACCATCAATCTTCCCTCAATCACCATCAATCTTCTCCCAATGACCATCAATCTTCTCCCAGTGACCATCAATCTTCTCTCAATGACCATCAATCTTCTCTCAATGACCCATCAATCTTCCCTCAATGACCCATCAATCTTCCCTCAATGACCCATCAATCTTCTCTCAATGACCCATCAATCGTCTCTCAATGACCCATCAATCTTCTGCCAATGACCCATCAATCTTCTCTCAATGACCCATCAATCTTCTCTCAATAACCCATCAATCTTCTCTCAATGACCCATCAATCTTCTCTCAATGACCCATCAATCTTCTCTCAATGACCATCAATCTTCTCTCAATGACCCATCAATCTTCTCCCAGTGACCTATCAATCTTCTCTCAGTGACTCATCAAACGGTTCAGCGAGCTGGAAATCAGCCTGGGATGGAGCTTGGTTTCCACCTGTTGATTCAGGAGTGGGACGGCCCATGAGTAGATCACCTTCATTAATAATTTAAAGCTTCTACCAAGAATAATGACCATGATGAAATAATTACATGAATTCGATGAGGGGATAATGTAGTTTATGGATTTCAGTGCGACCTATAAAAAGCTCAGGGTAACAGATTCTGCCCCTGAAGACATTTTTGTATAAATTAGTCAACTTAACCCTCAGTGAATTCAGATCGTTACTTGAATTTAATGAAGCTGTTCAGTTTCAGCGCTGGGATTTTCTCTAACAAGGTTTAAATGTTATTTTTTTTAATTTGTGAAAATCTTTGATTCTCATTCAACATAAATATTCTTGGATTTTGCTCATAACAGTCGCTGTTCTCTGTAATCCCAAATTCCCGTGTTTCCCAATCGCAGATGAACGGGAATTTGGGATTACAGAGAACAGGTTTACTGATCAATGGCCCATCAGACAGAGGCAAAGAGCTCATGGGAGTTGGTTCCATTTCTTTCATTCATTCGGGGGATGTGGTCATCACTGGCATGGCCGGCATTTATTGCCCATCCCCAGTTGCCCTGAGAAGCTGGGGGTGGGCCGGCTTCTTGATCCGCTGGGAGCGGGTTTGATACAAACTGAGTGTCTCGCTCGGCCACTTCAGAGGTTCATTAATAGTCAACCACGTTGGTGTGGGACTGGAGTCACATATAGGTCAGAGGACGTGAAAAATAAATTAAGAGGGCCAAAGAGAGGGTCTGAGAATAGAATGGTAGCCAACATAAACAGTTATACAAAAGTCTTCTATAGGCATATAAATAGTAAATGGGTAGTAAGAGGAGGGGTGGGGCCAATTCGGGACCAAAAAGGTGACCTATGCATGGAGGCAGCGAGTATGTATGGCTGAGGTACTAATTGAGTACTTTGCATCTGTCTTCTCCAAGGAAGAGGATGCTGCCATAGACGGAGTGAAGGAGGAGGTAGAGGAGATACTGGATGGGCTAGAAATTGATAAAGAGGAGGTACTTGAACAGCTGATTGTACTTAAAGTAGATAAATCACCAGGATAAGATGGGATGCATCCTAGGATGCTGAGGGAATTGAAGGCCGAGATCGTGGAGGTACTGACCATAGTATTCCAATCCTCTATAGATGCCGGGGTGGTGCCAGAGGACTGGAGAATTGTAAATGTTACATCATTGTTCAAAAAACTAGTGTAAAGATAAACCCAGCAACTATAGACTGGTCAGTTTAACCTCGGTAGTGGGGAAGCTTATAGAAACAGTGATCAGGGACAAAATTAATAGTCACTTGGACAAGTGTGGATTAGTAAAGGAAAGCCAGCACAGATTTGTTAAATGCAAATCGTGTTTAACCAACTTGTGGAGTTTTTTGATGAGGTAACAGAGAGGGTTGATAAGGGCAATGCGGTTGAGGTGGTGTACATGGACTTCCAAAAGGTGTTTGATAAATTGCCACATCATAGATTTACCAGTGAAGTTAAAGCCCATGGAATAAAAGGGACAGTTGCAGCATGGATACGGAATGGGCTCAGTGACAGGAAACAGAGAGTCGTGGTGAATGGTTGTTTTTCAGACTGGAGGAAGGTACACAGTGGTGTTCCCCAGGGGTCGGTACTCGGACCACTGCTTTTCTTGATATATATTAATGACTTGGACGTTGGTGTACAGGGCACAATTTCAAAACTTGCAGATGACACAAAACTTGGAAGTATAGTGAACAGTGAGGGGGAGAGTGATAGATTTGAGGAAGACATAGCCAGACTGGTGAAATGGGTGGACACGTAGCAGGTGAAATTTAACGCAGAAACTCATGAAGTTTAGGTACAATCCAAAAGGGGGTGCAGGAACAGAGAGACCTGGGTGTATGTGTGCATAAATCATTGAAGATGGCTGGGCAGGTTGAGAAAGCAGTTAAAAAGGCTTGTGGGATCCTGGGCTGCATAAATAGAGGCATAGTGTACAAAAGTGTGGAAATTACGATGACCCTGTATAAAACACTGGTTCGGCCCCAACTGGAGACTGTGTCCAATTCTGGGCACCACACTTTAGGAAGGATGTGAAGGCCTTCGAGAGGGTGTAGAAAAGATTCCTGAGAATGATTCCAGGAATGAGGGACTTCAGTTACGTGGGTCGATGGAGAAGCTGGGGTTGTTCTCCTATGAGCAGAGAAGATTGAGAGGAGATTTGATGGAGGTGTACAAAACCATGAGAGGTCTGGACAGAGTACATAGAGAGAAACTGTTCCCATTGACAGAAGGGTCGAGAACAAGAGGACACATATTTAAGGTGATTGGCAAAAGAATCAAAGGCCATCAATGTTTTTTTTTATTACACAGCGAGTGGTTGGGTTCTGGAATGCACTGTCTGAAAGGGTGGTGGAGACAGACTCAATCTTATCTTTCAAAAGGGAGATGGGAGTGTATCTGAAGGGAACAATAATTGCAGGGCTACGGGGAAAGGGCGGGGGAGGGGAACTAGCTGAGAGCCAGAATGCACTGAATGGGCCGAATGGCCTTCTGTGCTGTCACCATTCTATGATTCTCTGATTCTGTGATAGGCCCAGACAGGGTAAGGACGGCAAGTTTCCTTCCCTAAAGGACATTAATGAACCAGTTGGGTTTTTCCACAATCCCACAGCTTCATGGTCAACTTTTCTGATCCCAGATTTTTATTGAGTCCATATTCCAGGCTGACACTCCCAGTGCAATACTGAGACAGAGACAGGCCATTCAGTGGAGAAGTTAGGAAACACTGCTTCATGCAAAGGGTGGTAGAAGTTGTGGAACTCTCCCACAAAAAGCGGTAGTTGCTCGCTCAATTAATAATGTTCAATCTGAGTCAATAGATTTTTGCTATACCAGAGTATTAAGGGATATGGAGCCAAGGCAGGTAAATGGGGTTAGGATACAGATCAGCCATGATCTCATTGAAAACCAGAGCAGGTTGGAGGGGCTGAATGGCTTCCTACTGTTCCTATGTTCCTATGACAGAACACTGCACTGTCGGAGATACCGTCTTTCAGATGAGATGTGAAACCGAGATCCCGTCTGCCCTCCCAGGTAAATGTAAAAGATCCCATGGGACTATTTGGGAGAAGAGAATGGAAGTTCTCCCTGTTGTCCTGGGCCAATATTTATCTCCAAACCAATATCAGTAAAACAGATTATCTGGTCACTATCACATTGCTGTTTGTGGGAGCTTGCTGTGCACAATTTGCAACTGAATTTCCTACATTACAACAGTGGCTGCACTCCAGAAATACATCATTGGCTGTGAAGCATTTTGGGACGTCCTGAGGTGACATGTTGGTCATTTCTCCCAAACTCTCCCTGTTGTGATTTCAGGCTCTGAGTCCTGAGCAGGGCCAGAAATTGGCGATTGGAAGCTCTAGTGAAAGGTTTGAGAGAAATCCTCAGAGAGTGCAGCGCTGATCTGAAGGTCAAACATTCCCGGCATTGCACACACTTTATTCATTATTTATATCTGGGCCTGACGTCGCCTGTTTAAATGTTAATAAAGTGAAATTGTTTCCACTTGACTTTCCAATCATTTCACTTTGCTCATCCTCGGACTGATTGTTTCGTAATTTGCAGAGTGGGACATTTCCTACTGCCCCAGTACTCGGGACAGACCCAACATTTCCAAATGTCTCTCTCGCTGCTCCACAGATTCTCACTCCGCAAATTTCCCTCCTGTTCCCACGGCACTTTGCTTGTTTCATCCTGGAGCTTTGATTTGGTTGGATTTGATCGCAGTGTTGCTCACACTGAATATCCTGGGTCTTGTGTGTGTTCCAAGGTCTGGGCTGTTGTGACTTTCACACTCGCTGTTTTTAGCATTCTAAAGGGACTGGATAATGTCGACCGTGATCAGCTGTCTCACCTTGTCCAGAACAGTAGACCCAGAGGACACAGCCTGCGCTTGAAGGGCAAATTCAAAACTAATCTGGGGAAATAATATTTCAGTGAGTGTGGTCAGTCTATGGAACAGGCTCCCTAGGGAGACAGTGGGAGCAGTTAGTATTGATTCATTCAAAGGCAAATGAGATAGACTTCCCCCAGAAAATCACATTGTGTGCTCCAGTATCTGAGTAATTTGGGATGTGCTTTGTGGTGGGTGTAGCGAGGTCGGGGGGAACAGGTGACTTTGGGCCTATGGTTCCCAAAGCTCTCCACCCCGGGGTTTTCCTTCACCTCATGTCTGGGTCAGTTGTAGACTCATTGATCGAGGTCCATCGCTGTGATTGGTCAATAACTCCATTATCATTGGATCATGTGACTACCAGGATGGTAGACGGTGAACTCGATGGACCATGGTCTGTTTAGCAAATCCTATGTTCCTGAATCTAGGCCTGAAATTGGTCCCCCCACAATGTAAATTTTTAGCGAGAGACCCATTTCTCCCGGAGGTTCTGTTGTGAACGACTCAGTTAGACTTGACCTGTGATCAGCGGCACCTGTCTGGCCTCCTGCTCATCCCACTACTTTCATCACCCGCCATTGGCGGCCGTGCTTTCAGCTGCCTGGGCCCTAAGCTCTGGAATTCCCCCCCGAAACCGCTCTTCCTCTCCGCCTCTCTCTCCTTCTTTAAGATGCTCCGTGAAACCTACTTCCTGGACCAAGCCTTTGGTCACCTGTCCTAATACCGCCTTATATGGCTCGGTGTGAGATTGTGTCTGATTTACGCTCCTGTGAAGCACCTTGGGACGTTTTACTCTGTTAAAGGTGCTATATAATTGCAAGTTGTTGTTGTGGTTGTTGTTGATCACAGTTTTATTGTTGAAAGCTCTGGTTCACTAAAGAGTGGCCAGCGTTTGCAGGGAATCAGTGAGGAGGGACCTTGTGATGGGGGGGAGCGGGGCAGACACGGAGATGGTGATAGCGGGGAGAGGGGCAGGGAGCAGGGTGATGGGGGGAGAGGGGTGGGGAGCTGGTTGATGGGGGGAGAGGGGTGGGGAGCTGGTTGATGGGGGGAGAGGGGCGGGGAGCTGGGTGATGGGAGAGGGGTGGAGAGCTGGGTGATGGGGGAGAGGGGCGGGGAGCTGGATGATGGGGGGAGAGGGGTGGGAAGCTAGGTGATGGGGGAGAGGGGTGGGGAGCTGGGTGATGGGGGGAGAGGGGTGCGGAGCTGGGTGATGGGAGGAACGGGACAGGGAGCTGGGTGATGGGGGGAGAGGAGCGGATAGCTGGGTGATGGGGGGTGAGGGGTGGGGAGCTGGGTGATGGGGGAGAGACCGGGGAGCTGGGTGATGGGGGTTGAGGGGTGGGGAGCTGGGTGATGGGGGGTGAGGGATGGGGAGCTGGGTGATGGGGGTGAGGGGTGGGGAGCTGGGTGATGGGGGGAGAGGGGTGGGGAGCTGGGTGATGGGGGTGAGGGGTGGGGAGCTGGGTGATGGGGAGTGAGGAGTGGGGAGCTGGGTGATGGGGGAAGAGGGGCATGGAGCTGGGTGATGGGGGGAGAGGGGTGGGTAGCTGGGTGATGGGGGGTGAGGGGCGGGGAGCTGGGTGATGGGGGAAGAGGGGCAGGGAGCTGGGTGATGGGGGAGAGGGGCGGGGAGCTGGGTGATGGGGGGAGAGGGGTGGGGAGCTGGTTGATGGGGGGAGAGGGGTGGGGAGCTGGTTGATGGGGGGAGAGGGGCGGGGAGCTGGGTGATGGGGGAGAGGGGTGGAGAGCTGGGTGATGGGGGAGAGGGGCGGGGAGCTGGATGATGGGGGGAGAGGGGTGGGAAGCTAGGTGATGGGGGAGAGGGGTGGGGAGCTGGGTGATGGGGGGAGAGGGGTGCGGAGCTGGGTGATGGGAGGAACGGGACAGGGAGCTGGGTGATGGGGGGAGAGGAGCGGATAGCTGGGTGATGGGGGGTGAGGGGTGGGGAGCTGGGTGATGGGGGAGAGGCCGGGGAGCTGGGTGATGGGGGTTGAGGGGTGGGGAGCTGGGTGATGGGGGGTGAGGGGTGGGGAGCTGGGTGATGGGGGGTGAGGGGTGTGGAGCTGGGTGATGGGGGGAGAGGGGTGGGGAGCTGGGTGATGGGGGTGAGGGGTGGGGAGCTGGGTGATGGGGAGTGAGGAGTGGGGAGCTGGGTGATGGGGGAAGAGGGGCATGGAGCTGGGTGATGGGGGGAGAGGGGTGGGTAGCTGGGTGATGGGGGAGAGGGGCGGGGAGCTGGGCGATGGGGGGTGAGGGGTGGGGAGCTGGGTGATGGGGGGTGAGGGGTCGGGAGCTGCGTGATGGGGGGAGAGGGGTGGGTAGCTGGGTGATGGGGGGTGAGGGGTGGGGAGCTGGGTGATGGGGGAAAAGGGGCAGGGAGCTGGGTGATGGGGGGAGAGGGGTGGGGTGCTGGGTGATCTCAGGGTGCCCTGGTGTTGGGCGCGAGACAGACACGGAGATTAGTGACACCCCCAGACAGTCTGGGACTGTGCTGTCACTACAGCTGATGGAGGTTCCAGATAGAGCTGAGATCTGTGCAGAGTAATAACCGTTCAGTGAGGTCAAAGACAAGACAGACAGAAACATTACACAGAGTGTCAAACACTGATAACATTTCACAAATCAACTCGCGCTCTGAATGGTAAAATAAATCCTGTTTTATTCCCACTGAATCTACAGAAACGAAAGAACATTCATTTCTTTTGCGCCTTCCAAGACCTCAGGATGTCCCAAAATGCTTCACAGCCAAGAAGACCCTGTCAGTGATGCCCACATCCCGAGAATGAATCAATAACCATCATCATTATAGGCCGTCCCTCGAAATCAAGGAAGATTTGCTTCCACTCTAAAAGTGAGATCTTCGGTGACTGTACAGTCACTGTCTCTGTCACAGGTGGGACAGACAGTGGTTGGAGGAAAGGGTGGCTGGGGAGTCTGGTTTGCAGCACGTTCCTTCCGCTGCCTGCGTTTGATTTCTGCATGCTGTCAGCGACGAGACTCGAGGTGCTCAGCGCCACCCGTATGCTCTTCCTCCACTTAGGGCCGTCTTTGGACAGGGACTCCCAGGTGTCAGTGGGGATGTTGCATTTTATCGAGGTGGCTTTGAGGGTATCATTGAAATGTTTCCTCTGCCCACTTGGGGCTCACTTACCGTGTAGGGGTTCTGAGTAGAGCGCTTGCTTTGGGAGGCTTGTTTCAGGCATGCAAGCAATGTGGCCCACCCAACGGAGCTGGTCGAGTGTGGTCAGTGCTTCGATGCTGGGGATGTTGGCCTGGTCGAGGACACTAATCTTGGTGCGTCTGTCCTCCCAGTGCGTAGTGGATGGAATCCGCACTGTGAATCACTGAAACAAAAAGAATCAATAACACAGCCCGGGTCGGGTACTTTATATCGTTATGGTCACTGCTTCCTGAAACTATTGGAAACCATGGCGATAAACTGTGAGGAGCTGTGGGATTCAGTTCTGTGGAGAGATTGTTCTCCTTAGAGCAAAGAAGGCGAAGGGGAGGTTTTTTTCACACAGAGAGTTGTTGTGATCTTTTCCGGCAGTGGAAGCAGATTCAACAGTAACTTTCAAAAGTGATCTGGATAAATACCTGAAAAGGAAAAGTTTGCAGGTCTGTGGGGAAAGAGTAGGGAGTGTGACTAATTGGATCGCTCTTTCAAAGAGCCGGCACAGGCACGATGGGCCGAATGGCCTCCTTCTGTGCTGTCTGATTCTATGACTCCATGAGATATAGGGAGGGCCCAGTGATCAGAATGGAGGCAGTAAATGGTTTGATATTTTTTCCATATCCAGCTGCAATCAGGGCAGGTCGGAAACTGTCCCAAGAGTTCGTAGTTCAAAGGGCACGGGCAGGATGACAGGCTTCACATTTCCAAAATGCAAATCCCATCACATTGGGTTGGCGAGCCTCCCAGGAATTAGTGGGCCGCGTACTATCGAAGAGTGAAAAGAGCAGGAAGAATATTTCCCTTCCTTCATTACCTGCCCAGCAGACAGAAACATCAATATCAGGTCATCAGTGTTCCAACCTCACTCTGACAGCAGCTCCCTGGTGACTCACACCCCGTTACTGATGGGCTTGCACTTTACTCCCAACAACACACAGATGTCAAGAAGATTTTCTTCCACTCCTCTCGCCCGCCTGCCTCGATCAGCGAGAAATTCACAAACTCAGCTCAGCGACTCATCCCTAATCACCCGGCTTGATGAAAACTCCAAACCCGACCCTTCATAAACACATCATTCATTGTGTGAATCATTCACTCACACATACTCATCCCTGAGAGTGGGCACCATAAACCACATCGCACTCTATATTATGGGCTGTGTCTAGTTTCAGTGCATTGTGTGTCAGCTGTGGCTCAGTGGGCAGCAATCTCCCCTCTGAGTCAGAAGGTTGAGAGTTCAAGAGCCACTCCAGAGACTTGACACAACATCCAGGCTGACACTCTCAACGCAATACTGAGGGAATGCTGCACTGTTGGAGGGGCAGTACTGAGAGAGTGCTACACGTCGGAGGGGCAGTACTAAGGGAGTGCTGCACTGTCGGAGGGACAGTACTGAGGGAGTGCTGCACTGTCGGAGGGGCAGTACTGAGAGAGTGCTGCACTGTCGGAGTGGCAGTACTGAGGGAGCGCTACAGCATTGCACCAGTAAGAACTGGAGTATGGTGATGTTATACATCAAGGGATGGGTTCCTTGAGCAGTACGTAACGGAACCAACCAGGGGGCAGGCTATCTTAGATCTGGTCCTGTGTAATGAGACAATTCCTGAGTAATGGATCCCCTCGGAATGAGTGATCATAGCATGATTGAATTTCAAATTCAGATGGAGGGTGAGAAAGTTGGATCTCTTACCAGCGTATTAAGCTTAAATAAAGGAGACTATGAAGGTATGAGGGCAGAGTTGGGTGAAGTGCACTGGGAAAATAGACTAAAGTGCAGGGCGGTTGATGAACAGTGGTATACATTTAAGGAGATATTTCACAACTCTCAAGAAAAATATATTCCAGTGAGGAGGAAAGAATGTGAGAAAAGAAAGCTATCCGTGGCTAACTAAAGAAATAAAGGATGGTATCCAATTAAAAACAAGGGCATACAAAGTGGCCAAAACTAGTGGGAGGACAGAAGACTGGAAGCTTTTAAAAGCCAGCAAAGAACGACTAAAAAAATGATTAAGAAAGGGAAGATAGACTATGAAAGTAAACTAGCCCAAATTATACAAACAGATAGTAAGAGTTTCTATAGGTATATAAAAAGAAAAAGAGTGGCTAAAGTAAATGTTGGTCCCTTAGAGGACGAGACCGGGGAATTAGTAATGGGGAACATTGAGATGGCAGAAATTCTGAACAATATTTTGTATCAGTCTTTACGGTAGAGGACACTAACAATATTCCGACAGTGGATAGTCTTGGGGCTATGCGGCGGAGGAACTTAACACAATCACAATCACTAAGGAGGTGCTGCTCAGTAAGTTAATGGGACGAAAGGCAGATAAATCCCCTGGACCTGATGGCTTGCATCCTAGGGTCTTAAGAGAAGTATCGGCAGGGATTGTGGATGCATTGGTTGTAATTTACCAAAATTCCCTGGATTCTAGGGCAGTCCCAGCAGATTGGAAAATTGCAAATGTATTGCCCCTATTTAAAAAAGGAGGCAGACAAAAAGCCGGGAACTATAAACCAGTTAGCCTAACATCTGTGGTTGGGAAAATATTGGAGTCCATTATTAAGGAAGCAGTAACAGGACATTTGGAAAAGCAAAATTCGGTCAGCCAGAGTCAGCATGGATTTAAGAAGGGGAAGTCATGTTTGACAAATTTGCTGGAATTCTTTGAGGATGTAATGAACAGGGTGGATAAAGGGGAACCAATGGATGTGGTTTATTTGGACTTCCAGAAGGCAATTGACAAGGTGCCACATAAAAGGTTACTGCACAAGATAAAAGTTCTCAGGGTTGGGGGTAATAAATTAGCATGGATAGAGGTTTGGTTAACGAACAGAGAACAGAGAGTCGGGATAAATGATTCATTCATTACAGTCATGTTGAACCTGGGGATTATGGGATGTCCATGCACTGGGTGTGAATAGTCTGGGTCCAGTCAAGTTTGATACAGAAGCTGATTCTCCAGTAATTTTTTGTTGCGGTCACACTGTTTAGCTCCGATTGTGATGCCAGTGACATCCTTATAATCTCCCTGATTGGAGCCTGTCCCACTAATTATCCCTCAAGTGCCCAGAGGAACAGAAGGAGCTCACAATCTGCCAACACTCTTATTCCCCGCTCGATGTATAATTAGACCCGTCGCCTCTGTTGAACTAGCAGAGATTTTCTCCAGTGAGATGTCTGATTTCCAGCCATTGCCCTGAAGTGAAGACTTGATTTGATTTGAGATTGTTCTGCATTTCACCGGTTTCTGAGCTTCTCAGAGAATGGGTTATGGGGAGTTTGTCTGCTGTGCACAGTGTGTGTTGACTCAGCTCCAATCTAATGAGGTCAGTGTTGCTTTAATGAGTCTGTTAATTAAATATTCTCCTCCCAGTTACAAGGAATTAATTCCACTCAAATTAGAATAAAACATTTGCAATTTTACAGCGCCTTTCACTCCCTCAGGACATCCCAAAGTACATTACAGAAAATGAATTACAATTGAAGTGTTGTCTTTAGTACAATGTGGACACATGGCAGCCAATTTGAGCACAAGATCAGACAAACAGCAATATGATAATTGCCAGAAAACATGGCTTATCACTGCTGCTTGAGGGATAAATATTTACCAGGAGAGCAATCCCGCTCTTCCTTGAAACAGTGCCATGGGATTTTTTTATGTTCAACTGAGAAGAAACCTCGGTTCAATCAGAGAAACATTGAACCATAGAAATTTACAACACAGAAGGAGGCCATTTCAGGCCATCGTGTCCGCACCGGCCGACAAAGAGCTATCCAGCTTAATCTCACTTCCAGCTCTTGATCCGTAACCCTGTGGATTATGTCACTTCAAGTGCACATCCAAGCATTTCTTAAATGTGGTGAGGGTTTCTGCCTCTACCACCCTTTCAGTCAGTGAGTTCCAAACCCCCACCACCCTCTGGGTGAAGGCATTTCCCCTCAGATCTCCTCTAAACCTCCTACCAATTACTTTAAATCTATGCTGCCTGGTTGTTGACCCCTCTGCTAAGGGAAATAGATCCTTCCTATCCACTCTACCTAGGCCCCTCATAATTGTATACACCTCAATAAGGTCTCCCCTCAGCCTCATCTGTTCCAAACAAAGCAAACCCAGCCTATCCAATATTTCCTTATAACTAAAATTCTCCAGTACATCCTTGTAAATATCCCTTGTACCTTTTCTGTAATGTGGTGACCACAACTGCACACAATACTCTAGCTGTGGCCTAACTACTCCCAACTGTCTAAATCATTGATATATACCACAAAAGGCAAGGGACCTAGTACTGATCCCACTGGAAAGATTCTTCCAGTCACAAAAACTCCCACCAACCATTACCCTTTGCTTCCTGCCTCTGAGCCAATTTTGGATACAACTTGCCACTTTACACTGGCTCCTATGGGCTTTTACTTTCATGACCAGTCTGCCATGTGGGACCATATCAAAAACTTTGCTAAAATCCATATACATGCATCAAATCCAGTATCATCAGCAACGCTCCTTGTTACCTCCTCAAAAAATTAAATTAAGTTCATCAGACACCACCTTCACTTAACAAATCCGTGCTGACTGTCTTTGATTAATCTGTGTCTTTCTAAATGAAGATTTATCCTGTTCCTCAGAATTTTTTCCAATAATTTTCCCACCACCAAGGTTAGGCTGAATGGTCTGTACTTACTCGGTCTATCCCATTCTCCCCTTTTAAACAAAGGTACAACATTAGTAGTCCTTCGGCACCGCATCTGTAGCCAGAGTGGATTTGAAAATGATGGTCAGAGCCTCTGCTATTTCACCTTTTGCTTCTCTTAACAGCCTGGGATACATTTCATCTGGGCCTGGGGAGTTAGCCACTTTCAAAGCTGCTATGTCCCTTAATACTTCCTCCCTCACTATGTTTATTTTGTCTAATATTTCACACTCCTCCTCCCTTATTGTAACGTATGCATTGCCCTTCTCTTTCGTGAAAATAGACACAAAGTATTCATTATGAACCATACCGCCTCCAGGCCTGACTCTTTCTCTAGTTATCCTCTTGCTCTTAATGTATTTTTAAAACATCTTTGGGTTTTCCTTGATTTAACTTGCCAAAGTATTTCCATGCTTTATCTTTGCTTTCCTAAGTTCCTTTTTAATTGCACCCCTGCACTTTCTATACTCCTCTAGAATTTCTGCAGTATTGAGCCCTCGGTAAATGTCATAAGTCTCCCTTTTTATTTTTATCCTACCCTGTATATTACTTGACATGCAGGCCGCTCTAGATTTGTTAGTCCCATCATTTTTCTTTAAGGGAACATACTTGCTCTGAACCTTCAGGATCTTCTCCTTGAAAGCCTCCCACTGCCCTGAAAGTGATTTTTCTTCAAGTAGCCATTTATAGTCCACTTTGGCTAAATTCCATCTCCGCTTAGCAAAATTGGCTTTTCCCCAATTGACAACTTTTATTCATGGTCTATCTTTTTCCATTTCCATAACCACCTTAAATCTAACTGAGTTATGATCACTAGCACCAAAATGCTCTCCCACTGATAACCCTTCCACCTGTCCAGCTTCATTCCCTAAAACTAAGTCCCGAACCGCCCCCTCCCTTGTTGCTCTTGTTAAATACTGGCTAAAAAAGTTCTCCTGAATGCATTTTAGGAATTCTGCACCCTCTATACCATTTAGACTAATTTTATCCCAGTAAATATTAGGGTAGTTGAAATCCCCTAGTATTACTGCCCTATAGTTTTTGCATTTCTCAGAAATTTGCCGACATATTGTGTACAGTTTTGGTCTCCTAATCTGAGGAAGGACATTCTTGTTATTGAGCGAGTGCAGCGAAGGTTCACCAGACTGATTCCTGGGATGGTAGGATTGACATATGAAGATAGATTGGATCGACTAAGCTTATATTCATTGGAATTTAGAAGAATGAGAGGGGATCTCACAGAAACTTATGAAATTCTGATGGGATTTAACAGATTAGATGCAGGAAGAATGTCCCCGATGTTGAGGAAGCCCAGAACCAGGGGTCACAGTCTAGGAGTAAGTCAGTTAAGACCGAGATGAGGAGAAACTTCTTCATTCAGAGAATTGTGAACCTGTGGAAGTCTCTACCGCAGAAAGTTGTTGAGGCCAGTTCGTTAGATATATTCAAAAGGGAATTAGATGTGACCTTTATGGCTAAATGGATCAAAGGGTACGGAGAGAAAGCAGGAATGGGGTACTGAAGTTGCATGATCAGCCATGGTCATATTGAATGGTGGTGCAGGTTCGAAGGGCCGAATGGCCTACCCCTGTACCTATTTGCTATGTTTCTATGTTTCTATATTTACTCTTCTATCTCCCTCTGACTGTTTGGGTGTCTATTGTACACTCCTAGCAGTGTGATCGCACATTCCTTCAATTCAAACCATATGGCCTCATTTGATGATCCTTCCAATATATTATCTCTCCTCATAGCTGTAATTGTTTCTTTAATCAATACTGTGACCCCCACTCATTTTTTACCGTCCTTTCTGTCCCGTCTGAAAACCCTGTAACCAGGAATGTTGAGCTGCCATACCTGCCCTTCTTTCAGCCATATCTCAGTAGTAGCTACAATATCATACTCCCAAGTGTCTATCTGTGCTCTCAGCACATCTATCTTATTCCCTAGACTCCTTGCTTTGAAGTATACACTATTTAGCACTGCTAAGCTCCCTTGTTGTCTATTTTCTAGCCCTTGTTTCCTCTGTCTTCCAAATTCACTTTCTACATTTTTGCTTTCCAATTTTAGCTTTGCTTCTCTCCCTTCTGGATCTATTCTCAGGTTCCCATCCCCTGAAGCTAATGTCACCCACACCAACAGCACTTGCAAACCCCCCGCGAGGATATTGGTCCCAGTTCTTGACGTTCAATCCGTCCGGCTTGTACAGGTTCCTCCTCCCACAGAAACGGTCCCAATGCCTCACGAATCTAAAGCCCTCCCACCTGCACCATCTCTCTAGCCATGCATTCGTCTTCTCTATCTTCCTAGTTCTGTACTCACTAGCACGTGGCATCAGGAGTAATCCGGAGATTACTAGCTTTGTGGTCCTGTTTTGTAATCTCCCTCCTAGATCCCTAAACTCTGCCTGCAGGACCTTATCCTTCTTTCTACCTTTGTCATTGGTCCCAATATGGACCAAGACCTCACCTCCCAGAATGCCCTGCAGCCTCTGGGTGACATCCTTGACCCTGGCACCAGGGAGGTAACATACCATCCTGGAGTCACGTCTGTGGCTGCAGAAACACCTGTCTGCTCCCCTAACTATCGAATCCCCTACCACTATTGCTCTTCCACTCTTCTTCCTCCCCTCTGTGCAGCTGAGCCACCCATGGTGCCATGGACTTGGCTCTGGCTGTACTCCCCAGAGGAGCTATTGTCCTCACCAGTAATTACACAATTCCCACATAGATGGCAGTCCGAATGGATGGACATTTCGTCGTTGCGTCGGTGGAACGGCTTAATTTTGTCTTGCATTTCCCCTGTGACCGCCAACCAGCTCTCATTGAGGACACAGCTTTTTACTAGTGATAGCACCGGGTCCGGGCTAGTCCAGGTCCTGATTTGATGAGCCGTGACGGATGACCCCTCACTCTCAAAAGCATCCATTACAAGGAGCAAGTCTGCGGGCTGCGCCATTTCCACCCCGGTGGCGGGCAATGGTAGCCAACTGAGGGCATCCGCACAGTTCTCCGTGCCAGATATGTGGTGGATTACATAATCATAATCTCGGAGCGGGTGCAGGACATTCTAAAAAGGGAGGGAGAACAGCCAGTTGTCGTGGTGCACATTGGTACCAACGACATAGGTAAAAAGAGGGATGAGGTCCTACGAAGCGAATTTAAGGAGCTAGGAGCTAAATTAAAAAGTAGGACCTCAAAAGTAGTAATCTCGGGATTGCTACCAGTGCCACGTGATAGTCAGAGTAGGAATCGCAGGATAGCGCAGATGAATACGTGGCTTGAGCAGTGGTGCAACAGGGAGGGATTCAAATTCCTGGGGCATTGGAACCGTTTCTGGGGGAGGTGGGACCAGTACAAACCGGACGGTCTGCACCTGGGCAGGACCGGAACCAATGTCCTAGGGGGAGTGTTTGCTAGTGCTGTTGGGGAGGATTTAAACTGATATGGCAGGGGGATGGGAACCAATGCAGGGAGACAGAGGGAAACAAAAAGGAGGCAAAAGCAAAAGACAGAAAGGAGATGAGGAAAAGTGGAGGGCAGAGAAACCCAAGGCAAAGAACAAAAAGGGCCACTGTACAGCAAAATTCTAAAAGGACAAAGGGTGTTAAAAGAACAAGCCTGAAGGCTTTGTGTCTTAATGCAAGGAGTATCCGCAATAAAGTGGATGAATTAACTGTGCAAATAGATGTTAACAAATATGATGTGATTGGAATTACGGAGACGTGGCTCCAGGATGATCAGGGCTGGGAACTCAACATCCAGGGGTATTCAACATTCAGGAAAGATAGAATAAAAGGAAAAGGAGGTGGGGTAGCATTGCTGGTTAAGGAGCAAATTAAGGCAATAGTTCGGAAGGACATTAGCTTGGATGATGTGGAATCTATATGGGTAGAGCTGCAGAATACCAAAGGACAAAAAACGTTAGTGGGAGTTGTGTACAGACCTCCAAACATTGTAGTGATGTTGGGGAGGTCATCAAACATGAAATTAGGGGTGCGTGCAATAAAGGTGCAGCAGTTATAATGGGTGACTTAAATATGCACATAGATTGGGTTAACCAAACTGGAAGCAATACGGTAGAGGAGGATTTCCTGGAGTGCATAAGGGATGGTTTTTTAGACCAATATGTCGAGGAACCAACTAGGGGGGAGGCCATCTTAGACTGGGTGTTGTGTAATGAGAGAGGATTAATTAGCAATCTCGTTGTGCGAGGCCCCTTGGGGAAGAGTGACCATAATATGGTGGAATTCTGCATTAGGATGGAGAATGAAACAGTTAATTCAGAGACCATGGTCCAGAACTTAAAGAAGGGTAACTTTGAAGGTATGAGGCGTGAATTGGCTAGGATAGATTGGCGAATGATACTGAAGGGTTTGACTGTGGATGGGCAATGGCAGACATTTAGAGACCGCATGGATGAACTACAACAATTGTACATTCCTGTCTGTCGTAAAAATAAAAAAGGGAAGGTGGCTCAACCGTGGCTATCAAGGGAAATCAGGGATAGCATTAAAGCCAAGGAAGTGGCATACAAATTGGCCAGAAATAGCAGAGAACCCGGGGACTGGGAGAAATTTAGAACTCAGCAGAGGAGGACAAAGGGTTTGATTAGGGCAGGGAAAATGGAGTATGAGAAGAAGCTTGCAGCGAACATTAAGACGGATTGCAAAAGTTTCGATAGATATGTAAAGAGAAAAAGGTTAGTAAAGACAAACGTAGGTCCCCTGCAGTCAGAATCAGGGGAAGTCATAACGGGGAACAAAGAAATGGCGGACCAATTGAACAAGTACTTTGGTTCGGTATTCACTGAGGAGGACACAAACAACCTTCCGGATATAAAAGGGGTCGGAGGGTCGAGTAAGGAGGAGAAACTGAGGGAAATCCTTATTAGTCGGGAAATTGTGTTGGGGAAATTGATGGGATTGAAGGCCGATAAATCCCCAGGGCCTGATGGACTGCATCCCAGAGTACTTAAGGAAGTGGCCTTGGAAATAGTGGATGCATTGACAGTCATTTTCCAACATTCCATTGACTCTGGATCAGTTCCTATGGAGTGGAGGGTAGCCAATGTAACCCCACTTTTTAAAAAAGGAGGGAGAGAGAAAACAGGGAATTACAGACCGGTCAGCCTGACATCGGTAGTGGGTAAAATGATGGAATCAATTATTAAGGATGTCATCGCAGTGCATTTGGAAAGAGGTAATATGATAGGTCCAAGTCAGCATGGATTTGTGAAAGGGAAATCATGCTTGACAAATCTTCTGGAATTTTTTGAGGATGTTTCCAGTAGAGTGGACAAGGGAGAACCAGTTGATGTGGTATATTTGGATTTTCAGAAGGCTTTCGACAAGGTCCCACACAAGAGATTAATGTGCAAAGTTAAAGCACATGGGATTGGGGGTAGTGTGCTGACATGGATTGAGAACTGGTTGTCAGACAGGAAGCAAAGTGTAGGAGTAAATGGGGACTTTTCAGAATGGCAGGCAGTGACTAGTGGGGTACCGCAAGGTTCTTTGCTGGGGCCCCAGCTGTTTACACTGTACATTAATGATTTAGACGAGGGGATTAAATGTAGTATCTCCAAATTTGCGGATGACACTAAGTTGGGTGGCAGTGTGAGCTGCAAGGAGGATTCTATGAGGCTGCAGAGCGACTTGGATAGGTTAGGTGAGTGGGCAAATGCATGGCAGATGAAGTATAATGTGGATAAATGTGAGGTTATCCACTTTGGTGGTAAAAACAGAGAGACAGACTATTATCTGAATGGTGACAGATTAGGAAAAGGGCAGGTGCATAGAGACCTGGGTGTCATGGTACATCAGTCATTGAAGGTTGGCATGCAGGTACAGCAGGCGGTTAAGAAAGCAAATGGCATGTTGGCCTTCATAGCGAGGGGATTTGAGTACAAGTGCAGGGAGGTGTTGCTACAATTGTACAGGGCCTTGGTGAGGCCACACCTGGAGTATTGTGTACAGTTTTGGTCTCCTAACCTGAGGAAGGACATTCTTGCTGTTGAGGGAGTGCAGCAAAGGTTCACCAGACTGATTCCCGGGATGGCGGGACTGACCTATCAAGAAAGACTGGATCAACTGGGCTTGTATTCACTGGAGTTCAGAAGAATGAGAGGGGACCCCATAGAAACGTTTAAAATTCTGACGGGGTTAGACAGGTTAGATGCAGGAAGAATGTTCCCAATGTTGGGGAAGTCCAGAACCAGGGGACACAGTCTAAGGATAAGGGGCAAGCCATTTAGGACCGAGATGAGGAGGAATTTCTTCACCCAGAGAGTGGTGAACCTGTGGAATTCTCTACCACAGAAAGTTGTTGAGGCCAATTCACTAAATATATTCAAAAAGGAGTTAGATGAAGTCCTTACTACTAGAGGAATCAAGGGGTATGGTGAGAAAGCAGGAATGGGGTACTGAAGTTGCATGTTCAGCCATGAACTCATTGAAGGGCCGAATGGCCTACTCCTGCACCTATTTTCTATGTTTCTATGTTTCTATGTTTCATACGCAGATAACGTTAGTGCCCATCTTTGGATGCGGGACGAAGCATTGGTGTTAATAGCTTTGCTTTCTGAGAAAACAAAATGAGCGGCTTGTGGTCGGTTTCGAGCTCGAACCGGAGCCCAAATAGGTATTGGTGCATTTTCTTAACCCCGTATACGCATACTAATGCTTCTTTTTCAATCATACTATCGGCTTTTTCAGCCTTAGATAAGCTTCTGGATGCATATGCAACCGATTGCAGTTTGCCTGACCCATTGGCTTGCTGTAACACACAACCAAACCCATACGAAGATGCGTCACAAGCTAGTACTAAACGTTTACACGGGTCATACAATACAAGTAACTTGTTGGAACATAGCAGGTTTCTGGCCTTGTTAAAGGCTGGCCCTTGAGCTTTACCCCAAACCTAGTCATCACCCTTGCGTAGCAATAAATGCAATGGTTCCAGCAAAGTGCTCAACCCCGGTAGAAAGTTACCAAAATAGTTGAGAAGTCCCAGGAATGAACGCAGCTCCATTACATTCTGTGGTCTGGGTGCATTCTTGATGGCTTCCGTCTTGGAGTCCGTGGGTCTGATGCCGTCCGCTGCAATCTTTTTTCCCCAGAAATTCAATCTCTGGCACCAGGAAAACACACTTGGAGCATTTCAACCTGAGTCCCACTCTGTCCAGTCACTTGAGAACCTCTTCCAGTTCCTGCAAGTGTTCGGTGGTGTTGCGGCCAGTGATCAAGATGTCATCTTGGAACACCACAGTGCATGGAACCGATTTCAGCAGACTCTCCGTGTTCCTCTGGAAGGTGGCCTCCGCCGAATGAATCCCAAAGGGGCATCTTTGGTATATGAACAGTCCTCTATGTACGTCAATATTTTCAAAGGTTCAGCCGGCTCCTATGTCATGTAAGCAGAAGTTAGATCCAGCTTGGTGAACGACTTCCACCCTGCAAGCATTGCAAACAGGTCATCCACTTTGGGTAGTGGGTACTGGTCTTGTAACAAGACTCAGTTGATCATTACCTTGTAGTCCCCGCAGATTCTGACCGTCCCATCGCTCTTCTACACCGGAACAATTGGACTGGCCCACTCGTTAAATTCGACTGGCGATATGATCCCCTCTCGTTGAAGTCTGTCCAGCTCGATCTCGACTTTCTCTCGCATCATGTATGGAACCGCTCGGGCCTTGTGATGAACGGGTTGTGCCTCAGGGACTAGATGGATCTGCACTTTGGCGCCTGTGAAGTTGCCGATGCCTGGCTCGAATAACGATGGGAATTTGTTTAGAACTTGGGCGCACGAGGCGTCATCCTCCAAAGACAGTGCTTTAATATCATCCCAGTTCCATCGGATCTTTCCTAGCCAGCGTTGGGCCATCGCCTGATGCAATCCATAGTGGTAAATGATGCACAGCTCCATCGTACGATACCTTCACTGCTGCACTGCCAATTATTGCCATGAGCTCTTTGGTGTAAGTGCGCAGCTTGGTGTGGATCAGACTTAGTTTTGGCCTTTGTGCCTTGTTGCCCCACAGTTTCTCAAAAGCCTTCTGGCTCATAATTGACTGACTCGCCCCAGTGTCCAATTCCATGGAAACTGGAATGCTATTTAATTTGACTTTTAACATTATTGGAGGGCTTTTGGTGGTGAAGGTGTGTACCCCGTACACTTCCTCTTCAGCCTCGGGTTGAGTTGCCTCTCTTACTCGTTCAGCGCCGGATCGGTCATCTTCTGCCGACTCTGCCACATGGTGAGTCACAGCACATCTGCACATTCGCTGGAGGTGCCCCATTGTTCCACAGTCCTTGCACACGAACTGCTTGAATCGACATTGATGGGCTCGGTGATTACCCCCGCAGCGCCAACACGGTGCCAGTGGATTCACATTCACACCCCACGGCGGACTCTGAGTCATCCTCGATCTGGCCTCTGTGGGCATGTAGGCCCTGCCATGTACAGTTCTGCCTGCTGAGGCATTATTTTACGCACAGTACTTGCCGGTGAGTTCCGATGCTGCAATGATATCTGTTTAGTGTTATTGTTCGTGGACATGAAAGCCGAGCTATCCTGATGGCCTTGCTCAGATCTAGGGATTCGGCAGACAGCAGTTTGTGAAGAATTGACCTCGTGACTGATTCCAAGCACGAAAAAATCCCGCAACACTTCCCCCAAAAATCTAGCAAATATGCACAGTCCCGCAAGGAGTCTTAGGTCGGCGACGTAGCTCGCCGTGTCCTGGGCCTCGGAGCGGTGGTGCGGATAAAAGCGATACCTGACCATCAAGATGCTCTCTTTCAGCTTGAGGTGTTCCCGAACCAGCGTGTACAACTCTTCATATGTCTTGTCTGTTGGTTTCGTCGGTGCTAGCAAATTTTTGATGAGGCCATATATCGTGGACCCGCAAAACAGTGAGGAGAATCACACTGCGCTTGATCGCGGTTTCTGCCTTTTCCAGCTTGTTGGCCACGAAGTACTGGTCAAGACACTTAACGAAGGCTTCACAATCATCGCCCTCAACAAATCTCTCAAGAATACCAACGGCAGCCATAACCTCGTGAAAATTCGTGATCTGTTACTCGTCGCTAATTGTTACGTTTAAAATAACTCCACAAGACTGTATATCTTCAGCTCAAACTGTTGTGAGCTTGGTCTCTTTATTGTAACTTCAGTGTGAGGAGGTAGCATGGTAGACTACCTTTTATACCTGCTTGCCCAGGGTGTGCAGGTAACCCTTGGGTCTCCCATAGGTGTGCCCTCTGGTGGCAAGTCTTCCACATTGGTAATGTTTACATACATAATACATTCCTGCTCTTTAAAGGTGACACCCAGTGAGATTTCCCCATATTTTATTCTTTTGTGTATCATAAAATTGATTGATGAGTGAAAATTACTGAGAGGTGATATTTTAAATTGGGAAGAATTTCATTTCACTGGAAAGGATCAGATGGAGAGATGATCTGATACATGTCTTTAAATGTCTTGATAAACCACATATAATCTTATAGCCCAGAAGGAGGCCATTCGGCCCATCGTGCCTGTGTTGGCTCTTTGAAAGAGCTGTCTAATTAGTCCCACTCGCTTTCTTTTTCCCCATAGCCCTGCAAATTGTTCCTGGTTAATTCAGTCACTTCATTGGGTGTAAAGCGTTTTGGGACGTCCTGATGTAGTGAAAGGGACTCGAGTACTGAGCCATGGATGACACACAAAAGACGATTGAAGTCTCGGAGAACACTGCCCGATAACCAGATCCACATCTCATCCAGGCTCGTTAAATCACAACCATTGGGAACTAAGAATATAATAACATAAAAACATAAGAAATAGGAGCAGGAGTAGGCCATTTGGCCCCTCGAGCCTGTTCCGTATTCAATAATATCACGGCTGATCTGATCATGGACTCAGCTCCACTTCCCTGCCCGCTCCCCATAACCCTTTATTCCCTTATCGCTCAAAAATCTGTCGATCTCCGCCTTAAATATATTCAATGACCCAGCCTCCACAGCTGTCTGGGCAGAGAATTCCATCGATTTACAACCCTCTGAGAGAAAAAATTCCTCCTCATCTAGTTTTAAATGGGCGATCCCTTATTCTGAAACTATGCCCACTAGTTCTAGATTCCCCCACGAGGGGAAACATCCTCTCTGCATCTACCTTGTCGAGCCCCCTCAGTATCTTATATGTTTCATAAGATTATTTCTCATTCTTCTCAATTCCACTGAGTATAGGCCCAACCTACTCAACCTTTCCTCATAAGTCAACTCCTTCATCTCATGAATCAACCTAGTGAACCTTCTCTAAACTGCCTCCATACAAGTATATCCCTCCTTAAATAAGGAGACCAAAACTGTACGCAGTACTCTAGGTGTGGCCTCACCAATACCCTATACAATTGTAGCAGGGCTTCTCTGCTTTGGAACTCCATCCCATTTGCAATAAACGCCAACATTCCATTTGCCTTCCTGATTATCTGCACACTAACTTTTTGTGTTTCATGCACAAGGGCCCCCAGGTCCCTCTGTACTGCAGCATTTTGTAATTTATCTCCCTCTAAATAATAATTTGCTTTTTTATTTTTCCTACCAAAGTGGATAATCTCACACGTTCCAACATTATACTCCATCTGCCAAATTTTTGCTCACTCACTTAGCCTGTCTACATCCTTTGAAGATTTTTTGTGTCCTCCTCACAACTTGCTTTCCCACCCATCTTTGTATCATCAGCAAAGTTGGCTACATTACACTCGGTTCCTTCATCCAACTCAATAATATAAATTGTAAATAGTTGAGGCCTCAGCTGTTAAGTATGGAAGAACTCCACAAGACTGAGTACTGTGAGCTAAAACTGATGTCACCTTAGTCTCTTCAATACAACTCCAGAGTGCCTGAGCAGCATGGCAGACAACCTTTTATATTCCATTGCACGAGGTATGCAGGTGACCCTTAGGCCTCCAACAGTTGCGCCCTCTGGTGACAAGTCTTACACAGTTACAATGTTTACATACATAACATCACTCCCTCCAAAGTCTTTGATACAAATTATTTACTTGTTGAGATGATTCGGGGCTCTACGGTCCCTGGTTGATTGTCTGAGTTCAAACTCTGGCATGGGTGAGTTGGTCGGATAATTTCTGCACTGCGATGCAGCTGGTCTGACAGGAATGTTGGGAGTGGTGGTTCATCCTCTTGATTGACAGCGAGGTCGTTTGTGTGTTTGTGGATCGATGATGGCGATGTCCTCTTCAGGTTGTTCCTGGTATTCGGTGAACCGCAGTTTGGTCTGATCCAAATGCTTTCTGCACGTTTGTCTATTCATTAGTTTGACTATAAACACTCTATTTCCGTCCTTGGCCAAGGCAGTGCCAGCGACCCATTTAGGACCATGACCGTAATTAAGGACAAACACAGGGTCATTAACATCAATGTCACGCGATACAGCCGCGCAATCGTGGTACATGTTTTGCTGGTGACGCCGGGTTTCCACACGATCATTTAGATCCGGGTGGACTGGAGAGAGCCTGGTTTTGAGTGCTATCTTCATTAACAATTCTGCAGGGGGAACCCCAGTGAGCGAGTGGGGCCGCATCGGTAGCTGAGCAGGACCCGAGATAAGCGAGTCTGCAAGGAGCCTTCCGTCACACATTTCAAGCTCTGCTTGATAGTTTGGACTGCCCGTTCCGCTTGAGCTTTGGATGCGGGCTTAAATGGGGCAGACCTGACATGCTTGATGCCATTGCGGGTCATAAACTCGTTGAATTCTGAGCTGGTGAAACACGGTCCATTGTCACTGACAAGTACGTCGGGCAAACTATGGGTGGCGAACATAGCCCGGAGGCTTTCAGTGCTGGCAGTGGATGTGCTGGATGACATGATTACGCATTCAATCTATTTAGAGTAAGCATCCACTACAACTAAAAATATCTTGCCGAGAAAGGGGTCAGCAAAATCTACGTTGATCCTGGACCACGGTTTGGAGGACCATGACCACAGACTCAATGGAGTCTCCCTCGGTGCATTGCTCAATTGTGAGCATGCGTTGCACTGGTGTATGCATGACTCTAATTCCGAGACAATGCCGGGCCACCAAACATGTAACCTGGCTATAGCCTTCATCATGACTATGCCTGGGTGTATTGTGTAGGTCACATATAAACGTTTCCCTGCCTTTTTTTTGGCAAAACCACGCGATTACCCCATAAGAGACAATCCGATGGATGGACCTTTCATCTTTGCGTCGGTGAAACGGCTTAATTTCATTTTGCATTTCCCCGCGAACGGCCGACCAGCTCCCATTGAGGACACAACTTTTTGTAAGTGATACAGGATCCTGGCTGGTCCAGGTCCTGATCTGGCGAGAAATGATGGGTGACCCCTTGCTCTCAAAAGTATCCATGACCAGAAGCAAGTCTGCGGTGTGTGCCATTTCCACCCCGGTAGTGGGCAATGGTAGTCGACTGAGGGCATCAGAACAGTTCTCCGTGCTTGGTCCGAGGCTGATAACATAGCCATAGGCAGACAATGATAGTGCCCATCTTTGGATGCGGGACGAAGCATTGGTGTTTATACCATTGCTTTCTGAAAACAGCGAAATAAGTGGTTTGTGGTCGGTTTCAAGCTCAAACCGAAGTCCAAATAGGTATTGGTGCATTTTCTTAACCCCATATACACATGCTAACGCCTCTTTCTCAACCATACTGTTGGCTCTTTCAGCCTTAGACAGAATTCTAGACACGTATGCAACCGGTTGAAGTTTGCCTGATACATTGGTTTGCTGTAACACACAGCCGACCCCGTACGAAGATGCATCACAAGCTAGCACGAATCGGTTACACGGATCATACAGTACAAGTAACTTCTTGGAACAAAGTAGATTTCTGGCCTCAAAAGCTGTCTCTTGAGATTTACCCCAAACCCAGTCATTATCCTTACATAGCAACACGTGCAACGGTTCCAGCAAAGTGCTTAACCCAGGTAGAAAGTTACCAAAATAGTTGAGGAGTCGCAGGAACCAACGCAGCTCCATCACATTCTGTGGTCTAGGTGCATTCTTGATGGTCTCTGTCTTGGAGTCCGTGGGTCTGATGCCACAATCTTTCTCCCCAAAAATTCGACCTCTGGCCCCGGAAAACACACCTGGATTGTTTCAACGTGAGTCTCACTCTGTCGAGTCAACTTAGAACCTCTTCCAGGTTGTGCAGGTGTTCAGTGGTGTCACGACCGGTGATCAGGATTTCATCTTGAAACACAACGGTGCATGGAACAGATTTCAGCAGACTCTCCATGTTCCTCTGGAAGATGGCAGCAGTCAAGCGAATCCCAAAAGGGCACCTGTGGTATATAAACAGCCCTTTGTGCATGTTAATGCACGTCAATCTTTTTGAAGATTCAGCCAGCTTTGTGTCATGTCGGCAGATGTTAGGTCCAACTTGGAGAACGACTTCCCCCCCACCCCCGCTAACATTGTGAACAGGTCATCCGCTTTGGGTAGCGGGTAATGATCTTGTTACGAAACTCGGTTGATCGTTACCTTGTAGTCTCCGCAGATTCTGACCGTGCCATCGCTTTTCAACACCGGAACAATCGGACTACCCACTCGTTGAACTTGACTGGCGATATGATTCCCTCTCGTTGAAGTCTGTCCAGTTCGATCTTTCTCCCTCATCATATATGGAACCGATCGAGCCTTGTGATGAACGAGCCTTGCATCGGGGACTAAATGGATCTGCACCTTGGCGCCTGTGAAGTTGCCGATGCCTGGTTCAAATAGCGACAGAAATTTTCTCAGCACTTGGGCGCACGAAAGCAAAAATGTCTGTCCTCAATGAGGAGACCAAAACTAAACACAATATTCCAGGTGAGGCCTCACCAAGGCCCTGTACAACTGCAGTAAGACCTCCCTGCTCCTATACTCAAATCCTTTAGCTATGAAGGCCAACATGCCATTTGCCTTCTTCACCGCCTGCTGTACTTGCATGCCAACTTTCAATGACTGATGTACTTTGACACCCAGGTCTCGTTGCACCTCCCCTTTTACTAACCTGTCACCATTCAGAAAATACTCTATCTTCCTGTTTTTGCCAGCAAAGAGGATAACCTGACATTTATCCACATTATACTGCATCTGCCATGCATTTGCCCACTCACCTAACCTGTCCAAGTCACCCTGCAGCCTCTTAGCATCCTCCTCACAGCTCACACCGCCATCCAGCTTTGTGTCATCTGCAAACTTGGAGATATTGCATTCAATTCCTTCATCTAAATCATTGATGTATATTGTAAATAGCTGGGGTCCAAGCACTGAGCCCTGCGGCACCCCACTGGTCACTGCCTGCCATTCTGAAAAGGACCCGTTTATTCCGACGCTCTGCTTCCTGTCTGCCAACCAGTTCTCTATCCACGTCAATACATTACCCCAATACCATGTGCTTTAATTTTGAACCCTAATCTCTTGTGTGGGATCTTGTCAAAAGCCTTCTGAACGTCCAAATACACCACATCCACTGGTTCTCCCTTGTCCACTCTACTAGTTACATCCTCAAAAAATTCTAGAAGATTTGTCAAGCATATTTCCCTTTCATAAATCCATGCTGACTTGGACCGATCCTGTCACTGCTTTCCAAATGCATTGCTATTTCGTCTTTAATAATTGATTCCAACATTTTCCCCACCATCGATGTCAGGCTACCCAGTCTATAATTCCCTGTTTTCTCTCTCCCTCCTTTTTAAAAAAGTGGTGTTACATTCGCTCCCCTCCAGTCCACAGGAACTGATCCAGATTTAATAGAATGTTGGAAAATGATCGCCAATGCATCCACTATTTCTAGTGCCACTTCCTGAAGTACTCTGGGATGCAGACGATCAGTCCCTGGGGATTTATTGGCCTTCAATCCCATCAATTTCCCTCACACAATTTCCTGACTAATAAGGATTTCCTTCAGTTCCTCCTTTTCGCCTGACCCTTCGAACCCCTAGTATTTCCGGAAGGTTATTTGTGTCTTCCTTAGTGAAGACAGACCCAAAGTATTTGTTCAATTGGTCTGCAATTTCTTTGTTCTCCATTATAGATTCACCTGATTCTGCCTGCAAAGGACCTACTTTGGTCTTCACTAATATTTTTCTCTTCACATATCTATAGAAGCGTTTGCAGTCAGTTTTTATGTTCCTTGCAAGCTTCCTCTCATACTTTATTTCCCCTCCTAATTAGACCCTTTGTCCTCCTCTGCTGAATTCTAAATTTCTCCCAGTCCTCAGGTTTGCTGCTTTTTCTGGCCAATTTATATGCCTCTTCCTTGGATTTAACACTATCCCTAATTTTCCTTGTTAGCCACTCTCTTCCTTTTTATATACCTGTAGAAACTCTTACTATCTGTTTTTATATTTATTGCTAGTTTACTTTCGTAATCTATCTTCTCTCTCTTTTTTCATTTTTTTGTCATCCTTTGCTGTATTTTAAAAGTTTCCCAATCCTCTGGCCTCCCACTAATCCTGACCACTTTGTATGCCATTTTTTTAATGTGATATCATCCTTTATTTCCTTTGTTAAACCGGAATGGTTCTCATTTCTTTTAAAGTCTTTCCTTCTCAATGGAATATATTTTTGTTGAAAGTTATAAAATATCTCCTTAAATATCCGCCACTGCTTATCAACCGTCTTATACTTTAATCTATTTTCCCAGTCCATTTTAGCCAACTTTGCCTTCATACCTTTGCAATCGCCTTTATTTAAGCTCAGGACACTGGTTTGAGATCAAACTTTATCACCCTCCCAACTGAATTTGAAATTCAACCATGCTATGATCACTCTTTCCTAGAGTATCCTTTACTAAGAGGTAAGTTATTAATCCTGTCTCATTACACAGTATCAGATCTACGATATCCTGCTCCCTGTTTAGTTCTGCAATGTAATGTTCAAGGAAACCATCCTGGATATACTCTATGGACTCTTCCTCAAGGCAACCTTGGCCAATTTGACTTGTTCAATTAATATGAAGATTAAAACCGTCCATGATTATTGCCATTCCTTTTCAACAAGCCTCCATTCTTTCTTGAGTTATACTCCGTCCAACAGTGTAGCTATTGTTAGGGGGCTTGTAGACTACATCCACCGGTGACTTCTTTCCCTTATTATTCCTTATCTCCACCCAAACTGATTCTACATCTTGATCTTCTGAGCCAATATCATTCCTCACTACAGCACTGATTTCACTCATCCTTTATTAACAGTGCTACCCTACCCTCTTTTCCTTTCTGTCTATCCTGCCGAATTGTCAAACACCCCTGAATATTCAGTTCCCAGCCTTGGTCACCGTGCAACATTCCCTCAGTACTGCCTGTCATGTATGTAACCAGAATGTAACACCACTGTATTACTGTATACATTCAACCTAGATGCACACCTTGACCACAAGGGGTGAACTTGTGGGAGAAACTCCTTGCCTGATCACACAGGTATAAAAAGGGAGGTCCCATGCAGGGTCATCGTCTTGGAGCCCTGTGAATAAAGAGTTAAGGTCAGAGAATGACCTTGTTCCCAGAATGTGCCTCATGTGGTTTCATGCTATAGAGTAAGGACTTTACATTGGCGACGAGAAACGGGAATTCATGACCCACGAGAATGGCCACCGGTAGCACAGAGGAACGGTACTGTGTTGGGGAATACTGGGATGATTTTGTCGAGAGGCTTCGGCAAAGCTTCGTTATGAAAGAATGGCTGGGGGATGCAGCGGCCGACAAGCGAAGGGCTCACCTTTTGACCAGCTGCGGACCAAAGACTTATGCGCTCATGAAGGACTTAGTAACACCTGAAAAGCCGGCGGACAAAACTGCAAATTGATCGGGGAGCACTCAAACCGGCGAGTAGCATACATATGGCCCGACATAGATTCTACACCCACCGACGTCAGGAAGGACAGAGCATACCGGACTTCGTAGCGGACCTCTGGTGTTTGGCCAGCCTCTTTAAGCCTGCAGGGGGGAGATGCTAAGGAACTTCTTTATCGAGGGCATCGGTCATGCGGGGATTTCCCGCAAATTAATTGAGACCAAGGATTTGACCTTGGAAGCGGCGGCGTTGATAGCTCAAACTTTCATGGCGGGGGAGGAAGAGTCGAAAATAATACACGCGCACAATTGTGTCTCTAACGTGGCGAGGGATCTGGGAGTCAACATCATCAATGCGATTCAGAGCCTCGCAGGCAGGCAGGGGCAGTCCGACATTCCCCAGGCAGCAATAGACCCCAGAGTAGGACTGCAACAGAGACAGTGGCAGGCTGAACGGACATTCACGCCATCACAGTGGACAATGCGGCCCGGGATTGTGCCATTGACACCCACTAATAGGGTACTTAAGAGTAGTCCAAGGGACAGTCAGTGCGGAATACCTAGCCATAGTCCCTTTGTTCCCAACAATGGAAACTTTAACTCATGCTGGAGGTGTGGGGGAAACACCCAGCCAGATCTTGCAGATTTCAACAGTTTGTCTGCAGGAACTGCAATCTCAGTGGCCATTTAGCTCGAATGTGCAGGAAGCCTGCAACCAGACTGATATATGAGGCGGATGGACCAGAAGAGGGCCCTCTGAGGCGGGATTGACTTTTGGGGCGAATCGATGAACGCCAAGGTTCAGCGGGTCCATGTGGAGAATATTCACAGTTCATACACCAAAACGCCACCCATGATGATGAAGGTTTTGTTAAATGGTATCCCTGTATGCATGGAGCTGGACACTGGGGCCAGACAGTCACTCATGGGCGTTCAGCAATTTGAGAAGCTACGGCCATTTAAAGCCAGTAGACCAAAATTAGAACGTGTTGAGACACAATTACGGACTTACACAAAATAAATCATTCTGGTGCTAGGCAGTGCAAGGTTAGCTGTCACACACAACGGGTTAGTGAATCGGCTGCCGCTTTGGATTGTCCCGGGCAATCGTCCCGCACTGTTGGGGAGGAGCTGGTTAGCCGAGATGAACTGGAAATGGGGGGATGTTCACGCAATGTCTTCTGTGGAGCGAAGTTCGTGCTCACAAGTTCTGCAACAATTCGATTCATTATTCCAACCTGGCGTCGGGACTTTCAAAGGCACTAAAGTAGTGATACACATCACCCCAGACACCAGGCCAGACCACCACAAAGCCAGAGCGGTGCCGTATGTAATGCGTGAAAAGATCGAGAGCGAATTGGACCGGCTGTTGAGAGAAGGCATCATCTCGCCTGTTGAATTCAGCGACTGGGCGAGCCCCATCATTCCCGTACTAATAGCGGATGGCTCTGTCAGGATCTGTGGCGACCACAAGGCCACCATCAATCAGGTGTCCCTTCAAGATCAATACCCGCTCCCGAGAGCAGAGGACCTTTTCGCCACGCTGGCAGGCGGCAAGCTATTCACTAATTTGGAACTCACTTCAGCCTACATGACCCAGGAACTGGCCAACGAATCCAAACTACTGACCAGCATCACCACGCACAAGGGACTGTTCATTTATAACAGGTGCCCATTTGGCATTCGATCAGCAGCCGCGATTTTTCAACAAAACATGGAAAGCCTGTTTCAATCCATTCCTGGAACGATCGTATTCCAGGACGACATCCTCATCACGGTCGAGACACCGAGGAACACCTCCACAACCTGGAGAAGGTGCTACGCCGACTAGACCGGGTAGGCCTGCGACTGAAGAAGTCCAAATACGTGTTTTTAGCTCCTGAGGTTGAGTTTCTGGGCAGCAGGGTTGCTGCAGATGGGATTCGGCCCACCGAATCCAAAACATAGGCGATTCGACGAGCACCCAGGCCCTGCAACATATCGGAGCTGCGTCCATTCCTGGGACTGTTGAACTATTTCGGGAACTTTCTGCCGAACTTGAGCACGTTGTTGGAGCTGCTACATGTGCTCCTGTGTAAGGGTTGCGATTGGTTTTGGAGGAACTGTCAAGAACGGGCTTTTGATCGGACGCGAAATCTACCTTGTTCAAATAAGTTGTTGACCCTGTATGACCCTGTTTTTTTACATGCGATGCATCGTCCTATGGGGTTGGGTACGTGTTGCAGTAGGGCAATGCTAAGGGTCAACTACAACCTGTGGCTTATGTCTCCAGGTCACTCTCTCAAGCAGAACGTGGATATGGCATGGTTGAGAAGGAAGCGCTTGCATGTGTCTATGGTGTAAAAAAAATGCTTCAGTACCTCTTTGGTAGGAAGTTTGAGTTAGAGACGGACCACAAGCCATTAGCCATTAACATCCCTGTTATCTGACAGCAAGGCTATCAATGCCAACGCATCAGCTCGCATACAGCGATGGGCTCTCACACTGGCTGCTTATGACTACTCCATCCGGCACCAGCCTGGTACTGAAAATTGCGCTGACGCGCTCAGCAGGCTTCCAGTGGCCACCACTGAGGGGGCAGCGGAGCAAATCACCGAGATGGTCATGGCTGTCGATGCCTTTGACAGCGCAGGCTCCCCCATCACAGCCCGCCAGATCAAAATCTGGACAAACAGAGATCCCCTCCTATCCCTGATTAAGAAATGTGTCCTGACTGGGGATTGGGCGCCTGCACACGGAGCATGCCCTGAGGAGGTCAGACCGTTCCACAGATGGATGGATGAGCTCTCCATCCAAGCCAACGTCCTACTATTGGGCAACCGGGTAGTTATGCCCCAGAAGGGCAGGGAGGCATTCATCCGGGTACTCCACAGCGAGCACCCAGGCATTGTGCTGATGAAGGCCATTGCCCAGTCACACGTTTGGTGGCCTGGGATTGATTCAGACCTGGAGCACTGTGTTTGCAGGTGCATGACGTGTGCCCAGCTGAGCAATGCCCCCAGGGAGGCCCCGCTCAGTCCATGGCCCTGATCCACCAGGCCATGGTCACGCATTCATGTTGACTACGCGGGCCCGTTCATGGGTAAGATGTTCCTTATTGTGGTAGATGCGTACTTGAAATGGATCGAGTGCATCATTCTGAATTCATGCATGTCATCCACCACTGTGGAAAGCCTCCATGCGATCTTTGCAACCCATGGCTTGTCGGACATCCTGGTTAGCGATAATAGCCCATGTTTCACAAGCTACGAATTCCGAGAGTTTATGTCGGGCAATGGCATCAACCAAGTCAGGACTGCGCCGTTCAAGCTGGCCTCCAATGGCCAGGCGGAACGTGCGGTCCAAGTCATTAAGCAAGGTTTGCTCAGAATTCAAGGACCCTCCCTACAATGCCACCTATCGCGCCTCCTGCTGGCCTATAGATCCCGACTGCACTCGCTCACAGGGGTACCGCCCGCAGAGCTACTAATGAAACAGACACTCAAAACTCGGTTGTCCCTCATTCACCCAGTCCTGACCGACATAGTTGAGGGCAAGCGCAAGTCACAAAACGAGTACCATGACCGTAATACGAGGGGGAGATGTATAGCAATAAATGATCCTGTATTCGTCCTCAATCACGCCACGGGGCCCAAATGGCTTGAGGGTACTGTAATTGACAAAGAGGGGAATAGGGTCATCGTGGTAAAACTCAACAATGGTCAGATATGCCGTAAGCATCTGGACCAAGAAAAAAAAAGGTTCAGCAACGACACGGAGGAACCTGAAGAAGACCATGAGATGGAGCTCACAACACCGCCAGTGAATGAGCAACAAGAGCAATCAGAGGAATGCACAGTCCCTGCGTTCAGCCCGGACAGGCCGGAATCACCACAGGTGACAGACACTCACGTCAATGTCCAACAACCAAAGCCCCAACTGCGATGCTCCACGAGGGAGTGTAGACCACCTGACAGACTAAACCTACGATCCCAATAAGACTTTGCGGGGGGGAAGGTGATGTCATGTATGTAACCACAATGTAACACCACTGTATTACTGTATACACTCAACCTAGATGCACACCTTGACCACAAGGGGTGAACTTGTGGGAGACACTCCTTGTCTGATCACACATGTATAAAAACAGAGTTCCCACGCAGGGCCATCACTTGGAGTCCTGTGAATAAAGAGTTAAGGTCAGAGAGTGACCTTGTTCCCAGAATGTGCCTCGTGTGGTTTCATGCTATAGAGTAAGGACTTTACACTGCCCCTCTGACAGTGCAGAACTCCCTTCGTCCTGACCCTCCGACAGTGCAACACTCCCTCAGTACTGACCCTCCGACAGTGCAGCACTCCCTCAGTACTGCCCCTCTGACAGCGCAGCACTCCCTCAGTACTAGATAGAGCCTTAGGGCTCAAGTTTCGGCCTTAGTTGCTCCTATTTTTTTTGGAGCAACTAGTTTAGAATGGAGCATCATAGAAATTGCAATTCTCAGCATTTAGTTTGCTCCAGTTCTAGTGAGTTAGAATAGTTTCATTATAGAACAGATTTTTTTTTCAAAAGGGAGCGTGTCCAGCCACTTACGGCTGTTTTGCAAGTTTAGGCAGCAAAAACTTACTACAAACTAACTTAGAATGGAGTAAGTGTCGATTTTTGTACGCTCAGAAAAACCTTGCCTAAACTTATAAATCAGGCGTAGGTAACGAGAGATGGGGGGTGGGGGGTGGGGAAGGGGGGGTTTACAAATATTAAACACTTCACTTTTACAAATAAAGAACCATCATCAATAATAAATGATAAATAAATCAATAAATCAATCATTAAATCAATCAAAAAAAATTAAATAATAAAAAATAAAAAAATAATGAAAAATCAATCAATAAATAAAAGATTAAGTTTCTACTCACCTACTGCAGCACCGGGAGCCCTCCAAAAGTGTGCTGGGATGGGGCCTCCCCAGTGTCTCTCTCTCTCTCTGTCTGTGTCAGTGTCTCTCTATCTGTCTCTGTCAGTGAGTCTCTGTGTTTCTGACAGCGAGAGGTGGGGGAACGAGGGGGGAAGGGAAGGAGGGGGGAGGGGGAGCAGGAGGGATGGGGTGGAGTGGGTCAAAGTGGGGGAGGGAGAGGAGGAGCCGGAGAGCAGGAGGGGAGAGTGAGGGGGGAAGGGGGGGTGGGAAGAGAAGAGGGGGAGAGGAGGGGGGAGAGGAGGGGGCCAGGAGGGGGAGAGGAGGGGGAAAGAGAGTGGGAGGGAGGGGGGAGAGGAGCAGGGAGGGAGTGGAGAGAGGCGGGAGAGGAGGGGGGAGAGAAGGGGGGCAGGGCTGAACGGGAGGGGAGAGGGAGGGGGGAGGGGGTAAAGGGCTGAATGGGAGGGGGGAGGTAGGGGGGTAAGGGCTGAACAGGAGTGAGGGAGGCTCAATGGGATGGGGGGAGGATCAACAGGAGGGAGGGAGGCTGAATGGGAGGAGTGGGGGGGAAGGCTGAACGGGAGGGAGGGGGAAGGCTGAACGGGAGGGAGGGGGGAGGATGAACGGGAGGGTGGGGAGGCTGAACGGGAGGGAGGGAGGGGGAGAGCTGAAGAGGGGGAGAGCTGAACGGGAGGGAGGGAGGGAGGCTGAACGGAGGGAGGGAGGGGGAGAGCTGAACGGGAGGGAGGGAGGGAGGCTGAGCAGGAGGGAGGGAGGAGGAGGAGCTGAATGGGAGGGAGGGAGGGGGGGTGGAGCTGAACAGGAGGGAAGCCCGAGTCCCAAAGTTCAATGCCCGGGGAGCCTATTCGGCCAGGGCGATGGATGGCAATCTTCGGGCCTCTCCCACGCAGCCTGCAGAGCGTTGGGCTGCGAGGAGCCACTGCACATGCGTGCACAATCTAGCGCACATGTGTAGAGGTCCCGGCACTGTTTTCAGCGCCAGGACCTGGCTCCGCCCTCCACGCGTTCTGCTGCACTGCGCCAAGGGCCTGGATCGACCGGACGGCGGGGAGAATACCAAGGTAAAGAATAGGCGCCGTTTCTGTTCTAAAAAGTCGGTGCAACACACGGAAGTGTGCCGTTCTAACCCCGGGGGGTAAACTTGGGCCCATAGAATATAAAAGCAAAGAGATCATGATTGAAGTTTATAAATCATTGGCTAGGCCTCAGCTGGAGTTTGTGGACAATTCTGGGCACTGCAGTTCTGGAAATATGTAAAGGCCTTAGAGAGGGTAGCGAGGGGGTTTACCAGGATATTATCAGGGATGATGGATTCAGTTCTGGGAAGAGGTTGGAAAATTTGGGTGTTCTCCTTGGAACAGAGAAGGATAATAGAGGTTTTCAAGATGATGAGGAGTTTTGATCGAGTTTTGATAGAGAAGATAGAGAAAAACTATTATTGCTGGTGTGTAGGTCCATAACCAGAGGTCATAGATTTAAAATCATTGGCAAAAGATCGAGAGGGCGATGAAGAGAATTGTTTTCACTCAGAGAGTTGTCGGGATCTGGAAGCTGATTCCATAGATAATTTTAAAAGGGAGTTGGACAGGTCGTTAAGGATGAGAAACATTACTATCTGCTCGTACTGAGCCTTAACCTTTCACCTCACTCCACACTCTGACACCAGGCAGACCAACAAGCTCATCCCCAGTCCTGGGCTTCAGACACTGAGCGACAAGGACAGAAAATCATTGCTGTCAAAACATCTCAACCTAAGGCTATTATAATCGCAAATTAAATCAGTCATCTTGAGAGGGCTGGAAGATGAAGGAATCAACCACTTAACACCCATTATACTGAATCTCATAGATTCAGCGGGACTGCTACATGACAAGTTGGGGAACTAGTCAGCAATTGAATGTCCTGTTAATTGCTGCCAGTGATTAATGGAATCGCAGACAAGGTGTTTATTCCAAGGTCCATCTGATCATCATTCCATCAGATGATGGGATTAAGCAGAGAGACGTCCCCATGACCCTCAGCACTCTCGTTCCCCAGTCACTGCCCGAAGAATGAAACTGAGGGACACTGTTTGTTATTAACGCAGTAGTGTAATCCCTATCACTGTAACCCCCTCCCTATCCCTGTAACCCCCTCCCTATCCCTATAACCTCCTACCACCCTACACCCCTCCCTATCCCTGTCACCTCCACCCTATCTCTGTAACCTCCTCCCAATCTACACCCCTCCCTATCCCTGTAACCCCCTCCCACCCTACACCCCTCCCTATCCCTGTAACCTCCTCCCACCCTACACCCCTCCCTATCCCTGTAACCTCCTCTCACCCTACACCCCTCCCTATCCCTGTAACCCCCTCCCTATCCCTGTAACCCCCTCCCACCCTACATCACTCCCTATCTCTTTAACCCCCTCCCTATCTACACCCCTCCCTATCCCTTTAACCCCCCTCCCTATCCCTGTCACCTCCTCCCACCCTACACCCCTCCCTATCCCTGTAACCTCCTCCCACCCTACACCCCTCCCTGTCTCTGAAACTTTTCCAGCCCTACAACCCTCCGAGATCTCTGCGTCCCTTCAATTCAGGCCTCATGTCCATCCCCCACTCCCTTCGCTCCACCATTGATGCCTGTGCCTTCAGCTGGCTGGGCACAAGGCTCGGGAATTCCCTCGCTAAACCCCTACAGCTCTCTCTCCTCCTTTAAGACGTTCCTTGAAACCTACCTCAGAGACCAAGCTTTTGGTCACCTGTCCTAATATCTCCTTCCGTGTCTCAGTTACAAATATTGTCTGATTACACACCTATGAAGCGCCTTGGAAGGGTTTCCAAGAGAGGCGCTATATAAATGCAAGCTGTTGTTTAATGACATTAAACCAAGGCCCTGTCTGTTCTCTCAGGTGGATGAATAAAATCCCATGGCAATATTTTGAAGAAGAGCAGGGGAGCACTCCCATGTATCCTGGTCAATATTTATCCCTGAACAACATCACGTAAAATAGAGATTATCGACCATTATCACATTGCTGTTTGTGGGAGCTTACTGTGCTCAAATTGGCTGTTGCGTTTCCTACATTTCAACAGTGACTACACTTCAAAAAGTACTTCATTGGCTGTGAAGCGCTTTGGGACTTCCTGTGGTGGTGAAATGCGTTACAAAAATCACACGTCTTTTGTAATGAGAGGATTTCCTTAAATCCACAAACCTCTGCAAATTCCCCAGTCTGCCATTCTCACATCAAACCCTTCACTTTATAACACTTCTGTGAATTGAAATGTATCTGTGGTGAAAATGCCATCTTGCTCATTGCCACATTTATTGCAGTATTTGTGTGCAGCGACTCTTGTGTTGAGAAACCTAAGGGACTGACTGGATTGTGTGAAGCTATTAAACCTGTGTTGACACAGTTTCTGAGCAGGTCATGGTCACACAGACCATAATACCAGTCTGTGAGCATAGTCTCCTAAATAAACCTTCGCCTCACACTGGCTGTTAAATAATGTAAAGGTTCATCAGAAACTGGGAAATCAGGAAAAAGCAGCAATAATTTCCCCCAATGATTAAACGGACAATCGTGGCAATAAAATGAAAGATCGTGAGCTCACTCAGTGAGAAATGTAAAAGGCCGATCGCAGGAGAAAGTGAATCATCTGTGAGTCGCCTCACAATCTGCGCAGAGCTGCTGTCAGAGTCTGTCACAGTTTCATAGAATCACAGAATCAGACAGCACAGGGGGGGCCATTCGGCCCATCGGGCCTGTGCCGGCTCTTTGAAAGAGCTTCCAATTAGTCCCACTCCCCGCTCTTTCCCCATACCCTGCAAATCTTTCCCCTTCAAGTATTTATCCAATTCCCTTTGAAAGTTACGATTAAATCTGCTCCCACCGCCCTTTCAGGCAGCGCATTCCAGATCACAACATTTCTCCTCATCTCCCCTCTGGGTCTTTAGCCAATGACCTTAGATCTGTGTCCTCTGGTTACCGAGCCTCCTGCCACTGGAAACAGTTCCTCCTTATTTACTCGATCAAAGCCACTGATAATTGTGAACACCTCTATTAAATCTCCCCTGTACCTTCTCCGCTCGAAGGAGATATTTGTTGTCGAGAAATAGCTTTCTTGGTGCAGGATTGTGCTGAAAGCCTCTGAGTGTTTAATGCTCCTTCCTAACCTCGCATTCTCTGCTATAATTCTCCTCACTGGAACCAAACGGCTGAGAATCAATTACAGGGAATAAAGGCCCATTCCCAGAGGCTCCGGGCTTTGGAATGTGCTGCTGATCACTCACAGCTTATTCTAGTTAAAATCTTTCTGACACAACGTGAACCTTGTGAGAAGACAAGATTGTTTCCACAATCATCTCCCATCCCAGGGCATTACATCGTTCTGTGATCTCAGGGATTCACCTCCCTCGACAGATCTCTCCGCTCACCACAGAGACACTCTATACTCTAATAGTTGCTCAACAAATCCTTTCCCACAGGCCGACATTCTGAGCGTGTAACTGATGGAGCGCTGCACTGTCAGAGCGGCAGTACTGAGGGAATGCTGCACTGTCAGAGGGGCAGTACTGATGGAGTGCTGCACTATCAGAGCGGCATACTGAGGGAGTGCTGCCCTGTCAGAGGGGGCAGTACTGAGGGAACACTGCAATGTCAGAGGGGGCAGTATTGAAGCAGTGCTCCACTGTCAGAGCAGCAGTACTGAGGGAACACTGCACTGTCGAAGCGACAGTACTAAGGGAGCGCTGCACTGTCAGAGTGGCAGTACTGAGGGAGTGCTGCACTGTCAGAGCAGCAGTACTGAGGGAACACTGCACTGTTGAAGCGACAGTACTGAGGGAACACTGCACTGTCACAGCGGCAGTACTGAGGGAGTGCTGCACTGTCAGAGCGGCAGTACTGAGGGAGTGCTGGCCTGTAGAAGCGACAGAACTGAGTGAGTGCTGCCCCGTCAGAGCGGCAGTACTGATAGAGCGCTGCACTGTTGCAACAATAGTATTGAGGGAGTGCTGCACTGTCAGTGCGGCAGTACTGAGGGAGTGCTGCACTGTTCGAGTGGCAGTACTGAGTGAGTGCTGCATTGTCGGTGGGGCAGTACTAAGGGAAGACCTGCGAGAGAAAAGCTCCACAGGTCGGGATACAAAAGAGCTGGAGTGGCATACCAATTCAACCTCCAGCGCGAGCTGCTCCAAGGATTTTGAGATGGGCGACTAGGTGACGTCATCAAAACCCTGGTTGCCGTTTTGGAGCGTGGGCAGGAACCTCGGCAGGTACAGAGGGGTGGGAAGGCCGGGGCGCATGCGCGGCAAGTGCTTGTGGTGAGATGCGGTGAATGTTTATGGTGGAGGACCGGCGAGAGATTGTGGCGGAGGTGCGACAAATGATGGTACGGGGCCCAGAAGAGCCGAGGGCCCAGGGGCAGCACGGGCCAGCCCACACTGTGATATGTGCGCACTAGGTCCGTGCAGGAGAGCAGGTCTCCAGTCGTCTTGGTTAATCCTTGCCACTGGACTAAGATATAGCTCTGTCAAGCCCGTGTGGTGCCTGGTGTGCAACAGTCACAACATGTTTAAAAAATTCACGCACAGGCATCTTCCATCCCCTTAATTGGAGTTCAAGACTGGAATATCGGGTCCTTCATCGAAACACCTCTGAATTTGTGGAAGCAAGTCATCCTCGTTCGAGGGACTGCCTATGACGATGATGACTGAGGGAGTGCTGCACTGTCGGAGGGGCAGTACTGAGGGAGTGCTGCACTGTCAGGGGAGCAGTACTGAGGGAGTGCTGCACTGTCGGTTAGGTAATACTGAGGGAGTGCTGCACTTTCAGAGTGCCAGTACTGAGAGACTGCACATGCACACGCAGACTCACATGAATAACGACTCACACTAAAACAAACACACAAAGACGCTGCTCCATCTGACACACACACTCACTTACACACCCACACTCACACTCAGACACACAAACTCACACACACTCACACTCAGACACACACATTCACACACACCCACACCCACTCTCACACACCCACACTCAGACACACACCCACACTCAGACACACACACACATTCACACACACTCACACACACACACACACACTCACACACACACACACACTCACGTCCACTCACAACGACTGACACACTTATACAAACACACAAAGACACAAACACACACAAACAGCTATCTACAAATCGACACAGATACGCTCGCAGACACAATAAACTAACGGAGAATCAGGCTTAGTATTTCATGAATAAAGATGATTTGTCGCTCTCTGAACCTTCTGTGAACTCCCCGAAGCAGCTCATCCATCCCAGGAAATATTCATGAGGATCAGGTTGGGGTCCAGAAAGTCCATATCAGGTGGGATTGATTCTCACTTCAAATATCCTCTGTAAACAATTTTCCTTTTGCGATGCGCAGATTGAAATGTCACTCCCATCAATCTGTTTGTCTCAATATTGCTGCTGCTTTGATTTTGCTGATGTTGGGTTGTGGTGAGTTTGAGATGTCCCGGGGTAAAGATCGCCCCCTTTAGATGTGCCCGTGTCCCTCAGCTGGTCAGTAAACCCCAATACCTCAGGAAGATGATTGGGGAACACGGGAGGAGCAGGACGTGTGGAATGTCTCTATTCCCGTGTCGTGGTGTTCAGAGATACACAGAATCTCACAGAACAGAAGGAGGCCTTTCGGCCCATCGGGCCTGTGCATGCTCTTTGAAAGATCTATCCAATTAGTCCCACTCTCCTGCTCTTTCCCCATAGCCTGGAAATTTTTCCTTTTCAAATATTTATCAAATGCCCTTTTGAAAGTTACTATTAAATCTGCTCCCACCGCCCTTTCAGGCAGTGCATTCCAGATCACATCAACTCTCTGCATAAACAACATTCTCCTGATTTACTCTCCTATCAAAACCCCTCATGATTTTGAAAACCCCTATTAAATCACCTTTTTCTACTCTCAGGAGAACAATCCCAGCTTCTCCAGTCTTCACTTAACTGAAGTTTCTCATCCCTGATACCATTCCAGTAAATCTCCTGTGCACCCTCTCCAAGGCCTTGACATCCTCCCTAAAGTGTGGTGCCCAGAATTGGACACAATACTCCAGCTGGGGCCCAACCACTGATTAATGGTGTGTAACAGAAAGGCAGTGGATATTAACCCTGGATATTAACCCTGGATATTAATCCTGGATATTAAACCTGGATATTAACCCTGGATATTAACCCTGGATATTAACCCTGAATATTAACCCTGGATATTAACCTTGGATATTAACCTGGATAGTAACCCTGGATATTAACCCCTGGATGTTAACCCCTGGATATTAAGCCTGGAGCATCTGTGATGCTGACGATCTCGTGAATAGCATGTTTAGTGAGTTGGTCACACCGCAGGTAAAGTTTACACAGGCAGATAGGGAATGGGTGACCATCAGGAAGAGCACTGGAAGGAAGGTAGTGCAGGGGTCCCCATCGGGCATCTTCCTCCAAAACAGATACACCACCTTGGGTATTGTTGGGGGAGATGACTCATCAAGGGAAGGCAGCAGCAGCCAAGTCCATGGCACCAGGGGTAGCTCTGCTGCACAGGAGGGCAGGAAAACGACAGGGAGAGCTATAGTGATAGGAGATTCTACTGTAAGGGGAATAGATAGGCTGCAAACGAGACTCCACGATGGTATGTTGCCTCCCTGGTGCAAGGGTCAAGGATGTCTCGGAGCGGCTGCAGCACATTCTGCAGGGGGAGGATGAACAGCCATCTGTTGTAGTACGTATAGGTACCAACAATATAGGTAAAAAATGGGATGAGGTCCTACAATCTGAGTTTAGGGAGCTAGGAGATAAATTAAAAAGTAGGACCTCAAAGGTAGTAATCTCAGGATTGTTACCAGTGCCACGTGCTAGTCAGAGTAGGAAATGCAGGATAGCTCAGAAGATTACGCGGCTTGAGGAATTGTGCAAGGGGAGGGATTCAAATTTCTGGAATATTGGAAACGGATCTGGGGGAGGGGGGACCAGTACAAACCGGACGGTCTGCATCTGGGCAGGACCAGAACCGATGTCCTAGGCGGAGTGTTTGCTAGTGCTGTTGGGGAGGGTTTAATCTAAAATGGCAGGGGGATGGGAACCGATGTAAGGAGACAGAGGGAAGTAAAATGGGAGCAGAAGTAAAAGATAGAAACAACAAAAGTAAAAGTGGAGGGCAGAGATATCCAAAGCAAAAATCAAAAAGGGCCAAATGACAGCAAAATTCTAAAGGGGCCAAGAGTGTTAAAAAGACAAGCCTGACTCTGTGCCTCAATGCGAGGATTATTCGTAATAAGGTGGACGAATTAACTGCGCAGGCAGCTCTTAACGAATATGATATATTTGGGATTACAGAGACATGGCTCCAGGGTGGCCAAGGCTGGGAACTCTACATCCAGTGGTATTCAACATTCAGGAAGGATAGACAGAAAGGAAAAGGAGGTGGGGTAGCATTGCTGGTTAAAGAGGAAATTAACGCACTAATAAGGAAGGACATTAGCTTGGATGATGTGGAATCTGTATGGTACAGCTGCGGAATACCAAAGGACAGAAAACGCGAGTGGGAGTTGTGTACAGACCACCAAACAGTAGTAGTGAGGTTGGGGACAGCATCAAACAAGAAATTAGGGATTTGCGCAATAAAGGTACAGCAGTTATCATGGGCAACTTGAATCTACATATAGATTGGGCTAGCCAAACTGGTAGCAGTACGGTGGAGGAGGATTTCCTGGAGTGTATTAGGGATGGTTTTCTGGACAAATATGTCAAGGAACCAACTAGAGAGCTGGCCATCCTAGACTGGGTGATGTGCAATGAGAAAGGACTAATTAGCAATCTTGTTGTGCGAGGCCCCTTGGGGAAGAGTGACCATAATATGGTAGAATTCTTTATTAAGATGGAGAATGACACAGTTAATTCAGAGACAAGGGTCCTGAACTTAAGGAAAGGTAACTTCGATGGTATGAGACGTGAATTGGCTAGAATAAACTGGTGAATGATACTTAAAGAGTTGATGATGGATTGGCAATGGCAAACATTTCAAGATCACATGGATGAAATTCAACGATTGTACATCCCTGTCTGGAGTAAAAATAAAACGGGGAAGGTGATTCAACCGTGGCGAACAAGGGAAATTAGGGATAGTGTAAAATCCAAGGAAGAGGCATGTAAATTGGCCAGAGAAAGAAGCAACCCTGAGGCCTGGGAGAAATTTAGAATTCAGCAGAGGAGGACAAAGGGTTCAATTAGGAGGGGAAAATAGAATATGAGAGGAAGCTTGCTGGGAACATAAAAACCGACTGAAAAAGCTTCTATAGATATGTGAAGAGAAAAAGATTAATGAAGACAAATGTAGGTCCCTTGCAGTCAGAATCAGGTGAATTTATAATGGGGAAGAAAGAAACCGCAGACCAATTGAATGAATACTTTGGTTCTGTTTTCACGAAGTAAGAGACATATAACCTTTCCGAAATACGAGGGGACCGAAGGTCTGGTGAAAAGGAGGAACTGAAGGAAATCCTTATCAGTCAGGAAATTATGTTAGGGAAATTGAAGGCCAATAAATGCCCGTGGCCTTATAGTCTGCATCCCAGAGTACTTAAGGAAGTGGTCCTAGAAATAGTGGATGCATTGGTGATCATTTTCCAACAGCCTATCAACTCTGATCAGTTCCTATGGACTGGAGGGTAGCTAATGGAACACCACTTTTTAAAAAAGGAGGGAGAGAGAAAATGGCATTATAGACCGGTTAGCCTGACATCAGTAGTGGAGAAAATGTTGGAATCAATTATTAAAGATGAAATAGCAGCGCATTTGGAAAGCAGTGACAGGATCAGTCCAAGTCAGCATGCTTGACAAATCTTCTAGAATTTTTTGAGGATGTAACTAGTCGAGTGGACAAGGGAGAACCAGTGGATGTGGTGTATTTGGACTTTCAAAAGGCTTTTGACAAGGTCTCGCACAAGAGATTAGGGTGCAAAATTAAAGCACATAGTATTGGGGTAATGTATTGATGTGGTTAGAGAACTGCTTGGCAGACAGGCAGCAGAGAGTAGGGATAAACGGGTCCTTCTCAGAATGGTAGGCAGTGACTAGTGGGGTGCCGCAGGGCTCAGTGCTGGGACCCCAGCTATTTACAATATACATCAATGATTTAGATGAAGTAATATCTCCAAGTTTGCAGACGACACTAAGCTGGGTAGCGGTGTGAGCTGTGAGGAGGATGTTAAGAGGCTGCAGGGTGACTTGGACAGGTTAGGTGAGTGGGCAAATGCATGGCAAATGCAGTATAATGTGGATAAATGTGAGGTTATCCACTTTGGGGGCAAAAACATGAAGGCAGAATATTATCTGAATGACGGCAGATTTGGAAAAAGGGAGGTGCACTGAGACCTGGGTGTCATGGTATATCAGTCATTGAAAGTTGGCATGCAGGTACAGCAGGCGGTGAAGAAGGCAAATGGCATGTTGGCCTTCATTGCGAGGGTATTTGACTATAGGAGCTGGGAGGTCTTAATACAGTTGTACAGGCATTGCTGAGGCCTCACCTGAAATATTGTGTTCAGTTTTGGTCTCCTAATCTGAGGAAGGACGTTCTTGCTATTGAGGGAGTGCAGCGACGGTTCACCAGACTGATTCCAGGGATGGCAGGACTGACATATGAGGAGAGAAAGGATCGACTGGGCCGGTATTCACTGGAGTTAGTAAGAATGAGAGGGAATCTCATAGAAACATATAAAATTCAGACGGGACTGGACAGGTTAGAGGCAGGAAGAATGTTCACGATGGGGAAGTCCAGAACCAGGGGTAAGGGTAAGGGGTAAGCCATTTAGGACCGAGATGAGGAAAAACATCTTCACTCAGAGTTGTTAACTTGTGGAATTCTCTACCGCAGAGAGTTGTTGAAGCCAGTTCATTAGATATATTCAAGAGGGAGATAGATATGGCCCTGACGGCTAAAGGGATCAAGGGGTATGGAGAGAAAGCTGGAAAGGGGTACTGAGGTGAATGATCAGCCATGATCTTATTGATTGGTGGTGCAGGCTCGAAGGGCCGAATGGCCTACTCTTGCACCTATTTTCTATGTTTCTATGTTTCTATGGATATTAACCCTGGATATTAACACTGAATATTAACCTTGGATATTAACCCTAACTATAGCAGTGCAATCACACAACACACAGAAGCCAGATAAACACATGAGGGAAAAAGGAATGGAAGGATATGCTGATAGGGTGAGATGAAGAGGGGTGGGAGGAGACTGAGTGGAGCATAAAGACCGGCATGGGCCGAATGGGCTGTTTCAGTGCTGTACATTCTACGTATATTTGATTGATTCCAACACACGACTCATTCCCTCAGGTGCCTCCGATCAGCGGCGGAGGATGATTGGAAGTGGATTTATTCACAAAGCTGACTGGAGAATGTGATCAGTTCACACAAACAGCGACTGAATATGGAAATATATTCACTGAGGAATGTGGAATAATCGTCAGCTGGTGAAAGAGAGATTGCACTCAGTGTGTTCATTACAAACTCCAGACACACTCAACAGCCCATAATCAGTGCTCAGCGCGGTAACATTATCCTGTCAGTGTTATTACTTTATTACATGGTTTATTTTAATGGATAAAAGCAGCTTTTGAAACTGCGCTCCCTGACTTGCTCAGTAAGGGGACTCAGAGCCACATTGACTGGGCCAATAGGAGGCTTGTGTCCCTGATCTCAGTTCACCCGTAGCCCAGGCCCAAAGGCTGGGGGAGGCCCATCTTTTCCTGCTCCGTTTTCTGTCCAGAATCTTCGGGGAAGAAATTGCCCCCTGCCCAGAACCCCGATTCTGTGGTTTTTACCGCAGCTGCGATTCAGTTCGTCTGTTGAGCGACATTTGACTGGTTTTGTTTGTTTTGATCCGGAAGTCGGTCTTAGTGGGGGCAGTGATTACATCTGAGGGGCAAAGACATGGCGGTGACAGCAACTGAGGGGTGGAAGTTGGGGGCGGTGCGGAGTCACCACCGCGATGACATCATCATGGCGCTGCTTCACCACGATTTCAAAACTTCGACCCACTGGGCCACCAGGGAGGGTTTCAGCCGGGCCAGCGACCTGACACTCAAGAGGGTGTATCAGGCTGCCTGTTGGTGGCCCTGCTGAACCCGGGGACATAATTGTCGGGCCAACATGTTCGTCGGCTGACAAAAAAAACATGGTGGCAGTGCGCCCTCCCCTTTAACGGAAGCCGCACCGCCGCTGCAGAAGGCCACAGCCTCACTGGACCACTGGGAAAAGCTTGTTTTGTCACCATCAGGCAGGCCGAAGATTTTCCGAGGGGATTGTCGCTGTCGGGGAGGTTAGATCGGCGATGCACACGGTGATGACACGTTTAAGATGGATCGGCAGCAGTGGAGTGGTAAGTGGGGAATCGTGGCACCGCCAGGAAAACTCGGGAGGGCAATTGGGCTATCAGCGGCCATTCCACCAAAAGTCAGCGGACATTCCACTCCGCAGCCTGGCCGCTGATTTGCGGTGGTAACAGGCTTTAAGGAAAGGGGCAATTTCGTCCCCTTTGTGTTAAATCGATGGGCCTCAATCTCAGGCTTTGGGCCTGTGAAAAACAACAACTGACCCTCAATAGGAGCTGGTTGGAGCGAGCTGGAGACCAGGCCCACAGATAAAGGCAGCCACACTGAGATTTCATTCACTGAAATGTCAACAACATTGAGAAATATGAAATTACTCGGCCAGACGCATTTTCTGAGAGCGAGTAAGATCTCGGATTTCCTTCTAATGGTCGGATCAGTCACTTGCGGAAAGGAGAATCTGTTATTTAAGATTCTCCGTATCATTAACAGCGACTCTTATCTCCTTTTTGGCCTTTAGATTCGCTAGTTGGTGAAAAGTCTCGTAATAGAATTGTAATGTAATATAATTGTAATGTAATAGAATCATAGAATGATACAGCTCAGGAGGAGGCCATTCACCTTCAATCTGTGTCCAATGGTTACCAACTCTCCACCGTTTCCGGGAGCTTTCTTGCGTCTTCTTCCGTGAACACAGATACAAATTATTTGTTTAATTTCTCTGCCATTTCCTTAGTCCCCATTATAATTTCTCCTGTCTCAGCCTGCAAGGGACCCACATTAACTTTTGCTAATCTTTTAATTTTTACATACCTATAGAAGCTTTTACAGTCTGTTTTTTGTCTCTTGCCAGTTTACTCTCATATTCTATTTTCCCTTTCTTTATCAATTCCTTTGTAGTCCTTTGCTGAATCCTAAAATTCTCCCAATCGTCAGGCTGACTACTCTTTTTGGCAACATTATAAGCATTATAAGCCTCCTCCTTTGAGCTAATACTATATTTAATTTCTCTTGTTAGGCACGGTTGGACTACTTATCCTGTGGGGTTTTTGTGTTTTAAAGGAATGTATATTTGTTGTAAATTATATATTAATTCTTTAAATTCTATCCATTGCATGTCTACCATCATACATTTTAATATAGTTTCCCCATTTACCTGAGCCAACTCACCCCTCATACCTATGTAGTTGCTTTGTTTAGATTTAAGAGCCGAGTTTCGGATTTAACGACATCACTTTCAAACTTACATAAAATTCTATCATATTATGGTCACTCTTCCTGAAGAGCCCCATTAATACAAGGTTATTAATGAACCATTTCTCAATGCACTATACTAGATGTAAAATACCCTGTTCCCTAATTGGTTCCTCAAGATACTGATCTGGAAAACTATCTTGTACACATTCCATAAATTCGTCCTCCACATTATTACTACAGATTTGGTTTGCTCAGTCTGTATGTAGATTGAAGTCCCCCTTGATTACGGTATTACCCTTGTTACATGCGCCTCTAATTTCCTGATTTATACTCTGCCCTACATTACAACTACAGCATCGGGGCCTGTAAACAGCTCCCACCAATATTTTCTGCCCTTTGCTGTTTCTTAGCTCCACCCAAACTGATTCTACTTCTTGATTTTCCGAGCTAAGATCCTTTCTCTCTACTGTCTTTATCCCATCCTTTATTATCTTCGACAATTTTTTGAGGGTGTAACTGGTAGAGTGGACAAGGGAGAACCAGTGGATGTGGTGTATTTGGACTTTCAAAAGGCTTTTGACAAGGTCCCGCACAAGAGATTGTTGTGCAAAATTAAAGCACATGGTATTGGGGGTAATGTACTGACGTGGATAGAGAACTGGTTGGCAGACAGGAAGCAGAGAGTCGGGATAAATGGGTCCTTTTCAGAATGGCAGGCAGTGACTAGTGGGGTGCTGCAGGGCTCACTGCTGGCACCCCAGCTATTTATAATCTACATTAATGATTTAGATGAAGGAATTGAGTGTAATATCTCCAAGTTTGCAGCTGACACTAAGCTGGGTGGTAGTGTAAGCTCTGAGGAGGATGCTCAGAGGCTGCAGGGTGACTTGGACAAGTTAGATGAATGGGCAAACGCATGGCAGATGCAGTATAATATGGATAAATATGAGGTTATCCATTTTGGGGGCAAAAACACGAAGGCAGAATATTATCTGAATGGTGGCAGATTATGAAAAGGGGAGGTGCAACGAGATCTGGGTGTCACGATACATCAATCATTGAAAATTGGCATGCAGGTACAGCAGGTGGTGAAGAAGGCAAATGGTTTGTTGGCCTTCATAGCTAGGGGATTTGAGTATAGAAACAGGGAGGTCTTACTGCAGTTGTACAGGGACTTAGCGAGGCCTCACCTGGAATATTGTGTTCAGTTTTGTTCTCCTAATCTGAGGAAGGACATTCTTGATATTGAGGGAGTGCAGCGAAGGTTCACTAGAATGATCCCCGGGATGGCGGGACTGACATATGAGGAGAGACTGGATCGACTGGGTCTTTATTGACTGGAATTTAGAAGGATGAGAGGGGATCTCATAGAAACATATAAAGTTCTGATGGGACTGGACAGGTTAGATGCAGGAAGAATGTTCCCAATGTTGGGGAGGTCCAGAACCAGGGGACATAGTCTGAGGATAAGGGGTAGGCCATTTAGGACTGAGATGAGGAGAAACATCTTCACTCAGAGAGTTGTTAACCTGTGGAATTCCCTGCCGCAGAGAGTTGTTGATGCCAGTTCATTGTATATGTTCAAGAGGGAGTTAGATATGGCACTTATGGCTAAAGGGATCAAGGGGTATGGAGAGAAAGCAGGAAAGGAGTACTGAGGGAATGATCAGCCATGATCTTATTGAATGGTGGTGCAGGCTCGAAGGACCGAATGGCCTACTTCTGCACCTATTTTCTATGTATGATTCAATGTATGTTTCTATGTATTATCAGGGCTCTCCATCCTTCTTTTCCATTTTCCCTATCTCTTCTAAAAATTAAGTATCCTGGAATATTTAATTCCTAATTTAAGTATCCTGGAATATTTAATTCCAAATTTAAGTATCCTGGAATATTTAGTTCCCAATTTAAGTATCCTGGAATATCCATCATCACTTCCTTGGTTTTGTATTCTATGCATCTATTGATGAAGCCCAGGATCTCTTATGCTTTTTCAACGGCTTTCTCAACCTGCCCTGCCACCTTCAATGGTTTGTCGACATATACCCCCAGGTCTCTCCCATTTAGAATTGTACCCTATAGTTTATATTGCCTCTCATCGTTCTTCCTGCCAAAATGTATCACTCCGCACTTTTATGCATTAAATGTCATCAGCCATGTGTCCACACATTGCAATTTACACAGACCATATCTATTATGTATGCAACCCTATGTAACCAGCATTCTACTGCCACCAGAGGGCATATCTGTTGGAGTCCTAAGGGATCCCAGCATCCCTTGGGAGCACTGTATACAAACAGGCCTCCCATGCTGTACCAACAATTTGGAATTAGAATAAAGAGATTAAGGTCACACTTACTCACGTCTACAGTACTCAATCACATTACTCTATTCGGGACATAACAACTGGCGACAAGATAACGCACCATCATGCGAAAATGCGGAGAACTTTTGGTATCCTGGAGAAATTCTCAGAAGAGGACGATTGGGAGACCTTCGTGGAACAATTCGACCAATACTTCGTGGCCAATGAGCTGGAAGGGAATGAGAATGCTGCCAAACGAAGGGCGATACTCCTCACCGTCTGCGGGGCAACAATCTATGGCCTCATGAAGAATTTTCTTGCTGTGGTGAAACCAACAACCAAATTGTATGAAGAACTGTGCACGCTGGTCCGGGAGTATGTAAATCCGAAGGAGAGCATTCTGATGGCAAGGTATCGATTTGTCAACGGTCTGAAGGCCAGGAAGTGGTGAGCTACGTTGCCGAACTAAGGTGCCTTGCGGGACATTGCAAATTTGATGGATTCTTGGAGCAAATGCTAAGAGACTTTTTTGTGCTTGGCATTGGCCATCAGGTTATCCTTCGCAAACTATTGACTGTTCAAACACCGAACCTGAGCAAAGCCATAACAATAGCCCAGGCATTTATGTCCTCCAGACAGAACACCAAACAAATTTCGCAGCATGAAGATGTTTCGGCAAGTACTGTACACGAAGTAACGTCGTTTTCAGGCAGGAATGCATATGGCAGAATGTACACGCCTGCAGCTGCATGACCTCAGATGACTCAGACACCACTATCAAGCGTTAATGCGAGGCAGTTAACACCTGTGGAGGTGATCATCGAACCCATCAATGCCACTTCAAACACGATGCGTGCAAAGGCTGTGGAACAATGGGACACCTTCAGCGAATGTGCAGACGAGCTGCAAACTCTGCAAGCCACCACGTTGCAGAGGAAGACAGATCCATGGCGGATCAAACTGAACTAGAGACTCAAACCGAGGAGGCAGAAGTGTATGGGGTACATACCTTCACCACGAAATGTCCACCGATCATGTTAAAAGTTGAACTAAATGGAATTCCAGTATCCGTGGAAATGGACATGGGTGCTCGTCAGTCCATCATGAGCAAAAAGGCCTTCGACAGGCTGTGGTGCAACAAGGCACTCAGGCCCAAGCTGAGTCCCATTCACACCAAGCTGAGAACTTACACTAAAGAGCTGATCCCTGTTATTGGCAGTGCAGCAGTAAAAGTCTCCTATGATGTAGCAGTGCACGAACTACCACTCTGGATAGTACTGGGAGCTGGCCCCACACTATTCGGCAGAAGCTGGCTGGGAAAAATCTGTGGGAATTGGAATGACATCCGAGCACTTTCGTCCATCTACAACGCCTCATGTGCCCAGGTTCTGAGCAAGTTTTCGTCGTTGTTTGAGCCAGGCATCGGAAGTTTCTCGGGGCGAAGGTGCAGATCCACTTGATTCCCGGTACATGACCCATCCACCACAAGGCACGGACAGTGCCATCTGTGATGTGAGAGAAAGTGGAGATCGAGCTAGGCAGGCTGCAACGAGAGAGCATCATCACGCCGGTGGAGTTCAACGAGTGGGTCAGTCCGATTGTTCCGGTTCTCAAGGGCGATGGCACGGTCAGAATTTGCGGCGACTATAAATAAACGATTAACTGTTTTTCGCCGCAGGACCAGTACCCACTACCCAAGGCAGATGACCTATTTGCGACGCTGACAGGAGGAAAGGTGTTCACCAAGTTGGTCCTGACCTCGGCCTACATGACGCAGAAACTGGAGGAATCTTCGAAAGGCCTCACCTGCATCAACACGCACAAAAGTCTGTTCATCTACAATAGATGCCTGTTTGGAATTTGATTGGCAGCGGCTATTTTTCAAAGGAACATGGAGAATCTGCTAAAGTCGGTTCCGCGCACCGTGGTTTTTCAGGACAGCATATTGGTCACAGGTCGGGACACCATCGAGCACTTGCAGAACCTGGAAGAGGTTCTAATTCGGCTAGATCGTGTGGGACTCAGGTTTAAACGCTCGAAGTATGTTTTCCTGGTGACAGAGGTCGAGTTCTTAGGGAGAAGAATTGCGGTAGATGGCATCATACCCACTGACGCCAAGATGGAGGCCATCAAGAACACGCCGAGACCACAGAATGTGACGGAGTTGCAGTCGTTCCTGGGACTCCTCAATTATTTTGGTAATTTCCTAACCAGGTTAAGCATCTTGCTCGAACCTCGACACATGTTGCTACGCAAGGGACATGGCTGGGTATGGGGGAAATCACAAGAGACAGCCTTTGAGAAAGCCCGAAATCTGTTATGTTCAAACAAACTGCTTGTCCTGCATGATCCTTGTAAATGTTAATGCTAGCTTGAGATGTGTCTTCGTACAGGGTCGGGTGTGTGTTACAAGCAAACGAATTGGGAACATTGCAATCGGTCGCTAATGCATCCAGGAGCTTGTCCAAGGTCGAAACGGCCTGTAGCATGATTGAAAAAGAAGCTCCAGCATGCGTTTACGGGGTAAAAAAAATGCATCAGTATCTGGGTTTAAATTTGAGTTAAAAACTGACCATAAGCCACTCATATAGCTATTCTCAGAGAGCAAAGGTATCAATACCAATGCCTGTGCTAACATCCAAAGATGGGCACTCAAGCTGTCTGCATGTAGCTATATAATTCGTCACAGGCCAGGCACAGAGAACTGCGCTGACGCCCTCAGTCGGCTACCATTGCCCATCACCGGTGTGGAAATGGCACAGCCTGCAGACTTGCTCTTGGTGATCGATGCATTTGAAAATGAATAGTCACCCGTTACGGCCCACCAGATCAGGAGCTGGACCAGTCAGGATCCTTTCCTGTCCCTTGTCCATGGGAGCTGGTCCGGCGTCCCAGTGGAGATGCATGAAGAGATCAAGCCGTTCCAGCGGAGTAAAGACGAAATGTCCATACAGGCGGACTGTCTTTTGTGGGGTAATCGCGTGGTTTAGCCCAAGAAAGGCAGGGAAACATTTATACGCGACCTACACAGTACCCACCCTGGCATAGTAATGATGAAAACAATAGCCAGATCCCATGTGTGGTGGCCTGGCATTGACTCAGATTTGGAGTATTGCGTGCGCCAATGCAACACTTGCTCTCAACTGAGCAATGCACCCAGGGAGGCACCGCTAAGTTTGTGATCACGGCCCTCCAAACCGTGGTCTAGGATCCACGTTGACTTCGCTGGCCCGTTTCTAGGCAAAATGTTCCTGGTTGTTGTGGATGCTTATTCAAAGTGGATTGAGTGTGTAATAATATCTGAAAGCACGTCCACTGCCACCATCGAAAACCTACGAGCCATGTTTTCCACACACGGCCTGCCTGATGTCCTTGTCAGCGACAATGGGCCGTGCTTCACCAGCGCTGAATTCAAGGAATTCATGACCTGCAATGGGATCAAGCTTGTCACATCTGCCCCGTTCAAGCCCGCATCCAATCACCAGCCAGAACGGGCAGTCCAAACCATCAAGCAAAGCTTGAAACACGTGTCGGAAGGCTTCCTGCAGACCCGCCTGTCCCAAGTCCTGCTCAGCTACCAGACGCCACTCTCTCACCGGGGTTCCCCATGCCGAACTGCTCATGAAAAGAGCACTGAACACAAGGCTCTCTCTAGTCCACCCTGATCTCCATGATCATGTCGAGGGCAGGCGGCATCAACGAAGCATGTACCATGATCGCGCAAGTTTGTCATGCCATATTGAAGTCAATGACCCTGTATTTGTACTCAACTATGGACATGGTCCAAAATCGCTTGCTGGCACTCTCGTGGCCAAAGAAGGGAGTAGGGTGTTTCAGGTCAAAGTCGCAAATGGACTAACTTGCAGAAAGCACTTGGACTAAACCAAACTGCGATTCACAGAAAGCCATGAGCATCCTGAAGAGGACACCACCAATTTCGACCCTCCGACGCACACACAAGTGGCAACCGACATCGCAGTTGACCATGAAGCTGAACTCATCACCCTCTGCAGCCCAGAAAGATTAGCTATGCAGCAGCCCAGTGAAGAACCAACCAACTCACCTGCACCTGCATTTGTACCGAGGTGATTAACAAGAGAGCGAAAAGCCCCAGATCGTCTCACCCTGTAAATAAGTGTACTATTGACTTTGGGAGGGAGTGATGTTATATATGCAACCCTGTGTAACCAGCATTCTACCGCCACCAGAGGGCATGTCTGTTGGGGTTCCAAGGGATCCCAGCATCCCTTGGGAGCACTGTATATAAGCAGGCCTCCCATGCTGTTCCAACACTCTGAAGTTAGAATAAAGAGACTTTGGTCACACTTACTCACGTCGACAGTACTCAATCACATTACTCTATTCTGGACATAACAATCTCAACCCACTGAAATTGGCTTTCTTCCAATTAAGTATTTTTACTCCAGATTGCTCCCTATCTAAACCTTATGATACTATGATCACTGTTCCCTATATCCTCCCCTACTGCCACTTGCTCTACTTGACCCACCTCATTCCCAGAACCAGATCCAGCAATGTCTCCTTCCTCATTGGGCCAGAAACGTACTGTTCAAGAAAGTTCTCCTGAACACACTTCAGAAATTCTTCGCCCTCTCTGCCCTTTACACTATTACTATCCCACCTATATTAGGATAGTTGAAGTCCCCTACTATCAGTACTCTATAGTTCTTGCACCTCTCTGTAATTTCCCTGCAGATTTGCTGCTCTATATCCTTCCCACTAGTTGGTGACTTATAGAATACACCTAGTAGTTTAATGGCACCTCGATTGTTTCTCAACTCTAACCAAATAGATTCTGTCCTTGACCCCTTCAAGACATCCTCTCTTCCAGCACTGTAATAATCTCCTTAATCAATACTGCCACCCCACCTCCTTTCTTTCCTGAACACCTTATTTCCAGGAATATTTAATACCCAATCCAGCCCTTTATTGAGCCAGATCTCTGTTATCGCCACAACATCATATTCCCATCTGTCTATTTGTGCTTGCAGCTCACCAACGTCATTTACCACACTTCATGCATTCACACACATGCACTGTAAACCGCTCTTACACCTTCTTGTGTTCTTTCTTAGTCTGACCCTACCGAATATCGTACTATTTCTTACTCTAGTGCTATCTGTCTCCCCAATCCTTCGTGCACCTTGTTTCTCCTTTCTAATATAAGAAATAGGAGCAGGAGTAGGCCACTGGCCCCTCTTGCCTGCTCCGCCATTTAATAAGATCATGGCTGATCTGATCTTGGAATTAGCTCCACTTCCCTGCCCACTCCCCATAACCCTTCACTCCCTTGTCGTTCAAAATCTGTCTCTCTCCACCTTTAATATATTCAATGACCCGGCCTCCATGACTAATGATACATCCTGTTGCCCATCCCCAGCCTAATTAGTTGAAACCCTCCCCAACAGCGCTAGCAACCTGCCCCCTTCTCGGCCTTTTGGCTAAGATCATGCGTAACTGACCTGACAGGGGAGTAACCATGACCAGAAAGTGGTTCTCCCTGGATCAGGAAGGTGGTTCTCCTATGCTTTTTGGAAATAGGAGGTGGGTGGGGGGCTTGCCCCGTCCACCTCCATGGAGATGGGTGGGGGACGTCGCATTCAACTCCATGCACGAACCTGGTATTGCAGTACTTCCAGGAACGGTGCAGCCTTGGCTCTAGGCCTTTTGGCTAAGAGCAAAATCATTGGCGCAGAGTGATCTTTGTTTGGGCGTATGGTGACCTTTGGCGTTTATGATCTGACAAGTTGATCTGACAAAGAATTGGAAAGATTGGCAATGAATAAAACATTAAAAAAAAATTTTTACAATTAAACACCAACCTTTTAATTCAATGTAAACTGCGCTGTAGGAGCAGTGACTGATGTTGCTGGGATGCTGAGATCAGGGCAGTCATTTCATTCATTGACATTCTCTGCAATTGTGGAGAAAATCGATGGTTTGTTCCTGACACCCACAGCAGGACAGAGACAGAGGGCAGGCAGGAGGGAGAACCATTTCATTCATTCTCTGCATGTGGGCGTCGCTGGCAAGGCCGGCATTTATTGCCCATCCCAAGTCGCTCTTGAGAAGTTGGTGGTGAACCTTCTTAAACCACTGCGGTCCGTGTGGTGAAGGTTCTCTCACAGGGCTGTGAGGGAGGGAGTGTTTGAAGGGAAAAAGCCTTAGCGAGTTGCTGCAGTGCGTTTGTAGATGGTACACTCTGCAACCATGGTGCGCCGGTGGTGGAAATAGTGAGTTTGGCACTAATTAGATATCAGCCATGGCTCAGTGGGCAGCACCCTCGCCTCTGAGTCAGAAGGTCGTGGGTTAAAGTCCCACTCCAGATCCCATAATTAATGCTGACACTCCCAGTGCAATACTCCCAGCTGCACTATAGGAGGGTCAGTACTGAGGGAGTGCTGGATTCATAAGGGCAGTATTAAGGGAGCGCTGCACTGTCGGAGGGGCAGTACTAAGGGAGTGCTCGATTCAGCAGGGCAGTACTGCGGGAGCACTGCACTGTCAGAGGGGCAGTACCGAGGGAGAGCTGCACTGTCAGAGGAGCAGTACTGAAGGAGAGCTGCACTGTTGGAGGGGCAGTACTTAGGGAGCATTGTACTGTTGGAGGGGCAGTACTGAGGGAACGCTGCACTGTTGGAGAGGCAGTTTTGAGAGAATACTGAGAGGTGCCGTCATTGAGATAAGATGTTAAACCGAGGTCCCATCTGTCTTTTCAGTTAAATGTATAAGATCCCACTGCATTCTTGATGAAGATCTTACTGTGTGCAGATTGGCTGCCACGTTTCCTACATTACAACAGTGACTACACTTCAAAAATACTTCATTGTCTGTGAGGCACTTTTGGACGTCCTGAGGTGGTGAAAGGCGCTATAGAAATGCAAGTCCTTTCTTTCTTTACTGTCTGCGGCCCAGAGCTGGGGGGTTTCAGACCTGGTTCTCGCTCAGAGTGAAACGACTGCCTTTGTTCCCTGGGGACAGACAATAAATGACGGCAGATTTCAGATTCCGCTCTGCCCCCGAGTCTCGGCCTCAGCTGATGTTTCCCGTCGCGTTTCTCAATTCTCCTACTTTTTATTTTGATCGATCGGGCTGTCCATCGAGGATCGAATTCCATCGAGCTTTGCTCATTTATCTCGCCCTTTACACATTGGCCTTTATTGCAAGGGGGATGGAGTATAAAAGCAGAGATATCCTGCTACAACTATACAGGGTATTGGTGAGGTCACACCTGGAGTACTGCGTATAGTTTTGGTCTCCGTATTTAAGGAAGGATATACTTGCGTTGGAGGCAGTTCAGAGAAGGTTCACTAGGTTGATTCCAGAGATGAGGGGGTTCATTTATGAAGATAGGTTGAGTAGGTCAGGACTATGCTCATTGGAGTTCAGAAGAATGAGAGGTGATCTTAGCGAAACATATAAGATAATGAGGGGGCTCGACAAGGTGGATGCAGTGAGGATGTTTCCACTCATAGGGAAACTAAAACTAGGAGGCATATTTTCAGAATAAGGGGCCGCCCATTTAAAACTGAGATGAGGAGAAATTTCTTCTCTCAGAGGGTTGTAAATCTGTGGAATTCTCTGCCCCAGAGAGCAGTAGAGGCTGAATCATTGAATATATTTAAGGTGGAGATAGACAGACTTTTGACGATAAGGGAATAAAGGGTTATGGGGAGTGGGCAGGGAAGTGAGCTGAGTCCATGATCAATTCAGTCATGATCTTATTAAATGGCGGAGCAGGATCGAGGGGCCAAATGGCCTATTCCTGCTCCTATTTCTTTTGTTCTTATGTTCTTAGTGTAGTGCTGTAAATCATGTGAAATGAGCAGAGCTGGGAGTTGGGGAATTGGGACTAATATCACACGGTGTGATTCAGGGAAATCACGGTGTGTGTAGTGGGAAATCAACAGACAATCATCGTTAATTCATTCTCAGGATGTCGATGTCGCTGGCCAAGCTGGCATTACTGCCCATCCCTAGTTACATAGCAACAGGAGGAGGCCACTCAGCCCCTCGAGCCTGTTTCACCATACTCTCCATGTAACCCGTGCTGTACCTGCCCTGGGAGTGTTTGATGGGACAGTGTAGAGGAAGTTTTACTCTGTATCTATCTGTACTGTACTTTCCCTGGGAGTATTTGATGGGACAGTGTAGAGAGAGTTTTACTCTGTATCTATTCGTACTGTACTTTCCCTGGGAGTATTTGATGGGACAGTGTAGAGAGAGTTTTACTCTGTATCTATTCGTACTGTACTTTCCCTGGGAGTGTTTGATGGGACAGTGTAGAATGAGCTTTATTCTGTATCTAACCCGTGCTGTACCTGCCCTGTGAGTATTTAATGGGACAGTGTAGAGGGAACTTTACTCTGTATCTAACCCGTGCTGTACCTGCCCTGGGAGTGTTTAATGGGACAGTGTGGAGGGAACTTTACTCTGTATCTAACCCGTGCTGTACCTGCCCTGGGAATGTTTGATGCCGACACTGGGTAATGAAATGGGGATATATTTCTGTCCCAGCACCAACATCCTTCAACCTTCAGGAACATAAAATGAATGAAAAAAACTCCAGATTCTCATGTGATAAAAATGCAATGTGACTTTATTCAGTCCCAGACCATAAATAATTCATTCCTTTAACAGCAAATATTCATTGCTTGAGAGCTTGGTTTGTGACTGGAGCTCCGCAGATTGATGGTAACCTGGTTACTCTCGATCACTGACTGCAGATTGATGGTAACCTGGTTACTCTCGATCACTGACTGCAGATTGATGGTAACCTGGTTAATCTCGATCACTGACTGCAGATTGATGGTAACCTGGTTACTCTCGATCACTGACTGCAGATTGATGGAAACCTGGTTACTCTCGATCACTGACTGCAGATTGATGGTAACCTGGTTACTCTCGATCACTGACTGCAGATTGATGGTAACCTGGTTACTCTCGATCACTGACTGCAGATGGAGAATGGAACTGTCACTGTAAGTGTTTAATCCTCTCACACTGCATTCTCCTGTGGGACACAGCCCAGTATCCCAGCACAGTCCCCCATTCCCCTGTGGGACACAGCCCAGTATCCCAGCACAGTCTCCTAGTCCCCTGTGGGTCACAGCCCAGTATCCCAGCACAGTCTCCTCGTCCCCTGTGGGACACAGCCCAGTATCCCAGCATATTCCCCATTCCCCTGTGGGACACAGCCCAGTATCCCAGCACAGTCCCCCATTTCCCTGTGGGATACAGCCCAGTATCCCAGCACAGTCTCCCATTCCCCTGTGGGACACAGCCCAGTATCCCAGCACAGTCCCCCATTCCCCTGTGGGACACAGCCCAGTATCTCAGCACAGCCTTCCATTCCTCTGTGTGACACAGCCCAGTATCCTAGCACAGTCCCCCATTTCTCTATGGGACGCAGCCCAGTATCCCAGCACAGCCTCCCATTCCCCTGTGGGTCACAGCCCAGTATCCCAGCTCAGTCCCCCATTCCTCTGTGGGTCACAGCCCAGTATCCCAGCAAGTTCACCATTCCTCTGTGGGTCACAGCCCAGTATCTCAGCACAGTCCCCCATTCCCCTGTGGGACACAGCCCAGTATCCCAGCACAGTCCCACATTCCCCTGGAAGGTGCACGGCTGCACATGCACGGTATTTTGAAAAGGTCGCGCGACCCGGAATTTTTTTCACAGGTAACATGGAGGAGGTTACAGAGAAAGGGAGGGGTGTAGGGCTGGATGGGGTTACAGAGATAGGGAGGGGTGTATGATGGGAGTGGTTACAGAGATAGGGAGGGGTGTAGGGCTGGATGGGGTTACAGAGATAGGGAGGGGTGTATGATGGGAGTGGTTACAGAGATAGGGAGGGGTGCAGGGCTGGAGAGGGTTACAGAGATTGGGAGGGGCGTGGCCCTGGAAGGATGAGAATTTTAAAATCGAGGCGTTGCAGAGATCCCAGTTTTATTTCAGTGACAGCAGAGTATGGAATTTTGAAGCTCTGTTTATATTTGGATCGATTTCTTTGTCCTCAAATATCTTTTGAATCTAATCTAAGGATCAGTTTACCGAAGTCTCTCTAAATACCAATAAATCGCGAGCTATTGCTTGTGTTGTCCTGGGGTTTATCAAACGGACACATTGATTGTTGTACAGTGTTCCTTGGGGGAACAGTGTGGAGCAGAGTTTGGGAGAGAATTCCTTTCACTGTATCTAACCGCACGGCCGAGGGTCTGATCGAGTCGATGGTCCAGCCAGCGATCCGAAGCAGCTCGACCTGGGTGTGTGGCGACGCTCTGATCTGGATTGACGGGCTGAGGAGTTGCTGCTGCAACAATTGAGATGCCTGAAGGACAGAAGTTTATTCGGCGAGTCTCTGCGATCGGGGCACTGGGCGTGTTGGTCACTGAGGCTTCGGAGCGGGAAATCTGCGGATGTCCCAGATCAGGAGGGGTGGGTAATGGTTCAGAAGGTCCAAGGGCCCGGCACAGGGACATTATGGGATGGGGAATGGGCTGGACAGGGGCAGAGAGATATGGGATGGGGAATGGGCTGGACAGGGGCAGAGGTATATTATGGGATGGGGAATGGGCTGGACAGGGACAGAGGGATATTATAGGATGGGGAGTGGGCTGGACAGGGGCAGAGGTCTATTATGGGATGGGGAGTGGGCTGGACAGGGACAGTGGGATATTATGGGATGGGGAATGGGCTGGACAGGGACAGAGGGATATTATGGGATTGGGAATGGGCTGGACAGGGACAGAGGGATATTATGGGATGGGGATTGGGCCGGACAGGGGCAGGGGGATATTATGGGATGGGGAATGGGTTGGACAGGGGCAGAGATATATTATGGGATGGGGAATGGGCTGGACAGGGACAGAGGGATATTATGGGATGGGGAATGGGCCGAACAGCGGCAGGGGATATTATGGGATGGGGAGTGGGCTGGACAGGGATATTATGGGATGGGGAATGGGCTGGACAGGGATATTATGGGATGGGGAATGGGCTGGACAGGGGCAGAGAGATATTATGGGATGGGGAATGGGCTGGACAGGGACAGAGGGATATTATGGGATGAGGAATGGGCTGGACAGGGACAGGGGGATATTATGGGATGAGGAATGGGCTGGATAGGGGCAGTTCAAGCATTGTGTGCAGTATTGGGCTCCACACTATAGAGAGGAGAGTGAGGCTGTTGAGGGGGAACAGCACAGATTCACTCGGGTGCTGCCTGGTGTGGGAATACAAATATGGAGAGAGACTTGGAAAATGGATCTCTGTTTCTCTCTCCCTATGTCTCTGTCAGTCTCTCTGTATCTCTGTCTCTTTTCTCGCTCTCTCCTTGTCTGTCTCTGTCTCTGTTTCTCAGTCTCTCTGTATCTGTCTCTGACTGTCTCTGTCTGTCTACATCTCTCTTTCTCTCCATCTCTCCCTTTCTCTTTCCTTCCTTCTCACTCTCTCTCTGGGTTGAATGAGATGGGATTTTACAAAATTGTAGATGATACTAAGTGGATTGGAAAGGGTTAGTCCCCAGTCACTATTTGAAGTTAAGCGGTGACTGCAGGACAAGGAGACACAGGTACAGACTGGGAAAAGGCAGGTTCGAGCCTGGTGTAAGGAGACACTTCACACCCAGAGTGACCAATACGTGAAATGGGCCCGGGGCAGGGAGTGGGATTGAAATCTCTGGGGCCATTCCCAAGGGTCAGTGGGAGGCTGTGACAGGCGGGGCGGGGGATTTGCAGTTTTTTTTAAAATGTGAGGCTGGATGGGCTGAACGGCCTCCCTCTGCATCTCTCTTAAAGCTGCCAGACTTGCCTTCATTTCTCGAGTTAAATGCTGCAGACTGATGGGTCATGAACCCCCCACCCCAAGGTTTATGTGTTTAATCCTTCCATACAATCAGACAGCACAGGAGGGGGCCATTCGGCCTATCGGGTCTGTACCGGCTCTTTGAAAGAGCGATCCAATCAGTCCCACTCCCTGCTCTTTCCCCAGAGCCCTGTGTTGATGGGATATTAGTCAGCTCTCCCGGGAAGATTGTAAACAGCAACAGGACAGATCTCTGAAGCAGTGCAGACATCTGACCTCCACCCTGACTGTCAGCTCCCCTCCCCCATATTATTAAATCTCTCATTACCGCATTTCATGTGGATTTTTATATTTAAATAACAGCAGAACACTTTTCCCAGCTCACAACCGAGCTGAATATCCGATTCGTTTTGATTGGGGCAGCCAAGTAATTGGACAGTGGTACTTGGCGGGCTTTAGGACCGCGCGGAATGCTGAGCTGGGGCGACGTTCCCAGTCTGAGCCCCTGGATTGAGACTTCAGTTTTCTCTCTCTGTGAGTCTCGGGATCGCGATTTCTCTCTCTCTCTCGTTTTCTTTCCCCTTTTCTCTTTCTCTGTTTCTCTCTCTCTCAGTCAAATTTTCTCTTTCGATTTCTCACTCCCTTTCCTCACTTCTGTGTCTTTCTCTTTTGTTCCCATCCCTCTCTCCCCACTGCCGCTCTTTCTCCATCTCTCGCTCCTTCAATATCCCTCTCCCTCAATCTCTCTACTCTCTCTCCCTTTCTCACTCTCTTTCTCCCTCATCCTCTTTCCCTCCCCTCTCCCTTTCTCTCTCTCTCCCTCTCCCCTCTCCCTCAATCTCTCGCTTCCTCTCCATCAATCTCTCTCGTCTCTCTTTCCCTCCCTCTCTCTCCCTCTCTCCCTTTCTCTCTCCCTCAGTCTCTCCCTCAATCTCTCCTCTCTCTTTCCCTCCCTCTCTCGCTCCCTCTCTCTCCCGCTCTCTCCCTCTCTCTCCCTCCCTCTCGCTCAATCTCTCCTCTCTCTCTCTTTCCCTCCCTCTCTCTCTCTCAATCTCTCCCTCTCCCTCAATCTCTCCTCTCTCTTTCCCTCCCTCTCTCGCTCCCTCTCTCTCCCTCCCTCTCTTTCCATCCCTCTCCCTTTCTCTCCCTCTCCCGAACTCTCTCCCCCTCTCCCTCCCTCTTTCCCCCTCCCTCTCCCTCTTTCCCCCCTCCCTCTCCCTCTTTCCCCCTCCCTCTCCCTCTTTCGCCCCTCCCTCTCCCTCTTTCCCCCCTCCCTCTTTCCCCCCTCCCTCTCCCTCCCTCTTTCCCCCCTCCCTCTCCCTCCCTCTCCCTCCCTCTCTCTACCTCCCTCTGTTTCCCCCTCCCTCTCCCTCTCCCCTTCTCTTTCCCTCCCCTTGAGTGCGGATTCTGTGCGAAACTCCTCTGGTCCATTGAGGAGGCTCCTGGACTTGTTGCTGAGCAATGCGGAGCTGGCTCCGGGACCTCGCCGCGCCCGGAGCTCGCTGATCTCCCCCAGAGTGAGTCAGACTCTGTCCCGGGATCTCACGGGATCGCCTTGCTGTTTCCAGCAGCGATTGGCGGCTTGGCGCGGGGATCAGACAGGTTCCTGTGTGGATTGTATCGGAGGGCTGGAGAATTGGAGAGGACGATTCTGTGTGCATTCTAGAGCAGCAATCTTCCATTGGATAAGAGTGCATTGTAGCTGAGGATTGCAGGCATTGTACAGGAGAGCTGTGCATTGTATCGGAGCGCTGCAGCAATCTGTACAATGAAGGAACGCATTGTATAACAACTTGCATTTATATAGCGCCTCAACCCAGTAAAATATCTCAAGGCGCTTCACAGGAGCGTAAATCAGTGTGACTGGAGACGGTGAGTGTGTGTTGGGGGTGTGACTGGAGACGGTGAGTGTGTGTTGGGGGTGTGACTGGAGATGGTGAGTGTGTGTTGGGGGTGTGACTGGAGATGGTGAGTGTGTGTTGGGGGTGTGACTGGAGATGGTGAGTGTGTGTTGCGGGTGTGACTGGAGACGGTGAGTGTGTGTTGGGGGTGTGACTGGAGATGGTGAGTGTGTGTTGGGGGTGTGACTGGAGATGGTGAGTGTGTGTTGGGGGTGTGACTGGAGATGTTGAGCGTGTGTTGGGGTTTGAGCAGGAGGAGTGACGTCAGGCCCAGAAGGTGACTGTGGATTGTGATGCTCGAGCTGAAGTGGAACAGCATTACGGGGGAGGAAGTGAGACATTCAGAGACTATTCCTGCTCGCAGTGCAGCAGTTTGTAAAAGCTCATTGAATTCATTGTAGAAAAAAGATTATAAATATCCCCGTTACTAGTCTGTATATCAGTCACAGCCCAGAGTAACACCTTGTGTCATAAAACAGGCCGTGGGAGGGTCACCAAACACAGAATCTGTCAGTGTTTAAAGGGGCAACTTTTTAAAGTGTAAAAACATAACATAAGACTTAGGAACAGGAGTAGGCCATCTAGCCCCTCGAGCCTGCTCCGCCATTCAACAAGATCATGGCTGATCTGGCCGTGGACTCAGCTCCACTTACCCGCCCGCTCCCCGTAACCCTTAATTCCCTTATTGGTTAAAAATCTATCTATCTGTGACTTGAATACATTCAATGAGCTAGCCTCAACTGCTTCCTTGGGCAGAGAATTCCTCAGATTCACAACCCTCTGGGAGAAGAAATTCCTTCTCAACTCGGTTTTAAATTGGCTCCCCCGTATTTTGAGGCTGTGCCCCCTAGTTCTAGTCTCCCCGACCAGTGGAAACAACCTCTCTGCCTCTATCTTGTCTATCCCTTTCATTATTTTAAATGTTTCTATAAGATCACCCCTCATCCTTCTGAACTCCAACAAGTAAAGACCCAGTCTACTCAATCTATCATCATAAGGTAACCTCATCTCCGGAATCAGCCTAGTGAATTGTCTCTGTACCCCCTCCAAAGCCAGTATATCCTTCCTTAAGTAAGGTGACCAAAACTGCACGCAGTACTCCAGGTGCGGCCTCACCAATACCCTATACAGTTGCAGAAGGACCTCCCTGCTTTTGTACTCCATCCTTCTCGCAATGAAGGCCAACATTCCATTTGCTTTCCTGATTACCTGCTGCACCTGCAAACTAACTTTTTGGGATTCATGCACAAGAATCCCCAGGTCCCTCTGCACCGCAGCATGTTGTCATTTCTCCCCATTCAAATAATATTCCCTTATACTGTTTTTTTTCCCAAGGTGGATGACCTCGCACTTTCCGACATTGTATTCCATCTGCCAAACCTTAGCCCATTTGCTTAACCAATCTAAATCTCTTTGCAGCCTCTCTGTGTCCTCTACACAACCCACTTTCCCACTAATCTTAGTGCCATCTGCAAATTTTGTTACACTACACTCTGTCCCCTCTTCCAGGTCATCTATGTATATTTTAAACAGTTGTGGTCCCAACACCGATCCCTGTGGCACACCACTAACCATCGATTTCCAACCCGAAAAGGACCCATTTATCCCGACTCTCTGCTTTCTGTTAGCCAGCCAATTCTCTATCCATGCTGATACATTTCCTCTGACTCCGCGTACCTTTATCTTCTGCAGTAATCTTTTGTGTGGCACCTTATCGAATGCCTTTTGAAAATCTAAATACACCACATCCATCGGTACACCTCTATCCACCATGCTCGTTATATCCTCAAAGAATTCCGGTAAATTAGTTAAACATGATTTCCCCTTCATGAATCCATGCTGCGTCTGCTTGATTGCACTAAGAAGTAGAATAATTTTGCTTTTCCAGTGAGAGCTCTGAGATTGAGGTGCGATAATGGAGGAAGGAGAATAGATTTTGCTGAAGGAGCTGACTCAATCCCACTCCAGAGACTCGAGCCCAGCATCCAGGTTGACACTCCCAGTGCAGTACTGAGAGAGCGCTGCACAATCGAAGGGGCAGTACTGAGGGAGTGCTGCACTGTTGGAGGGGCAGTACTGAGGGAGCGCTGCAATGTCGGAGGGGCAGTACAGAGGGAGTGCACCACTGTTGGAGGGGCAGTACTGAGGGAATGCTGCAGTATCGGAGGGGCAGTACTGAAGGACTGAAGCAATGTCACAGAGGCAGTACTGAGAGAGTGCTGAACCCTTGGAGGGGCAGTACTGAGGGAGTGTTGCACTTTCGGAGGGACAGTACTGAGGGAATGCTGCACTTTCTGAGGGCAGTCTTGAGGGAGCACTGCACTGTCGAACAAGGCGGTAAATCGAGGCCCCGTCTGCCCTCTCAGCTTCACATCAAAGATCCCCCGGCTTTATTTCAAAGAAGAGCAGGGGAGTTCTCCCCAGTATTCTGAGCAATATTTATCCCTCAACCAACATCACTAAAATAGGATAATTGTTCATTTGTCTCATTTGGTATATTAACAAAAGTTAGCCACCTCCTATTTGCTGCAGTGATTCCCAACTGGTGATTATTTCTGTGTAACGCTGCAGCTAATGGAAGGTGGAGTTGGAGGGTGGGGGTCGAAGGTCAGGAGCAGCACCTGTTCCGAAATGCATTGATTTTATTTCTCTCCTCACAGGGAACTGATGGCAGAAGGAAGAGATGATCGATGGGAAACAGACTCTGGTCAGGAGATAATCATCACATTGGGTCCCAATACTGACTGATCAGCCTATCAGAGCATCTGTCTGATACAGCGGGCAGCTGGGGGGAAAACAGCTGTAATCCCAATACCCAGAACATCTGTACCAACACTGGGAAAACAGCTGTAATCCCAACACCCAGAACATCTGTACCAACACTGGGAAAACAGCTGGAATCCGACCACATGGAACATCTGTACCGACACTGGGAAACAGCTGGGATCCCAACACCTGGAACATCTGTACCAACACTGGGAAACAGCTGGGATCCCAACACCTGGAACATCTGTACCAACACTGGGAAAACAGCTGGAATCCGACCACATGGAACATTTGTACAACACTGGGAAAACAGTTGGAATCCTGACACCTGGAACATCTGCATCAACACCGGGAAAATAGCTGAAAGCTCAACACCTAAAAGATCTTCACCAACACTGGGAAAACAGCTGGAATCCCGACACCTGGAACACCGGCACCAACAGTGGGAAAACAGCTGGAATCCCGACACCTGGAACACCGGCACCAACACTGGGAAAACATCCGCAATCCCAACACCTGTAACATTTGCACGCACCGAGATCGCCCCTCTGTGAGCACGTCTAGTCGGAGCGGGGACTCACTGAATCATCCACAGACGGACTGAGATGGCCCCTCTCTGAGCGCGGTCCAGTCGGAGCGATGCGTCTGTCCAGTTTGTTGCCCCTTCAGGCCCTTTGGGCAGCCCTGTCTCTCGCCGCGCAGCACTTCCCGTCCTGGGGTCACTACGACCTGTGTAAGGCCCAGCTTCACTGGGACCAGGCGATGAGTTGGGATTACATGGCCTGCCAGCCCGAGGCCGCCCTGCTCACCAGGTCACTGAAGGTCAGCTTGGATCCCTCCGACAGTACGTGTGGAGAGACCCCCGAGATGTACTGCACGCTGGTGAGTAGAAGCCTTTCTGAGACAGCCTCTGTTGTGTGTCGCGCTGTGAATGGACGCTCACTGAACGGCCTTTATCAAAGTGAATTCCATCCAAACTCCTACATTTGCTTCATTAACAGAGGCATCGAGTGCAAAAGCAAGGGCGTCATGGTGAACCTTTATATATCATTGGTTAGGCCCCAGCTGGAGTATTGTGTCCAATTCTGGGCACCACACTTTAGGAAGGATGACAAGGCCTTGGAGAGGGTGCAGAGGAGATTTACTGGAATGTTTCCAGGGATGAGGGACTTCAGTTATGTGAAGAGACTGGAGAAGCTGGGATTGTTCTCCTCAGAGCAGAGAAGGTTAAGGGGAGATTTGATGAGGTGTTTAAAATCATGAAGGATTTTGAAAGAGTAAATAAGGAGACACTGTTTCATGTGGCAGGAGAGCCAGTAACCAGAGGACACAGATTTCAGATAATTGGCAAAAAAGCCAAGGGGGGAGATGAGGAGAATGTTTTAATGCAGCGAGTTTTTATGATCAGGAATGTGCTGCCTGAAAGGGAGGTGGAAGGAGATTCAAGAATAACATTCAAAAGGGAATTGGATAAATACTGGGAAAGGAGAAATGTACAGGGCTATGGGGAAGGAGTAGGAGAGTGGGACTAACTGGACAGCTCTGAGCCAGTGGCAGAGACAGACGATATCACGGAGGTGAAAGTAGGCGGGCTTGGTGAAGGAGGAGATATGGGGATGGAATAACAATCTGATAAGTTGCATTTCGTGGAACTGTGAGGAGATGTAAAACTGCTGGGCTGAACAGGAAAGGTCAGGACACGAAAACCACAAAACTCGCTGCTTCCCAGTGACTCACCATAAGGGGTGGCAGTGTTTGTAAAATTAGACACGGTAATAGATGTGAGGAGGGAGTTCGAATGTTTATAAACACTCTCTGGAGCTCCTGACCCCTGTGTCTGACCCCTGCCCAATATCTCCAGTGGGGAATATGTCCCATTGTGTCTGAGCCCTGCCCAATATCCCCAGTGTGGAATATGTCCCATTGTGTCTGAGCCCTGCCCAATATCTCCAGTGGGGAATATGTCCCATTGTGTCTGAGCCCTGCCCAATATCCCCAGTGGGGAATATGTTCCATTGTGTCTGAGCCCTGCCCAATATCCCCAGTGTGGAATATGTCCCATTGTGTCTGAGCCCTGCCCATTATCTCCAGTGTGGAATATGTCCCATTGTGCCTGAGCCCTGCCCAATATCCCCAGTGAGGAATATGTCCTTGAGATGTAAATTCAAGCCTGTTTCTAAATATTAATGATGCTCTTGTTGAGTGAATCATCTCCTCAGGATAATTGGTTCCTACATCATTGTTCGAGGGGAAACGCCTGGTTTAATAATCAGCCGTACGTTTCAGCAATAATTGAAAATGTATAATTTATTGCAGAACATGCAGTTCATCAGAGGGCATTATTCTCCAGCTCAATTAGTAATCTGTTGTAAAAATACTACGAGTCTTTGAGGTAAATCTTCCATCTGTCCCATATCCCACTGTGGGAGCTGTGTGTGAAACAGGGCCCGGACCCAGTGAGACCACACTAGATGTTACTGTCTCAGTTTTACATCTCAGGACGCCCCAAAGTGCTTCACAGACAATGAAGGACTTTTTGAAATCGCAATCATTTTTCTTTCACCGATAAAAACGCGGCTGAATTTATCGGCCGTTATCTCATAGTTTGCATTTTTTAATATGTAACAGTTTTTGACAGGTGTACTCGCTCCTTCTTTCCCGATGTGTCCCGACTCCTGAACTTGTGTTCCCTGATTGTGTGTTGACTGTGAGTGAGACGGAAAGACTCCAGGGTGAGAATGTATTCAGACTGTGGCTGTAACCTTGGTGCAAAGACACGAATTCCTGATCATAAACTGTTGTGATCGAATGTACCGGGGCACGGTGGTGCAGGGCTTCTGTGATTGGACCAGTAATCCACAGAACCGCACTTCCAATCCCTCCATGGGCTTTGAGACTGGGCAGAGGGAGATACTGCCGGTCCTGCTGGGAGACTCAGTCCCAGGCACATCCTTCAGTTTTTTATTTGTTCCTGGGATGTGGGCGTCGCTGGCAAGGCCGGCATTTATTGCCCATCCCTAATTGCCCTTGCGAAGGTGGTGATGAGCCATCTTCTTGAACCGCTGCAGTCCGTGTGGTGAAGGTACTCCCACAGTGCTGTTAGGGAGGGAGTTCAGGATTTTGACCCAGTGACAATGAAGGAACATTGAATATATTTCCCAATCAGGATGCGGTGTAACTTGGAGGGGAACGTGGAGATGGTGGTGTTCCCATGGAGGCCATGGGTTTGTGAGGTGCTGCCGAAGAAGTCTTGGTGAGTTGCTGCAGTGCATCTTGTAGATGGTAAACATTGCAGCCACGGTACACCGGTGGTGGAGGGAGAGAATGTTTAAGGTGGTGGATGGGCTGCTTTGTCCGGGATGGTGTGAAGCTTCTTGCGTATTGTTGGAGCTGCAGTCATCCAGGCAATTGGAGAGTATTCCATCACCCGCCTGACTTGTGCCTTGTAGGTGGTGGAAAGGCTTTGGGGAGTCAGGATGTGAGACACTCGCCGCAGAATACTCGCCTCTGACCTGCTCTTGTACCACAGTATTTATGTGGCTGGTCCAGTTAAGTTTCTGGTCAATGGTGATCCCCAGGATGCTGATAGTGGGGGATCCAACAATGGTAACGCCGTTGAATGTCATGGAGAGGTAGTTGGACTCTGGCTTATTGGAGATGATCATTGCCTTCCAGTTGTGGACCACAAATGTTACTTGCCACTTCGGTGTTGCTGGACTGGGAAACAACGTCGGTGAGTGAGCACAGGGGCGATGAGGGAACAGGACTTGTGTGTGTTAGGATACGGGCAGCACAGGTTTGGATGAGCTGAAATTTACGGAGAGTGGAAGATGGGAGTCCGGCCAGGAGAACATTGGAATGGTCGAGTCTGGAGGGAACAAAGTATGGGTGAGGGTTTCAGCAGCAGATGCGATGAGACTGGGGCAGAGACGGGCGATGTTACCGAGGTGGAAATAGGTGGTCTTGGTAAAGGAGCGGATACGATTGTTTGTTTTAGTTCTTCTCGAGCAAAAGGCACCAGTTAATGCTCATCGATCTCCGTGTCGGAAATAGAATCTCCCGCTGGTCTGTAATCCCCAATTTAATTCATCTCTGGCACCAGCTCAAAGTATTCGCCTCCAATTCCACTTCAGTGCTGATTTGTTCATTGATTTGAGTGTTTCTCGTGCTGCAAAGCAAAACTCACAATGTCTGAGCACAAACCGAGGGAGAGGCACATCTGGAATACTGCGGGCAGAGTGGGCTCCTCATTGTAGCGGAGAGATGGGACATGGGGCACAGGGACACAGTGCGACCGGGGGTGAGGGGAGAGAGAGATGGGACATGGGGCGCAGGGACACAGTGTGACCGGGGGTGAGGGGAGAGAGAGATGGGACACGGGACACAGTGACACAGTGTGACCAGGGGTGAGGGGAGAGAGAGATGGGACATGGGGCACAGGGACACAGTGTGACCGGGGGTGAGGGGAGAGAGAGATGGGACACGGGACACAGTGACACAGTGTGACCAGGGGTGAGGGGGTGAGGGACTGTGTTATGAGGTTAGCTCGAACAGTCGAATTAAAGGGAGAATCGTCACCACTTCTGTAGAAACACAGTCTGTGCCTTGCTCGGGTAAAAGTCTGACAGCTAATTATTTCTGAATGCGATCACCAATTCTGGCAATCCCAGCGAGTGGTGACAGCTGGTGAATGTTAACGTGGAGTTTCTGGGTAATTTCTGTAAGCTGAGTTTGAACTGATTGTAAACTGGTGCCTGGAGATTGTGTCTGATCAATGTGATTTTAGTGCCCAAAAAAAAAAACCAAAAAAAAGAAAAACACAAAAAAAAACACAAAAAAGAAAAAAAAGGGCCTTGTAAATGTCTGGTGTGTCATCCAGGTCGGGTGGCACGGTTTAATGTTTTATGTTTTTCAGATAAACTCCAAAAAGAGTTTCCTCTCGGGATTGTTAACATCTGTATCCGTTCCCCTGCCAGCTGCTCACACAATCTCACAGCACAGCAGGATGCTATTGGCCCATTGTGCCTGAGCCGGCTCGTTGAGAGAACGATCCAATTAGTCCCACTCCCTGCTCTTTCCCCATAGCTTTGCAAATTTATCCTTTTTCTCAAATTTATCAAGTATATTTTTCCCTGTTTTAAGGGAGTTTAGTTGAAGCAGGTTCAAACAGCTCCTCAAAGAGTGGGTACAGGCACGATGGGCCGAATGGCCTTCTGTGCTGTGAGATTCTGTGATATTTCCCCTGTTTTAAGGGAGTTTATTTTCAGCAGATGCGAGCAGCAGATGGGATTTCAGTCAGAACGAGCCAAACATTCTCTTTGTAATATCGCAGTCCATTCTATTGGGTCTGGGACTAAACCTTTAATACTCAGACGGGAAATTGAGGGTTTGGGAGAGGCCTACAGGAAGTGGATTAAACCTGAGGCCATAGACTTTATCCCCATGAATCCTCCCCCTGCCCAATATCTCACTCACTGCCCACTTTCCCCAGTAAACCGGCTGCCTATTAAACTTTCCCAGTCTCTTGATTCCTGGATCAGAGCTCCCTCACTGCGCTGCTCTCTGACAATGTTCCACTCACTTTAGCAGCTCAGACAGGAGAATGTTTGAAGAATGATTTACTGTTGTTGTGGCACTGACTGACTGACCCCTGACCCTGTCTATAAGGACCGATCGACACAGGCCGGTCAATAATGTGGGATGACACCACAGCTGGTTGAAGATTTGCTGCAGATTCTCAATCTTTCCCCAGTCTGGTTTCTTTCTCTGAAACCTCCCTCTGGTCTTCTCATTGCTGAAATGTTTAGACACAAACACCAGGTGCAGAGTTCTGGGTTTCATTAACTTGAACAAACATTCATTTCTGCTGGCTCACGTTCTTTATAATTAAATTCCAAAGTGTAGAATCCCATCGAGCTCCCTGGCAAGATGTTGACTTAAAACCGCCGTTCCTTTATTAAATTAATTCTGGGGATTTGGGCATCGCTGATACGGCCGGCATTTATTGCCCATCCCCAGGTGCCCTGAGAAGGTGGGGGTGGGCCGCCTTCTTGATCCGCTGGAAGCGGGTTTGATACAAACTGAGTGTCTCGCTCGGCCACTTCAGAGGGTCATTAATAGTCAACCACGTTGGTGTGGGCCTGGAGTCACATATAGGCCCGGGCAGGTTACAGAGGCAGGTTTCCTTCCCTAAAGGACATTACTGAACCAGTTGGATTTCACGGCAATCTCCCTGAGCTGTGGGCCGTGGGGGGATGGACCCTCTCCCTGACCCACTGTGGGCCGTGGGGAGAGGACACTCTCCCTGACCCACTGTGGGCCGTGGGGAGAGGAACCTCTCCCTGACCCACTGTGGGCCGTGGGGAGAGGAACCTCTCCCTGACCCACTGTGGGCCGTGGGGAGAGGAACCTCTCCCTGACCCACTGTGGGCCGTGGGGAGAGGAACCTCTCCCTGACCCACTGTGGGCCGTGGGGAGAGGAACCTCTCCCTGACCCATTGTGGGCCGTGGGGAGATGGACCCTCTCCCTGACCCACTGTGGGCCGTGGGGAGAGGACCCTCTCCCTGACCCACTGTGTGCCGTGGGGAGAGGACCCTCTCCCTGACCCACTGTGGGCCGTGGGGAGATGGACCCTCTCCCTGACCCACTGTGGGCCATGGGGAGAGGACCCTCTCCCTGAGCTGTGGGCCGTGGGGAGAGGACCCTCTCCCTGACCCACTGTGGGCCGTGGGGAGATGGACCCTCTCCCTGACCCACTGTGGGCCGTGGGGAGATGGACCCTCTCCCTGACCCACTGTGGGCCGTGGGGAGAGGACTCTCTCCCTGACCCACTGTGGGCCGTGGGGAAAGAACCCTCTCCCTGACCCAATGTGGGCCGTGGGGAGAGGACCCTCTCCCTGACCCGCACTGTGGGCCGTGGGGAGATGGACCCTCTCCCTGATCCACTGTGGGCCATGGGGAGAGGACCCTCTCCCTGACCCACTGTGGGCTGTGGGGAGATGGACCCTCTCCCTGACCCACTGTGGGCCGTGGGGAGATGGATGATACCAGAAATGAGAGGGTATACATATTAGGAAAGGATGACCAGGCTGGGTCACTTTTCTCTTGAAAGGAGAATGCTGAGGGGTGATCTAATGAAGATCTTTGAAATTATGAAAGGTTTTGATAGAAACATAGAAACATAGAAAATAGGTGCAGGAGTAGGCTATTCGGCCCTTCGAGCCTGCACTGCCATTCAATGAGTTCATGGCTGAACATGCAACTTCAGTACCCCATTCCTGCTTTCTTGCCATACCCCTTGATCCCTCTAGTAGTAAGGACTTCATCTAACTCCTTTTTGAATATATTTAGTGAATTGGCCTCAACATCTTTCTGTGGTTGAGAATTCCACAGGTTCACCACTCTCTGGGTGAAGAAGTTTCTCCTCATCTCGGTCCTAAATGGCTTACCTCTTATCCTTCGACTGTGACCCCTGGTTCTGGACTTCCCCAACATTGGGAACATTCTTCCTGCATCTAACCTGTCTAAACCCATCAGAATTTTAAACGTTTCTATGAGGTCCCCTCTCATTCTTCTGAACTCCAGTGAATACAAGCCCAGTTGATCCAGTCTTTCTTGATAGGTCAGTCCCCGCCATCCCGGGAATCAGTCTGGTGAACCTTCGCTGCACTCCCTCAATAGCAAGAATGTCCTTCCTCAAGTTAGGAGACCAAAACTGTGCACAATACTCTAGGTGTGGCCTCACCAAGGCCCTGTACAACTGTAGCAACACCTCCCTGCCCCTGTACTCAAATCTCCTCGCTATGCAGGCCAACATGCCATTTGCTTTCTTATCCGTACCTGCGTACCTGCATGCCAACCTTGATAGAGTTGATACAGAGAAAACCAAGAAATCCAATAGGGAATTCAGAAGAAACGTCTGTACCCAAAGAGTGGTGAGAATGCGGAACGCGCTACCACAGGGAGTGGTTAAAGCAAATAGTGTAGATGCATTAAGAGATGCTAGACAAGCGTATGAGGGAGACGGGAATAGAGGGTTGTGGATAGATTTAGATGAGGAAAGACGGGAGGAGGCTCGAGTGGAGCAGAAACACCAGCATGGACTGGTTGGGCCGAATGGCCTGTTTCCCTGCCGTATATTCTATGTAATCCTATATGTAATCCTATATGTAATCTGACGTAATCTTTCAGCTCAGTACTGGCCCACTAAATGCTGTTAACTGAGCAACTCTGCTCAAACATTAACTCCAACAAAGGGCCTGATTATTGGGTGATGGGAAGTGACAGCAATCTGCGGGATTACACTTTATGGAGCCACTAACTTCTGTGCTCAATAATACACTAATTAACATCATTAACCAGGGGACTGAACCGTGCTGATAGCGAGTGGTTTAGTTAGTGATAACGACAGGCTCTTCGTCACACCACACAGTGTAAATCCGAGACAGCAACACTTAAAGCCTGAAATAAATGTCAAGGAATGAGTGGATTTGTAGAAGGAACAATGATTCATAAGATGCTCCGTTTATGCTCCAGTGTTGCAGGAGCAGTTTCTGTAATACATAATCCTTATATTGAAGTATCTTCCCTTCCTGCGTTGATGCAGCCACACACAGCAGGAGCCCGTTGTGTCTCTCTCTCCCTGTGCTGTATGGTGAGGTTTAATTCTTCTCTTCTTCTTAGGCAGTCCCCCGGAGTTGAGGATGACTTGCTTCCACATTAAAATGAGTTCTCAGGTGACTGATGAGACCAATGTGGGATCCACAGTCTCTGTCACAGGTGGGGTAGATGGTGGTTAGAGGGACGGCTGGGTGGGGTGCTTGGGTTGTCGTACGCACCTTCTGCTGTTTGTACTTGGCTTCCGCATCCTCCCAGCAAAGAGACTCGATGTGTTCGTCGCCTTCTCGGATGCTTCTCCTCCATTTTGAGCGGTCTTGATCCAAAGATCCAAGATGCGGCCACTCACAACATCATCGAGCAGACAATAGGGGTGCTCAAGCAGCTTTTCCGAAGCCTGGACCACTCTGGAGGCAGCCTTCAATACTTCCCTCAACAGGTGTCGCTATTCATTGTGGTGTGCTGCATGTTGCACAACTTGGCCATCATGAGGGCCCAGGCCTTACCAGTGGGGAGTGCAGCCCCAACTCAGGAGGAGGAGAAAGAGGAACAGGAGCCTGGCGAGGCCCCGACTGGCCAGCCAGAGGAGGAGGTGCAGCAGCCACGGAGGAGACACCGTGGCACTGCTCCCGATACAAGGGCCACATGTCAGCGGCTCATCATACATCGGTTCTCCAACAACACATCACAACCCCTGACCAGCAACTAATAAACATTTAACAACGGCCCCTTGAAACACCATAACACACAATCAACCTCAACAATATCTGTACACAGGCCCCTGCCATTTGTCATTCCACAACAGTATCCATGTGCCATATTAGGCACATACACTTACAACAATAGCAGGCCTCAAAAACTGCAACCAGATCGTGACAAACATATTTACAGGATGAGGCCATCAGTCCATTGTGGCCAAAGTTTTTATTGAGACTAGCTCTGGCATTTGCTACCCCTTACCTTAACCCCCTCCCACACCTCCTGCTCCTCCTCAATGTTGCCTCAGTGCCTGCAGCAAGGCTGCTTGAGGGCTGCTGTGTGTTTAACACAGACACTACAGATGGCCGAGTAGGATACATTGGACCAGCTCTGGGCCTGGAAGGCCCGGCTGCAGACTGCACCACCTCAGCATCGGCGGCAGCAGTCTAGGTTGGCTGGTGTGTAGACCGCGGCAGGTGCAAAGGCAGAGTGGCAGCGGTGGGAGCCAGAATGCTGTCATCTTGTGCAAAGACAACACGTTCCATTTCCCACGGCCCACTGCCACTCCCCCAGGGCGGAGCCTCAACATCTGGAGCAATATGTGGGAGCGCAGATTACTGGCCTGCTTCGGCACCGTTACCTCCCCGTTGGACTGTGGGGAACAGAGAGGATGGCAGCAGTCAGTGTTTGCATGGCATCACTCTGTGACTGACTCAGGACAGCCTGAGTCTCAAATGCAGCATTCTGAGAGTTGTTGCCACAATCATTGACAGTATCACATCACAAAGGCCTTGCGTGGCTTGGGCCTGTGATGCGATAGCTGCTGCCACGTCAACCATGGCACGCGCTCTCCCCTCTGCAACTCCACTGTCGCTGGTTGAGTCCATCTCCCTCTGTAAATGGGCAAGGATGGGTTCATTGAACTGCTGAGAGGCAGGGACAATGCTTGAGGCGGTCTCCCCCAACCTCAGGGCAAGTGTATCCATGCTCTGCGGGACCTTCTCCAATACACCCATTGGCTCGCAGTGCATTTGCATGGACTCTCTGGACATAGCCTCCAAGTCCAGGTCCACGTCTGACTGTCTCTGAGCAGGATTGATGGGTCGACTCACTGTCCGGGGAGATGGCCCCCGAGCTTCCCCTCGCTCTGGGCGCTGCTACAGGCTACTGGATTCAGGAGCCTCAGGCTCTTCAAAGCCCAGGAATGTTGGCTCTTCCACCAAGGTGGTGTCCCCACTCGGTGCAACTGATGAGGGTCCCTCATAGGCACCACACTTTCCTCACCTTCCTCATCATCTTCCCCGTCAGTCGAAGTGGACGGCGTTTGCTGTCAAGGGTCAAGGATCTCACAGAAATGCCAAAGGGCATTCACATACCGTCACGGTCCACAGGGGGCACTGCTACTCCGGCCACTACCGCACCAACTGGTGTGCCCATGGGGATGGACACTCGCTCCTCCATGTCACTGAGGGCTTCTATGTCAGGCTCCCCTCCACCGGTGCACTGCTGCTCTCTCCTGTTTGAGCTAGTTTCACCTGCAGTAAGAAGCACAAGAAGGTGTGAGTGAGTGTGCAGCTCATCGTGTGCCACATGTGTCTTCCATAGTTGAATAGTTGCTGCTGTGTGGATGTGTGTAAACGTGCATTTGAATCTGCGTGGCTGCTCACAGTGCATGTGTGAACGGTGGGATGAGGTGAGAAGGACCTCAGATTAGGGATGAGGCTGAAGTCTTGTGAAAGGGTAGTGTGAGGAGGGGTGAGGCTGAGTAGGGAACCAGAAGGTGAGTGAGGTTTGGATGGGCCGGGCATGGCTGGTGACCTGAGCCTGAACATTTATGGTGCCTTCACCAACAAAGACCACGGCCTGGGACACACAGTGACGGAGCAGTCGGAGGTCAGTTGTAGCGCTGGGGCATGGTGCTGTTAATTATGTCCCGAGGACACGGCAATTCAGGAGCACGTCACATCTGCACCGTTCCTTTATTCATTACACAGCTTTAGGATTGTGGTACTAATGTTACCCCATTCCTTCTACATCGAGTATTAAAAATAACCAATCCAATATGCGGCTTTAGTCACTGCCTTTAGTCGATGCTGTGACGGTTGTAGATTCATTAATTTCTATGATCTCTGTATATTGCCGCGCTCTCCATCTTTATCACACACATTAGTTTTATTGATTGCTGCAACAGCCACTTGCTGGGGATGAGGATGTTACAGGTGAGCTGTCTGATTATTTGGAAAAGGATGTCGGGCTGATTCTGTGTTGCCGATGTCAGGTAGAGTCGCAGTGTGTCCGATCCACAGGATGCACTGCAGCAACTCGCCAAGGCTTCTTCAGCAGCACCTCCCAAACCCGCCACCTCCAGCATCTAGAAGGATGAGGGCAGCAGATGCCTGGGAACACCATCACCTCCAAGTTCCCCTCGAGTCACACAGTGTCCCGACTGAGAATCACAGCATCATAGAATGATACAGCACAGAAGGAGTCCATTCGGCCCATCGTGCCTGTGTCGGCTCTTTGAAAGTGTTACCCAATTAACCCCACTCCCCGCTCTTTCCCCACAGCCCTGTAAATCTTTCCCCTACAGGTATTTCTCCAATTCCCGATTGAATCTGCTGCCATCGCCCTTTCAGGCAGCGCATTCCAGATCACAACATGTGGAGCTGCCACTGTGTCCATCGCTGCTTCACCGCGGAAGGTCAATGACCTGAAGTGACCCCGAGGGAGCCCTGCCACCTCCGACTGCTCCCTCACAAACCAGCCTGAGGTAAAGCATCATTAGGCCCACAGGCTGGGCGAGGGTCCGACACACAGAGCCCAGGGGTAAGGCCTGAGCACAAATAAGGGATTGTTTTAACAATAGACGATAAAAAGACAAGTTCCCGTCAATCATTCCGCTCACAAAACTCTCGTCGTTTCTCTCTCTCTCTCTAACCCAAACAGACAGCTGCAGTGAGACTCATTTCCCATCTCTGAAGGTCAGAGGTCGGAGATTCTTTCACTGAACATGAACTTTGGAAAATCTAAACAAAGAAAACGTCCAAAATGTCGTCATGTCAGAAATCTGTCCAAATATCAGCTCCCTGGTCTCTTTACAGTCCATTTTATTTTGCTCATAACGATTCCCAAGAATGATTGGGAAACTGAGAGGATCTAATTTTGGGGAAAGGCTGAACAGGCTGGGGCTTGTTCCTGGTCCCAGGGATGGGGGTTTCAGTTCCAGGGAGAGACTGGAGAAGCTGGGATTGTTCTCCTTACAGCAGAGAAGGTTAAGGGGAGATTTAATACAGGTGTTCATGGTCATGAGGGGTTTAGACAGAGTAGATAGAGAGAAACTGTTCCCATTGACGGAAGGCTCGAGAACCAGAGGACACATATTTAAGGTGATTGACAAAAGAACCAAAGGCGACATGAGGAAAATTGTTTTTGCGCAGTGAGTGGTTAGGATCTGGAATGCACTGCCTGAAAGGGTGGTGGAGGCAGAGCCCAGCGGGAGAATTGTGTCTAATTCTGGGCACCACACTTTAGGAAGGATGTCAAGGCCTTGGAGAAGGAGCAGACGAGATTTACTGGAATGGTCCCAGGGATGAGGGACTTCAGTTATGTGGAGACTCTGGAGAAACTGCGATTTTCTCCTCAGAGCAGAAAAGGTGAAGGGGAGATTTAATACAGGTGTTCAAAATCATGAAGGGTTTTTGATTGAGTCAATAAGGAGACACTGTTTCCAGTGGCAGGAGGGTCGGTAACCAGAGGGCACAGATTGAAGGTGATTGGTGAAAGTACCAGAGGGGAGATGAGGAGATCCCACTTTCTACCTTCTGACATTCTGAATAGCTGCCCTTTACCCCTACTCTCTGCTTTATGTCCTGAAGCCAGCGAGCTATCCATTCTGCTACTGGCTCCCTGACTCTGCATTCTCTGACCTTATTCATTAGTCTATTATGTGGTCCCTTATCGAAGCTCTTTTGGAAATCTGGATAAATTATATCTACTGCATTACCCTTGTCTGCTCTCTCTGTTACCTCTTCAGAGAATGCAATGAGGTTGGTCAAGCAAGACTTTCCCTTTTGAACTCCATGCTGACTATTCATTATTATACTTTTGCTCTCTAAATGTTCTTCTATATTCTCCTTTAGTAAGGATTCCATTATTTCTCCTACCACCGATATTAAGTTGACAGGTTTACAGTTCTCTGGACATGTTCTATCTCCCTTCTTAAATATAAGTATTACGTTAGCTATCTTCCAGTCCTCGGGTATGACACCTTTTTCTAACTAATTAATAAATATGTGCCTCTGCTATTTCTTCCCCAGATTCATTTAAAAAGCACAAAGTGTTCCGTCCAGACCTGTGGTTTTATTTAACCCGTGCTGTACCTATCCTGGGAGTGTTTGATTGGACAGTGTAGAGGGAGCTTTACTCTGTATCTAACCTGTACTGTACCTGCCCTGGGAATGTTTGATGGGACAGTGTAGAGGGAGCTTTACTCTGTATCAAACCTGTACTGTACCTGCCCTGGGAGTGTTTGATGGGACAGTGCAGAGCTTTATTCTGTCTCTAACCCGTGTTGTACCTGCCCTGGGAGTGTTTGATGGGACAGTGTAGAGGGAGCTTTACTCTGTATCTAACCCGTGCTGTACCTGTCCTGGGAGTGTTTGATGGGACAGTGCAGAGCTTTATTCTGTCTCTAACCCGTGTTGTACCTGCCCTGGGAGTGTTTGATGGGACAGTGTAGAGGGAGCTTTACTCTGTATCTAACCCGTGCTGTACCTGCCCTGGGAGTGTTTGATGGGACAGTGTAGAGGGAGCTTTACTCTGTATCTAACCCATGTTGTTCCGTCTCTGTTTCCAGGAGAACCCGTACATGTGCAACAACGAGTGTGATGCTCACACGCGCGAGCTCGCACACCCGCCCGAGCTGATGCTGGATGACGAGGGGCGGATTCCCAACACCTTTTGGCAAAGCGTCTCCTGGAGGAGTTTCCCCGAGCCCCTCCTGATCAACATCACTCTGTCCTGGGGCAAGACCATTGAGCTGACCGAGGACATAGTCATCACCTTCGAGTCGGGCCGGCCGGAGCAGATGGTCCTGGAGAAGTCTCTGGACCACGGCCGGACGTGGCAACCCTACCAGTTCTACGCGGCCGACTGCCTCACCTCCTTCGGGATGGAGCCGAGAAGCGCCCGGGATCTGAGCCCGGCCTCGATGCTGGACATCATCTGCACGGAGGAGTATTCCAGGGGCTACGTGTGGAAGGTGGACAAGATGGTCCGCTTCGAGATCCAGGAGCGTTTTGCCCTGTTCGGGGGGCCCCGTCTCCAGGACATGGCCTCGCTGTACGGCCAGCTGGACACCACCAAGGAGCTGAGGGACTTCTTCACCCTGACCGACCTGCGGGTCAGGCTGCTCCGGCCGGCCACTGGGGCCACCAGTGTTAACCAGCACAACCTCTCCAAATACTTCTACGCCATCTCCAACCTGGACATTCGTGGCCGGTGAGAGCTCCTTGCCCCTTCTGGCCAGAGTCGCAGACCCCACACTTCACACCCGGGGGGTGCCGTGTCAGGCCAACATCTGGGGCACTCACAGGAACAACATCTGGGGCAATCACACGGCCACGTTCTGGGGGCACTCACAGGGACAACATCTGGGGGCACTCACACGGCCAACATCTGGGGTACTCACAGGGACAACATCTGGGGGCACTCACATGGCCAACATCTGGGGCACTCAGGACCAACATCTGGGGGTAACTCACAGGGACTACATCTGGGGTTAACTCATTGGGACAACATCTGGGGGGGCACTTACAGGGCCAACATCTGGGGCATTCATGGTCACCATCTGGGGGTAACTCACGCGACCAACATCTGGGAGGGCACTCACAGGGTCAACATCTGGGGGAGCTCAGTGTCAACATCTGGGGGCACTGTATCAGAACCAACATGTGGGAGCATTCGCAGGGCCACCATCTGGGGGATAGTCTATCAACTTGGTGATACTCCATCAGGGCAAATATCTGGTGTTCCCTATCAGAGCTTACATCTGGGATACTTTATCAGGGATAACATCTGGCATGGCACTCTTATCAGTTCTCATCTGGAGGGCACTATATCGGAGTTAACATCTGACACACAATCTCAATGAACACCTGAAGTGCAGTCCATCAGGGCCAACATCTAATTACGAGGAGCGATTACACAAACTAGGGTTCCTTCGTGTTGGATCTATATTCAGTCTGGGTTGGTGAGTTCCCATTTTCACATTACACAATCTCCAGGGCTCGGAGCCATTCCCTCATTATTCCACACTCAGCTTCTGGGAGGCTTGATCCAGCTTTTAGCCGAGGACAATCTTCAGACACTAATTGGAGAACAGGAGCAGTAAAATGTTTACACTGCCGTTAATGTGACTCCAAGGAACTGTCTGGGTATCTGCTTAGTTCAGCAAACAGTGCCCAGAACTGACAATTTGCTGAATGTGCAACGTACAATCTGCGGATTGTGAAGCTTCACCCTCGCAGTGAGTTAAACAGCGGCTCGATGCTGTTAGCACAGAGTCACCGAGACCAGCGTTCTCACGCTTCATGGCACAGAGACCGTCACAGCACTTTGGGCCTTTTCAAATCGCATTTACTGAACCACAACAACAACAAAATCTCATCCTTGTCTAAAAATCCCTCCATGGCCTCTCCCCCTCCCTATCTCTGTAACAACCTCCCACCCTACAGCCCTCCGAGATCTCTGCTCTCCTCCAACACCAGGAACAGCCCTCCGAGATCTCTGCTCTCCTCCACCACAGGCCTCTTGTCCATCCCCCACTCCCTTCGCCCCACCATTGGTGGCCATGCCTTCAGCTGCCTGGGCCCTGAGCTCTAGAATTCCCTCCCTGAACATCTCCCTCTCTACCTCTCTCTCCTCCTTTAAGACGCTCCTAAAACCGACCTCTTAGACTAAGCTTTTGGTCACCTGTCCAAATATCTCCTTTTGTCGCTCGTGTCAGTTTATCTGATTTATGCTCCTGTGAAGCACCTTGGGACGTTTTACTAGTTAAAGGCGCTTTATAAATGCAAGTTGTTGTTGCAGTTGCAGGTGCTGTTGTAAAGAAATAACTTGTGAGAGGCACTCTATAAATGCAAGCTCTTCCTTTGAGGGGCCTGGAAGGCTGGAGCTGATCAGAAACTCTCTCCTAACGTGTTCTTGTTGCTGCCCAGAATCTGATCGTCAATCAGCGGAAACACACCCAGAAACTGACCCGCCGCCTGGGTTGAAAGGCAATAAGTGGGAGAAAAATGTTGCTGTTTGCAGAGCGAAGCTGGGAAAGGGAGAGCGGACTCGCGGAGCGGCCAGTCCCCAGTCTAACCCGGCTGCTCAGCTTATTTGAAACCAGCTTGCTGTTGTTTTTTGCCAGGTGTAAGTGCAATCTTCACGCCAACAACTGTATCTGGGAGAAGAGGAAGCTGAGTTGCGAGTGTGAGCACAACACGACGGGGCCGGACTGCGGGAGATGCAAGAAAGGCTTTCAAGGCCGAGCGTGGAGAGCGGGCTCGTACCTCCCAATCCCCAAAGGGACGGCCAATGTCTGTGAGTAACCAGAGCTGCTCCGGCCCGGCCCAGTGCCGGCACCAGATTCCCTTCACATTTCATTCTCAGCCCAACTCCCGGCAATGTACCGACTCCAAAATACAACCCACCCATCTTTGTCATTGTGTTCATGTGGGAACAGAGACTCACAGCGGGAGATTGGACAGAGCCAGGGACAGAGATAGGGTCCGTGCCCACAGCTCCACACTGAGAGGGGCGGGGGAGGCGGGGTGGGGAGAGAGAGAGGGAGAGGGGAGAGAGGAAGAGGGGAGAGAGAGAGAGCAGGGCAGAGGGAGGGAGCGAAAAAGGGGGGAGAGAAAGAGAGACGGAGGGAGAGAGAGAGGGGTGTGTAGACAGAGAAAGAGAGAAATAAAGAATGAAAGAGAACAAACAAAAAGTGAGAAAGTGGGAAACAGAGAAATAGAGAATGTGAGAAAGAGGGAGAGAGAGAAGCAGAGTAAGTAACTGAGAATGAGAGATGGAAAGTAAGGGAGAAGAAAAGAGAGAGAAAAGGAAAGTGAGAAAGAGAATGGAAGAAATCTAGAAAAGGAAATAAAAATGAAAGAAAGATTATCCAATTAGTCCCACTCCCCGCTCTTTCCCCATGGACCTGCAAATGTTGCCTTTTCAAGTATTTATCCTACTCCCTTTTGAAAGTTATGATTGAATCTGCTCCCACCGCCCTTTCAGGCAGCGCATCCAGACCACAACAACTCGCTGCGTAAAAATAATCCTCATCTCCCTCTGGGTCTTTGGCCAATCACCTTCAATCTGTGTCCTTGGGTTCCCCACCCTCCTGCCCCTGCAAACAGTTTCTCCTTATTCACTCCATCAAAACCCTTCCTCATTTTGAAGCCCTCTATCAATGTAATGTCGGGGTCAGTGAGCGAGGGGGATCGCTGGCATTATGTAGAGGGTGAGGTTGTAATAGCAGGGGTTGAATTTGCTGAAACCTCACTCCGGACACCCACACATACAGAGCCAGCAGTGAGGTGCAGACTGATGTGAGAATGGAATGTTCACAGCTGGGTGAACATCTGGGGAACAGCTGGGGAGGGTGAGAGGAGAATAAGCCTCTGTGTAATCAATATCTGAAGCAGATCAGGAAGTGAAGGTTGTGAGGGACATCTGTGGCCTGCTGTGTGTGGAATGTCCCGAGATCAATATCCAGATAGTGAGCTGACTGGGCAGTGGGGGAGGGGTGTGTGTGACCACTGATGGCCTTACGTATTAACCCTGCGTACTTACACACTAATCGCACGTAGTGGGAGCGTCCCCATGTACTACCTTCCGGGAGCACTTTTGCAACTCCACCTGGTCTCACACAGGGCTGGTGTGAGCTCTCAGAGGATGCAGCACGCCAATCCCCCATCAGTTCCTTGTTCGTGAGTTTGAGTGACGTCGATCTGATGAACACTCCGTGTGATGGGTTGTGGTAATGTGTTTATCGATAAAGATTGTTAATCAGACGTCTCTATAATTCTGTTTCCGTTTCCCTCTCCAGGCCTCCCTGACCCCGTGGCGAGTGGCCGTAAGTAGGACCTATGCTCTCTGACCTGTGACCTGCTGACCCAGAGCCCATTTCTGTATCGGGAATGATCCGCTTCCCTCAAACCTCCCTCATCACTCACTGAGCGAGGAACAGGTGTAGGTGTGAGCAGAGGCCGAGTGTGAGCGGGGGCTGGGTATGAGCAGGGGCTGAGTGTGAGCAGGTGAAGGTGTGAACAGGTGAAGGTGTGAGGAGGTGTATGTGTGAGCAGGGCTGGGATCAGGAGTCTGCTTGTCCGTGCATCTATGGAGTAAAGTATAATCTCCTCGAGCGGTGCAGCAGATATGAAGCAGGGAAGATGTAATATATATGACCCACATCTCAGCTGAGATGAAAATGCTTCTTAACACTGTCTCAGTGAGAATGTTCAGTGAGAAGTGGAGGGAAGATTTGTAGAAAGCCATATGGTGGCTGAGGCCGAGATCAATGGGGACCTGTTGTAATCCCGTTATCCCAGATACAGGAATGGGAACTGGGTGAGTGTCTCGGCCTCAATCTGTTCCCCTTTGTTCCTGGATCTTACATCAACTTGTTCCCATTTATTTAACCCTTCGCATGCTGCCCATGTCATTCCAAACCATCCGCCATATCGCAACCCCGAACCAACACCCAGACTGACCGGGAGCAGAGTGACCATAACTCCCCATACTGACTGGGAGTGAACATAACTCCCCACACTGACCGGGAGTGACCATAACTCCCCACACTGACCGGGAGTGACCATAACTCTCCACACTGACCGGGAGTGACCATAACTCCCCACACTGACTGGGAGTGACCATAACTCCCACACTGACCAGGAGCAGAGTGACCATAACACCCCACACTGACCGGGAGCAACCATAACTCCCCACACTGAAAGGGAGTGACCATAACTCTCCACACTGACCGGAAGTGACCATAACCCACCACACTGACCGGGAGTGACCATAACCCACCACACTGACCGGGAGTGACCATAACCCACCACACTGACCGGGAGTGACCATAACTCTCCACACTGACCGAGAGTGACCATAACTCTCCACACTGACCAGGAGTGACCATAACCCACCACACTGACCGGGAGTGACCATAACTCTCCACACTGACCGGGAGTGACCATAACTCCCCACACTGACCGGGAGTGACCATAACTCTCCACACTGACCGGGAGTGACCATAACTCCCCACACTGACCGGGAGTGACCATAACCCACCACAGTGACCGGGAGTGACCATAACTTCCCACACTGACCGGGAGTGACCATAACCCACCACACTGACCGGGAGTGACCATAACTCTCCACACTGACCGGGAGTGACCATAACTCTCCACACTGACCGGGAGTGACCATAACCCACCACACTGACCGAGAGTGACCATAACTCTCCACACTGACCGGGAATGACCATAACTCCCCACACTGACCGGGAGTGACCATAACTCTCCATACTGACCTGGAGTGACCATAACTCTCCACACTGACCGGGAGTGACCATAACTCCCCACACTGCCGGGAGTGACCATAACCCACCACACTGACCGGGAGTGACCATAACTCCCCACACTGACCGGGAGTGACCATAACTCCCCACACTGACCAGGAGTGACCATAACTCTCCACACTGACCGGGAGTGACCATAACTCCCCACACTGACCAGGAGTGACCATAACTCTCCACACTGACCGGGAGTGACCATAACTCTCCACACTGACCGGGAGTGACCATAACCCACCACACTGACCGGGAGTGACCATAACTCCCCACACTGACCGGGAGTGACCATAACTCCCCACACTGGCCGGGAGTGACCATAACTCCCCACACTGACCGGGTGTGACCATAACCCACCACACTGACCGGGAGTGACCATAACTCTCCACAATGACCAGGAGTGACCATAACTCCCCACACTGACCAAGAGTGACCATAACTCCCCACACTGACCGGGAGTGAGCATAACTCTCCACACTGACCGGGAGTGACCATAACCCACCACACTGACCGAGACTGGGGGTCTATGAAACGTTACACTTTGACATAGAAACATATAAAATTCTGACGGGGTTAGACAGGTTAGATGCAGGAAGAATGTTCCCAATGTTGGGGAAGTCCAGAACCAGGGGTCACAGTCTAAGGATAAGGGGTAAGCCATTTAGGACCGAGATGCGGAGGAACTTCTTCACCCAGAGAGTGGTGAACCTGTGGAATTCCATACCACAGAAAGTTGTTGAGGCCAATTCACTAAATATATTCAAAAAGGAGTTAGATGAGGTCCTTACTGCTAGGGGGATCAAGGGGTATGGCGAGAAAGCAGGAATGGGGTACTGAAGTTGAATGTTCAGCCATGAACTCATTGAATGGCGGTGCAGGCTAGAAGGGCCGAATGGCCTACTCCTGCACCTATTTTCTATGTTTCTATGTTTCTATGACCCCAAACCTGCTCCTTTCCTGCCCAGGTACAGCCAGAACCGATACTCAAAACCTTAATCACCGACACAAACTGAACTAAAGACAAACTAGTTCCAATGTCTGGCGATGAATCTCCATTTTCTGCTGAATTATTGAGTGAGTTGTGGCTGGATTCAGTTACACTGAATAATAACAGGGAGACTCCATCACATCCGGCATTACACAGTTTGCCTTTCAAACCCTCAACCCACTCGAATGTACCGAAATCCCACAATAACAGCCTGTCACGGCCTCACCCCATTTAATCATCTCTCCGCGGACCAGATTCCCACTAATTATCCATCGATCCACTTCGAGCGACAGCCCGGGCAGTGAGTAGACCCGGGGGAGTGATTGATTGATCCGACATTGGTTCCCGGTCCAGCAACGCCTCCAATTTATAATTCTCATCCTCGCGTTCAAATCCCTCCGTGGCCCCACCCCTTCCTATCTCAGTCAACCCTTCCCACCCTACACCCCTCCCTCTCAGTAAACACTCCCACCCTGCAGCCCTCCCTATCTCAATAAATCCCTCTCACCCTACACCCCTCCCTATCTCTATAACCTCCCTCCAGCCCTACACCCCTCCCTATCTAGTAACCCCCTCCCACCCTACAACCCTCCCTATCTCTATAACCCCCTCCCACCCTACAACCCTCCCTATCTCTGTAACCTCCTCCATCCCTACCGCCTTCCCAAGCCTCCAGCTGCCTGGGCCCGAAGCTCTGGAATTCCCTCCCTAAACCTCTCCACACCACCTCTCTCTGCTCCTTTAAGAATCTCCTTAAAACCTATCACTTTGACCGAGCTTTTGGTCACCTGTCCTAATATCTCCTCCCGAGTCTCGGTGTGAGTTTCTGTCTGATTGGCGGTGTAGCGGAGATGGAAATGTCTGTTTGCTTGTCTCTCGGACACTCCTGCCATCCCGGACAGTGTCCACTCGATGTGTGTGCACACAGTACAGATGTTCTCCAGCTGGGATTAATAATTGCTGATTTCTCCTGACACATGCAGCTGACCCAAAGCTCGGTCGCACACGGCCAAGAATCTCATCACTAGAGGTCACGACCCCAGAGCAAGGTAGGAACTCTCAAACACCGCGACTGGCTCAGAGCACAGCAGAAAGCAAGGATTTGCATTTATATATTGTTCCTTCAGGACAGCCCCTCCGGCAGGGCAGTAATCCCTCAGTACTGCCCCTCAAACAGTGCAGTACTCCCTCAGTTCTGCCCCTCTGGCAGTGCAGCATTCCCTTAGTACAGCCCCCCCCACAGTGCAGCACTCCTTCAGTACTGCCCCTCCAACAGTGCAGTGCTCCCTCGGAACTGCCCCTCCGACACTGCAGCGCTCCCTCAGTACTGCACTGGGAGCGTCAGTCTGGATTATGGGCTCAAATCTCTGGAATGGGACTTGAACCGATGACCTTCGGACTCAGAGGCACGCGTGCTGCCAACTGAACCACTGTTGAAAGGCCCCTAACTTGGCAGTGCTGTGTAAAACCCGGCACAGACTCTATAAACCTGGGATTGGGACCATCCATTGCCATCTGCCTGATTCAATGCAAACCGTAACTAGCCAGGAGTCTGATGTTTTCCCCTCACTGCTAAAAGCCTCAGTGTTCCCTCCCTCCCTCCCTCCCATTCCAGCCATTTCCTCCCCACCTCTCATTCCTGCAGCATGTGACCCTCTCACAGTCTGCAAACTGTCTGTGTCCCGTCTACACTCTCTGTCTTTTCCCTGCAAGCCTGCGAATGCTTCGGCCATTCGAACCGGTGCAGTTACCTCGAGCTGCTCACCACCACCATTTGCGTGAGCTGTAAGCACAACACTAGAGGCCGACACTGCCAGTTATGTCGGCTGGGCTACCACCGAAACCCTTCAGCACAGCTGGACCACCACAACGTTTGCCTAGGTCAGTTCCTGTTACAATCTCTGCTCTCTCCTTTCACCCTTCTGCTTTCAGCCCAAAACAAGATAAAGAAACAAAGAAAATACCTTCGATAGGGCTGAGCAAAGCGCGTCGGAAATCAGCTCCTCTTTCCCCAGTGACCAGCCTCAATCCAACCTTTCCCCAGTGACTAGACCCTGACCCAACCTTTCCCCAGTGACCAGCCTCAATCCAACCTTTCCCCAGTGACTAGACCCCGACCCAACCTTTCCCCAGTGACTAGACCCCAACCCAACCTATCCCCAGCGACTAGACCCCGACCCAATCTTTCCCTAGTGACCAGCCTCAATCCAACCTTTCCCCAGCGACCAGGCCCCAACCCAATCTTTCCCCAGTGACTAGACCCCAACCCAACCTTTCCCCAGCGACTAGGCCCCGACCCAACCTTTCCCCAGTGACTAGGCCCCAACCCAACCTTTCCCCAGTGTCTAGGCCCCAACCCAACCTTTCCCCAGTGACTAGGCCCCAACCCAACCTTTCCCCAGTGACTAGGCCCCAACCCAACCTTTCCCCAGTGACCAGGCCCCAACCCAACCTTTCCCCAGTGACTAGGCCCCAACCCAACCTTTGCCCAGCGACCAGGCCCCGACCCAACCTTTCTCCAGTAACCAGGCCCCGACCCAACCTTTCTCCAGCGACCAGGCCCCGACCCAACCTTTCCCCAGTGACTAGGCCCCAACCCAACCTTTCCCCAGTGACTCGGCCCTGAACCAACCTTTTCCCAGCAACTCGGCCTCAACCCACCCTTTCCCCAGCAATGAGGCCCTGATCCAACCCATCAATGAGGGTTTGGTGTAGGCTTTCCCTAGCGATGAGGCCTGGCCAAGGCTTTCCGTAGCGATGAGGCCTGTCCCAGGCTTTGTTGAGTTATAGCGAAAGCTCTGTGTTTTGACGATATACTTATCGTCTCCCTGTCTCCATTGTTTTTCAGGAATTTGTATGTTGTTTGTACTCTCAGTAAACGACCATCCTGCATTGTAGCAGCGTCGCTTCCCTCTGCTCAATGTTACCCCTCCCCCCCAGTGTCCACCAACAATCCTCTCTCTCCATTTCCTCATCTCCTCCCATTCTCCACACACACAATTACACAGAATGTGCAGCACTGAAACAGGCCATTCGGCCCAACCGCTCCATGCCGGTGTTTATGCTCCACACGAGCCTCCTTCCACACCTCTTCATCTCACCCAATCAGCATATCCTTCTATTCCTTTTGCCCTCATGTGTTTATCTCGCTTCCCCTTAAATGCATCGATACTATTCGCCTCAATCACTCCCTGTGGTAGTGAGTTCCATTCTCTGGATAAAGAAGTTTCTCCTCCATTCCCTATCGGATTTATTAGTGACTAGCTTATATTTTTGACCCAAGTTTTTGACTCCCTACAAGTGGAATCATCTTCTCTACGTCCACCCTATCAAACCTCTTCACAATTTTAAAGACCTCGATCAGGTCACCCCTCAGTCTTCTCTTTCCCAGCAAAGAGCCCCAGCCTGGTCAGCCTTTCCTGATAGGTACAACATCTCAGTTCTGGTATCATCCTTGTAAATCTACTTTGTACCTTCTCCAGTGCCTCTATGTCCTTTTTATAATACGGAGACCAGAACTGTGCACAGTGCTCCAAGTGCGGTCTAACCAAGGTTCGATACAAGTTTAACATCACTTCTGTGCTTGTGCATTCTATCCTCTATTGATGAACCTGGCTTGTTTTTTCTGGCCTTGTTAACCTGCGTTAATTCTGTGCAGTTGCCCCAGGGAGTGGAACACGGGCCGTGTGCAGTCAGTGTGTGGAGGATTGAAGCTGTTTGTAAAGTGTTGGAGACTTGTTTCACCCCCACAGTCTGAGCCTCCCTTGTCCCGGCTCGCACTCATTCCTGTCGCTGAGATTGTGTCGTTGTGTTTATTGGGAACAGCCGTGTGCAGTGTGTGTGTTGTCTTGTTTCTGCAGACTGTGAGTGTCACCCTGATGGCTCGCTCCACCATCGCTGTAATGACACGGAATATTGTGACTGTAAGGAGGGGGCGACAGGGCCCAAGTGTGACAGGTGCCTGCCTGGATACTACTGGCACAGGGGCTGTCGAGGTAAGTAACCGTTCCAGCACCAGCCCCTCCCCTCACTCCGCCCCGGCTTCTGGGTGTCAGGGTCAGCAGAGTATCCGATAGCAGAGGTAACGTGGGGGGAAACACAGAGGCTTTTAGTGAGTGAATCCCCCTGGACTCTCCCATCACCTGCCACACAATTAGTGGCACAGCTCCTCGCAAAGGGAGGCCTGGAGTTCAGTGAGGGCGGGTCATAGAATCAGACAGCACAGAAGGAGGCCATTCGGCCCATCGGGCCTGTGCTGGCTCTTTGAAAGAGCGATCCAATTACTCCCACTCCCTGCTCTTTCCCAATAGACCTGCACATCTTTCCTTTTCAAATATTTATCCAATTCCCTTTTGAAAGTTACGATTGAATCTGCTCTCACCGCCCTTTCAGGCAGCGCATTCCAGATCACAACAACTCGCTGCATAAATAAACTCTTCCCATCTCCCCTCTGGTCCTTTGCCAGTTACCTTCAACCTGTGACCTCTGGTCCCTGACCCTCCTGCTCCTGGAAACATCTTCTACTTATTTACTCGATCAAAAACCTTTCACAATTGTGAACACCACTATTAAATCTCCCTTTAACCTTCTCTGCTCGAAGGAGAAGAATCCCAGCTTTTCCAGTCTCTCCACATAACTGAAGTCCCACATCCCCAGTATCATTCCTGTAAATCTTCTCTGCTCCCTCTCTAAGGCCTTGACATCCTTCCTAATGTGCCCAGAATTAGACAGAATAATTGGACACAGAATTTAATCCTCAGTCTCTGCCTCAATATTTAATCCCATCCTAACTTGCACCAAGTCCCGTTCACCCATCCCCCCTGTGCTCGCTGATCCTCATTGGCTCCCAGTCTGGCAATACCTCAAATTTAAAATTATCATGTTTGTGTTCAAATCCTTCCATGGCCTCATACCTACCTATCTCTGTAACCTCCCTCCAGCCCTACACCCCTCCCTATCTCTGTAACCCCCTCCAGCCCGACACCCCTCCCTATCTCTGTAACCTGCTCCAACCCTACACCCCTCCCTATCTCTGTAACCCCCCCTCCAGCTCTACACCCCTCCCGATCTCTGTAACCTCCTCCAGCCCTACATCCCTCCCTATCTCTGTAATCCCCTCCAGCCCTACACCCCTCCCTATCTCTGTAACCCCCTCCAGCCCCACATCCTTCCCTATCTCTGTAACCCCCTCCAGCCCTACACCCCTCCCTATTTCTGTAACCTCCTCCAGCCCGACACCCTTCCCTATCTCTGTAACCCCTTGCAGCCCTACACCCCTCCCTATCTCTGTAACCTGCTCCAGCCCTACACCCCTCCCTATCTCTGTAACCCCCTCCAGCTCTACACCCCTCCCTATCTCTGTTACCTCCTCCAGCCCTACACCCCTCCCTATCTCTGTAACCCCCTCCAGCCCTACATCCCTCCCTATCTCTGTAACCCCCTCCAGCCTTACACCCCTCCCTATCTCTGTAACCCCCTCCAGCCCTACACCCCTCCCTATCTCTGTAACCCCCTCCAGCCCTACACCCCTCCCTATCTCTATAACCCCTCCAGCTGCATAACCCTCCACGATCTCTGTGCTCCTCCAGTTCTGGCCTCTTGCATATCCCCGACTCTAATCACTCAACCATTGGGGGCCATGCCTTCAGCTGCCTGGGCCCGAAGCTCCGGATTTCACTCCCTAAATCTCTCCACCTCTCGCTCCTCCTATACGACAATCCTTAAACCCGACTTCTTGGGCCAAGCTTTTGGTCCCCTGTCCTAATATCTCCTTTTGTGTCTCGGTGTTAAATTTTGTCTGATAACCTGTGAAGCACCTTGGGACGTTTTAGTACATTTAAGATGCTATATAAATGCAAGTTGTTGTAAAAGTGAGAGAGAGTTGGAACAATCTGTAACGTGGGAGAGTTTCTATGACCTGACCTTTCTTTTCTCTGACCTCTTGCAGCGGGCGTGTGCGATAACTTTCTGACGCGGTGTGAGAACGGAGGAGTTTGTGAGGACAATGGGAGGTGTGTGTGCCCCACTCCCTACACCGGGCTCCTGTGTGAGAAAGGCCAGTGTGGGGAGGAAGTGGGAGGGTGTGTCTCCCAATCCCCGCGGGACCCCACCTTACACCGGGTGCTGCTGTCGCTGACTGCGCTGCTAACCACCGCTAACGGCCGCCCGCCGCTCTGACCGGCTTCCAGCGCCATGGCCGCTCACGGGAAGGTGCGAAGAGCGCAGGAGAATCCAGCGTTTACTGCGTCGCCGGTAAAACACGCTCCCCTCCCCCGCTCCCACCCCTGGGAAAGGCAAAGTGGAACCGAGGCCGGAGCCCACCCAGCCCGACTGGATGTGAGAGGCCGGAAGGAATGGGCAGTCAGTGGGGACTGGACTCTCGGACTCCCCGCGGGGCCCAGGCAGCTGCTAATATTCATTCTGTAATCGCCAGCCGCTCGGCCCATGTCCAGCTTTGGGACAAAGAAAGAAAGAAAGGACTTGCATTTCTACATCGCCTTTCACCCTCTCAGGATGGCCCAAAGCACCTAACAGACAATGAAGGACTTTCTCAACAAACAGCAATGTGATAATGACCAGACAACCTGTTTTCGTGATGTTGGTCAAGGGATAAATATTGGCCAGGACACCGGGGATAATTCACCCGCTCTTCTTCAAAATCTTGAAATGGGATATTTTACACCCACCTGAGAGGGCAGACGGAGCCTCTGTTTAATGTTTCATCCTAAAGATGGTACCTCCGATAGTGCAGCACTCACTCATACTTGTTAATGTTTTGTCTATAATGCACTTATAAATGACTCCACAAGGCAATGTGTTGTACTCAAACTGTAGTGACCTTGGTCCTTTATTTGTAACTCTAGAGTCAGGCACAAGCTTGGTGGGCAGCCTTTTATACTGGGCCCTGCACACCTATGCAGGTGACCCTCAGTTCTCCCACTGCAGTGCCCTCTGGTGGACAGCCTCTGCCACAGGAGCAGGAAACCCCGGTCTCCACCAGTTGCACCCTCTGGTGGCGCCAGCATAGTTTATACACAGTATAAACCTTATTGCTGGTACATCAGTTAACAAGTCTCCATCTTATGTAACTATATAGTGACTACACAGAGAGTATATCTATGGTCTGCATATATAACAGTTACACTCCATCACTCTCAGTCCATCCACTCCCTCCTTTCCTCACTCCCTCCCTCACTCCATTTGGCAGTGCAGCACTCCCTCAGTACTTCCCCCTCTGACAGTGCATGGATGAGATGACATCACTCACTCGGTACTGCACTGGGAGTATCTGCCTGGATTATGGGCTCAATTCTTTTGGGGCCAACTTGAACCCACGACCTTCTGACTCAGAGGTGAAGTGCTGCCACTGAACCACAGCTCATACCTAAAGTTCAACTTTCCTTTAAAAAAAACTCTGAAATTTCTCCGAACCTGTTTCTCATCGACTGTCAGGAAGAAACCTGAGCAAACAATGATATCAACAGACTTCCTCAATGAAATATTTACTGCCTCTGTTGACAGGATGTCGAATGAGAGTTAAAACAAGTTGAAATATACAGGTTGGAAAGATCAATAATTCAAAGATGTGTTTCTTATTTCTGACTGAAGTCAGCTGAAATATAAATCTCAGGCACGGACACACGGGACAGGGAGAGTCTGTGGAAAGTATTTGGGTTTCTGTATGTTCACTTTCCAGCGACCTTTTTATCAGTGTCGATGTTTATTTGTAAACTTCTCACTTCTTCCTCCTTCATTGTTACAACCATTCCATCTTCCCTTTCCCTCCCTCTCACTGCCCAACATTGACTGGATGGGAGGGTGAGCTTGTAACTCCCTCCCAGGTCTCTGACACAGCTGCTGCAACATCTGGGGAAGGGCCTTAGACTCAAACACCAACATCCTTGCAAGAAAGACCTTGCCTTGATATAAATGGTGCTCAGGAGATAGAAAGTCCTTGAATATAGAAATATTTCTCGAACCTCCAATTGGGATTTAAACTAATGGAGGGTGGATGGGAGATTTCAGGAAAGAGTAAATTTAAAAGCAGCAAGAGAAATGTCAAGGCACTGGAGCAGAATAGAGTTTTGGGTAAAAATAAGCAGACTGGGTCAGGAAGAGACGGAGAAAGTAACAAAGTTAATAAGGCATCAGTGACTAAGGTGACATCAGGGAAGAATATAAATAAGTCAAAGCTAAAGGCACTATATCTGAATGCGTGAAGCATTCACCATAAAATAGATGAATTAATAGCGCAGATAGAAATTAATAGTTTTGAACTAATAGCCATTCCAGAGACGTGGTTGCAAAGTGGCGAAGGTTGGGAACTAAATATTACAGGATACTTACCTTTTAAAAGAGATAGGCAACATGGAAAAGGTGGAGGGGTAGCCCTGATAATAAAGGATGGGATAAAGACAGTCGAGAGAAAGGACCTTAGCTCCGAAAATCCAGAAATAGAATCAGTTTGATTGGAGCTAAGAAATAGCATGGGGCTGAAAACTTTGGTGGGAGTTGTTTTTTGGCCCCCGAACAGGAGTTGTAATGTAGGGCAGAGTATAAATCATGAGAATTTGGAAGCACATGTAATAAGGGTAATACAGTAATCATGGGGAACTTTAATCTACATATAGACTGGGCAAACCAAATTTTCAGTAATAGTGTAGAGGACAAATTCATGGAATGTATACAAAATATGTTGAGGAACCTACTGGAGAACAGGCTATTTTAGATCTAGTATTGTGCAATGAGGAAAGGTTCATTAATAAGCTGTAGTAAAGGGGCCTTTAGGGAAGAGTGACCCTAATATGATAGAATTTTACCTAAGTTTGAAAGTGATTTAGTTAAATCCGAAACTAGGGTCTTAAATCTAAATAAAGCAAACTACGCAGGTATGTGGGGTGAATTGGCTAAGTTGGAAATTACATTAAAAGGTATGATGGTGGACAGGCAATGGATAGCATTTAAAGAATTAATACATAATTTATAACAAAAATACATTCCTTTAAGGTACCAAAACCCCACAGGAAATATGGTTCAACCGTGGCTAATGAGAATAGTAAAAATAGTATTAGATCAAAGGAAGAGGCTTATAATGTTGCCATAAAAAGTAGCAAGCCAGAGGATTGGGAGGATTTTAGAATTCAGCAAAGGAGGACCAAGAAATTGATAAAGAAAGAGAAATTAGAATATGAGAGTACAAACAGACTAAAAGCTTCTATAGATATGTAAAATGGTATAGGTATAGAAACAGGAAAAAATTAGTGAAAGTAAATGTGACTCCCTGACAGGCTGAAATAGGAGATATTATAATGTGGAATATGGAAATAGCAGAGAAATTAAACAGATATTTTGTGTTTGTCTGTCTTCACCGAAGAAGACGCAAACAACTTAGCAGAAATAGTAGAGAATGAGGAACTGAAAGAAATTAATATTAGTCAAAAAATGGTACTGGAGAAATTAATGGCACTGAAAGCCTATAAATCCCCTGGACCTGATGGCCTACATCCTTGGGTTTTGAAAGAGGTGGCTATAGAAATAGTGGATGCATTGGTTATCATCTTCCAAAATTCTATAGATTATAGGATGGTTCCCGCAGATTGGAAGATAGCAAATGTAACCCCACTATTTAAGAAAGGAGGGAGAGAGAAAACTGGGAACTACAGTCCAGTTAGCCTGGCATCAGTTGCAGGGAGAATTCTAGAATCTATTATTAAGGGCACATAGAAAATAATAATAAGATTGGATTTATGAAAGGGCAATCTGTCTGTACAATACAAGGGACATAGGTTGAGAATACTAATCCTCAAATAATTAAATCTTGTTCACTCTTGTTAACTATCTATCATTTCTTGCAAATTAACGTAATTCCTTATGAAAATGACTGATCCAATCCCCCTCCAATATCTAATCCTTTCTGATATCACCATTATAAAAACCTGATCCTCTTTCCACAAATATGAAATCTCAGTAATAGGTTCAGTCTCGAAGGCCGCAATCTTTACTCTTTTGTCTCCTGTCTGAGCTCAGATGCTGCAATGTGGTTTCTGTTTCATTTCTCCTGGTATTTGTCAAAGAAAGATTTCTCCCCTCACTAAACTAATGATGTGCCTGAGATCAGACAGCTCCAGCATTCAAACCCAGCGACCTTTCCCCCATATCCACCTCACATCACAGCGGCTCCCACACTTTCTCATTTTACTCCTTGGGTTTTGCAGCTTGTGACCTCCTTCCACCAATCTCCCGTCATTAGAAAATGGTTACATTGCTCCCTGCAGTTACAGAAATCAGAGTTCAGGATTCCGCCACTCTCTAAATGTAAAAAGAAATCAGATTCTAATCGTGGGATCAGTATCCAGGGTCAGTGTGAGCAAAGTATAAATCAGGACATTGCTGGCACAGGATAATAAGCAGCAATCATCCAAATCCCAACCCCAACCAGACCCCAAACCCCAATAATAATATAATATAATCCCTGAAAAGTCCACACCCATTAGTTCAAGGGTCAATCTGATGGTCACCACTTGGTCCAAGGGTCAGTCTGAGGTCACACTCGGTCCAAGGGTCAGTCTGACAGACACCACTCGGTCCAGGGATCAAGGGTCAGTCTGATGGACATCACTTGGCTCAGGGGTCAAGGGTCTGTGATGGACCCCAGGGTCAATCAAGTTGATTGGACCGGGAATTGTTGAAAGGAAAGTTGTTGTTGTATCACAGTTTAATAACGGGAGTGAAATAAAATTGAAATCCAGAGACTAGAAGCAGGATGAGAATCTCAATACCCCATCAGATTGCAAACACTGAAATCTCTGATCCTTTGTGTGTAGGAAGCACTTTATAGAATAATCCCAGGGTTTACAGAAATTAAACGGACATGATCCCAGCCCGGCTACATTTCTTTCTTCAATCTCCACACTGACCTCGTTTCCTCATTCGATGCATCAGCGAAAAAACAATTTCAACCAACAGCTCAGTGTCAGGCGTAGCTCAGTGGGCAGCACTCTCGCCTCTGGGTCAGAAGGTCGTGGGTTCAAATCTCACTCCAGAGACTCAAGCACAGAATCCAGGCTGACACTTCCAGTGCAGTACTGAGGGAGCGCTGCACTGTTGGAGGGTCAATACTGAGGGAGTGCTGCAATGTTGGAGGTGCAGTACTGAGGGAGTGTTGCACTGTCAGAGGTTCAGTACTGAGGGAGCGCTGCACTGTTGGAGGGTCAATACTGAGGGAGTGCTGCAGTGTCGGAGGCACAGTACTGAGGGAGTTTTGCATGGTTTATATCGCTCATTATACAGCACAGTGTGTGGGATATGCTGTAATTGGGAATAATTGTCTAGTACTTGGGATAATATAAATAAAAGATTTGTCATGGAATTCTGGGAAACAGTGAGGATTATCCGATGGTTAATGATTGTAATAAATCGAGGCCAACACACACTATAACTGAACGTTACTGCTGGAAATTCTCGATCTGCACCAGGCCATTACTGCGAGAGATGGGACTAGACCACTCAGTGAGAGCATTGAGCTAGACTTAACCTTGTCTTAATCCAGTAATTCTCTGTAATTTTATTGCCTGTGTAATGTTACTGATGTTCTCAGTATTGATATTGTGTTAACACAATCTGTAAGGGTTATGGGTCAGGTTATTGATACTATTAGCGCTCCCAGTAATACCAGGAGATCTGAGTATCAATATAATCACAGGAAGAGTCACAGAGAGCCCGCCCTCAACACACTGCCTCAATCCACGAGGCCAGGAGGCACTCACTGATTCCTGGAGAGTTTGGGCTCAATTCAGGCCATCGTTAATTAACTCTGCGCTCTCTCACAATTAATTCTTCATTCATCACTATGGTAACAGTATCATGGGATGTATCAGAGGGGTACGGTTGGTGTAGTGGCCATCCTATAACATCATCAATTTGCATTTATATAGCACCTTTAATGTAGTAAAACGTCTCAAGGCACTTCACAGGAGCGTAAATCTGACAAAATATGACACCGAGCCACATAACGATATATTAGGGCAGGTGACCAAAAGCTTGGTCAAAGAGGTAGGTTTTAAGGAGCATCTTAAAGGAGGAGAGAGATAGAGAGATGGATTGGTTTCGGGAGGGAATTCCAGAGCTTAGGGCCCAGGCAGCTGAAGGCACGACCACCAATGGCAGGGTGATATAATTTAGAGATTCACAAGAGGCCAGAATTGGAGGAACACAGAGAGCTCAGAGGATTGGAGGGTGGGAGGAGCTAACAGAAATAGGGAGGGGCAATGCCATGGAGGGATGTGAAAATAAGGATGAGAAGTTAACATTGAGGTGTTGCCAATGTAAGTCAGCGAGCATAGGTGTGATGGATGAACGGGACTTGGTGCGAGTTAGGACTCGGGCAGCAGAGTTTTTGATGAGCTGTAGTTTACGGAGGGTGAAAGATGGAAGGCCGACCAGGGGAGCTTTGGAATAGTGGAGTCCAGAGATAACAAAGGCAAGGATGAGGGTTTCAGCAGCAGATGAGCTGAGTCAGGTGCGGAGACGGGTGATGTTACGGGGATGGATATAGACGGTCTTGGTGGGAAGGATTTGGGGTGGGAAGCTCAGCTCACGGTTAAACAGGATTCCAAGGGTGTGGACAGTCTGGTTCAGCCTTAGACAGTGGTCAGCGATGGGGTCGGTGGTCAGGGAATTGAGTTTGTGGTGGTGACTGAAGACAATGGCTCTGGGCTTCTCAATATGTAAAGGTCTTGTTTCAGTGTAAATTCTGTTCTCCAACAACGGACCTGGTGCTGGGATATTTACCACTCACACAAAATAACAATCGGAAAAATCCCAATGGATATTCAACAGAAATTATCCTTCACAAACCTTGTGAATATTTGCCGGTACTCTGCCAGTTTCTGAGCTAGACCTTTAACTCTTTCCCAGTTCACAGTGGGAATCCCGAGACAGACGGTCCCTGGGCTGTGAGTCTGTTCCAGCAAATTATCACATTGTTCACAATAATGATCCATGTACATCCCAACCTTGTTTCTGAAATGAACAAATGTGTGAAGCACAAAAAACAAAAGTAATATGTCCTTACTATACAGTATAAATGCACATGAGGCCCATACTTGAGAGAAGGTCACTCTGTGAACAGTAACTTTTATTAGCCAGCACTGACGTGATGAAGGTGGGTGGAGCTTCCCCTTTTGTACCTGAAAGTCCAGGTTAGGAGTGTTTCCCACAGGTTCACCACCTAGTGGTCAATGTTCTCACGGTGTACAACTTGGGTCAGTTTATCCATGGGTTACAATGGCAGTTGAATACATGACATCACCTCCCCCAAAGTCTTATTGGGATCACAGGTTAAGTCTCTCTTGTGGTTTATGCTCCCTTGCAGAGCACCTGAGTTGGGGCTCTGGTTGTTGGGCGCTGAACTGAGTGTCTGCTGTTTGTGGTGCCTCAGCCTGTTCAGTCACCGGTGGTGGAGTGAAGTCTACATCGTGTTCTTCCTCTGCTTCTTCTTTGGTATTGCTGAACCTCCTTTTTGTTTGATCCACGTGTTTGCGGCAGATTTGTCCATTGGTAAGTTTAATTACTAGATTCCTATTCCCCTCTTTGGCAATCACAGTGCCTGTGAGCCATTTGGGCCCTGCAGCGTAGTTGAGGAGAAAGACAGGGTCATTGACATCAATACATCGCACCCGTGCATCCTGTCATGGTAGTCACATTGTGGCTAGTGCCTGCTCTCAACAATTTCTTTCATGCTGGTGTGTATAAGGGATAACCCGGTTTTGAGTATCCTTTTCATTAGCAGCTCTGCGGGTGGAACCCCTGTGAGCGAGTGTGGTCGGGATCTATTGGCCAACAGGAGGCGTGATAAGCGGCTTTGTAGGGAACCCACTTGGATTCTGAGCATCCCCGTTTGATTATCTACTGCTCATTCCGCCTGGCCTTTGAGGCCAGCTTGAACAGTGCCGTTCTGACATGGTTGATACCATTGCCTGCCATGAAGTCCTGGAATTCAATGCTTGTAAAGCACGGGCCATTGTCACTGACCAAGACGTCCAGTAGACCATGGGCGGTAAACGTTACCCGTAGACGTTTTACCGTGGCAGAAGATGTGCTTGAATTGAGAATGTCACACTTGATCCATTTGGAGTAGGCGTCTACTACAACCAAAAACATTTTTTCATGAAAGAACCTGCATAGTCCACATGGATGCGTGACCATGGCTTGACGGGCCAGGACCAGGGGCTAAGGGGGGCTTCCCTGGGCGCATTGCCCAGCTGGGCACACGTGTTGCACCTGCGAACACAAAGTTCCACGTCTGCATCTATCCCTGGCCACCAAACGTGTGACTTGGCAATTGCCATCATCATGACAATGCCCGGGTGCCCATTGTGGAGTTCTCTGATGAACACCTCTCTGCCCATCTGGGGCATGACTACTCAGTTTTCCCATAGTAGGCAATCGGCCTGAATCGAGAGTTCATCCTTGTGCCTGTGAAATGGTTTAAATTCCTCAGGGCATGCTCTGTACGTGGCTGCCCAGTCCCCATTGAGGACACATTTCTTGACTAAAGATAGTAGCGGGTCTCTATTTATCCAGACTTTGATCTGACGGGCTGTCATGGGTGAGCCTTCGCTTTCAAAAGCTTCAACAGCCATGACCATCTCAGCAGCATGCTCAGTTGGTGGCTAGTGGGAGCCTGCTAAGTGCATCGGCGCAGATTTCTGTGCCGAATGGTATAGTCATAGGCGGCTACCGTGAGTGCCCACCTCTGTATGCGGGCCGATGCATTAGCATTTATGGCCTTGTTGTTGGCCAAAAGGGACGTGAGGAGTTTGTGATCTGTTTCCAGCTCAAATTTCCTGCCAAACAGGTAATGGTGCATTTTTTTTTTACTGCATATATACATGCAAGCGCTACCTTTTCTACCATCCCGTAGCCCCTTTCTGCCTGGGACAGACCTCTGGAGGCATAAGCTACTGGCTGTAACTGACCCTTGGCATTAACATGCTGCAACACACACCCGACCCCATAGGACGACGCATCGCACGTTAAAACAAGTTTCTTACATGGATCATATAGCGTTAACAGATTGTTGGAACATAATAAATTGCGTACTCTATCAAAAGCCCTTTCCTGGCTATCCCCCCAGACCCAATCGCGACCTTTGCATAGGAGCACGTGAAGCGGCTCTAAAAGCGTGTTCAATTTGGGAAGAAAGTTACCAAAATAGTTCAGGAACCCCAGGAATGAACGCAGCTCCGTCTTGTTGCAGGGTCTGGGTGCTCTCTGGATCACTTCCATTTTGGACGCAGTAGATCTGATCCCATCTGCTGCTACCCTCACCCCCAGGAATTCTAACTCTGGAGCTAGGAAGACACACTTCGCCTTTTTCAGTCGCAGCCCTACACGGTCCAGTCTGTGCAGCACCTCCTCCAGGTTGTGGAGGTGTTCTTCAGTGTTGCAACCTGTGATGAGGATGTCGTCTTGAAAATCCACTGTCCTTGGAATTGACTTGAGGAGGCTTTCCCTATTTCGCTGATAGATCGCGGCGGCCGAACGAATCCCGAACGGACATCTGTTGTACTCAAACAACCCCTTGTGTGTCATGATGGTGGTCAGCTTCTTTGACTCACTCGCCAGCTCCTGGGTCATGTAAGCTGAGGTCAGGTCCAATTTTGAAAAAAATTTGCCACCGGATAGCGTCGCAAAGAGGTCCTCCACTCTCGGTAGCAGGTACTGGTCTCGGAGTGACACACGATTGATGGTGGCCTTGTAATCACCACATATCCTGACCGACCCATCCGCCTTGAGCACCGGCACAATCGGGCTTGCCCAGTCACTGAATTCGACTGGTGAGATGATGCCTTCCCTCAACAGGCGGTCCAATTCGCCTTCTATCTTTTCCCGCGTCATGTACGGCACTGCTCTGGCCTTGTGGTGTACTGGCATGGCATCCGGGTTTATGTGAATCACTACCTTTGTCCCCATGAAAGTGCCAATGCCGGGTTGAAAGAATGAGTTAAACTTGTCCAGGATCTGTGAGCATGATACTCACTGCACAGAAGAAATTGCATTGACATCGCCCCATTTCCAGTTCATGACAGCGAGCCAACTCCTCCCTTGTAGTGCGGGACCGTCCCCGGGGACAATCCAGAGTGGCAATCTGTTCTCCGAACCTTTGTAGGTGATGACTACCGTGGCGCTGCCTAGCACCGGAATCATCTCCTTTGTATATGTCCGTATCTGTGCGTCAATGGGCAATAATTTTGGCCTCCTGGCGTTGGACAACCAAAACTTGTCGAACTGTTTGATACTCATCAGGGACTGGCTGGCCCCTGTGTCTAGCTCCATTGATACTGGTATGACATTGAAGAGCACTTTCATCATTATCGGTAGCGTCCTGGTGTATGAACTGTATATGTGCTACACATGAACTCGCTGAACTTCAGCTTCCAGCGATTTCCCCCAGTGTTCATCTGGCCTCATCGGGCTTACATCGGGCCCATCCACCTTGTACTTCAACCTGGCTACAGGCTTCGTGCACATACGTACCAAGTGACCAGAGATGTTGCCGTTTCTGCAGGTATATTGCTGATACCTGCAAGCTCTGGCTGTGTGTTTGCCTCCACCCTCCATGAGCCGTTGTTGGAAACAAAAGATCCATTACCAGTCGATCGTCTCTGACTGTCTCTGTAACTGTTCTTAAGCACACCATTGACAGGTGTTAATGGCCCCATTCGTGGCCGCATTGTCCCTTGCGATGGCATGAATCGCTGTTCAGCTAGCCATTGTCTCTGTTGAATTCCCCCTTTGGATTCGCCTACATGCTGGGGCATGTCTGATTACCACTGCCTGCCTGGAGAACTGTGTCCCATGTTAACAATGTTGACTCCCTATCCATTTGCTGCATTTAAACCAAGATTTTTGTCAAACATCATTCTGGTCTCTTCCTCCCCTGAGATAAATGTCTGGGCTATCAGAGCCACCGCTTCCAAGGTCAAGTCTTTGGTCTCAATCAGTTTCCTGAAAACCCCAGCGTGCCCGATGCCTTCAATAAAAACGTCTCGCAGCATTGCCGCTCTGCATGCATCTGTGAACTTACATAGGCTCGCCAGTCACCGGAGGTCTGCCATGAAGTCTGGAACGATTTGCCCTTCTCGCTGCCAGTGCGTGTCAACCCGATATCTTGCCATGTGCATGCTGCTTGCCGGTTTAAAGTGTTCCCTGATCAACTTACTGAGCTCTTCAAAAGTTTTGACTGCCGGCTTCTCTGGCGCTAGAAGGTCCTTCATCAGGGAGTACGTCCCGGATCCACAAACTGTCAGGAGATGAGTCCAGTGTTTGTCGGCCGAATCCTGTCCCAACCATTCCTTGGTGACGAAACTTTGCTGGAGTCTCTCAATAGAATCGTCCCAATCATCACCAACACAGTACCTCTGGTCTGTGCTGCTAGTGGCCATGCTCACGTGGTTTAAATCCCAGTTTCGCGTCGCCAATAATATGTCCTTACTATACAGTATAAATGCACACGAGGCCCATACTTGAGAGAAGGTCACTCTGTGACCAGTAACCTTTATTAGCCAGCACTGAAGAGATGAAGGTGGGTGGAGCTTCTCCTTTTGTACCTGCAAGAACAGGTTAGGAGTGTCTCCCACAGGTTCACCACCTAGTGGTCAATGTTCTCACAGTGTACAACCTGGGTCAGTTTATACATGGGTTACAATGGCAGTTGAATACATGACAAAAAGGATCATCAGGAGAAAAAGCAATCTTATTTCAAGTAAAGCTGGTCATTGATAATGGGAATGGTTGGAATGTCTCCCAGGCTGGTTGTCCCCTCTCAGAATCTGGGTCCTGTTCATGGTTATGGTTACACAGGGAGGGGCAGTGGGCCCAGACACTTCCTTTGGGATTCTGGGGGAGAGATTTTCTGGAAGGAGGATGTGGTAGAATCAATTAGAAATGGGATTGGCACCAACACTCTGAGCCATGACTCTCCCTCTGGGAATGAGCAGTGAAGTTTAAAGCTTGGGGAGGAGGGCTGATGGGAGCCAATTGAGGACTGAATCTCCGTCTTTAAAGAGTCTCGGGAGAGACAGTCTGAAGATGAAGTTATAAAGCACAGAATAGGGAGAGATTCCTCGGAGGAGCAGTTTCAGTTGAATGAGACTCTGACAGAGATCCTGGAGTAATATGGGAGTAAAGGCCGATGTAAAACAGGACACAGGGACAGGCTCCCAGTGCAGGCACAGTGTGGGAATACTGGAGACAAATATGGGAGTAAAGGCCAATGTAAAACAGGACACAGGGTCAGGCTCCCAGTGCAGGCACAGTGTGGGAACACTGGAGTAATATGGGAGTAAAGGCCGATGTAAAACAGGATACAGGGACAGGCTCCCAGTGCAGGTACAGTGTGGGAACACTGGAGTAATATGGGAGTAAAGGCCGATGTAAAACAGGACACAAGGACAGGCTCCCAGTGCAGGCACAGTGTGAGAACACTGGAGCCTTGTCTCAATTTAAAGGGTTGGGATTTACTGGCGACCAGAATCTACCTGCTCTAGGATTCCAATCCCAAGGAGATTGGGAAGAAGTGAGAAGAATTATATTTTTAAATGAACTTAAAACTTGTGACAGAGATTTGCAAAATTCACAGGAGGATATGTCACAGTCATCAGGAACCGCTGCACTATTAGAGGGGCCATACTGAGGGAGTGCTGCACTGTCAGAAGAGCAGTACTGAGCGAGTGCTGCACAATCGGAGGGGCAGTACTGAGGGAGCACTGCACTGTCAGAGGGACAGTACTGAGGGAGTGCTGCACTGTCGGAGGGGCAGTACTGAGGGTGCGCTGCACTGTTGGAGGGGCAATACTGAGGGAGCGCTGCACTGTCAGAGGGGCAGTACTGAGGGAGTGCTGCACTGTCAGGGGGACAGTACTGAGGGAGCTGTTAGGGACGGTGTTGCAGGATTTTGACCCAGCGACGATGAAGGAATGGCCGATATATTTCCAAGTCAGGATGATGTATGTGACTCAAAGGAGAACTTGCAGGTGGTGATGTCCCATGGGCCCGCTGCCCTTGTCCTTCTAGATGGTGGAGTTGGTGGGTTGGGAGGTCCTGTTGAAGAAACCTTGGCGAGTTGCTGCAGTGCATCCTGTGGATGGTACACACTGCAGCCACGATGCGGTGCGGGTGGAGGGAGTGGGTTTGGGAGGTGCTGTTGAAGAAGCCTTGGCGAGTTGCTGCAGACACTAAGGTAGAGAAGAGCAGCAGTGAGGAGCCGGCTGCAGGGAGATCGGGGGTTAAATACGTTCACCCCCATTTCTGGTCACGATGCGATCTACTGCTCCCGCTGTATCCGCCCCTCCAGTGAAATGAAATGCCCGTGTTCACCAGCTGATATATCACAGCTCCCACACACTTCAATGTTATTAGATTGTTTCATCTGAGACCCGCTGAGCCTCAATAATCTGTTTAAAGATTCTGGTTAAACGCATCAACACTGAACATCTGAACATTGTCTTTAAGTGCGATCTTTCACAAAGATTTCTGCCTCTGGCAGCGAATGAAAGCTGACCTCCCAAACAGCCCATAGTCCGGGGGCTCCGCTCTCTCGTTTTGATGCTCAGTTCTGATTCTGGGCCACATTTGAATAATAGTGATCTGTTCATCGCTCTAATTAATGTCTCATTATGTTAACCCGGGTCCCACAGTCCATGGGATTTAGTGCAACACTCGCTCATATCTCCGATCCTCAAACACAGCTCAGTGTGTGAACGGGAACATCTGAGAGAACATTTAACTGCACAGAAATCCAACCCCCTATTACTGCCTCCTTCTGGCCTTCTCCCTCCGCCTGATATTTCTGGTGATCAATCGATGTGATTAACACCAGGGCAGGTCAGGAGACTAAGGACACAATTGGGGCCAACAATCTATCAATCAGCCTCGCTAATTGATATCAAACGGCTCACTGTTAGAATAGAATAGAAGAGAATAGTAAAAATATTGATATATCACTCCCCCTCCCCACCTCAGAGTAAACACACTGACATATCACTCCCCCTCCGCACATCAGAGTACAAACATTGATATATCGGATCTCACAGCTCTCTGTATAATTATTACCTCAGGGGTATAATCAAGCCTGAAGGCTCTGTGCCTCAATGCGAGGAGTATTCGGAATAAAGTGGATGAATTAACTGCGTAGATAGCAGTTAACGGATATGATGTGATTGGCATCACAGAGACATGGCTTCAGGGAGACCAAGGCTGGGAACTCAACATCCAAGGGGAGTCAGCATTTAGGAAGGACAGACAGAAAGGAAAAGGAGGCAGGGTGGTGTTGCTGGTTAGAGATGAAATCAGTGCAATTGTAAGGAAGGACATTAGCCTGGATGATGTGGAATCGGTATGGGTGGAGCTACTTAATTCCAAAGGGCAGAAAACGCTAGTGGGAGTTGTGTACAGACCACCAAATAGTAGTAGTGAGGTCGGGGACAGCATCTAACATGAAATAAGGGATGTGTGCAATAAAGGTACAGCAGTAATAATGGGCGACTTTAATCTTCACATTGATTGGGCTAACCTTACTGGTAGCAATGCGGTGGAGGAGGATTTCCTGGAGTGTATTCGGGATGGTTTTCTAGACCAATACATAGAGGAACCAACCAGAGAGCTGGCCATCCTTGACTGGGTGATGTGTAATGAGAAGGGACTAATTAGCAATCTTGTTGTGTGAGGCCCCTTGGGGAAAAGTGACCATAACATGGTAGAATTCCTTATTAAGATGGAGAGTGACAAAGTTAATTCGGAAACTAGGGTCCTGAACTTAAGGAAAGGTAACTTCGACGGTATGAGGCGTGAATTGGTTAGAATAGACTGGCAAATGATACTCAAAGGGTTGACGGTGGATAAGCAATGGCAAACATTTAAAGATCACATGGATGAATTTCAGCAAATGTGCATCCCTGTCTGGAGTAAAAATAAAACTGGGAAGGTGGCTCAACCATGGCTAACAAAGGAAATTAAGGATAGTGTTAAAGCCAAGGAAGAGGCATATAAATTGGCTAGAAAAAGCAACAAACCTGAGGACTGGGAGAAATTTAGGATTCAACAGAGGAGGACGAAGGGTTTAATTAAGAGGAGGAAAATAGAGTATGAGACGGGGCTTGCAGGAAATATAAAAACTGACTGCAAAAGCTTTTATAAATATGTGAAGAGAAAAAGATTAGTAAAGACAAACGTAGGTCCCTTGCAGTCGGACTCAGGTGAATTTATAATGGGGAACAAAGAAATGGCAGAACAATTGAACAAATACTTTGGTTCTGTCTTCACGAAGGAAGATACAAATAACCTTCTGAAGGTATTAGTTGACAGTGGGTCTCGTGAGAAGGAGGAACTGAAGGATATCCTTATTAGGCGGGAAATTGTGTTCGGGAAATTGATGGGATTGAAGGCCGATAAATCCCCGGGGCCTGATAGCACAAGGAAGTGGCCCTAGAAATAGTGGATGCATTGGTGATCATTTTCCAACAGTCTATCGACTCTGGATCAGTTCCCATGGACTGGAGGGTAGCTAATGTAACACCACTTTTTTAAAAAGGAGGGAGAGATAAAACGGGTAATTATAGACCGGTTAGCCTGACATCGGTAGGGGGAAAAAGTTGGAATCGATCATGAAGGATGAAATAGCAGCGCATTTGGAAAGCGGTGACAGGATCGGACCAAGTCAGTGTGGATTTATGAAAGGGAAATCATGCTTGACGAATCTTCTGAAATTTTTTGAGGATGTAACTAGCAGAGTGGACAAGGGAGAACCAGTGGATGTGATGTATTTGGATTTTCAGAAGGCTTTTGACAAGGTCCCGCACAAGACATTGTTGTGCAAAATCAAAGCACATGGTATTGGGGGTAATATACGTGGATAGGGAACTGGTTGGCAGACAGGAAGCAGAGAGTCGGGATAAACGGGTCCTTTTCAGAATGGCAGGCAGTGACTAGTGGAGTGCCGCAGAGCTCAGTGCTGGGACCCCAGCTCTTTACAATATACATTAACGATTTGGATGAAGGGATAGAGTGTAATATCTCCAAGTTTGCAGATGACACTAAACTGGGTGGTGGTGTGAGCTGTGAGGAGGACGCTAAGAGGCTGCAGGGTGACTTGGACAGGTTTGGTGAGTGGGTAAATGCATGGAAGATGCAGTATAATGTGGATAATTGTGAGGTTATCCATTTTGGGGGAAAATACACAAAGGCAGAATATTATCTGAATGGCGGCAGACTAGGAAAAGGGGAGGTGCAACAAGACCGAGGTGTCATGGTTCATCAATCACTGCAGGTACAGCAGGCGGTAAAGAAGGCAAATGGTATGTTGGCCTTCATAGCTAGGAAATTTGAATATAGAAATAGGGAGGTCTTACTGCAGTTGTACAGGGCCTTAGTGAGGCCTCACCTGGAATATTGTGTTCAGTTTTGGTCTCCTAGTCTGAGGAAAGACGTTCTTGCTATTGAGGGAGTGCAGCGAAGGTTCACCAGACTGATTCCAGGGATGGCTGGACTGCCATATGAGGAGAGACTGGATCAACTGGGCCTTTATTCACTGGAGTTGAGAAGGATGTGAGGGGATCTCACAGAAACGTATAAGATTCTGACGGGACTGGACAGGTTAGGTGCGGGAAGAATTTTCCCGATGTTGGAGAAGTCCAGAACCAGGGGACATAGTCTTACGATAAGGGGTAGGCCATTTAGGACTGAGATTAGGAGAAACTTCTTCACTCAGAGAGTTGTTAACCTGTGGAATTCCCTGCCGCAGAGTGTTGTTGATGCCAGTTGGCTGGATATATTCAAGAGGGAGTTAGATATGGCTCTTGCGGTTAAGGGGATCAAGGGGTATGGAGAGAAAGCAGGAATGGGGTACTGAAGGAATGATCAGTCATGATCTTATTGAATGGTGGTGCAGGCTTGAAGGGCTGAATGGCCTACTCATGCACCTATTTTCCATGTTTCTATGTTTCTATGCCACGACATAGCTATTTGTACTACAAAATGCTCTGATTGGCTCTCCTTGATCACATGGCCTGATTGTTGATTGGTCCCCTTGCAGTGTAAGACACACCCAGACGTTTCTCTGTAATGTGTAATTGGAACTGCCCAGCCCAAGTTCTGAGTGAATTTGAAAAATGTAATTCAAACCATTCTGACTTCAGAGCCCAGACAGGATAAAGCTCCCCATCCCAGCCCAAATTCCCGCTCCATCCAAGCCCAAGTTCCTGCCCCATCCTAGCCCAAGTTTCCGCTCCATCCCAGTCCAATTTCCTGCCCCATCCCAGCCCAAGGTCCTTCCCCATCCCAGCCCAAGTTCCTGCCCCATCCCCACCATAGATGGGGCATTGTGTGTATGTAGTATATAACCATCATGCAACAGTAACCTTCATGTAACTGGACACTTTATGCAACTCCTCTACACTGTACTTATACCCTAGAAATGCACACCCTGACCACAGGGGGTGAACTTGTGGGAGACACTCCTCATCTGGGTTTCCAGGTATAAAAGGGGAGGTCCCACCCAGGTTTAAAACTCCTTGGTCCTGGGAATAAAGATTAAGGTAACGCAGTGACTGTGTCTGCAGTACATGCCTCGTGTGATTTTGTAGCAAGGTGCAGGGACACCACATTGGGCAACGAGAAACGGGAATCACCGAACCACGAGGATGACCACTGATAGCACAGGAACGTTACTGTGTAGCTGAGGACTGGGACGACTTCATGGAGAGACTCCAGCAGAGCATTGTCACGAAGGACTGGCTGGGAGCGGCAGTGGTTGACAAGCGGAGGGCGCATCTACTGACCAGCTGCGGACCACAGACGTATGTGCTGATGAAAGACCTGCTCGCACCCCAAAAGCCAGCGGACAAGTCCTTCAAAGAGCTCAGCCAGCTGATCAGTGAGCATCTCAAGCCGGCGAGTAGCATACACATGGCCCGGGACCGGTTGTACACACACCGGCGTCGGGAAGGGCAAAACATCTCGGACTTTGTTGCGGACCTGCGACGCTTGGCCTGTCTCTGTAAGTCCACAGATGCTTGCAGAGGGGAGGTGTTAAGGGATTTCTTCATTGAGGGCATTAATCATGCCGGGATTTTCGGGAAGCTCATAAATACCAAGGACTTGACTTTAGAATGGACCGCGTTGATAGCTCAGTCCTTCATGGCAGGGGAAGAGGAGACCAAGCTAATTTACGCGCGCAGCCCTGGTCCCAACGTGGCAACGGACCAGGGAGTTAACATGGTGAATGCGGCTCGGGACCCCGCAGGCAGGCAAGGGCATTTTGAAACCGCCCAGGCAGCAACAGGCTCTAGGGTGGGCCCACAACAGGGACAATGGAAAGGGGATCAGAAATTCACGCCATCTCGAGGAACAATGCGTCCCGCGATGGGACCATTAACACCCACCATCAGAGTGCTTAGAAACAACCAACTGGGCAATCAGAGAGGAATGCCTAGTAACAGTCCTTTTGTTAACAACAATCTCAGCTCATGCTAGAGGTGCGGGGGTAGACATACTGCGAAAAGCTGCAGGTTTCAGCAATATACCTGTAGGATTTGTAATGTCAGTGGACACTTGGCCAGGATGTGCAAAAAGGCTGTAGCGAGGCTAATCTGTGAGACAGAGGAACCAGATGAGGGGTCTGCAATGCAAATGATGCCTGGGGAAAAACCATCGATGCTGAAGTTCAGCGGGTTCATGTGACTGACATCCACAGCCCATACATTAAAACGCCACCCATGATGATTAAAGTTTTATTGAATGACATTCCGGTTCACATGGAGCTGGATACTGGAGCTAGCCAGTCACTTATCAGCGCCCAACAATTTGAGAGACTATGGCCACACAGAGCTAGCAGGCCCAAACTGGAACGCATTGACACGCAGCTACGGACGTACACCAAAGAGATCATCCAAGTGCTAGGCAGTGCAAACTTGGTGTCAACACATAATGGATCACAGAACCGGCTGCCATTCTGGATCATCCCGGGAAATGGCCCCGCGTTTTTGTGGAGGAGTTGGCTAGCTGAGATGAATTGGAAATGGGGGGATGTGCTCGCCATTTCATCTGTGGAGCGAAGTTCATGCTCACAGGTCCTTCAAAAATTCAGGTCACTGTTTCAACCCGGTGTCGGAACTTTGAAGGGCACCAAAGTAGTGATACATATCACCCCGGACGCCAGACCAGTGCACCACAAAGCCAGAGCGGTGCCGTATGTGATGCAGGAGAAAATTGAAAGTGAATTGGACAGGCTGCTCAGAGAGGGCATAATTTCGCCCGTGGAATTCAGTGACTGGGCAAGTCCCACCGTTCCCGTCCTTAAAGCAGATGGCTTGGTCAGGATTTGTGGCGACTACAAAGCCACCATCAACCAAGTGCCGCTGCAAGACCAATACCCGCTCCCGAGAGCGGAGGACCTTTTTGCCACGCTGGCAGGTGGCAAGCTGTTCATGAAGTTGGATCTCACTTCGGCCTACATGACTCAGGAACTGGCTGAAGAATCCAAGCTTCTGACCACCATCATGACGCACAAGGGATTATTTATCTACAACAGGTGTCCGTTTGGCTTTCGTTCGGCAGCAGCTATCTTTCAGAGAAACATGGAAAGCTTGCTCAAATCCATTCCTGGAACAATCGTATTCCAAGACGACATTCTCATAACGGGTAGAGACACCGAAGAACACCTCCATAACCTGGAGGAGGTGCTACGCCGACTGGATCGGGTAGGCTTGCAGCTTAAAAAGACCAAGTGTGTGTTTTTGGCCCCAGAGGTCGAGTTTTTGGGCAGGAGGGTTGCCGCAGACGGGATCCGGCCCACTGGATCAAAAGCAGAGGCGATCTGCCGGGCACCCAGGCCCGGCAACACTTCGGAGCTGTGATCATTCCTGGGACTTTTGAACTATTTCGGGAACTTACTGCCGAACCTAAGCACATTGTTGGAGCCGCGACGCATGCTCCTGCGTAAAGGTTGTGAATGGCTTTGAGGGGACTGTCAAGAACGGGCTTTCAATAAGGCGAGGAATCTGCTGTGTTGTAACAAACTGTTGACTTTGTATGACCCCTGTAAAAAACTGGTCTTAACATGCGATGCATCATCCTGCGGGGTTGGGTGTGTGTTGCAGCAGGGCAATGATGATGGCCAACTCCAACCGGTGGCTTATGCCTCCAGGTCACTCTCCCAGGCAGAGCGTGGATACGGCATGGTCGAAAAGGAAGCACTCGCTTGTGTTTACGGTGTGAAAAAGATGCACCAGTACCTTTTCGGTAGACGGTTCGAGCTAGAAACGGACCACAAGCCGTTAACATCCCTGTTGTCTGACAGCAAGGCTGTCAATGCCAATGCGTCAGTTCGCATACAGCGATGGGCTCTCACGCTGGCTGCGTATGATTACATCATAGGGCACCAACCAGGCACCGAAAATTGCGTTGACGCGCTCAGCAGGCTCCCACTGGTCACCACTGAGGGGCCGTCGGAGCAAAGCGCTGAGATGGTCATGGCCATTGAGGCTTTTGACACCGCAGGCTCCCCCATCACAGCTCACCAGATCAAACTCTGGACCAACAGAGACACCGTCCTATCCAGGATAAAGTAATGTGTTCTGACTGGGGATTGGGTGCCCGCACACGGGGCGTGCCCTGAGGAGGTCAGACTGTTTCAGAGACGGATGGATGAGCTCTCCATCCAAGCCAACTGCCTGCTATGGGGCAGCTGGGTAGTCATGCACAAGAAAGAAGGGGAAGCGTTCATCAGGGAACTCCACAGCGAGCACCCTAGCATCGTGTTAATGAAGGCCATTGCTCGGTCACATGTATGGTGGCCGGGGATTGACTCAGACCTGGAACACTGGGTTCGCAGGTGCACGACGTGTGTCCAGCTGGGCAATTCCCCCAGGGAGGCCCCACTCAGCCCGTGGCCCTTGCCCACCAGACCATGGTCACGTATTCACGTAGACTATGCGGGCCCGTTCATGAGGAAAATGTACCTGATCGTTGTCGATGCATAGTCGAAATGGATCGGGTACATCATATTAAACTTGTGCACGACATCCATCACCGCGGAGAGTCTGCGTATGGTTTTCGCGACCCACGGCTTGCCGAACATCCTGGTCAGCAACAATGGCCCGTGTTTCACCAGCCATGAATTCCAGGAGTTTATGTCAGGCAATGATATCAAACACGTCCGGACAGCGCTGTTCAACCCGGCTTCCAATGGCCAGGTGGAACGTGCGGTCCAAGTCATAAAACAGGGCATGCTACGCATCCAAGGACCCTCCCTTCAGTACCACCTATTGCGCCTCCTGCTGGCCTACAGGTCCCGCCCGCACTCGCTCACGGGAGTCCCACCAGCGGAACTCCTCATGAAACGCACACTTAAAACGCGGCTGTCCCGCATTCACCCAGCCCTGGCAAACATTGTTGAGGGCAAGCGCCAGTCCAAAACCGAGCTCCATGATCGAAACTCAAGTAGGAGGTGTATAGAAATGGATGACCCGGTATTTGTTCTTAACCATGCTTTGGGACCCAAGTGGCTTGGGGGCACAGTAATTGGCAAAGAAGGGAATAGGATCATAGTGGTCAGACTAAACAATGGGCAGATATGCCGCAAACATTTGGACCAAGTAAAGAAAAGGTTCAGCATAGACACGGAGTAACCTGAAGAAGAGCATAAGTTGTCACCCACACCACTGCCAGTGGACGAGCAATAAGGACAGTCCACAGCATACACAGTCCCCGCGGCCAGCCTGGACGGGCCGGAATCACTTCAGGTGACAGAGACGCATGCCAAGGTTCAGGTCACACAGTGACTGTGTCTGCAGTACATGCTTCATGTGATTTTGTAGTAAGGTGCAGGGACACCACAGATCACATGGCCTAATTGCTGATTGGTCCCCTTGGAGGGTAATACACACCCAGACGTTTCTCTGGAATGTGTAATTGGAACTGCCCAGCCCAAGTTCTGAGTGACTTTGAAAAATGTAATTCAAGCCATTCTGACTTCAGAACCCAGACAGGATAAAGCTCCCCCATCCCAGACCAAGTTCCTGCCCCATCCCAACCCAAGTTCCTGCCCCATCCCAACCCAAGTTGCTGCCCCATCCCAGCCCAAGTTCCTGCCCCATCCCAACCCAAGTTCCTGCCCCATCCCAGACCAAGTTCCTGCCCCATCCCAACCCAAGTTGCTGCCCCATCCCAGCCCAAGTTCCTGCCCCATCCCAGCCCAAGTTCCTGCCCCATCCCAACCCAAGTTCCTGCCCCATTCCCACCATAGATGGGTATTGTACGTGGGTCACTGATTGTTAACAGGTTTATTGGGTATGAAGTGAATAGTGACAGTGTCGTGACTCCGCATTTTATCCGCTCCAATGATGTCCCAAGTCACACACGCACTGAGCATTCTGAGAAATAGGGTGTGGGTGTAAAATTGGATGGAAGAACGTGATCCGTCTTCCCTGAGTACCCACTCTCCCCTGCGATCCAGTCTCCCGCTTTCCCTCTCTCTCCCCCAGTCTCTGTCTCTCTACCCCCCAGTCTCTCTCCTACGTCAGGCTCTCACTCCCTCCCCCCACCCAGTCTTTCTCTCACTTCCCCCACTCCCAGTCTCCCTCTCTCTCTCCACCAGTATATCTCTCTCACCTCCCCAGTCTCTCTCTCTCCCACCCCCAGTCTCTCTCTCCCACCCCCAGTGTCTCTCTCTCTCCCACCCCCAGTCTCTCTCTCTCCCACCCCCAGTCTCTTTCTCTCCCACCCCCAGTCTCTCTCTCTCTCCAACCCCCAGTCTCTCTCTCCCACCCCCAGTCTCTCTCTCTCTCCCACTCCCACCCCCAGTCTCTCTCTTTCTCTCCCCGTTTCCCTCTCCCTCCCCCAGTCTCCCTCTCCCTCCCCCAGTCTCCCTCTCCCTCCCCCAGTCTATCTCTCTCTCTCCCTCTCCCTTCCCAGTCTCTCTCTCTCTCTCTTTCCCTCCCCAGTCTCTCTCTCTCTCCCTCCCCAGTCTCTATCTCCCCCTCCCCAATCGTTCTCTTCCACCCTTCCTCAGTCTCTCTCTCTCTCTATCTCCCTCTCCCTCCCCAGTCTCTCTCGCTCTCTCTCTCCCCAGTGTCTTTTTCTCCCCCTCCCCAGCCTCTCTCTCTCTCTCCCTCCCCAGACTCTCTCTCTCTCTCCCTCCCCAGTCTCTCTCTCTCTCTCTCCCTCCCCAATCTCTCTCTCTCTCGCTCACTCCCCAGTCTCTCTCTCTCTCTCTCCCTCCCCAGTCTCTCTCTCTCTCCCTCCCCAGTCTCTCTCTCTCTCTCTCCCTCCCCAGTCTCTCTCTCTCTCTCTCTCCCTCCCCAGTCTCTCTCTCTCTCTCTCCCTCCCCAGTCTCTCTCTCTCTCTCTCTCCCTCCCCAGTCTCTCTCTCTCTCTCTCCCTCCCCAGTCTCTCTCTCTCTCTCCCTCCCTCCCCAGTCTCTCCCTCTCTCTCCCTCCCTCCCCAGTCTGTCTCTCTCTCCCTCCCTCCCCAGTTTCTCTCTCTCCCTCCCTCCCCAGTCTCTCTCTCTCCCTCCCTCCCCAGTCTCTCGCTCTCTCCCTCCCTCACCAGTCTCTCTTTCTCTCCCTCCCCAGTCTCTCTCTCTCTCTCTCTCTCTCTCCCCCTCCCCAGTCTCTCTCTCTCTCTGCCACTGCTCCGATGTTTTCTCTCCCACAAAAGGCTGCGAAAATGTTCCAAATAATCCAAAAGCTAGAAGCAGCTCCAGCTCCAGCTCCAGCTCCAGCGGCTGTCTCTCTGTCTCGCGCCCCACTTCCGACTTCCTCATATGTCGTACTGCGCATGCACGCCCGAGTTGAGGGCCCATGCTCAAAAAGCGAGCGGAGTCCAATGCGCATGCTCAGAAGGACACTGAAAAACCGAGTGCAAATAGTCACTCTGAGGATGTAACCCGCACTCCCATAGTTCCCAAGGCAATGGCACCCTCTAGTGTTGGATTGTTGAATATAGAAATCAATCCAATAACCAGACATTAACCACAGGTTGTATTAATCATTCTGCTACTTGTGCCCTGACTCCACATTCTCTGGCCTTGTTCATCAGTCTATTATGGGCTACCTTATCGAAGGCCTTTTGAAAATCCAGATAAATTACATTTATTGTATTACTATTGTCTACTCACTCTGTTACCTCTTCAAAAAATTCAATGAAGTTGGTCAAGTAAGACTTTCCCTTTTGAAATCCATGCTGACTATTCATTATTATATTTTTGGTTTCTAGATGTTCTTCTATTTTCTCCTTTAATAGGGGTTCCATTACTTTTCCAACCACCGATGTTAAGTGACTGGTCTAAAATTCCCTGGACATGTTCTATCCCCCTTAAATATAGGTATTATGCTTAGATGGAGGGTAGAATTTTTTACACAGAAAAAGAATGTAAAAAGTTATATATAGAGACAGGACATGGAATTGGGATTAGAGTAGATTACTCCAGTTTAATCGCTAAATATGTTGAAGGAAAGGCTTCTATCTGTGCTGCAATTTCTTTGATTCTATAAAGGCAAACAAACTATAAATGAATCTTCAATTGTTACATCATTCTTTCAATGTACTTGCAAGCCACACATGGAAACAAGTTGAAACACTACCCAGTTTTTCTGTGTGGAAATGGTATGTGAATGAATGCACCATTGAAATAAATCTCTTCCTGTAAATGGAGGAGGTGGCGATATAATTGAGAGAGGGACCATTTAAAGAAAGAAGAAAAACATTAATGAATGTACAATCATAAAATGAAACTTTCTTCAAATAGTGATGAAAGTCATATTTGGAGACAATTATAACATTCTCCCGTTACTCAATCTGGAAAATGAAAAATGTCTGAATGGATTTGTGGCAGATGCTACCAAAACTACTGGGCAGCCAACCAATAGAATGGGTGCAAGAGCCGTTTATTAGGTTTCCAATAATTTGTCCCTATTTCTGATCTGACAGGTATGTTCATTCTCATAATCTGTTCATACTTGGAGGTAGTCCCTAACCACATACAAATCCATTTACGAGCAATATAATATGCAAAGAGTGTCTGCTTATATACTGATTATATCCCATCTGCTGGAGGAGAACCAAACATCTTTCAGATGACAGCAGAAGAGGAGCGAGGTCGGGGCGAAGGAGCAGTGAGGTCGGGGTGAAGGAGCGGTGAGGTCGGGGCGAAGGAGCGGCAAGGTCGGGGTGAAGGAGCGGTGAGGTCGGGGCGAAGGAGCAGTGAGGTCGGGGTGAAGGAGCGGCAAGGTCAGGGCGAGGTCAGGGCGAAGGAGCGGCAAGGTCGGGGTGAAGGAGCGGCGAGGTCGGGGTGAAGGAGCGGCAAGGTCGGGGCGAGGTCGGGTCGAAGGAGCGGCGAGGTCGGGGTGAAGGAGCGGCGAGGTCGGGGCGAGGTCGGGGCGAGGTCGGGGCGAAGGAGAGGTCGGGGCGAAGGAGCGGCGAGGTCGGGGCGAAGGAGCGGTGAGGTCAGGGCGAGTTCGGGGCGAAGGAGCGGCGAGGTCAGGGTGAAGGAGCGGCGAGGTCGGGGCGAAGGTCGGGGCGAAGGAGCGGAGAGGTCGGGGCAAAGGAGCGGCGAGGTCGGGGCAAGTTCGGGGGGAAGGAGCGGTAAGAGATCATAGAGGGACATGATCGGGCCCAGGAGAGGCGACAGTTCGGGGCCCAGAAGAGGCAAGGGCCCAGGGACAGCACGGACCAGCCCACACTGCGATATGTGTGCGCACTAGATCCATGCAGCAGAACTGGTCACCAGTCGTCTTGGTTAATCCTTGCCAGTGGACCAAGACCTAGCTCTGTCAAGCCCGTGTGGTGGCTGGTGTTCAACGGCCACCACACGTTAAAAAAATCCACGCAAAGGCATCTTCCACCCTTCAAGATGTAGTTCGGGACCTGGAATATTAGATTCTTTATTGAAACTCCTGGGTACTCATCCCTTTTTGGCGTGGAAGCAAGTCATCTTCGTTTTGAGGCACCACCTATGATAATGATGATGATAATCATGCTCAGAAACCAGAAACCCCGATATACAGCAAGTCTATTCATGAATAAGTTAAGAGCACAAGCCTGAGACGTTTGATGGTGCATTTCACCCAACCAATACCAACAGTAATAATAACAATGAAATATTGTTAAAAAGTGCGAGTTGTCATTGGGGTCTGCAAGCCCCGGTGATATTACATTCTCAAACATTCCCACATCACAGGATCACAGGATCGATGCTAAATGTCATTGTCAATGGGTCATCTCACACATAGCTTCAGAGAAGGTTCACTCGGTTGATTCTGGAGATGAGGGGATTGACTTATGAAGATAGGTTGAGTAGTTTGGGCTGAGACACATTGGACTTCAGAAGAATGAGAGGTGATCTTATCGAAACATGTAAGATAATAAGGGGGCTCGACAAGGTGGACGCAGAGAGGATATTTCCACTCATTGGGGAAACTAAAACTAGGGGACATAGTCTCAGAATAAGGAGCCGCCCATTTAAAACTGAGATGAGGAGGAATTTCTTCTCTCAGAGGGTTGTAAATCTGTGGAATTCTCTGCCCCAGAGAGCTGTGGAGATTGGGTCATTGAATATATTTAAGGTGGAGATAGTCAGATTTTTGGTCAATAAGGGAATAAAGGGTTATGGGGAACAGGCAGTGAAGTGGAGCTGAGTCCATGATCAGATCAGCCATGATCTTATTAAATGGTGGAGCAGTCTCGAGGGGCCAGGTGGTCTACTCCTGCTCCAATTTCTGATGTTCTTATGTTCTTATATAGAATGCTGAACTATTTGGCCAAAACAATACAGTAAATCGGAGGATGTGGTGCTACACTGTTTCCGTGCTGGGGCCACGCCATATCTTGAGCACTGGGCCCTGTTCTGGTCAGCAAGGCAACATGGGAGATTTTCAGTACCATGATGCACTGCACGCGACTGATCCCTGGGGAAAGGGACTGAATTATCAGCAAACACAGCAGAAACCTGGGCTTTCTCGCTGGGAAAGGAAGTATTTAGAATAGTAAATGGTCTAGAAAAGATAAATCCGGAAAACTAAAGTGTGCGGGTTGAGTAAGTGAGGGAAATGGGGTCTCTGGGTCAAAGTGGAAAAGGGCAAATTAACTTTCATGTCAGGAAGTTTGTTATTAGAAAAAGAATGTTGCTTCTAACCGTAGATGTTAAAGGGCAGAGTTCGGAGTCCGAGTCCATGGTGGGGAATATAACCTGTGCAAGCTCGGGTAGAAAATGGTCATCAGCGGGCTCGCCATTCGCTCATCCTCACTCACACCCCGGGCAACAAACAAGCCTCAGTCAGGACCCAGCATTCCAGTGGTAGCCAGTACACCGAGAGACATGAAGTGTATCGGCCAACACAAGGGTGCACCTGGACTCCGACAGTGGGCTCCAGGCCTAGTCTATAGCACCAAAGACAACTCAAGGGTGGATTGGAGCCATGGCTGGTCTTGGGGTTGGGGGCATGAGCTTCACATCCCAACCCCCCCATGTGTGGGCAGCCTCTCCAGATTCTGGGCACACAAGACCTGTGCGCACCAAAGAAGTAGCCCATGTGGCACTTTAGCCCACCAGCAACATGTGAATGAGGAGCCCTCCCACTGATCTCACAAACTGGACCTAATAGAGGTCTTTAAAATTATGAAAAGTTTTGATAGAACGGATATTGAGAAAGAAGAGGCCCAGTCCGCGCAGGTGAAGGAGAGGCTCAGTTCCCGCAGGAGGAGGAGAGGCCCAGTCCCCGCAGGAGGAGGAGAGGCCCAGTCCCCGCAGGAGGGGGAGAGGCCCAGTCCCCGCAGGAGGAGGAGAGGCCCAGTCCCCGCAGGAGGAGGAGAGGCTCAGTCCCCGCAGGAGGAGGAGAGGCCCAGTCCCCGCAGGAGGAGGAGAGGCCCAGTCCCCGCAGGAGGAGGAGAGGCCCAGGTTGTCGATGGAGGAGGAGAGGCCCAGGTTGTCGATGGAGGAGTAGAGGCCCAGGTTGTCGATGGAGGAGGGGAGGCCCAGGTTGTCGATGGAGGAGGAGAGGCCCAGGTTGTTGATAGAGGAGGAGAGGCCCAGGTTGTCGATGGAGGAGGAGAGGCCCAGGTTGTCGATGGAGGAAGGGAGGCCCAGGTTGTCGATGTAGGAGGAGAGGCCCAGGTTGTCGATGGAGGAGGGGAGGCCCAGGTTGTCGATGGAGGAGGAGAGGCCCAGGTTGTCGATGGAGGAAGGGAGGCCCAGGTTGTCGATGTAGGAGGAGAGGCCCAGGTTGTCGATGGAGGAGGGGAGGCCCAGGTTGTCGATGGAGGAGGAGAGGCCCAGGTTGTCGATGGAGGGGGAGAGGCCCAGGTTGTCGATGGAGGAGGAAAGGCCCAGGTTGTCGATGGAGGAGGAGAGGCCCAGGTTGTCGATGGAGGAGGAGAGGCCCAGGTTGTCGATGGAGGAGGAGAGGCCCAGGTTGTCGATGGAAGAGGAGAGGCCCAGGTTGTCGATGGAGGAGGGGAGGCCCAGGTTGTCGATGGAGGAGGAGAGGCCCAGGTTGTTGATGGAGGAGGAGAGGCCCAGGTTGTCGATGGAGGAGGAGAGGCCCAGGTTGTCGATGGAGGAGGAGAGGCCCAGGTTGTCGATGGAGGAGGGGAGGCCTAGGTTGTCGATGGAGGAGGAGAGGCCCAGGTTGTTGATGGAGGAGGAGAGGCCCAGGTTGTTGATGGAGGAGGAGAGGCCCAGGTTGTTGATGGAGGAGGAGAGGCCCAGGTTGTCGATGGAGGAGGAGAGGCCCAGGTTGTCGATGGAGGAGGAGAGGCCCAGGTTGTCGATGGAGGAGGGGAGGCCCAGGTTGTCGATGGAGGAGGAGAGGCCCAGGTTGTCGATGGAGGAGGAGAGGCCCAGGTTGTCGATGGAGGAGGGGAGGCCCAGGTTGTCGATGGAGGAGGAGAGGCCCAGGTTGTCGATGGAGGAGGGGAGGCCCAGGTTGTCGATGGAGGAGGAGAGGCCCAGGTTGTCGATGGAGGAGGGGAGGCCCAGGTTGTTGATGGAGGAGGGGAGGCCCAGGTTGTCGATGGAGGAGGGGAGGCCCAGGTTGTCGATGGAGGAGGGGAGGCCCAGGTTGTCGATGGAGGAGGGGAGGCCCAGGTTGTCGATGGAGGAGGGGAGGCCCAGGTTGTCGATGGAGGAGGGGAGGCCCAGGTTGTTGATGGAGGAGGGGAGGCCCAGGTTGTCGATGGAGGAGGAGAGGCCCAGGTTGTCGATGGAGGAGGGGAGGCCCAGGTTGTCGATGGAGGAGGAGAGGCCCAGGTTGTTGATGGAGGAGGAGAGGCCCAGGTTGTCGATGGAGGAGGGGAGGCCCAGGTTGTCGATGGAGGAGGAGAGGCCCAGGTTGTCGATGGAGGAGGGGAGGCCCAGGTTGTCGATGGAGGAGGAGAGGCCCAGGTTGTCGATGGAGGAGGGGAGGCCCAGGTTGTCGATGGAGGAGGAGAGGCCCAGGTTGTCGATGGAGGAGGGGAGGCCCAGGTTGTCGCAGGTAATTTACTTCCACACATCGATGGAAACGCAGGCCTAATCAGCACAGCTCTAATTGGTTGAATAATTAAAGCTCCCGTTAAATCACTGGGCTAAAAATTTGAAAGCACCCAAAAACGCAGGTGGGGGTTCGCATTAACCAGCACCCGTTTAAATTAATTCAGGCAGCACGCAAACTTTGTGCTGCCTACTATTTTAAATGATGGTGGCAACAGTCCAGTGCTAAGTGCGCTGTTAACATTTGTGGGGAAGCGCGTAACTATAGGCCATCAATATAAGATCGGCACCAAGAAACCGAACAGGGAATTCAGAAGAAACTTCTTTCCCCAAAGAGTGGTGAGAATGTGGAACCCACTACCACACGGAGTGGTTGAAGCGAACAATACAGATTCATTTAAGGGGGGGGGCTAGACAAGCAAATGGGGGAGAAGGGAATAGAGGGTGATGCTGATAGATTTAGATGAGGAAAGACAGGAGGAGGCTCCAGTGGTGTAAAAACGCCGGCATAGACTGCTTGGGCAGAATGGCCAGTTTCTGCGCTGTATATTCGATGTAATCCGATGTAAAAACTTTATCTGGGTCAGTTATGGAGAGCACAATGGGCACAATCCTGGCACAACCGTTGGGATTGACAATGGTGAAATTATTTGACCAGTGTGTCTCTTTATACAGGTTCAAATGTGACGGGTCAAACAGTGAAAGTTTGTTTTATATGCCGTTGTTACATTGAAGGAACAAATAATTCACCCGGAGCATTCGAAAAATGTGCAAGTTTCAAAAGATTGTCCAGGCCAGTCGTTACTGCAATCTTCATATCCATTCCATTAACTTCCCTTTCCATCCAACTGAAGGCTGGATATTCTATCACTTCATAATTCTCAGGTAACAAGTTAAACGATATTGCAACACGGCACATCTGTACAGTTACTGACACACATCTGTGTTGAGGGGACTGTCCTAGGTGGCCAGGTGTGGTGACAGTATTCATGTCCTGGGATTTGAAGAAAGTTAGGAGGTTTTGATGGGACTCTTAGCATCAGCACTTTCTGGTTCATCTTCCTTTCTCTCTCATGTTTTCACCCTTGGTGGTGTCCTGCACTATGGGCCTTTGTTCTTCCCCTTGAGTTTTCAATAAAAAATATGGAGAACATTAATAAAAGCCTCCCGCACTGAATGAACCCTATGACCCCATGACCAGGACCGTGTTTCTCTGTGAGTCATGTACCACGTTATCAAAACAGAGGAATTTCAAATGGGTAGAATTTGGTCCTCGTTGTTTCCGGGCAAGTAATTGGGACAAAAAGGACAAATTCAGGAGCACATCCCGCACCAGATCAGCGCCTGTTTTAAGGGCTCTGCCATATTAATAAAGGCGGCTTTGCTGTCATCCCGAGCAGCGTCTAAAACAGGCGTAAGGCCTCTTGCGATGTAATTGAGGGATCTATTACTTGTTTTCTGCCTCCTTGCAGAAATTGTCTGGGATTGAACAGAGTCAGGAGAAGCAGGAGTGTTCCCCGACTCCACAGTCCCTGCGATCGCTCCCATGTCACCGCTCCAACACCCCTTCCAGGTCTTCGATTCAGGCCGCTGTCGGTGAGACAAGATTCCCGATATCCCTCTCACTAAAATGTGCCACTGCCTGTAGAAACCAAACAGACGATGGCAGCTCATGTATAAAATGTTAATGAGGACCGAGGACCAATTTCGGGCCGGCCTCAGGCTTTGGCGCACCGCTGGTTATGGACCCAAAATAGGCCGTAAATAATTCCCACCCCAATATTTCTGAGCATCAGCCTCTGGGGACCAGTGTTGAAGCTTTGACTTGCCTGAGACGAGTGAGCTCAGCTGTGGAACGAGTGGTAAAGTGAACAGCAAACTATCCTTTCCTCTCAAAGGATGGCTCTAACTGTTCACACATTGATAATGTGACTCAGGGTGGGGAAAGATCAAGTGGTGAGGGAAATGGAAGTGTCCCAGTGGTGGAGGAGTGATTTACTCTCTGCCTCGATTTATAAAGCCAAGGATCCCTTTGATTTTCCAGCAGTCTGATTAACTTGTTCGGCCACCTACAAAGATTTTTGTTCATAAACCCTCAGGTCTCTCTGCACCTGAACTCCCTTTTCCAATTGCACCATTGAGTTTATAATGCCTCACCTCATTCTTCCTTCCACAATATATCACTTCACACGTCTCTACTCTAACACCTGCCGTGTGTCGGCCCACTTCACCAGTCTGTGTCATTCCTCCTGATGTCTGCTGCTGTTTTATTTGTTCCGGGATGTGGAAGGCCAGCATTTATTGCCCATCGTAATCGCCCTTGCGAAGGTGGTGGTGAGTCGCCTTCTTTAACCGCTGCAGTCCTTGTGGCGATGGAACTCCCTCAGTGCTGTTAGGGAGGGAGTTCCTCCTCAGTGTACAGGAGTTTGATGTCATCTGCACAATATGAAAGTATACCCTTTATATCCAATTTCAGGTCCTTGATATCTATCAAAATGAGCAGTGGTCTGAATACTGACCCCTGGGGACATCACTGGAAAACACCCGTTCACCACTGCTCTCTGCTTTCTGTCCCGCAGCCAATTTTATATCCACACTGCCGCTGGCTCTTGAATCCCAGGGCCTTATATGTTATGTTCACAGAACTGATTCATATACTTCCCACAACACATTTATATATCCAACACACATTTATATATCCAGCACACAATAATATATTCTGCGCACATTCATGCACCCAGACCAGATTAATCTACCTGGAACACACCATGTATTTCCCAGAACAGATTCCTACACTCCCCAGATATACAGGGTGTTCACAGACACAAAGTTTTGAAGGTGGCAGACAAGGTTAATAAAGCTGTTATAAAAGTGTACAGGATCCTTGGTTTTATAAACAGTGGCATAGTGTACAATGTTATGCTAAACCTCAATAAATCAACGTTTGGACCTCAGCGAGAGTATTGTTCACAAATCTGGGCAGCAAGGTGTAGAAAGGGGTCAAGGCCTTGGAGAGGGTCCGGAGGAGATTAACGTGAATGGTTCCAGGGATGAGGGGTTTCAGTAACCTGGATAGACTGGAGAAGCTGGGATTGTTCTTCTTAGATAAGAGAATGTTAAATGGAGATTAAATGAAGGTTTTTATGAGGGGATTTGATAGAATAGAGAGGACAAAACTGTTTTCACTGGTCGGACAGACAGGAGCCAAAGAACACAAGTTTTAAATAATCGTCAAAAAAAGCCTGGAGAGATGGGAGAATTATTTTTACTCTGAGAGTTGTTATGATCTGGAATGCATTGCCTGAAAGGTGGTGAAGCAGATTCAATAGTAACTTTTAAATTGGATACAGGATCTCAAGTTAAAAAGGAAACATTTGCTGGGCTATGGGCACAGAGTGGAGAGTGGTACTAATTGGTAGATTTTTCAGAGGCTGCACCGGCTCGATGGGCCAGCTGGCCTCTGTAGGGTGTTTTGTGTGCCCTGTATCTCTAGACTCTTCCTTGAGTTGACCCGTGCTTTAAAACTCCCCAGTTCATGTTGTTTCCCTTTGGACAGCAGGAGCTTTTGCCAATAGTTCCTGCCTAGCCCGTTGATTAGCGGGTAATCCCACACAGAGAGAGACCAAGGTCAGATAGGTCTTCTCCTATGCCTGATGCGCAGCATCCCCAGCGGGATTACTGTGTAACCCGGCCGTGAGCGGATGCCACCCGGTTGGTCTTCCGAATTATACCGCTAACCACAAGTCCCACAACCCCCAAGTTTGGACCCAAGGAGTTACTATGGATAGATTATAATTGACTCAGACAAAATGAAACAGTTCAGGTTGGTCAAAGATCGATTCCTTTTAATACACTCACAAAACGACAATCCCCTACTCCTCTCGCTTACGGCTTAAAGAGCAGGTGACTGTGGACACCAGCTTAAAACCTTGAACTAAACACCCAGCCTGTCGGTTATGCCGAACCAACCCTCTTCCTAGAATTTAAGTCTAGATAATAGAAACCCTTCTAACTAAAGCCCTCTCCCGGTTTGGTCAGGACCCACACTTGGAAGCCTCCTCACACACACACACACAAGTGTTAGCCTGCATCTTGGACACTTGCAGTTCCTCAGCATCTAAACACGCTGGTTGTCTTGGGGAATTCCAGAGGTGTATGCTGGATATAATTACCAGCCCTTGTCATTGATTCATGTGGTCCCGGGTCCATTCGACTATAAAGACAAAACCGTGCCTAACAGAGGCATGCGATGAGGACTAGAGAGGTATGGCGAGGCACTCACTTCGGGCGTTCCTGGAGAGTTGACAGATGCGTAGCTACGCGGGGAAAAGTAAGCACTGAATCCCCCAAAGTTCAGTATCTTTATACCCCGTATAGTACACAAAACTGACTGGGCAGTTCCTGGTTACCATGGTCGCAGAGATGCTAGTTGGTCTTCCTGGTGACGTCTCTGTCCTGGATTGGTCAACTTGATGAAAACAATGGTAGGCCATTTCTGTAGATGAGCAGTTCTCGAAGTGCTAACTGTTTGTTGAGTTCTTGACTGCTCCTTCATTGAAAGAGTCCAGAGGTATTACATTTGGCCTGCAAACCTCATTGTCCATCCAGACATACCGGCCCCGTGGACAAAAGGTGTTTTTCCATAAATCACACAAAGTTCGAAATGAAAAGGCCTCTGCCTTTTATGACGTCAGCGTTGAGACTGGTCCCATGACAACCCGAAAGACAGACAGCTCCTGCTCTACTTCACAGAAGCCAAAAATCAGTCCTTTTAAAGTCCAAAAGTCCCAACTCCATTTTGAAATGCAGCCCAAGTGCGTCTCCATTTTAAAAGGGTACAGATCCATTTTAAAAGTCCAAAAATCCATCCGGCCCATACACACACTGATGTTGGCACTGGTCAAATCCTACACCTCCTGCTGTTCTGCACGATTCAATGATTCTATAACACATTCACATACTTCCCAGAATGCATTCATGTACTTCAACAACAGCAACAACTGCCATTCAAGGGGCTGCAGGAGATTACAGAGATAGGGAGGGGCAAGCCATGGAGGGATTTGAAAACAAGGATGACAACTTTAAAATGGCGAATTTGCCAGACTGGGAGCCAATGTCGGTCAGCGAGTACAGAGGTGATGGGTGAACAGAACTCGGTGTGAGTTAGTATAGAGGCAGTGAGCACAGGGGTGATGGGTGAACAGGACTCGATGCAAGTTAGGATAGGGTCAGTGAGCACAGGGGTGATGGGTGAACGGGTCTTGGTACGAGTTAGGATAGGGGCAGCAGGGATTTGTTTGAGCTCAAGTTTATGGAGGGTGGAAGATGGGAGGCCGGCCAGGAGCACATTGCAATAGTCAAGTCTAGATGTAACAAGGCTTTGGATGAGGGTGTCTGCAGCAGCTAAGGTGAAGCAGGGGTGGAGATGGGTGATGTTATGGAGGTGGAAGTAGGCTGTCTGTGTGGTGGGTTGGACAAGGGTCAGAATATCATCTCACGGTCAAATAGGACGCCAAGATTACAAACGGTCTGGTTCGGCCTCTGACAGAACAAAATATGAAGTTTTACTATGTAGTAAGCTGTCCTGTGTTGTGGAACTGAACCATACAGACCAGGAAGGATCCAATGGGTGAAACTGGTCTTGGGCGGCAGAGCAAATCGGGCGATAGCAGATCAGCCGCCCGTTTTACACTCCGCCCGGTTCCATTGAATTCAATAGAAAAGAAAATCGAGCTCCCGCCCAGGACGGGTTTCATCCCCTGGTGTAATCTGCAGTCTGTGCTGAGTTATCGGATCTCAGACAGGTCAAACGGGCGGCCGATGCACCATCGCACGTTTTGTGCTGCCGCCCAAGATGGATTTATACCCCTGTCTGTGCTGAGTTCTCCAATCTCAGCCAGGTGGCAGTCGGGGCACAACAGGTAGTCTCTTGTCTGGGAAGGGATAAAAATCAGCATTGTTCCTGCTGAGGGGATTACCCAGCGAGCCCTGCTGATAAATGTACGTATGTGGGTGTTGGGGGAGGACAGGACTGGTTCAGTTGTGATGCTGTCTGTGGTCCACTACACGCTGAATTTCATCGGGTCATTACCATATTAGGGGTGGGTAACCCCCCAGTGGTGGTGTTACAGGGGCACCCACCTTGATGACCAGGTGGAATATGTGTAAAATTTTCTCTCTCTGGCATTAAATTGATAGCAAAACCAATTTGGAAGAAGTTTATTGAACACACACACATGCACGTAGCCTATCAGACAAAACAAAAACCTACTTGTATCCTATTGGTTCTACTTAATTACAACATGTGAGGTAATGAGTTACAGATTTAAACAGAACTTACACTTCCCTCTGAGTCAAGCAAGGCTCGTGGTCTTCTTCCTTGCTCCTTGGTCTGCTCTGTAGAGGGAGGCTTCCTGTTTTTCCGTGTGGTCATCAAGAGAGAGTGAGCTGGCTTTGGGTTCCTTTTTTTACATCTTTTTAGTCCATTGTTTCTTGGCATAAGTTGGATTGATCTTAGTTTCATGGCAGGTCTTTAATTGCCTTTGCTCACACATGTGACTGTCTGCAGAAACTGGTGCTATTTCTTGATCAGGTTCATCGTTTCCGTATTAACACCTTCTAATGGTCCTGATAGTCTGGTGAGTTTCGATGGGTTTGTTTACCCCGAAAGTCAGGCTATCTTTTATTCCTTAAGCCACAAAAGCTGTGAACTTGATGTCTTTTCTCTGTTAAGAGACATTTTGTATCCATTTTGTCTTTGTGAGGTCATAGATACACATCAAATTCATCTCTATTACATACATTCCATATCAATAGTCTCGAGTCTAACACACATCATAATTATATCACTATCATACACTTTTATTCTTACACATTGAACAGCTCCTTGCTGGTCTATGTATAACAGACTCGTGTACCTGACGACCTTGGTACGTCAATGACTTTCTGAATGCTGGTCCCAGAATAAAATGATTATATCAGTGGAACCCAAAGGAAGACAGGAAGGCGCCTCACCAGCTTTCTGCAGTGTAAGTAAATACAGCTATCTGATGGGGTTTTCAGGCTGCCTGGGAAAACTAACGTCAGATTGCGGGGTGGAGGTTGAAGAAGCATCCGAGCCCCCGCCACTGGAATTTGCCGTTCCCACTTCCATGGAGTGGAAACAGATTTTGCCCCAACTTCTGGTACCTCTTTATTGATCTTTTTGTCCAATGTCATGTCCACCAGAGCCTGGTCATGTGACCCTGTAATGCCTAGAGTGGGAGGGGCTTGAGCTGCATTGTGACATGGTTCCTGACTCCTTTGTGATGCCACCTGGAGACAGGTTTCCGCCCCTGGTTACACAGCATCAGTGGGAGTCACTGTGGGAGGAGCTGCACTTGGCAGCTGACACTGCGAGTGAGTTTAGTCCATATAAATAGGGCAAAGGAAAGAGCAATTTAATATTAAGGTAAGGTCAACCAAATGTCATTAATTACCAATATATTCACATTACATATAATCATAGTCACAAAAATAGTCCCACTGTATTCCAATTACAGATTCTAGAATTACTATTAGTTTTTATATTAAAATGTTCATGGAGTGAACAGTATCTCAGGAAGGTGGAGAGAGAGGATTCGAATCATCATCACACTAACTGGGACTGGAGAAATGTCGCTGGATTCACAGAGCAGATCTGGTGGGACCCTCAATGTCAAAGATGGGATGAAACAAGAAGCCTCAACAATGATTGTAAAGGTGAGGAACTTTACTGAGGATCCAATCAGACCAGGATTTTGCCAAGGTGAGAGTCTAACCATCTACTGGGAGCTTCTTCGATAGATGCCATAAGGGTCCACCTTTGATGCAGCAAATCCAACAGAGCTTAACTCATATGTAAAGCTGGCCCATACCTGGGACTGTTTGACATTTACATGTAGATGGATTTATATTCTCGATTCATCCCATGCTGTACCTGAGCTGGTGTGCTTCATTGGATAGTGTCAGAGGAGCTGTACGCTGAATTTAACACATGCTGTGTATCTCAGTTAGCTGTGTTTGATGAACCAATTTAGGGAGAGCTTTGCACTGCATCTAACTCGTGTTGTATCTGGCCTGGGATCGTTTGATGGTAATGTATAGTGCAAGGCTAGATTCTGTATCTAATCCTATACCGGGCCTGGGAGTGTTTGATAGGACAGTGTATAGGGAGCTTTACTCTTTACCAAACTGTGCTCCACCTACCTTGGGAGTGTTTGATGGGACAGTGCAGGGGGAGATTTACTCTGTATCTAACCTGTGCTCTACCTGCCCTGGGAGTGTTTGATGAGACAGTTTAGAGGGAGCTTTACTCTGTATCTAATCTATGCTGTACCTGCCCTGGGAGTGTTTGATGAGACAGTTTAGAGGGTGCTTTACTCTGCATTTAACTGAGACTGGCTGATACTTTCATTGACTATTTCTATCATATACCCAGTACTGGCCTGAACTCAGATATATTCCGTATACTCACAGAGATCAGCATGAGAGCAGAAAAGATCCCAGTCACAGGAGCTGACCCTGGGATGGTGCGACACTACCTCTGCAGGTAAATCAGCAACCTCGAGAGAGGAACCCCTGTTCGCGCCCAGCCTAATTTATCATTTTCTTGTCTCATTGGACAAATGACAGGAGAGTGACATCAGAGGTAGGACATGTACAGTGACACTCGGCAACATCCACCTTGCCCAGACCTGGTGCTGGGCTGTGGCAGATCGAGAAATGCTGGAGATCCCCTGTGGAGGGAGGCAACGGCAGCTCTGCTGCAAAAGACATTCAGTCACTCGACGCAAGAGACGGTGAAGGAAAGAATCAGGGAGCACAGCCTCAAAATACGGGGGAGCCAATTTAAAACCGAGTTGAGAAGGAATTTCTTCTCTCAGAGGGTTGTGAATCTGTGGAATTCTCTGCCCAAGGAAGCAGTTGAGGCTAGCGCATTGAATGCATTCAAATCACAGATAGATAGATTTTTAACCAATAAGGGAATTAAGGGTTATGGTGAGCGGGCGGATAAGTGGAGCTGAGTCCATGGCCAGATCAGCCATGATCTTGTTGAATGGCAGAGCAGGCTCGAGGGGCGAGATGGCCTACTCCTGTTCCTAATTCTTATGTTCTTATGTTCTTAAATGTAAAGCTTTGAGGAACTGGATTCTGAACAAAATGAGGTTGACCAGATCATGGCGGATTCAGTCAAGATACAAGTGTCAGAAATGTTTGTTGTCCACAATTCATCCTGAATGCTGCAGCTCAAGAGGAGTAACAGTCAATTCCAGACTAACACATATGAGGCCTGTTACACAGGGATTGGAAACCAAACAGGACAAAGATAAATAGCACTGAAGTATTGATCAATGGGACGATCTGAATTATAGACAGATTAAATGTGACCCTGCAGGAAGGCAGGGGAAACAGAATGAAGGAAGGTGTTAATCTCTAATAACCGGGACATTGAAGCACTGACGTGCTGTGCCATGGACTGAATTGGAGGACCAACATTTCCCCTTTCATACACTTTCCCACTGCTGATTGTGGACTGGGTCGGCCCCATTAGATGGGCTTACAGTCAATCTCAACATTTGTTTCTAACATCCAATTTGTTTCAATTCAGTTTATTGTTATGCTTCCTGTCCAAAGGCTGATGGTACAGAGCTGACCAATGTACAGACTCTGGTCAATGCTGAATCACAGGGGAAATTATAGAGATAATTTTCTCATCTTTTATCTCACCCATAACGCTTTGGGTGGGAACTTCTGGCTCCCTTAGTCACCATTCCTGTTCATGCTGGGCCAGATTGGGGACACAAGGCCCTGTCCCTCTGAAGAACTTATGACATCCCCATAGCCATGGAAAGCTTCATCTGACTGATGTAGAATCCAGTCTGTGGCCCTTCATGAGTGGGAAGAGGATCCCCTCGAATGGCACCAACACTGTCCCTGGGTCTTTTTCTCCCATCAGCAGCATAACCTGCCTTTACCATCTCCTTTCCTTATTTTACAGACTTTCCTGCCGTCTATTTTCTGTAATTGTGAACCCAGGTGTCAGGCCAGACCCAGTAGAAGCAGAGTGTGATTTGTTGGAAGAAATCTCTGGGACCTGGGAATGGAATGACTGTGGAGGCTAAAAAATAAACAGCAAAAGAGGACAAGAGAGCAGGAAAAGGTTGAAGCAAAATTAATTCACAATTAAGAAAAACAAGGAGCACAACATATAAAAAAATTTGCTTTTATTTTTTACTTATTCATTCTCGAGAGTTGGGCATCACTTGCAAGACCAGCATTTATTGCCCATCCCTAGTTGCCTTTGGGAAGGTGGTGAGCCGCTGCCTTGAACCGCTGCAATCCGTGTCATGAAGGTACTCCCAACATGCTGTTAGGTCGGGAGTTCCAGAATTCTGTGAGACTTGGAGGGGAACTTGGTGGTGGCGGTGTTCCTATGCACCTGCTGCCCTTGTCCTTTTAGGTGGTAGAGGTCGCGGGTTTGGGAGGTGATGTCGAGGAAGCCTTGGCGAGTTGCTGCAGTGCATCTTGTAGATTGAACAAACTGCAGCCACGGTGCGCCGATGGTGGAGGGAGTGAATGTTTAAGGTGGTGTATGGGGTGGCAATCAGGTGGCCTGCTTTATTCAGGATCGTGTCGAGCTTCTTGAGTGGGGGCTGAGATGATTGCCCTCCAACAATGACCGCAATCTTCCTTTGTGCTCGATATAACACCATCCACTGGAGAGTTTCCACCTGAGCCCCCATTCACTTCAGTTTTAATAGGACTCCTTGGTGCCACATTTGGTCAAAGGCTGCCTTTATGTTGAGCACAGTCACTCTCACCTCACCTCTGGAATTCAGCTCTTTATCCATGTTTGGACCAAGGCTTTAATGAGGTCACTCACGTGCTGTTCTCCACCATCATTGAGGATGGGATATTCAAGGAGCCACCTCCTCCCATTAGTTGTTTTATTGTCCATCACCATTCATGGGTTCGAGTGAGAGACTGGGTAAGAATGGGTTCGAGTGAGAGACTGGGTAAGAATGGGTTAGAGTGAGAGAGTGGGTAAGAATGGGTTGGAGTGAGAGACTGCATACGAATGGGTTTGAGTGAGAGACTGGGTAAGAATGGGTTTGAGTGAGAGACTGGGTAAGAATGGGTTGGAGTGAGAGACTGAGTAAGAATGGGCAAGATGTGGCAGACTGCAGAGCTTTGAACTGATCCATTGGGTGTGGGATCACTTAGCTCTGTCTGCAGCATGCTGCCTCTGCTGGTTAACATGCCTAGAGTCCTGTATTGTAGCTTCACCAAGTTGGTATCTGATTTTCAGGTACACATGGTGTGGTTCCTGGCATGCTCTTCAACACTCCTCATTGAACCAGGTTTGCTTTGATGGAAACGGAAGAGTGAGGGATATGCCAGGTTACAGATTGTGCTGGAATACAATTCTGCTGCTGCTGATAGCGAACAGCACCTCATGGATGCCCAGTTTTGTGCTACTAGATGTGTTCTAATCTATCCCATTTAGCACGGTGCTAGTGTACATAACACGTTGAGGCATGTTCTCAGTCGCTCGGGAGTAGCACCATTGGCCGATCTGGCCGAGTCCTGAAGGACAGATCTGCCAGACTGGGTTCATGTCAGATGGTGAGAAAACAAACACAAACCATTACTGAGCCACTTTTGATGATGGACATTGAAGTCCCCCACCCAGAGTACATCCTGTGCCTTAGCAGCCACAGTGTGCTGGTGGTGGAGGGAGAAAATGTTTAAGATGGAGGATGGGGAGCTGATCATGCGGACTGCATTCTCCTGGATTGTGTCAAGGTTCTTGAGTGTTGTTCAAGCTGCAACCATACAGGCAAGGGGAGAATATTCCATCACACTCCTATCTAGTGCCTTGCAGGTGGTGCCAAGATTTTGGGGAGTCAGGAGGTGAGTCACTTGCTGCAGAATACTCAGTGTCTGACTAGCTCTTATAGCCATAGTATTTATTTGTCCAGTCTAGTTAGATTTCTAGTCAATGGTGACCCTCAGGATGTTGATGGTGGAGTGGGGCGGGAGGTTAAATGATGGTAATGTCATTGAATGTCAGGGGAGGTGGTTAGACTCTCTGTTGTTGGAGATTGTGATTGGCTGGCACATGTGTGGTATAAATGTTTCTTATCATCACCCAACCTGAATGTTGTCCAGGTCTTGCTGTTTGAGATCACAAACTACCTCATTATCTGAAGAAATGTGAATGTAACTTAACACTGTGCAATCAGCAGCAAACTTGCACAATTCTGAAACTCTTTAATAAAACAGTTGAAAGTGTTGTGCTGAGGACACTGTCCTGACTAACTGCTGCAGCAATGACCTAGGGCTGAAATAATTGGCCTCCAAAAACCACAACTGTCTTCCTTGTCCTATATATGACACCATTCAATAGAGAGTTTTCCCCCTGATCCCCACTGACTTCAATTTACTAGCACTCTTGGTGCCACACTCGGTCAAATGCTGCCTTGATTTTGAGGACAGTCACTCTTTCCTCACCGCTGGAATTCAGCTCCTTTTGTCCAAGGTTTGGACCAAGGTTGTAATGAGGTCAGGAGTCAAATGGTCCTGACGGAAACCAAACTGGGCATCGGTGAGCATGTTGTTTCAGAGTAAGTGCTGCTTGAGAGCATTGTCGATGACATATTCCATCATATTGCTGATGTTTGAGAGATGGCTGATCAGGCGGTAATTTGTTTTTGGATTGACCAGCTTTTTGTAGGCAAGGCATACCTGGGCAACTTTCCACTTTTTCGGGTAGATGCCAGTATTGTAGCTACACGAGAACAGCTTGGATAAAGATACGGCTTGTTCTGTTGCATAAGTCTTCAGGGAACATAAAAACTGACTGCAAAAGCTTCTATAGCTATGTGAAGAGAAAAAGATTAATGAAGACTAATATAGGTCCCTTGCAGTCAGAATCAGGTGAATTCATCATGGGGAACAAGGAAATGGCAGACCAATTGAACAAATACTTTGGTCCTGTCTTCACGAAGGAAGACAGAAATAACCTCCCGAAAATACTAGAGGACCGAGGATCTATCGAGAAGGAGGAACTGAGGGGACTGAGGGAAATCCTTATTAGTCAGGAATGGTGTTAGAAAAATTGATGGGATCGAAGGCCGATAAATCCCGAAGGCCTGATAGTCTCAGAGTAATTAAGAAAGTGGCCCTAGCAATGGTAGATACATTGGTGGTCATTTTCTAACATTCCATGGACTCTGGATCAGTACCTAATGATTGGAGGGTAGCTAAGGTAACACCACTTTTTTAAAAAAGGAGGGAGAGAGAAATCATGGAATTATAGACCGGTTAGCCTGACATCGGTCGTGGGGAAAATGATGAAATCAATTAATAAAGATGTAATAGCAGCGCATTTGGAAAGCAGTGACAGGATCGGTCCAAGTCAGCATGGATTTATGAAAGGAAAATCATGCTTGACATATCTTCGAGAATTTTTTGAGGATGGAACTAACAGAGTGGATAAGGGAGAACCAGTGGATGTGGTGTATTTGGACTTTCAAAAGGCTTTTGATAAGGTCCCACACAAGAGATTGGTGTGCAAAATTAATGCACATGGGATTGGGGCTAATGTATTGACGTGGATAGAGAACTGCTTGGCAGACAGGAAGCAAAGAGTGGGAATAAATGGGTCCTTTTCAGAATGGCAGGCAGACAGTGACTAGTGGGGTACCGCAAGGTTCAGTGCTGGGACCCCAGCTATTTACAATATATATTAATGATTTAGATGAGGAATTGAATGCAATATCTCCAAGTTTACATATGACACAAAGCTGGGTGGCAGTGTGAGCTGTGAGGAGGATGCTAAGAGGCAGTGTGAGCTGTGAGGAGGATGCTAAGAGGCTGTCGGGTGACTTGGACAGGTTAGGTGATTGGGAAAATGCATGGCAGATGCAGTATAATGTGGATAAGTGTGAGGTTATCCACTTCCGCGGCGAAAACAGGAAGGCAGGATATTATCTGAAAGGTGACAGATTAGTAAAAGGGGAGGTGCAACGAGACCTGGGTCTCATGGTACATCAGTTATTGAAAGTAGGCATGCAGGTGCAGCAGGCAGTTGAGAAAGCAAATGGCATGTTGGCCTTCATGGCGAGAGGATTTGAGTATAGGAGCAGGGAGGTCTTGCTGCAGTTGTACAGGGCCTTGGTGAGACCACACCTTGAGTATTGGGTGCAGTTTTGGTCTCCTAATCTGAGGAAGGACATAAGACCATAAACATAAGAACATAAGAACATCAGAATTAGGAACAGGAGTAGGCCATCTAGCCCCTCGAGCCTGCTCCGCCATTTAACAAGATCATGGCTGATCTGGCCGTGGACTCAGCTCCACTTACCCGCCTGCTCCCCATAACCCTTAACTCCCTTATTGGTTAAAAATCTATCTATCTGTGATTTGAATACATTCAATGAGCTAGCCTCAACTGCTTCCTTGGGCAGAGAATTCCACAGATTCACAACCCTCTGGGAGAAAAAATTCCTTCTCAACTCGGTTTTAAATTGGCTCCCCCATATTTTGAGGCTGTGCCCCCTAGTTCTAGTCTCCCCGACCATTGGAAACAACCTCTCTGCCTCTATCTTGTCTATCCCTTTCATTATTTTAAATGTTTCGATAAGATCACCCCTCATCCTTCTGAACTCCAACGAGTAAAGACCCAGTCTACTCAATCTATCATCATAAGGTAACCCCATCATCTCCGGAATCAGCCAAGTAAATCGTCTCTGTACCCCCTCCAAAGCTAGTATATCCTTCCTTAAGTAAGGTGACCAAAACTGCACACAATACTCCAGGTGCGGCCTCACCAATACCCTGTACAGTTGCAGCAGGACCTCCCTGCTTTTGTACTCCATCCCTCTCGCAATGAAGGCCAACATTCCATTCGCCTTCCTGATTACCTGCTGCACCTGCAAACAAACTTTTTGGGATTCATGCACAAGGAAGAGGTGGGCACCGGAGGGACTGGAGTGCATCATCACGCCCGGCAACCAAATTTTAATTTGATTTTACGTTTTAAAGTTTAATTTGTTTTAATTGCCGGTGCTTTTAGTGTCCCCTTCCCTTTTATAGGGGGCACTGGGGAAAAATTGTGATTTTAGTGCCCAAAAAAAAAACAAAAAAAAAAAAAGAAAAAACACAAAAAAAAAACACAAAAAAGGGGAAAAAAAAAAAGGGCCTTGTAAATGTCTGGAGTGTCACCCAAGTCGGGTGGCACCGTTTAATGTTTTATGTTTTCACAGATAAACTCAAAAGAGTTTCATGCACAAGGACCCCCAGGTCCCTCTGCACCGCAGCATGTTGTAATTTCTCCCCATTCAAATATTATTCCCTTTTACTGTTTTGTTTTCCCAAGGTGAATGACCTCACATTTTCCTACATTGTATTACATCTGCCAAACCTTAGCCCATTTGCTTAACCTATCTAAATCTCTTTGCAGCCTCTCTGTGTACTCTACACAACCCGCTTTCCCACTAATCTTTGTGTCATCTGCAAATTTTATTACACTACACTCTGTCCCCTCTTCCAGGTCATCTATGTATATTGTAAACAGTTGTGGTCCCAGCGCCGATCCCTGTGGCACCTCACTAACCACCGATTTCCAACCCGAAAAGGACCCATTTATCCCGACTCTCTGCTTTCTGTTAGCCAGCCAATTCTCTATCCATGCTAATACATTTCCTCTGACTCCGCGTACCTTTATCTTCTGCAGTAACCTTTTGTGTGGCACCTTATCGAATGCCTTTTGGAAATCTAAATACAACACATCCATCGGTACACCTCTATCCACCATGCTCGTTATATCCTCAAAGAATTAGTTAAACATGATTTCCCCTTCATGAATCCATGTTGCGTCTGCTTGATTGCACTATTCCTATCTAGATGTCCTGCTATTTCTTCCTCAGTGATAGCTTCAAGCATTTTCCCCACTACAGATGTTAAACTAACCGGTCTATAGTTACCTGCCTTTTGTCAGCCCCCTTTTTTAAACAGAGGCGTTACATTAGCTGCTTTCCAATCCGCTGGTACCTCCCCAGAGTCCAGAGAATTTTGGTAGATTATAACGAATTCATCTGCTATAACTTCCGCCATCTCTTTTAATACCCTTTTAATTTCATCAGGACCAGGGGACTTGTCTACCTTGAGTCCCATTAGCCTGTCCAGCACTACCCGCCTAGTGATAGTGATTATCTCAAGGTCCTCCCTTCCCACATTCCCGTGACCAGCAATTTTTGGCATGGTTTTTGTGTCTTCCACTGTGAAGACTGAAGCAAAATAATTGTTTAAGGTCTCAGCCATTTCCACATTTCCCATTTTTGCTATTGAGGGAGTGTCGCGAAGGTTCACCAGACTGATTCTCGGGATGGCAGGACTGACATATGAAGAAAGACTGGATCGACTAGGCTTATATTCACTGGAATTTCGAAGAATGCTTGGAGATCTCATAGAAGCATGTAAAATTCTGACGGGATTGGACAGGTTAGATGCAGGAAGAATGTTGCTGATGTTGGGGAAGTTCAGAACCAGGGGTCACAGTCTAAGGATAAGGGATAAGCCATATAGGACTGAGATGAGGAGAAACTTTTTCACCCAGCGAGTTGGGAACCAATGGCATTCTCTACCACAGAAAGTTGTTGAGTCCGGTTCGTTGGATATATTCAAAAGGGACTTAGATGTGGCCCTTACAGCTAAAGGGATCAGGGGGTATGGTTAGAAGGCAGGAGTGAAGTACTGAACTTGCATGATCAGCCATGATCATATTGAATGGTGGTGCAGGCTCGAAGGGCTGAATGGCCGACTCCCGCACCTATTTTCCATGTTTCTATATTTACAGCCAGGATGGTGATGGGGACCATAGCCTTTGCTGTATCCAGTGCACTCTGCCATTTCTTCATATCACGTGGTGTGAATTGAATTGTCTGAAGACTGGCATCTGTGATGGTGGGGACCTCAGGCGGAAGTCAGGATGACTTCAGGATGATTCCACTTGGCACTTCTGGCCACTTGGCCTTGGCTTTTGCACTCACGTGCTGTTCTCCACCATCGTTGAGGATGGGAATATTCAATTAGCCACTTCCTCCCATTAGTTGTTTTATTGTCCGTCACCATTCACGACTGGATGTGGCAGGACTGCAGAGCTTTGATCTGATCCATTTGGTGTGCGATCACTTAGCTCTGTCTGCAGCATGCTGCTTTCACTGTTTAACATGCCTAGAGTCCTGTGTTGTAGATTCAAAAAGTCGGTATCTGATTTTCATGGTGCAGCTCCTGGCATGCTTTTCAACCCTGCTCTTTGAACCAGGTTTGGTTTGATGGAAACAGAAGAGTGAGGGATATGCCAGCCCATGAGGTTGGAATACAATTCTGTTTCTGCTGATGGCCCAAGCGCCTCATGGCTGCTCAGTTTTGAGCTTCTGGATGAGTTCTTCATCTATCCTATTTAGCACGGTGGTAGTGCTATACAACACGATGAAGGGGTGTTTTCAGTGTGAAGACAGGGCTTTGTCTCCACAAGGTCTGTGTGGTGATCACTGCTACCAGTACTGTCATGGACAGATGCATCTGCATCAGGTAGATTGGTGAAGATGAGATCAAGAAGGTATTTCCCTCGTGTTTGTTCTCTCACCATCTGCCATGAGTCCAGTCTGGCAGCTATGTCTTTCAGGAATCAGCCGATCAGTCAATGTTGGTACTACCGAGCCACTCTTGCTGATGGACATTGAACACCCCAACCAGAGTAGATTGTGTGTCCTAGCAGCCACTGTGCGCCGGTGGTGGAGGGAATCAATGTTTAAGATGGTGGATCGTGTGCCAATCAGGTGGGCTGCTTTGTTCTGTATGGTGTCGAGCTTCTTGAGTGGGGGCTGAGATGAATGCCCTCCAACAACCACAACAATCTTCCTTTGTGTTAGATATGACACCATCCAGTGGAGAGTTTTCACCCTGATCCGCAATGACTTCAGTTTTACTCGCACTCCTAACCTGGACTTTCAGGTATAAAAGGGGAAGCTATACCCATCTTCATCACTTGAGTGCTAGCAAATAAAGGTTACTGGTTACAGAGTGACCTCTCTAGCATGGGCCTCGTGTGCATTTATACTATATAATAAGGACATATTATTGGCGACAAGAAACTGGGATTTAAACCACTAGCAGCACAGACAAGAGGTACTGTGTTGGTGATGATTGGGACGATTTTATTGAGAGACTACAGCAAAGTTTCATCACTAAGGAATGGTTGGGACAGGAGTCGGCCGACAAATGCACGGCTCATCTCCTGACTGTTTGTGGATCCAGGACGTACTCCCTGATGAAGGACCTTCTAGTGCCAGAGAAGCCGGCGGACAAGACATTTGAAGAGCTCAGTAAATTGATCGGGGAACACCTTAAACCAGCGAGCAGCATGCACATGGCGAGACACCGGTTTTATACGCACCGGCGGCGAGAAGGGCAAAGCGTTCCAGACTTCGTGGCAGATCTCCGGCGCCTGGCGAGCCTATGTAAGTTCCCAGATGCATGCAGAGCGGAGATGCTCCGAGACTTTTTTATTGAGGGCATCGGGCAAGCTGGGGTTTTCAGGAAACTGATTGAGACCAAAGATTTGACCTTGGAAACGGCGGCCTTGATGGCCCAGACTTTTATCTCGGGGGAGGAAGAGACCAGAATGATGTTTGACAAAATTCTAGACTCAAATGCAGCAAATGGACAGGGAATCAATATTGTTAAAGCGGCACACAGTTGTCCAAGCAGACAAGGGCAATCGGACATGCCTCAACATGTAGTCGAACCCAGAGGGGGAATTCAACAGAGACAATGGCTAACTGAACGGCGATTCACGCCATCGCAAGGGACAATGCGGCCAGTATTGAGGCCATCAACACCTGTTAATGGTGTACTTAAGGACAGTCAGAGACGATCGACTGGTAATGGACCTTTTGTTTCTAACAATGGCTCATGTTGGAGGTGTGGAGGCACACACCCAGCCAGAGTTTGCAGGTATCAGCAATATACATGCAGAAATTGCAACATCAACGGTCACTTGGCGCGTATGTGCAGGAAGCCTGCAGCCAGGCTGATTTACGAGGAGGACGGGCCCGATGTAAGCCCTACGAGGCCAAATGTACACTGGGGGAAATCGCTGGAAGCTGAAGTTCAGCGAGTTCATGTGGAGCACATATACAGTTCATACACCAGGACGCCACCGATAATGATGAAAGTGCTCCTCAATGGCATCCCAGTATCAATGGAGCTAGATACGGGGGCCAGCCAGTCCCTGATGAGTATCAAACATTTCGAAAATTTGTGGGCGTCCAAGGCCAGGTGGCCAAAATTATCACTGATTGACGCACAGCTACGGACATACACAAAGGAGATCATTCCGGTGCTAGGCAGCGCCACGGTAGTCGTGACCCACAAAGATTCGGAGAACAGGTTGCCACTCTGGATTGTCCCAGGAGATCGTCCCGCACGACAGGGGAGGAGTTGGCTTGCTGTCATAAACTGGAAATGGGGCGATGTCAATGCAATTTCTTCTGTGGAGCGAGTATCATGCTCACAGGTCCTGGACAAATTTGACTCGTTATTTCAACCCGGCATCGGCACTTTCATGGGGACCAAGGTCGTGATTCACATGAACCCGGACGCCAGGCCAGTACACCACAAGGCCAGAGCGGTGCCGTACGTGATGTGGGAAAAGATAGAAGGCGAATTGGACCGCCTGCTGAGGGAAGGCATCATCTCACCAGTCGAATTCAGAGACTGGGCGAGCTCGATTGTGCCGGTGCTCAAGGCGGATGGGTCGGTCAGGATATGTGGTGATTACAAGGCCACCATCAATCGGGTGTCACTTCACGACCAGTACCTGCTACCGAGAGCGGAGGACCTCCTTTGCAACGCTATCCAGTGGCAAACTTTTTTCAAAATTGGACCTGACCTTAACTTACATGACCCAGGAGCTGGCGAATGAGTTGAAGAAGCTGACCACTATCACAACACACAAGGGGTTGTTTGAGTACAACAGATGCCCGTTCGGGATTCGATCGGCCGCCGCGATCTTTCAACGAAACATGGGAAGCCTCCTCAAGTCGATTCCAGGGACGGTGGTTTTTCAAGACGACATCCTCATCACGGGTCGCGATACCGAAGAACGCCTCCAAAACCTGGAGGAGGTGCTACGCAGACTGGACCGGGTAGGGCTGCGACTGAAAAAGGCGAAGTGCGTCTTCCCAGCTCCAGAAGTAGAATTCCTGGGTATGAGGGTAGCAGCAGATGGGATCAGCTCTACTGCGTCCAAGACGGAAGCGATCCAGAGAGCACCCAAACCCCGAAACACGACGGAGCTGTGTTCGTTCCTGGGGTTCCTGAACTATTTTGGTAACTTTCTTCCCAAATTGAGCACGCTGTTAGAGCCACTACATGTGCTCCTACGCAAAGGCCAGGAATGGGTCTGGGGGGACAGCGAGGAAAGGGCTTTTGATAGAGCACGCAATTTGTTATGCTCCAACAATCTGCTAACGCAATATGACCCATGTAAGAAACTTGTTTTAATATGGTGTCGGGTGTGTACTGCAGCATGTTAATGCCATGGTTCAGTTACAGCCGGTAGCTTATGCCTCCAGAAGTCTGTCCCAGGCAGAAAGGGGCTACGGGATGGTAGAAAAGGAGGTGTATATGCAGTGAAGAAAATGCACCAGTACCGGTTTGGCAGGAAATTTGAGCTGGAGATCACAAACCCCTAATGTCCCTTTAGGGCCAACAAGGCCATAAATGCTAACGCATCGGCCCACATACAGAGGTGGGCACTCGCGTTAGCCGCCTATGACTATACAATTCGTCACAGACCGGGCACCGAAAACTGCGCCGATGCACTCAGCAGGCTCCCACTGAGGGGGCTACCAAGCATGCTGCTGAGATGGTCATGGCTGTTGAAGCTTTCGGAAGCGAAGGGTCACCCGTGACAGCCAGTCAGATCAAAGTCTGGACAAATAGAGACCCGCTACTGTCTTTAATTAAGAAATGTGTCCTGAATGGGGACTGGGCAGCCACGTATGGGGCATGCCCTGAGGAATTTAAACCATTTCACAGGCGTAGGGATGAACTCTTGATTCAGGCCAATTGCCTACTATGGGGAAACCATGTTGTCATGCCCCAGATGGGCAGAGAGGTGTTCATCAGAGAACTCCACAATGAGCACCCGGGCATTGTCATGATGAAGGCAATTGCCAGGTCACACGTTTGGTGGCCAGGGATAGACGCAGACCTGGAACTTTGTGTTCGCAGGTGCAACACGTATGCCCAGCTGGGAAATGCGCCCAAGGAAGCCCCCCTTAGTCCCTGGACCAGGTCTGCCAAGCCTTGGTCACGCATCCATGTGGACTACGCGGGTCCTTTCATGGGAAAAATGTTTTCGGTTGTAGTAGACACCTACTCCAAATGGATCGAGTGTGACATTTTAAATTCAAGCACATCCTCTGCCACGGTAAAAAGTCTACGGTCAATGTTCGCCGCCCATGGTCTACCAGATGTCTTGGTCAGTGACAATGGCCTGTGCTTCACAAGCACTGAATTCCAGTGCTTCATGGCAGGCAATGGAATTAACCATGTCAGAACGGCACTGTTCAAGCCGGCCTCAAACGGCCAGGCGGAATGAGCAGTGCAGATAATCAAACAGGGGATGCTCAGAATCCAAGGGGGTTCCCTACAAAGCCACTTATCACGCCTCCTGTTGGCCTACAGATCCCGACCACACTCGCTCACAGGGGTTCCACCCGCAGAGCTGCTAATGAAAATGACGCTCATAACTAAGTTATCCTTTATACACCCCACCATGAAAGAAATTGTTGAGAGCAGGCGTCAGTCACAATGTGACTACCATGACAGGAATGCAAGGGCACGAGATATCGATATCAATGACGCTGTATTTGTCCTCAACTACGTTGCAGGGCCCAAATGGCTCGCAGGCACAGTGATTGCCAAAGAGGGGAGTAGGATTCTGGTCGTTAAACTTAACAATGGACAAATCTGCTGCAAACATGTGGATCAAACAAAAATGAGGTTCAGCAATCCCATAGAAGAAGCAGAGGAATAACACGATGTAGAGTTTACTCCACACAGGTGACGGAACACCGGAACCAAGTGGAGGAGAGCCCAATCACTGTGGGCAGTCTGGATAGGCCTGAGGCACCACAAACAGCAGACACTCAGGCCAGCACCCAACAACCAGAGCCCCAACTCAGGCGCTCCACAAGGGAGCATAAACCACCAGAGAGACTCAACCTGTGATCCTTAAAGACTTTGTGGGGGTGATAATGTCATGTATTCAACCATCATTGTAACCCATGTATAAACTGACCTAAGTTATACACTGTGAGAACAATGACCACTAGGTCACTAGTCCTAGCCTGGACTTTCAGGTATAAAAGGGTAAGCTCCATGCACCTTCATCACTTGAGTGCTAGCAAATAAAGGTTACTGGTCACAGAGTGACCTTTTCTCCAGCATGGGCCTCGTGTGCATTTATACTGTATAGTAAGGACATATTACTTTATATCATGTGGAGTGAACTGAATTGACTGAAGACTGGCATCGTCGATGGTGTGGACCTCAGGAGGAGGCCGAGATCGGTCATCCACTCAGTACTTCTGGCTGAAGAGAGTAGCGAAGGCTTCAGCCTTGTCTTTTACACTCACATGCTGTTCTCCGTAATCGTTGCGGATGGGAATATTCTTGGAGCCTCTTCCTCCTGTTATTGTTTAAGTGTCCATCACTATTCATGACTGGATGTGGCAGGACTGTAGAGCTTTGATCTGATCCATTGGGTATGGGATCACTTAGCTCTGTCTGCAGCATGCTGTCTCCACTGGTTAACATGCCTAGAGTCCTGTGTTGTAGCTTCACCAAGTTGGTATCTGATTTTCAGGTACACATGGTGCAGCTTCTGGCATGCTCTTCAACACTCCTCATTGAACAAGGGTCGGTTTAATTGAGACAAAAGGGGAGGGATATGCCTGCCCAGGAGGTTAGATTATGGTGGAATACAATTCTGTTTCTGTTGATGGCCCACAGTGCCTCATGGTGCCCAGTTGTGAGCTTCTAATTATGTTCTTAATCTATCCCATTTAGCACGGTGGTAGTGCACACAACACGTTGAAGGCCTGTCCTCAGTGACTCGGTAGTATCACCATTTAGCTCGGTGTTAGTGCCACACAACACAATGATGGGGTGTCATCAGTGTGAAGATAGGGCTTCTTCTGCACAAGGTCTGTGTGGTGATCATTGCTACAATACTGTCATGGACAGATTTTTTTAAATTTCAAAATATATACTTTATTCATGTGCAGATTTTTATGATACATTGGAAGGCAGTTCAATATATTTGGATGTGGTCAGAAATTCCATACAATACATTTGGATGCTGACGGCAGTTCCCTTCAATACATTTGCTTGCTTGACATTTCAGGGTACAATTCAGTACAATCCAGGATACATTGTAATACAGTCATCAAATTACATTACATGTGGCACTATACGGTACACGGAATGGGTGAGGATACAGTTACATTTCTTTGCAACATACATTACTAAACAGAACTTGCATTATACATGGCACTACATAGGTGTTTTCAGATCATGGTGCTCTATGTATACAAAGGTTTACAAGTACAGCCCGAGGGGAGTTTTATACTGATTCCAGCCCCTGGGTTTACTGTGGCAGAAGAGCCTTAAACTGTGGCTCTTCCCCATCGTGCCTTTACGGCGACTGCACCAATTTTTAGTGCGTCCCTCAGCATGTACTCCTGGTCTTGGATTGCGCCAGTCTGCAACACGCAGACGTGGACATCTCCTTGCTCTGGAAGACCAGCAAGTTTCGGTAAGACCAAAGTGCGTCTTTCACTGAGTTGATGGCCCTCCAGCAGCAGATAATGTCTGTCTCGGTGTGTATCCCTGGAAACAGTCTGTAGAGCACAGAGTCCTGTGTTACGGAGCTGTTTGGGATGAACCTCGACAGCAACCACTGCATCTCCTTCCAGACCTGCCTTGCAAAGGGGCAGTCCCAAAGGAGATGGATGACAGTCTCGTCATGGACAGATACATCTGTAACAGGTAGATTGGTGAGGACGAGATCAAGTAAGTTTTCCCTCGTGTTTGTTCTCTCACCACCTGCTGTGAGCCCAGTCTGGCAGCTATGTCCTTCAGGAATCGGCTGCTCAGTCAATGTGGTACTTCCGAGTCACTCTTGGTGATGGACATTGAACACCCCAGCCAGAGTAGATTGTGTGCCCTAGCAGCCACAGTGCACCGGTGGTGGAGGGAGTGAATACTTAAGATGATGGATGGTGTGCCAAACAAGTGGGCTGCATTGTCCTGGATGGTGTCGAGCTTCTTGAGTGGGGGCTGAGATGATTCCCTCCAACAACCACAACAATCTTCCTTTGTGCCAGATATGGCACCATCCAGTGGAGAATTTCTCCCCTTAGCCTCATTAACATCAGTTTTGCTCGGGCTCCTTGGTGCTACACTCGGTCAAATGCTGCCTAGATGTCAAGGGCAGTCACTTTCACCTCACCTCTGGAATTCAGCTCCTTTGGCCATGTTTGGACCACGGCTGTAATCAGGTCAGGAGCAATGTGGTCCTGGCAGAAACCAAACTGAGCATCGGTACACAGGTTATTTGTGCATAAGTACATGGGTGGTCATTGGCTGTTAGATTAGTCCGGCTTTTTGCCAGCAGAAAATACCTGTCAAATTTTCCATTTGTCGGGTAAATGCCAGTACAGGAACAACTTGGCTAAAGATACGGCTAGTTCTGGAACCGGCATGTTGTTGGGGCCCATAGCCTTTGCTGTATCCAGTTTGCTCCACCGTTCTTTATATCACGTGGAGTGAAGTGAATTTACTGGAAACTGGCATCTTCGACGGTGGGTGGAAGAATACAGCATTGTTTTTGTTATTTTCAGCTAATATCTGTGCTTGAAAACTGCTCCAAGATGGCTGAACCTGGCTTGACCATGTTTTAGTGACCCACAAGACTTTGCAAATTCAAAGGCTTTCTCATGAGTTTTAAACACCTCACAGCTGCAAAACACTTGTCTAAGAATTGTGGAAAACACTGTCCAGGAGATAAGAGAACGAAAGACCTATTCATTGTGAGAGAGTGTCCCTTTATTTTGAACCTAGACAATTGTGTACACAGTGGACAGACATACAGGAAAACAGCATAAAATTGCTGTAACACATGAGGTCAGGGGTGGCAGTCAAGAGAATTGGTAACCTGGTCAGTTACGAAGGGAATCAGGGAGTTAATTTCTGATTGTTGACCACGTCTGAAATTAACCCTGTGTGAGTGACTTTGCTTTCTATTAATCACTTAGGGGACAGTCAATTTTAACAATTATGGGATAGATTGGTGCGGGCTAATGATTATAAATTCTTATGCATTTGATGCTATCGTAAATTGCTTGTACTTCTTTTGATTATTCTAAATAAAGATAACCCCTGGATAGGGGTGAGAAAAGAAACATCCTGAATCTGTGTGTGTTGGTTTTTTTTATCTCACAAGTCTGAACTTTGTAAAGTGTAGATAAATCTTACAGGCTAAAATCTGTCTTAATTAAAATAAGTCTTACAGTTTTGGTACCTGATCAGGGACTTGTGATAGACAAACAATGTCAAGGACTATGGAAGAGTCAGTTACAAAGTATGTGATGAAGAAGTTGCCCCACCAGAAAGGGGTGGGTGTGGGTCATTATAGATGGTGATGATCCGGTGGTGGAGGCTGATTTATGGACCCAAGGGTCCACTTGTTGGCTGAGGTTGTCGAAAGCCATCTGGTTGTTGGCCAATCGAAGCCAGGTTAAGTTCATGGAATGTGCAAACATTAAGTTACAAAAGGAGATAGAAGATAGAGAAACAGAATTAAACCGACTTCTAAAGGAGTTGGAGGGAGAAATTTGCATTTGTCCACTCACCTAACCTGTCCAAGTCACCCTGCAGCCTTTTAGCATCCTCCTCACAACTCACACCGCCACCCAGCTTAGTGTCGTCTGCAAACTTGGAGATATTACACTCAATTCCTTCATCTAAATCATTAATGTATATTGTAACTAGCTGGGGTCCCAGCACTAAGGCTTGCGGTACTACACTAATCACTGCCTGCCATTCTGAAAAGGACCCGTTTAACCCGACTCTCTGCTTCCTGTCTGCCAACCAATTCTCTATCCAGGTCAGTACATTACCCCCAATACCATGTGCTTTAATTTTGCACAACAATCTCTTGTGTGGGACCTTGTCAAAAGCCTTCTGAAAGTCCAAATACACCACATCCACTGATTCTCCCTTGTCCACTCTGCTAGTTTCATCCTCAAAAAATTCAAGAAGATCTGTCAAGCATGATTTCCCTTTCATAAATCCATGCTGACTTGGACCTATCCTGTCACTGCTTTCCAAATGCGCTGCTATTTCATCGTTAATGATTGATTCCAACATTTTCCCCACTACTGATGCCAGGCTAATTCCCCGTTTTCTCTTTCCCTCCTTTTTTAAACAGTGGTGTTAAATTAGCTGCCCTCCAGTCCATAGGAACTGATCCACAGTCGACAGACTGTTGGAAAATGATCACTAATGCATCCACTATTTCTATGGCCACTTCCTTATGGACTCTGAGATGCAGACTATCAGGCCCCGGGGATTTATCGGCCTTCAATCTCTTCAATTTCCTGAACACAATTTCCCACTTTATTAGGATATCCTTCAGTTCCTCCTTCTCACTACACCCTCGGTTCCCTAATATTTCCGGAAGGTTATTTGTGTCTTCCTTCGTGAAAACAGAACGAAAGTATTTGTTTCACTGGTACCGCCATTTCTGTTCCCCATTATAAATTCACCTGAATCTGACTGCAAGGAACCTACGTTTGTTTTCCTTAATTTTTTTCTCTTCTTATAAATATAGAAGCTTTTGCAGTCAGTTGTTCTTTGTCCTCCTCTGCTGTATTACAAATTTCTCCCAGGCCTCAGGTTTGCTGCTTTTTCTGGCCAATTTATATGCCTCTTCCTTGGATTTAACATTATCCTTAATTCCCGTTTTAGCCATGGTTGAGCCACCTTCCCCGTTATATTTTTACTCCAGACAGGGATGTACAATTGTTGAAGTTCATCCATGTGCTCTTTAAATGTTTGCCACTGCCTATCCACCGTCAACCCTTTAAGTATCACTCGCCAGTCTATTTTAGCCAAGTCACGTCTCATACCATCGAAGTTACCTTTCCACAAATTCAGGACTTGAGTCTCTGAATTAACTGTGTCACTCTCCATCTTAATAAAGAATTCTACCATATCATGGTTACTCTTCCCCAAGGGGCCTCGCACAACAAGATTGCTAATTAGTCCTTTCTCATTACACATCACCCAGTCTCGGATGGCCAGCTCTGTAGTTGGTTCCTTGACATATTGGTCTAGAAAACCATTCCTAATACACTCCAGGAAATCCTCCTCCACTGCATTGTTACCAGTTTGGTTAGCCCAGTCAATATGTAGATTAAAGTCACCCATGATAACAGCTGTACCTTTATTGCACGCATCCCTAATTTCTTGATTGATGCTGTCCCCATCCTCATTACTACTGTTTGGTGGTCTGTACACAACTCCCACTAGCGTTTTCTGCATTTTGATATTCCATAGCTCCACCCATACAGATTCCACATCATCTAAGATAATGTCCTTCCTTACTATTGCATTAATTTCCTCTGTAACAAGCAACGCCACCCCACCTCCTTTTCCTTTCTGTCTCTTCTTCCTAAATGTTGAATACCCCTGGAAGTTGAGTTCCCAGCCTTGGTCACCCTAGAGCCATGTCTCCGTGATGCCAATTACATCATATCCGTTGGAAACATAGAAACATAGAAAATAGGTGCAGAAGTAGGCCATTCGGCCCTTCGAGCCTGCACCACCATTCAATAAGATCATGGCTGGTCATTCCCTCAGTACCCCTTTCCTGCTTTCTCTCCATACCCCTTGATCCCTTTAGCCGTAAAGGCCATATCTAACTCCCTCTGGAATATATCCAATGAACTGGCATCAACAACTCTCTGCAGCAGGAAATTCTACAGGTTAACAACTCTCCGAGTGAAGAAGTTTCTCCTCATCTCAGTCCTAAATGGCCTACCCCTTATCCTTAGACTGTATCCCCTGATTCTGGATTTTCCCAACATCAGGAACATTCTTCCTGCATCGAACCTGTCCAGTCCCGTTAGAACGTTATATGTTTCTATGAGATCCCCTCTCATCCTTCTAAACTCCAGTGTATAAAGGCTCAGTTGATCCAATCTCTCCTCATATGTCAGTCCAGCCTTCCCTGGAATCAGTCTGGTGAACCTTCGCTGCACTCCGTCAATAGCAAGAATGTCTTGCCTCAGATTAGGAGACCAAAACTGAACACAATATTCCAGGTGAGGCATCACCAAGGCCCTGTACAACTGCAATAAGACTTCCCTGCTCCTTTACTCAAATCCCCTAGCCAGGAATGCCAACATAGCATTTGCCTTCTTCAATGCCTGCTGTATCTGCATGCCAACTTTCACCTCCCCTTTTCCTAATCTGCCGCCATTCAGATAATATTCTGCCTTTGTGTTTTTGCCCACAAAGTGGATAACTTCATATTTATCCACATTATACTGCATCTGCCATGCATTTGCCCTTTCACCTATCCTGTCAAAGTCACCCTGCAGCCTCTTAGCATCCTCCACACGGCTCACACCATCACCCAGTTTAGTGTCATCTGCAAACTTTAAAATATTACACTCAATTCCTTCATCTAAATCATTAATGTATATTGTAAAGAGCTGGGGTCCTAGCACTGAGTCCTGCGGCACCCCACTAGTCACTGCCTGCCATTCTGAAAAGGATCCGTTTATCCTGACTCTCTGCTTCCTGTCTGCCAACCAGTTCTCTATCCACATGAGTACATTACCCCCAAACCATTTGCTTTGATTTTGCACACCAATCTCTTGTGTGGGACCTTGTCAGAAGCCTTTTGAAAGTCCAAATACACCACATCCACTGGTTCTCCCTTGTCCACTCTGCTAGTTACATCCTGAGAAAATTTCAGAAGATTTGTCAAGCATGAATTCCCTTTCATAAATCCATGCTGAATTGGACCGATCCTGTCACTGCTTTCCAAATGCGTTGCTCTTTCATCGTTAATGATTGATTCCAACATTTTCCCCACTGCTGATGTCAGGCTTATTGGTCTATACTTACCCATTTTCTCTCTCCCTCCTTTTTTAAAAAGTGGCGTTGCATTAGCTACCCTCCAGTCCATGGGAACTGATCCAGATTCGATAGACTGTTGGGAAATAATCACCAATGCATCCACTATTTCTAGGGCCACTTCCTTAAGTACTTTGTGATGCAGACTATCAAGCCTCGTGGATTTATCGGCCTTCAATCCCATCAATTTCCCGAACAGAACTTCCCGTTTAATAAGGATATCCTTCAGTTCCTCCTTCTCACTAGACCCTCGGTCCCCTAGTACATCCAGAAGGTTAATTGTGTCTTCCTTCGTGAAGACAGAATCAAAGTATTTGTTCAATTGGTCATTTCATTGTTCCCCATTATAAATTCACCTGAATTCAACTGCAAGGGATCTACATTTGTCTTCACTAATCTTTTTCTCTTCACATATCTATAGAAGCTTTTGCATTCAGTTTTTATGTTCCCTGCAAGCTTCCTCTCATACTCTATTTTCCCTCTCTTAATTAAACCCTTTGTCCCCCTCTGCTGAATTCTAAATTTCTCCCAGTCCTCAGGTTTGCTGCTTTTTCTAACCAATTTATATGTCTCTTCCTTGGATTTAACACTATCCTTAGTTTCCCTTGTTAGCCATGGTTGAGCGATCTTCCCAGTTTTATTTTTACTCCAGACAGGGATGTACAATTATTGAAGTTCATCCATGTGATCTTTAAATGTTTGCCATTGCCTATCCACCTAACTGCGCAGTTAATTAGTCCATCTTATTCTGAATGCTCCTCGCATTGAGGCACAGCCTTCAGGCTTGTCTTTTTAACACACTTTGACCCTTTAAGATATTTGCTGTAATGTGGCCCTTTTTGCTTTTTGCCTTGGGTTTCTCTGCCCTCCACTTTTACTTTTCTTCTTTCTATCTTTTGCTTCTGCCCCCATTCTACTTCCCTCTGTCTCCCTGCATCGGTTCCCATCCCCCTGCCATTTTAGTTTAACCCTTCCCCAACAGCAAGAGCAAACACTCCCCCTCTGACATTGGTTCCAGTCCTGCGCAGGTGCAGACCATCCGGTTAGTACTGGTACCCCCTCCCCCAGAACCGGTTCCAATAACCCAGGAATTTGAGTCCCTCCCTTCTGCACCACTCCTCAAGCCACATAGTCATCTGAGCTATCCTGCGATTCCTAGTCTGACTAGCACGTGGCACTGGTAGCTATCCTGAGATTACTACTTTTGAGGTCCTACTTTTTAATTTAGTTCCTAGCTCCCTAAATTCGTCTTGTAGGATCTCATCCCATTTTTTACCTATGTCGTTGGTACCTATATGCACCATGACAACTGGCTGTTTACCCACCCCCTTCAAAATGTCCTGCACCTGCTCCGAGACATCCTTGACCCTTGCACCAGGAGGCAACATACCATCCTGGAGTCTCGGTTGCAGCCACAGAAACATTTATCTATTCCCCTTACAATAGAATCCCCTGTCATTATAGCTCTCCCACTCTTTTTTCTGCCCTCCTGTGCAGCAGAGCCACCCACGGTGCCGTGGATTTGGCTTCTGCTGCTCTCCCCTGATGAGTCATCCCCTTCAACAGTACCCAAAGCAGTGTATCTGTTTTGCAGGGGGAGGACCACAGGGGACCCCTGCACTACCTTCCTTCCACTGCTCTTCCTGTTGGTCACCCATCCCCGATCTGGCTGTGTACCCTTTACCTGCGGTAATTGTTATTGGTTGGGTGAAACGCACCACCAAACTTCTCAGGCATGTGCTCTTAGCTGATTCATGGTTAACACATGAATAGACTTGCTGTATATTGGGGTTTCTGGTTTCTGAGTATGATTAATACAAGCTATGGTTAATGGCTGGTTGTTGGATTGATTTTTATATTCAACAGTCCAACACTAGAGGGAGCCATTGCCTTGGAAACTATGGGAATGCAGGTTAAATCTTGGGAATGAACTGCAGCTCCTCAATCCCTGTAAAATGGGAGACTCCCTGAACTTATCTTAGAAGTGAAGCAATGACACCATCCTATCCGATGTCTTCACCACTGATGTGTTGTTGATATTGCTGGGACGGTGTAGTGGGGGTGGGGGGGGGTGGGAGGGTATAGTGGGGGTGGGGGGGTGTGTGGGAGGGTATAGTGGGGGTGGGGTTGTGTGGGAGGGTATAGTGGGGGTGGGGGGTGTGTGGGAGGGTATAGTGGGGGTGGGGGTGTGTGGGAGGGTATAGTGGGGGTGGGGGGTGTGTGGGAGGGTATAGTGGGGGTGGGGGTGTGTGGGAGGGTATAATGGGGGTGGGGGGTGTGTGGGAGGCTATAGTGGGTGTGGGGGGTAAATGGGAGGGTATAGTGGGGGTGGGGGGTGTGTGGGAGGGTACAGTGGGGGTGGGGGTGTGTGGAGTGTATAGTGAGGGTGAGGGGTGTGTGGGAGGGTATAGTGGGTGTGGGGGGTGTGTGGGAGGGTATAGTGGGGGTGGGGGGTGTGTGGGAGGGTATAGTGGGGGTGGGGGGTGTGTGGGACGGTTTGAGGTCTGTAAACTTATTGCCCTTCCTTTCACAGATGCCTCCATTTAAAAAATGAGTCCTACACGGCCCAATCTCCAGTCCTCCGGCCCTCACCCATCCTCAATAGAGGCCTGAAATATATTATCTGGGGCCTGGGCAATTTCCTCCCTCATCCTACCTCCGTTTCCCGCTGACCTCTGGCTCGGCCCACCCATGGGCCCACTGGATTTTTGGCCCTCCCAGTTCAGTGAGCGACCCGTTAGCACACATTGAGCACAGGGCAGCTTGCTGACTGTATGTTAATGAGGCCCGAACCCAACACTGGTTTGGGGCCTCTCACTCAATCTATTGAGGGGACGCACCGCCGACTTCACTCCCGTTTGAGTGAAAACCGCGCCCCTAGTTTTATCCCACACTCCGGCTATTTCCCCAGACTTTAATATTCCTCTTTATTCCAGAGACTAACTCTGTAATAAAAACATTCGTGGACTTTGCTTCAACAGCGTGTTGTTGCAGAGAATTCCACATTCTGACCACACTCTGTATTGGAGGAGAAATTCAACTCACGCCCATCTGTTTCGAGTGTGAGGGAGAGGGTGGGCAGGAGTGGGGGCATCGATTGTGAGGGAGGGAGTGGGCAGGAGAAGGGGGAATGATCGTGAGGGAGGGGTCTAGGTAGGAAGGATGGGATAACTGATGGATGGGAGGGAGGAGGCCAAACGGAGGCCAGTAATGGTCTTCAGCACTGCAGTGTGTCTGGTGGGGGGAACTCCTGCACCGATTTGCCCGGCCTGTATCAGTCCTCTGGACGCCTCTTTTTTTTTGCTTTTTTCCATGTGGAAGGCAACGCACCTCCAGCATGTAACGCGCACATCCACCCCACCCCCATATTGGTTCCGGAGAATTTAGCCGTCCTGACACCAGAGGCGTCCGGTACAATTTACTACAGGCATGAGGCCTCCTATTGGCATATGGAGGGTCCACTGATGGGACTGCAGCAAGGGTTTATTGTGTGAAAATTCTGCTGTTCCTCCTCCTCCATTGGACAGCACAGAGAGGTGTGTCCAAGGTGAACCCCATACCTTCTCCAGTTGTTCTGAGTATGTGGGGAGTCCGGGAGGACTAATATGAAACTAGTGATGTGATCAGTGACCAGTTCTGTTTCTGAGTAAGAATCTAACATGAGACCAAGTGTTTGATGCATCACCCTCTTTATTTCACAGTGAGAATACATTCCCAGCAGTTTGAAAAACAAAAGACAATCAAAGGCTAGAAGACAACGGCTTATTTACTGAACAAGAGAAGCCTGTGAATGGGCCGCCTGTTAACAGGAGCAATATCTGAATAGATCATTTTCTCAATCACAGATTCAGTCCGTGTATATTCCAAGTGTGAGCGCCCAGTATAGGTGTGAGGAGATCTGAATCTGAACTTTCGTCCATCTTCAGTCCCTGGATCCTAATTTTGGATTGGGATTCATTCTCCATTTTAAGGAGCAGTTTTAAGCAGCTTAACACCTGTGCTCCCAAAACCTTCTGCTTCACTCCCCTCACCTGGGCCCATCTGTTTTCTGAACCTGCGCTGATCTGAGTGAGGCCAAACTGGATTGAGAAACAACCTTTCTGCTCATCCCCACCACAATGTCCAGTGTTTGATTATCAGGAATGGCAGGAAAAGGGAATACTTTACTTCCCACACAGGTGTCCCCATTAGCAGGTTTCTCCAGTGAATGTGTTGCTCTTCCTACAGTGCACAGCGTGCAGTCGACACAGTCTGCTATACAGTCCATTCCCAGTATATTTCAGGGTACAGGGGACAGACCAATTTAAACACTGAAGGACATTCTTCAAGGTGATGTGATGAAAGGCTCAACATTTTACAAATGGTGAACACACTGGGTCTTACAGTTTAAACATTCCCTTGTAATGAAACGATTCAATGTGGAACTAACTCAGAGTGTGAGAGCCCAGGTACGATCCCACATCTGACCACTCCATGATTTCACATGTAACAACTTCAACGCTCTGTGCTCGGCAACACTTCCCATTTTCTATTGGCTCTTTTCACATCACCTTTAAATGTTCTGGTCAGCATGACTGGGATAAACATAAACATAATCCATCTCTGTGTGAAGATAGAACATCCTGGAACTATATCTGGCAACAGAACCATCTCAATCTCAGTCTGTGCACCATTCATTTAAAGAAAGTTTACAGAAAAGGGAAATTACTGCAGTGATTAATCCCTGTTGCCCCAAGGAGGGCCCACCACCCCTGTACAACTGGGTTTACCCTGTGTCTGTGCAGTATGGGGACTTTAAACTAATATCTTTGTGACTTGATGGCTCTGTTTCTAAACCCCAGGTTTCTAACCAGAAATGTTTAAATGTGGATCTTCCTATTCCTGGCTGAGTAATTCTCCTTTATCCTTCAGTGCGGTTTCTCTACACTTACACAACTGCTCGATCACCAAAGCTGCCCCTCAGAGGTGGTCAGTCAGCAATGAATCTGGGACATTGGCAAATAACTTGAAATTGAAGGGGGCAGCTAATTATAAACAATATTAAAAGGAACAACAGCAGCCAGGACCCCTCTGCCAGGGACAGTCAGATCTGCCAGGGCCAGAGCCCAATGTCTGGTTAATGTGTGGGTGGAAGACCACGTGGCTCCCCAACATATTACATCTGGGAATGACAAGGAGGTCGGCCCCCTGGTGATAACCCTGCTACAGGACGATAAGTGGTGGTACATTGAACTGGGCACCTGGAAAGAGCTGTTGTTTAGATTCATCGCACAAAACCAAATAATGTGAACACTGACTGTAAAATACAAACCAGAAACTGGCAAAAAAAAGCTCAGTGTTGGAGTTAACGTAGCTGAATAATTCTGAGTAAAGAAGCTCCACCTCACAATGCAGCATTGTGGGTGGGAGACAAACACTGGCAACTGCCAGTAGGGGGCAGTATTTATAAACAGGGTCACCATGCACAGGGCTCTGGAGATGGGGCATGGGGGGAATCGTTCAATATCCCAATACTGGCACATGCTCAGGGTTAAATCCAATGTGAACTGGGTGGGAGGTTAAAGGAGGTTAAGAATAGAGTTAAGCGCATCTCACTGTTTGATGTCTGATAAGGTAACAGAACCTTCAGAAAAGTTTCAATGTTCTATGTTTTTAAAGAACATTTTCGTCAGATCTGTTTTATAGTAAGCGATGTAAAAGGTACTCCTATCGAAGGATTGCTTGTCTTTTTCCAAGTCATTGAAGAATTCAATGACACGTCCTTCGTATTGTTGGTCGTCAACTTTGGTGTCGAAAGCCCTGCAACAGAATTCAGAATGATGACTTTTTTCTTCCTGGCAGATCCAGTCTGGAAACTAATCAGATTGAAAGGAAGATAGGAACAAGAGTAGGCCATTCAGCCCCTCGAGTGTCCTCCGCCATTCAGTTTGATCCTGGCTGATCTGTACCTCAGCCCCATTTACCCGCCTTAGCTCCATATCCCTTGATACCGTTACCCAACAACAATCTCTCGATCTCAGTCTTGAACCCTCCAATTGACCCAGCATCCACAGCCTTTTAGGGGGGAGAGAGTTCCACATTTTGTGTGAAAAAGTGCTTCCTCATTTTGTTGCTGAATGGCCGAGCTCTAATTTTAACATGATGTCGCCTCGTTCTAGATTCTCCCATCAGAGGGAATAGTTTCTCTGTATCTAACCGATTGAATCCTTTTAACATTGCAAACCCCTCACTCTGGTCACTCCTCAATCTCCTATACTCAGGAAAAGACAAGTTGATGCAACCTGTCCTCAGAATTTAACCCTCTAACCCGCGGTATAATTCTGGTGAATCTGCCCTGAATCCACCCCAAGGTTAATTTATCCTTACTGAGGTATTCCAGACAGGATCTGACCAAGTCTCTGTGAAATCGAAGGCTGACATTCCATTTGTCATTTTGATTGTTTTTTGTACCTGTTGACTCGCTTTAAATGATTTGTGAGCTGGGATTCCCAAATTTTTTAGTTCCTCTAAAATAATCCGATTTTTCTTAGGTCCAAATAAAATACTTTTCTTTCCTTTCTTTCTATCTCTCTTTCTTTCTTGCTTTTTTTCCCTCCCTTTTCCTGCTCCCATCCATATAACGTACTGGGGGCGATTTGCGGCAGTGCGTTCAGGCACTAACGATCCTACGAGGTAACCAAGGTGGGGTCTTGAGCTGAGACACCATCTTGGTAAAGGAGTTGAAGCCAGCTCTAGGAACGGCTGCCCAGAGGCTCGTTAACAACTGATTGCCACTTAAAAAATCCTGCTCGCACTCATTAAAGAGGCTGCACGGCATTTTGGTGGCTAATGCTTCAACTAACGCCCTCTCCTAACAGCAACCAGCTGTTTGGGAGTAAACACGGCGTTGATGTCGATTTCAAGCACTACTTAAAGGCCAGGTAGAGCGGCACCAGCTGCTGTAGAAGAAATGGACAAGAGGGTGAGGTGATGTCCTTCCCCTCTGTGGGTACAGGACATCCCTCCTCCTCTGGACCTCCTCCACCCCAGTCTCCAGTACCACATCCGAGAACCTGTGCACCCTCTCCCTCGGTCCTTGAGCCATCCTGCAATGTGCCGCTGTGTACCAGCCAGAGCACTCCACACCTTCAGTGGAAGTGGGTGCGAGAAGCCCACATATACTGCTCCACGAAAATGGTGTCTAATCAGCACTTGAGTGTTAAACCTGCAGGTTTGTGTTGTACCATCTCCAGCAAGTTCAAATTTTGGCATTCAGCAATTAGGACCCAAATTGTATGCTAAATCCAGACTTTCAAATAGGTTAGTCTTATTCGCACTGCACCCATTTAGTGCCTGTTTTCACCCTTTGGCCAAAATAACCCCCAGAATGTGGTATAGGTGAGAATGTCTGAAAACAGGAGCCAGCCCCATTATTGTTACAATAGGGAAGTCTATACTCCTGGGACATTCCAGCAGAGAAAAGCTCAACTACTTTCGTTACAAAGTGTAGAATTCACATCCTGGGATCGCGTCCAGAGGAATTGTGACTCAGCCATGTCCAGTGCTTGATATGACCCTGAGTGATGTGAGTGTGGAGGTCCAGCCATATCCTCAGAGGAAGGAACTGAAGGTTGTGAGACACAAAGCAACTTATTACACGATTAATGTTGGCCAACGACCCACCTGACTGGACCAGCCCGTTAATCACAGGCTTACTACAGGCTAAATAATGTTGGCTAAATATCTGACATAAAGAAATATCAATCACAATATATCAACGAACTCACCTGACATAGAGCCAGCCAGGATCTAACATTCTTATTTTCACGGTTTGATCTGTGGGTTCAGGTGGGCTGGTGAGTTCAGGAACTAGTACAACAAATACCCCGAATTTCTGTTGTATTGTGCCATTTACCAAGTATCCCTGAAGTCCCCAAGGTGCACAGACAGGAACAATTGTATCTGCAGACAGAGAAAACACTGTTACAGCATTCTACTAGAAGGTCACCTGTGGCATTGCTCATGGTAAGTCTGAAGTTACAGGTTGGGGCAGGGAGACATGCTGGAGTGTGGAAGACACTCATGTGATACACTGAATCACAGAATGATAGAATGATACTGCACAGAAAATGGCTCGCTCTTTGTAGAGCTTTCTAACTAATCCACTCCCATGTTCTTTCTCCACAGACCTGCACTCTATTCCCTTCAGCTATTTCCACAATTCTCTTTTGAATGTTACTATTGAATCTGATTTCACTCAGCTTTCAGGCAATGCATTCTTGATTGCAACAAATCACTGTGCATAGAAATATAGAAAATAGGTGCAGGAGTCGGCCATTTGGCTCTTCGAGCCTGCACCACCATTCAATATGACCATGGCTGATCATGCACTTCAGTACCCCATTCCTGCTTTCTCTCCATACCCCTTGATCCCTTTAGCCGTAAGGGCCACATCTAACTCCATTTTGAATATATCTAACGAACTGGCCTCAAAAACTTTCTGTGGTAGAGAATTCCACAGGTTGACAATTCTCTGAATGAAGAAGTTTCTCTTCATCTCAGTCCTAAATGGCTTACCCTTTATCCTTAGACTGTGACCACTGGTTCTGGACTTCCCCAACATCGGGAACATACTTCCTGCATCTAACCTGTCCAATCCCATCAGAATTTTATATGTTTCCATGAGATCCCCTCTCATTCTTCTAAATTCCATTGAATATAAGCCTTGTCAATCCAGTCTTTCTTCATATGTCAGTCCTGTCATCCTGGGAATCAGTCTGGTGAACCTTCGCTGCACTCCCTCAAATGCAAGAATGTCCTTCCTCAGATGAGGAGTCCAAAACTGTGCACAATATTCAAGATGTTGCCTCACCAAGGCCCTGTAGTATGACCTCGCTGCTCCTATACTCAAATCCTCTCGCAATAAAGGCCAACATGCCATTTGCCTTCTTCACCGCCTGCTGTATCTGTATGCCAACTTTCAGTGACTGATGTACCATGACACCTAGGTCTCATTGCATCTCTCCTTTTACTAATCTTTCACCATTCAGATAATAATCTGCCTTCCTGTTTTTACCACCAAAGTGGATAACCTCACATTTATCTACATTATACCACAGCTGCCATGTATTGCCCAATCACCTAACCTGTCCAAGGCACCCTGCAGCCTCTTAGCATCCTCCTCACAGCTCACATTAAAACCAAGCTGAGTGTCATCTGCAAACTTGGAGATATTACATTCAATTCCTTTGTCTAAATCATTAATGTATATTGTAAATAGCTGAGGTTCCAGCACTGAACCTTGTAGTATCCCACTAGTCACTGCCTGCCATTTGGAAAAGGACCCATTTATTCCTACTCTTTGCTTCGTCTCTGCCAACCAGTTCTCTTGCCACGTCAGTACATTATCCCCAATACCATGTGCTTTAATTTTGCACACTAATCTCTTGTGTGGGACCTTGTCAAAAGCCTTTTGAAAGTCTAAATACACCACATCCAATGGCTCCTCCTTGTCCACTCTACTAGTTACATCTTCAAAAAATTCCAGAAGATTTGTCAAGCATGATTTCCCTTTCATAAATCCATGCTGACTTGGACCGATCCTGTCACTGCTTTCCAAATGTGCTGCTATTACCTCTTTAATAATTGATTTCAACATTTTCACCACCACCGATGTCAGGCTGACCAGCCTATAATTCCCTGTTTTCTCTCTCCCTCCTTTTTTAAAAAGTGGGGTTACATTAGCTACCCTCCAGTCCATAGGAACTGATCCAGAGTCTATAGAATGTTGGAACATGACCACCATTGCATCCACTATTTCTAGGGCCACTTCCTTAAGTACTCTGGAATGCAGCCTATCAGGCCCTAGGGATTTATCGGCCTTCAATCCTATCAATTTTTCTAACACAATTTCCTGACTAATAAGGATTTCCTTTAGTTCCTCCTTCTTGCTAGACCCTCGGTCCCCGAGTATTTCCGGAAGATTATTTGTGTCTTCCTTCGTGAAGACAGAACCAAAGTATTTGTTCAATTGGTCTGCCATTTCTTTGTTCCCCATTATAAATTCACCTGATTCTGACTGTAAGGGACCTACATTTGTCTTCACTAATCTTTCTCTCTTCACGTATCTGTAGAAGTTTTTGTAGTCAGTTTTTATGTTCACTGAAAGCTTACTCTCATATTCTATTTTCCCCCTCCTAGTGAAGAGAAAAACATTAGCGAAGAATACTTTTGGTTCCTTGCAGTCAGAATCAGGTGAATTCATAATGGGGAACAAAGAAATGGCAGACCAATTGAACAAATACTTTGGTTCTGTCTTCACTAAGGAAGACATGCATAACCTCCTGAAAATACTAGGGGACCGAGAGTCTAATGAGGAGGAGGAACTGAGGGAAATCCTTATTAGCCAGGAAATGGTGTTAGCGAAACCGATGGGACTGAAGGCCGATAAATCGCCAGGGTCTGATAGTCTGCATCCTAGAGTACTTAAGGGAGTGGCCCTAAAAATAGTAGATGCATTGGTGGTCATTTTACAAAATTCCATGGACTCTGGCTCAGTACCTGTGGATTGGAGGGTAGCTAATGTAACCCCACTTTTTAAAAAAGGGAGAGAGAAAACAGGGAATTATAGACCGGTTAGCCTGACATCGGTGGTGGGGAAAATGCTGGAATCAATTATTAAAGATGTAATAGCAACACATTTAGAAAGCAGTGACAGGATTGGTCCAACTCAGCACGGATTTATGAAAGGGAAATCATGCTTGACAAATCTTCTTGAGTTTGACAATGTAATTAGTAGAGTGGATAAGGGAAAATCAGTGGATGTGGTGCATTTGGACTTTCAAAAGACTTTTGACAAGGTTCCACATGAGATCACTTCGCTCCGCGATCACACGCCATACATGGAGTGATATGATCGGGCCCAGGAGTGGCAGGAGTTCAGGACGCAGAAGAGGCGAGGGCCCAGAGGCAGCACAGGCCAACCCACAATGCAATATGTGTGCGTACTAGGTCCATGCAGCAGAGCTGGTCTCCAGTTGTCATGGTTAATCCTTGCACTGGACGAAGACCTAGCTCTGTCAAGCCCGTGTGTTAGCTGGTGTGCAACGACCACCACATTTTTTTTTTAATCCACGCACAGCCATCTTCCACCCTTCAACGTGCAGTTCTGGACCTGGAATATTTGGTCCTTCATTGAAACACCTGTGAAGTCATCAGTTTTTGGCATGGAAGCAAGTCATCCTCAATATAAGGGACTGCCTATGGTGACACAAGAAATTAGTGTGCAAAATTAAGGGACATGGTGTTGGGGGTAATGTATTAATGTGGATAGAGAACTAGTTGGCAGACAGGAAGGAAAGAGTGGGAATAAACGTGTCCTTTTCGGAATGGCAGGCAGTGACTAATGGGATGCTGCAAGGTTCAGTGCTGGGACCCCAGCTATTTACAATGTACATTAATGATTTGCACGAAGGAATTGAATGTAATATCTCCAAGTTTGCAGATGACACTAAGCTGGGTGGCGGTGTGAGCTGTGAGGAGGATGCCAAGAGGCTGCAGGGTGACTGGACAGGTTAGGTGAATGGGCAAATGCATGGCAGAAGCAGTATAATGTGGATAAATGTGAGGTTATCCATTTTTGGTGGCAAAAACAGGAAGGCAGATTATTATCTGAATGGTGGCAGATTAGTAAAAGGGGAGCTGCAACGAGACCTGGGTGTCATGGTACATCAGTCACTGAAGGTAGGCATGCAGGTACAGCAGGCAGAAAAGAAGGCAAATGGCATGCTGACCTTCATAGCGAGAAGATTTGAGTATAGGAGCAGGGAGGTCTTACTGCAGTTGTATAGGGCCTTGGTGAGACCACACCTTGAGTGTCGTGTGCAGTTTTGGTCTCCTATTCTGAGGAAGGACGTGCTTGCTATTCAGGGAGTGCAGCGAAGGTTCACCAGACTAATTTCCGGGATGGCAGGACTGACATATGAAGAAAGATTGGTTCGGCTATGCTTATATATTCACTAAATATATTCAAAAAGGAGTTAGATGAAGTCCTTACTACTAGGGGAATCAAGGGGTATGGTGAGAAAGCAGGAATGGGGTACTGAAGTTGCATGTTCAGCTATGAACTCATTGAATGGCGGTGCAGGCTAGAAGGGCCGAATGGCCTACTCCTGCACCTATTTTCTATGTTTCTATGTTTCTATACCCACTGGGATTTAGAAGAATGAGAGGGGATCTCACAGAAATCTATACAATTATGACGGGACTGGACAGGTTAGATGCAGGACGAATGTTCCCGATGTTGGGGAGGTCCAGAACTCGGGATCACAGTCTAAGGATAAGGGGTAAGCCATATAGGACCGAGATGAGGAGAAACTTTTTCATCCAGAGAGTGGTGAACCTGTGGAATTCTCTACAGAAGGTTGTTGAGTGCAGTTCGTTGGATATATTCAAAAGGGAGTTAGATGTGGCCCTTACAGCTAAAGGGATCAGTGGGTATGGAGATAAGGTGGGAGTGGGGTACTGAAGCTGCATGATCAGCCATGATCATATTAAATGGTGCTGCAGGCTCGAAGGGCTGAATGGCCTACTCCTGCACCTATTTTCTATGTTTCTAATTAAACCGTTGTCCTCCTTTGCTGAATTCTAAATTTCTCCCAGTCCTCAAGTTTGCTGCTTGTTTTAGCCACTTTATACGCCTCTTCCTTGGATTTAACACAGTCCCTAATTTCCCTTGTAAGCCATGATTGAGCCACCTTCCCCGTTGTACAATTGTTGAAGTTCATCTATGTGATCTTTAACTGTCTGCCATTGCCTATCCACCGTCAACCCTTTAAGTATCATTTGGCAGTCTATCCTCGCCAATTTACGTCTCATACCATCGAAGTTACCTTTCTTTAAGTTTCCTCGTGTCGCCTCTGTTTCTGTTGCCAATCACCTGAAATCTGCCTCCTCTGGTTACCGACCCTTCTGCCACTGGAAACTGTTTCTCCTTATTTATTCTATCAAAACCTTTCATGATTTTGAACATCTCTATCAAATCTGCTCTTAACCTTCTCTAAACAGAACTGAGCCTCAGCCAGGACCCGCATTCCAGTAGCAGCCAGTGAGCTGAGAGAAATGAAAGAGTATGGGCTTCCACAAGGGTGTATGTGGACTCTAGTTCAGGCCTGGCAAAGAACCTTTATTAACCAGAGACAATTCAAGGGCCACGGCTTGAGTTGGAACGTGAGCTTGGCATCCCAAACTCCCATGTGTGGGCAGCCTTGTCAGATTCTGGGCACACAGGGTCTGCGAGCACCAAAGAAGTAGCCCATGTGGCACTTCTGCTCACCAGCAACATGTCAATGATCTCACAAACTGAGGCTGGGTCAGTTATGGAGGGCACAATGCGCACAATCCTGGCACAACCTCTGGGATTGACAATGGTGGCATTCTTTGGCCAGTGTGTCTCTCTATACAGGAAGTTTCAAAGAAGATAGGTCAAACAGCGAAGGGTTGTTTTATATTCTGTTATTACATTGAAGGAACATCCAATGTACCTGCAGCATTCGAAAACCATGAATAATTCTTTAGTTTGTCCAGACCAGTCGCGAGTGCACTCTTGATATCCGTTCCAGTAACTTCTGTTTCAATCCCTTGAATGGCTAAATGTTCTATCTCTTCATAATTCTAAGGCAACAAGAGAAAAGATATTACCACATGGCACAACTGTACAGTTACTGAAACACATCTGTGCTGAGAGGACTGTCCGAGGTGCCACGGTGTGGCAGTAGTATTCATGTCCTGATGGACTGGGCTTTAAAGAGAGTTAGGATTTTATGTTGGACTCTTGGCCTCAGCTTCCTGTCTCTCTCACTCTTTCACCCTTGGTGATGTCCTGCACTATGGGCCTGGGTCCTTACCCATGGGTTTTCAATAAGAAAATATGGAGAACATTAATAAAAGCCTCCCACACTGAATCAGTGCTAATGACCCCATGTCCAGGTACCGTGTTTCCCTGTGAGTCTTTTACCACTTTAGATAAACAGGGAAATTCCACTGGGTTGGAAATTGGTCCGCGTTTCTGTGAAGAAGATTAGGACAAAAAGGACCAATTTCAAAGGCAAAGCCTCATGCCCGATCTGTGCCTGCATTAAAGGTGTCACCATATTAATATGGCTTTGCGGGCATCCTGGGCGGCTGCCCAAATCATAAGAAATATTTGGTCCCTCGAGCCTGCTCCACCTTTCAATAAGATCATAGCTGATCTGATCTTGGGTTCAGCTGCACTTCCCTGCCCACTCCCCATATTCCTTCACTCACTTATCATTCAAAAATCTGTCTATCTCCACCTTGAAATTATTCGATGACCCAGCCTCGACAGCTCTCTGGGTAAGAGAATTCCACAGATTACAACGCTCTGAGAGAAGAAATTCCTCCTCATCTCTGTTTTAAATGGGCGACCCCTTATTCTGAAACTATGCCCCCTAGTTCTAGAGTCCCCCTCGAGGGGAAACTTCCTCTCTGCATCCACCTTGTCGAGCCCCCTCAGTATCTTATATTTTTCAATAAGATCACCTCTCATTCTTCTAAATTCCAATGAGTATAGGCCCATTTTGCTCAACCTTTCTATATATGTCAACCCCTCATGAAAGTAAACTAGCACGAAATATAAAAACAGATGGTAAGAGTTTCTACAGGTACATAAAAAGAGGAGCTAAACTAATGTTGGTCCCCTAGAGGATGAGACTGGAGAATTAATGATGGAGAACAGGGAAATGGCAGAGACGTTGAACAAATATTTTGTATCGCTCTTCACGGTTGAAGACACTAAAAACATCCCAATAGTGGATAATCAATGGACTATAGGGAGGAAAGAACTTAATACAATCACAGTCACTAATGAAGTAGTACTCGGTAAAATAATAGGACTAAAGGTGGACAAGGCTCCTGGAACTGATGGCTTGCATCCTAGGGTCCTAAAATAAGTGACTGCAGAGATAAAAGATGCATTGGTTGCAATCTCCCAAAATTCCCTGCATTCTGGGACGGTCCCAGTGGATCGGAAAACCGCAAATGTAACACTCAAATTTTAAAAAGGAGGCAGACAAAAAGCAGGAAACATAATAAGAACATAAGAAATAGGAACAGGAGTAGGCCATATGGCCCCTCAAGCCTGCTCCGCCATTCAATAAGATTATGGCTGATCTGATCATGGACTCAGCTCCACTTCCCCACCCGCTCCCCAGAACCCCTTATCCCCTTATCGTTTAAGAAACTGTCTATTTCTGTCTTAAATTTATTCAATGTCCCAGCTTCCACAGCTCTCTGAGGCAGTGAATTCAACAGATTTACAACCCTCTGAGAGAAGAAATTTCTCCTCATCTCTGTTTTAAATGGGCGATCCCTGATTCTAAAACCGTGCCCTCTAGTTCTAGTCTCCCCCATCTATGGAAACATCCTCTCTGCATCCACCTTGTCAAGCCCCCTCATAATCTTATACGTTTCGATAAGATCACCTGTCATTCTTCTGAATTCCAATAAGTAGAGGCCCAACCTACTTAACCTTACCTTATAAGTCAACACCCTCATCCGCTGAATCAACCTAGTGAACCTTCTCTGAACTGCCTCCAAAGCAAGTATATCCTTTTGCAAATATGGAAACCAAAACTGCACGCAATATTCCAGGTGTGGCCTCACCAATACCTTATATAGCTGTAGTATGACTTCCCTGTTTTTATACTCCATCCCCTTTGCAATAAAGGCCAAGATACCATTGACCTTCCTGATCACTTGCTGTACCTGTATACTATCCTTTTGTGTTTCATGCACAAATACCCACAGGTCCCACTGGACTGCAGCACTTTGCAATCTTTCTCCATTTAAATAATAACTTGCTCTTTGATTTTTTTTGCTGCCAAAGTGCATGACCTCACACTTTCCAACATTATACTCCATCTGCCAAATTTTTGCCCACTCACTTAGCCTGTCTATGTCCTTTTGCAGACACTGCTTTTCCTCCCATCTTTATATCATCAGCAAACTTGGCTACGTTACACTCAGTCCCTTCTTCCAAGTCGTTAATATAGATTGTAAATAGCTGGGGTCCCAGCACTGATCCCTGCGGCACCCAACTAGTTACTGGTTGCCAACCGGAGAATGAACCATTTATCCCAACTCTCTGTTCTCTGTTAGATAGCCAATCCTCTATCCATGCTAAATTATTACCCCCAACCCAGTGAACTTTTATCTTGTGCAGTAACCTTTTATGTGGCACCTTGCCAAATGCCTACTGGAAGTCCAAATACACCACATCCACTGGTTCCCCTTTATCCACCCTGTTCGTTACATCCTCAAAGAATGCCAGCAAATTTGTCAAACATGGCTTCCCTTCATAAATCCATGCTGACTCTGCCTGACCGAATTATGCTTTTCCAAATGTCCTGCCACTGATTCTTTAATAATGGACTCCAACATTTTGCCAACCACAGATGTTAGGCTAACTGGTCTATAGTTTCCTGCTTTTTGTCTGCCTCATTTTTTAAATAGGGACATTACATTTGCAGTTTTCCAATCTGCTGGGACCTCCCCAGAACCTAGGGAATTTTGGTAAATTCTAACCAATGCATCCACAATCCCTGCTACTACTTATCTTAAGACCCTAGGATGCAAGCCATCAGGTCCAGGGGATTTATCTGCCTTTAGTCCCATTATCTTACTGAGTACCACCTCCTTAGTGATTGTGACTGTGTTAAGTTCCTGCCCCGCTATAGCCCCTTGACTATCCACTATTGGAATATTGTTAATGTCCTCTACCGTAAAGACTGATACAAAATATTTGTTCAGTGTTTCTGCCATCTCCATGTTCCCCATTACTAATTCCCCGGTCTCGTCCTCTAAGGGACCATATAGACCAATTAGCCTAACATCTGTCGTTGGAAAAATGCTGGAGTCCATTATTAAGGAAGCAGCAGCAAGACATTTGGATAAACATAATTCAATCAAGTAGAGTCAGCATGGTTTTCTGAAAGAGACTTGCGACGAGTGATCAGGGCAGAGGACTGATGAGGGATCGTGGCTGAGATTTGATGAGTGATCGTGACGGAGGTTCGGCGAATGTTTGGTGCGGAGGTGCAGCGGGAGATTGTGGCGGAGGTGCGGCGAGTGTTTTTGTGGCGGAGGGGCGCTGTGGGATCGTGGCAGAGTTGCGGCGAATGTTTGTGCGGGGGAGCGGCGAGAGATCATGGCAGAGGTGCAGCGAATGAGGGTACGGAGTTTGGAAGAACTGAGGGCCCAGGGGCAGCACGGGCCTGCCCACATTGCGATATGTGTGCGCACTAGATCCGTGCAGTAGAGCAGGTCTCCAGTCATTCGGGTTAATCCTTGCCACTGGATGAAGTCCTAGCTCTGTTGAGCCCGTGTGGTGGCTGATGTACAACCGTCACCACACGTTAAAAAAATCCACGCACAGTCATCGTCCACCACCTCAATTGGAGTTCAGGACTGGAACATCGGGTCCCACATTGAAACATCTGTGAACTCATATGGAAGCAAGTCATCCTCGTTCGAGGGACTGCCTATGATGATGATGAAAGTGAAATCATGTTTGACAAATTTGCTGGTGTCCTTTGCGGGTGTAACGTGTAGGGTGGACAAGGGGACCCAGTGGATGTGGCATAATTGGATTTCCAGAAGGCATTCGATAAGGTGCCACATAAAAGGTTACTGGACAAGATAAAAGTTTTGATCTGCCTCCAATGCAAGTATATCCCTCCTTAAATAAGGAGACCAAAACTGTACGCAGTACTCACGGTGTGTCTCGCCAATGCCCTGTACAGTTGTAGCAGGACTTCCTTGTTTTTATACTCTATCCCCCTTGCAATAAAAGCCAACATTCCATTTTCCTTCCTGATTACTTGCTGTATCTGCATACAATGTTTTGTGTTTCATGCACAAGGTCCCCGAGGACCCTCTGTACTGGAGCATTTTGCAATCTCCATTTAAATAATAATTTTAATAAAAACATGTGTTGTGTCCCTTACATATGTAAAGTAGGTGCCTTATGCTTGTTACAAGCTTCCTTTCAGAAACCGACTTGGATTGAGTGGAGCCAGGAGAAGCAGGAGTGCTCCCCGACTCCACAGTCCCTGCCATCGCCCCAATGCCCCCTCTCTGTGGCCACACCAACCCCCCACTCCCAGGGTTTAGCTTACAGCCGCTGCTGGAGAGACAAGTGGCCCGATATTCTTCTTAGTAAAATGAACAAGCTGCCCGTGGAGACACAGCAGGGGGTGACAGAAACCCATAAAATGTTAATGAGGCCTGAGGACCAATTTCGGGTCGACCTCAGGCCTCTCGGTTGGGACACGTGCTGTCGGCGCATCGCTCGTTATGGACTAAAAAACGGGCCATAAACCATTCCCACAGGTACAAACATAGAACGCAGTGAACTGCTAACTATACTCACGTTGAACTGAATCACTTTTATGGACTGAGGGCAGTCATATTCACCACATAAATCGTTCAACTTTTGATATTGTTCCTTTGCAGCGATCTGACGTCCGAAGAGGACAGACACAGTTAAGCAGAGTCTCAGCATCTTGGTGTCCGCTCCGATCACTGTCGAACGCACTGAATGTCTCTCAGTCCCTTCTGGTGTTTGAGCAGCGAGTTCACATCTTTTTATAGTGTTTTATAAAGACGGTTTTGAATACAGTTTAGCTGCAGGTAGGAGCGTTGTGTTGAAGAAATACCATCGCTGACTGATTATGGAAATGTTACTCTGTTCCAACCATGTGATGGATTTAGAAATATTAACTCTCTGAGAGTCGGTTCCCGGGAAGTCTGAACACCCGGGACAACCATTTTGCAATTATTCCAGCTCACGCCCTTCAGGTTGCCAACCCTCTCTGTTTGGGATCGAGGGGAATGGAAGATTGATCTCCCGGGAGCTGCTGCCAGTGACCCAAGAGAAAACAACTTCACATTCACACCTCGCGCCTGCGCTCTTTCATTTCTCGGCCCACCTCCAGCTTTGCCTGCAGTAAGTCAGAGCACAGTGGTCATGCTGCACTCCAACCACGGGACAGACCATGACTTCATCACCGAGTAGGTGAGGCTGGTTTGGGTCTCGCTGCCCAATGCTTTGTACATCGACACACCATTCCTGAACCTCACCAGGGCAGTGCTGACTTCCCCGGGACTCGGAGACGAGAGGGGATTCCTGGGGCTGGGGTGAATTAGGGGCTTTCCCAGGGAGCCCCGAAACCCCCGCCAGATAGCTGTATTTACTTACACACCTGCAGGAAGTTGGTATGGTGCCTTTCTGGGCTTCCTCAGGGGCCCATTGAGGAAATCATTGGATTCTGGGCCTACCATTGATGTACCAAGGTCTTCAGCCACACCAGTCTGTTACACTCCTCATAGACCAACAAGGAGCTGTTCCCATATGAGGGGAGGGCAGGAAAGAAAGAGGTGCCTGCGAGAAGGAGGATAATGTATGTGATTACCAGCATCTTGTATCCGTTCTGCACTGGCATTGGCCAATGGCTTAGCCATGCTGCTACCAAGAATGGCCTGCACCGTCTCTTCCCAGATGGTGAGGTGAGGCTAGGAATGGGAGCTGTGCCTTGTGATTGGTGCAGATTGCTGCAGGTGAGTGATCAGCATGGCCGGAGTCGTGCATTGAGCAGTGTGTGAGGCTGGTGAATCAGTTGGTAGGAAATGGCTTTTGAAGATGGAGTCACTGACTTTGACCCCTGGTCTGAGGCCATGAAGCTTCTTTGGGCACTGGGGCCAGGTGTTGGGGGCGACACTGCTGGCAGTGACGGCCTCGGTGATGTGGTCCCACATCGTTCTTTCTGGAGGGCCTCCTGGCCCCTGTGGGCGGAGGACCTCTCCTGCAGTGTTGACCCCCTGCACAAAGCTGGAGTGCTGCGTGCGAGACCCTGGGTGCCCTTCCCTGGCTTGCTCACCCATTTGTATTAGTGCTGAAGCACTTTTCCCATTTTTTGAGGTGTGGAAGGGAATTCAGCTTTAGGAGCTAAAGACTCCGATTCGGGAGTTTTTTTTAATGTTCATTTTTTTTTAAAGGCAGTCAGGGCTGAAAACTGCATTTTCTTTCATCATTTTTAGTTTGATCAGTTCAGAAGACATTGGCCTTTTAATATCCGACAATTCCTAGTGAATTTATTGCCTTGCTTCCAGAGATGGTTGGAAGATGGAACGCCGCTTCTGGACACCAACTTTGCCTCAAATGCCTGCACTAACTCCACCAGGAGGGTGTTACACAGTGAGTTAGTGCTGGGCTAAAAATCTTTCATCCCCAGCACGAATCTTTCTCTCTGACCGCCACGACCATTTTCAGTGACCGTTAACCCGAGACAGCCCGTTACTAAGGCAACTCTCGTGGTGGACACGAATTTCTGGGCCCTGGAGTTTTATGAATGGAAATCTTCGAAGGTGGAAGACAAGTTTTTAAGACTGTTCAAAAAGCATACAGTGTCCTTGGCTTTATAAACAGAGGAATTGATTAAAAAAACAAGGAAGTTAGTGTAAAGTATTTACCAGGGAGACTAACAATGTGGACATGAAATTAGAAGAAGAGATCAAAAAAGATATAAAGACATTTAAGACAGAAGGAGAGGAGATAATTGATAAATTAATCAAACAAATCAAACTTTGGGAGCATAAACCCCTGGTCCAGATGGATTGTATCTGTGAATATTAAAACAAGCAAAGGGAGAGAAAGCAGAGACACTATTATATATTGATAAATATATAAAAGGGAATAGTGCCAGAGGACTGGCACACAACTAATGTGATTCCTATATTTAAAATGGGAGATAGAACAAGTCCAAGGAGCTAAAGACCACTTAGCTAAATGTCAGAGCAGGAAAGTTCATGGGGTCTTTACTGATTTGCTCGATAAGTGCGGTATAATTGTGGATTATGATCGATTGTGTTTTGGAAAAAGAAATTTTCATGGCAGAGGGGTCCCGGCTGTTTCTGCGATTGAGGAGCCCGAGATATACGAGATAGTTACACACACACGCAGACCTGAACACACAAGCTCTGTTAGCTCAATATTAGGCCGCGATCACTGCTCAAAAGCACGATAGTGGGCGCTCGATAGAGGAGGTGATTAACGGGCCGGCCCATGTTAACTTAAAACAGTATCCCGTTCCTGCTGAGAGTCAGATAGCGCTACAAACCACAATGGACACATTGATACAGCAGGGCGTTATATGGCGGGACACTTTTGTGAATAATTTACCAATTTGGCCAGTCAAGAAACCAGATGGGAGCTGGCGGCTCACGATCAATTACCAAACCTTGAACACGGTAACACTGGCATATTCCCACATGCAGGGGGCACTGCAACAAGTCCCTAGGATTTCTTCGGCAGCTCCTCCCAAACCCACGACCTCCACCACCGAGAAGGAAAAGAGCAGCAGGTGCATGAGAACACCAGCACCTCCAAGTTCCTCACCAAGACATATCTCACTGTTCTTCATTGTCACTGGGTCAAGATCCTGGAACTTCCTGCCTAACAACAATGTGGACATACCTTCACCACCGGACTGCAGCGGTTCAAGAAGAATGCTCACTAATGTTCCCTCTAAGCCCCGTGGCCGCACAGCCGCATGTCTGCACAGTGCTCCAGGGGTCCCACGCAGTCGGCTTTTCAATAGATAAACACACATGCACGGTATTTTAAATGGGCCGCGGAGCCCCTTAAAGGAGACGCAGGGCCCGAAAAAATATCACAGGAACTTTGATGCTCACCGTCATCTTCTCAAGGGCACCTGGGGATGGGCAATAAATGCTGGCCTTGCCAGCGACATCCATTACCCAAGGAGGAATAAACAATACAGTGAGCTCAATGTGTAATGATCCAGCTAAATATGTCCCCGGTTAAAGTTTGTACAGCTTCATTTTTTGCTACGTGACTGAAGAGCACTTTAACAATTTACAAATGTAAAATCAGCTCCACGTATTGCTCTGAAATGCCAACCCTGTAAATGTCGGGATGGAGAATTGGGATTTGGCTTCAGATCTGCCTTTGGAGGTCAGCTTTACTTCAGTGAACTTTGGGTGGTCCAGATCTCTCCGACATTTACAATGACCCTGTTTTTGAGCGAGGTGTCGAGCTGATTTTACTACTTTGCAATAAGAGACACGCAAGTCCTCTCTTGGCTCCTGTTCTCAGTAACATTTACATGGGGTTTTACATCTTTTTATGTTGAACGAATGAGAGATGAAGAAAAACATGTTACAGTTGGTAAAGTGACTTCATCTGCCCCTGTTCCTTTGGACAAACCAAATATCTGTATTTTACTAATTGAGGATTTTATAACATGAGACACAAAATGTTCCTGCAATTCTCTCTGACTCTTTATTCTTGTCAGTCCAGGGAATTTACCCACATAATCATCATCATAGGCACGCCCTCGGAATCGAGGAAGACTTGCTTCCACTCTTAGCATGAGTTCTTAGGTGGCTGTACAGTCCAATACGAGAACCACAGTCTCTGTCACAGATTGGGCAGATAGTCGTTGACGGAAAGGGTGGGGCAGGGAGCCTGGTTTGCCGCACGCTCCTTCCGCTGCCTGAGCTTGCTTTCTGCATGCTCTCGGCGATGATACTCGAGGAGCTCAGCGCCTTCCTGAATGCAGTTCCTCCACTTAGGGCGGTCTATGGTCAAGGACTCACAGGTGTCAGTGGGGATGTCGCACTTTATCAGGGAGTCTTTGAGGGTGTCCTTGTAACGCTTCCTCTGCCCACCTTTGGCTCATTTGCTGTGGACGAGTTCCAAATAGAGCGCTTGCTTTGGGAGTCTCGTGTCTGGCATGTGAACTATGTGGCCTGCCCAGCGGAGCTGATCAAGTGTGGTCAGTGCTTCAATGCTGGGGATGTTGGCCTGGACGAGGACGCTAATGTTTATGCGTCTGTCCTCCCAGGGGATTTGCAGGATTTTGCGGCAATATCACTGGTGGTATTTCTCCAGCGACGAGATGTCTACTGAGCCATACAGGAGGGCAGGTATTACCACATAAGCACAGACTCGATAACAACATGAATTAGATTGGGCAACCCTGCAGGATACATTTGGCCCTCACCGAGTGGTCAATGAATGGCCCTCTAATGGGACTCCGTTACCTCCATGCACCCATGCGGAGCAAACAGAGGTGATGGGGACAGAGCAGCCTTGCTGTTTCACCGAGTACTGGGGGAGTCTGTATCAATAGTGTGTGTCCCACCACAGCTGGCGGAGGATTCCTTCCACATGTTTCATTCCCATCCAACAGGGGTCACTATTCAGCCGAGGTTACATCTCAAAATGTGTGTAAGGCGCTTGCTGGCCCGGTATAAAAGATGAAATTACAAAATGCTGTCAACAATGTTTAGTTTGTTTACAACATAACCTTTCTCTGCTCACTAATCGCGCTTTTCTCCGGTCTGCCCCACCTCCTGAGGGGCCATGGACACACCTTCAAATGGATTTGATTGGATCACTACAAAGGTCCAATGCAGAGCATCAATACTGCCTGGTGATTATCAACAACTTCAGCAAGTGGATTGAGACCTTCCCATGTAAAACTGACGGGGCAATTACTGCAGGGCGCTTGGTGCTGAGTGAGGTGATCAGCAGGTGGGGATTATCCATACAGGTAGAAAGTGACCAACCACACACTTCACCGCACAAGATTTCACACAATTGCAAAAATCGATTCCCCCCAATATTTCTGAGCGTCAACCATTGGGGAACAGAGATGAAGCTTTGACTTGCCACAACACATTCACATATCATAATACATTGATATGCTTCACAATACATACTCCTAGAATAGATTCATATATTTCTGAGAGCAGATTCCCATAACACATTCAAATATATCCCATAACATATTCATTTAATACCAAGAACATATTCATGTACGTCGCAGATTGTATTTATATACCGAGAACACACAAGAACAAAAGAACATAAGTAATAGGAGCAGGAGTAGGCCATACGGCCCCTCGAGCCTGCTCCGCCATTCAATAAGATCATGGCTGATCTGATCATGAACTCAGCTCCACTTCCCCGCCCATTCCCATAATCCCTTATCCCCTTATCGTTGAAGAAACTGTCTATTTCGGTCTTAAATTTTTTCAATGTCCCAGCTTCAACAGCTCGCTCAGGCAGCGAATTCCACAGATTTACAACCCGCAGAGAAAAAATTCCTCCTCATCTGTTTTAAATGGGCGGTCCCTTATTCTAAGATCATGCCCTCTAGTTCTAGTCTCCCCCATCAGTGGAAACATCCTCTTTGCATCTACCTTGACAAGCCCCCTCATAATCTTACACATTTTGATAAGATCACCTCTCATTCTTCTGAATTCCAATGAGTAGAGGCCCAACCTACTCAACCTTTCCTCATAAGTCAATCCCCGGAATCAACCTAGTGAACCTTCTCTGAACTTCCTCCAAAGCAAGTATATCCTTTCGCAAATATGAAAACCAAAACTGCACGCAGTATTCCAAGTGTGGCCTCACCAATACCTTGTATAGCTGTAGCAAGACTTCCGTGCTTTTTACTCCATCCCCTTTGCAATAAAGGCCAAGATATCATTGGCATTCCCGAACACTTGCTGTACCTGCATATTATTATTTTGTGTTTCATGCACAAGTGCCCCCAGGTTCTGCTGTACTGCAGCACTTTGCAATCTTTCGCCATTTAAATAATAACTTTGTCTTTGACTTTTTTTCTATACTTCCCATAACACATTCATACACATCCCAGCATACATTCCTAGAACAGAATCAAACACCCACCCTGAACATATCTGAAGGAATGCAAAATTCACAAGAAACTCCACCTGTGTTTGGGCTTGGAAATTTAAGTTGGGATTATCTACCGAAAAATTTGGAACTCTAAAGTACTTATGGAAGAAACTACAAACTTTAATAGAATTTTGGATTTTAAAAGACAAACTCAAGGCTGTGGGCGGATCTACGGAACTAGCAAGAGACAGTCTAATTTAAGTGAAGCTACCTGTGTGTGAGGACTAAGTTAACCTGTCTAGAAGAATGAATATTCGAAAATCCTTCCCCCACAAGAGACATTAACATCACAAAATCACCCAGAGGTAGCTACCCATCAACATGGGTCTGGACAACCATTTCAGCATATACATCACAAAGAGGCCCAATCCAGACAGTATGCGAAAGACGAAGCACAAAAGGACATTGCAATTACCAAACTAATATTTCCATCAGGAAACAGTTTTCGAACATCAACCCACCCAAGACATATCAACTTTTAACGAGCCCGACAGAATATTACAAAGAAGAACCAAGCCCGCCAAAATTATACAAAGAATTTTGAACAGATTTGACGGCAAGATTAGAACACTGAAATCGAATAACTGACCCCGGTTTTCAACAGAGGTTAGGTGGTTGCTAGGTAGCTACAAGGCTGCTACCACCTCAGATGACACTTTGACTGACAGACTAGTACCACAGTATGCTGTGTCATCAAGACAAGGAGAGAAACCAACGCAACAGTTGTAAACTAACTTCTCCAGCCTTGAAGTCCTGAAGGAAGGAAAAACATCACCATTGGAGCAGCGACCGACCACAGTCAACGTGGTATCAAGGGAAAAACAACCACGATCTACCGTTAACGATCAAAAGCTTTGGTAAGCATAGTCCCTACATGCCCTGGAGTCTAACCTAGCCAGAATTAGGTATTGGGAGGTGGGAGGTATAATTTACGGTGACCCCCTTTGATTGTGTAATGCATGGTTCTTTATTAGAGTGATTTGTGACTTTAAGTTTGACCTTGTACCTTTCCTTGTATTGTTCTTTATTAGAGTGATTGTAAGTTTGGCCTTGTATTTTCTTATTAGAGTAATAAGCTTGTATTACCTTGACTGTAATAAAACCAAAGTGCTTTGCATCAAATCAGTGTCCTTTGCACTTTTGTCACACCCCCCAAAAAAATCCAGAGTCTAGAACCCAAGGGAGTGGGAGCGATTCGAACCGCTCAAGTTGGTCAGAAGGGAACCTGACCCCCTCATAGAGACCACCCCCCTTACATATTACACTCCCCCACAATACAGAGACCCCCGGGTCGACCCCAGTACTGGACCCATGCCCGGGGTCAGGTTTCGGACCGCCCCGGATCGGACCCCTCAAGGTCAAACTCCGCCAGAGTCATGGATCGGATCTACCTGGTCCTGCCACCTGGTCTGGAGTGCTCCCCACCCGACTGGAAGCCAAGCCTGTCAATCAGGCAAACCTCCGGGGGGGAACCTGTCAGGGCCAATAGACGCCGCTGTGAGTTAAATCTCCAATGCATGCTGGGAAACCCAGACTTCAGGTTACCTGTCCGAAACTCCACCTCCCCCGTCTACATAACTGCCCCAGTAAATAGCCAGGCCAATGTATTCCCCGAAAACCATGCACCCGGAGCGGATGCAAGATATTTTGAAGAGGGAGGGTGAAGAGCCAGTTGTCATGGTGCATATAGGTACCAATGATATAGGTAAAAAACGGGATGAGGTCCGACAAGATGAATTTAAAGAGCTAGGAGCTAAATTAAAAAGTAGGACCTCAGAATTAATAATCTCAGGATTGCTACCAGTGCCACGTGCTAGTCAGAGTAGGAATCGCAGGATAGCTCAGATGAATACGTGGCTTGAGGAGTGGTGCAGAATGGAGGGATTCAAATTCCTGGGGCATTGGAACCAGTTCTGGGGGAGGTGGGACCAGTACAAACTGGGCAGGACCGGAACCAATGTCCTCGGGGGAGTGTTTGCTAGTGCTGTTGGGGAGGGGTTAAACTAATATAGAAACATAGAAACATAGAAATTAGGTGCAGAAGTAGGCCATTTGGCCCTTCAAGCCGGAATTCGATATTGCAGGGGGATGGGAACCTATGCAGCGAGACAGAGGGAAGCAGAATGGGGGCAGAAGCTAAAGATAGAAAGAAGAAAAGTAAAAGTGGAGGGCAGAGAAACCCAAGGCAAAAAGCAAAATGGGCCACATTACAGCAAAATCCTAAAGGGGCAAAGGGTAATAAAAAAGACAAGCCTGAAGGCTCTGTGCCTCAATGTGAGGAGTATTCGCAATAAGGTGGATGAATTAACTGCGCAGATAGCAGTTAACGGATATGATGTAATTGGCATTACGGAGACATGGCTCCAGGGTGACCAAGTCTGGAAACTCAACATTCAGGGGTATTCAACATTTAGGAAGGATAGACAGAAAGGAAAAGGAGGTGGGGTGTCGTTGCTGGTTAAAGAGGAAATTAATACAATAGTGAGGAAGCTTGGATGATGTGGAATCTGTATGGGTGGAGCTACGGAATACCAAAGGGCAGAAAACATGAGTGGGGGTTATGTACAGACCACCAAACAGTAGTAATGAGGAAGGGGACAGCATCAAACAAGAAATTATGAATGCGTGCAATAAAGGTACAGCAGTTATCATGGGCGACTTTAATATACATGGGAAGAGCAGCAGAACATTAAAGGGCAAAAAACGTTAGTGGGAGTTGTGTACAGACCTCCAAACAGTAGTAGTGATGTTGGAGAGGGCATCAAACAGTAAATTAGGGGTGCATGCAATAAAGGTGCAGCAGTTATCATGGGTGACTTTAATATGCATATAGATTGGGCTAACCAAACTGGAAGCAATACGGTGGAGGAGGATTTCCTGGAGTGCAGAAGGGATGGTTTTCGAGACCAATATGTCGAGGAACCAACTAGGGGGGAGGCCATCATCGACTGGGTGTTGTGTAATGAGAGAGGATTAATTAGCAATCTCGTTGTGCGAGACCCCTTGGGGAAGAGTGGCCATAATATGGTGGAATTCTACATTAGGATGGAGAATGAAACAGTTAATTCAGAGACCATGGTCCAGAACTTAAAGAAGGGTAACTTTGAAGGTATGAGGCATGAATTGGCTAGGATAGGTTGGCAAATGATACTGAAGGGGTTTACAGTGGATGGGCAATGGCAGGCATTTAGAGACCGCATGGATGACCTACAACAATTTTACATCCCTGTCTGGCGTAAAAATAAAAAAGGGAAGGTGGCTCAACCGTGGCTATAAAGGGAAATCAGGGATAGAATTAAAGCCAAGGAAGTGGCATACAAATTGGCCAGAAATAGCAGCGAATCCGGGGACTGGGAGAAATTTAGAACTCAGCAGAGGAGGACAAAGTGTTTGATTAGGGCAGGGAAAATATAGTACGAGAGGAAGCTTGCAGGGAACATTAAGACGGACTGCAAAAGCTTCAAAAGATATGTAAAGAGAAAAAGGTTAGGAAAGACAAACATAGGTCCCCTGCAGTCAGAATCAGGGGAAGTCATAAGTGGGAACAAAGAAATGGCAGACCAATTGAACAAGTACTTTGGTTCAGTATTCACTAAGGAGGACATAAACAACCTTCTGGATATAAAAGGGGTCAGAGGGTCCAATAAGAAGGAGGAACTGAAGGAAATCCTTATTAGTCGGGAAATTGTGTTGGGGAAATTGATGGGATTGAAGGCCGATAAATCCCCAGGGCCTGATGGTCTTTATCCCAGAGTAATTAAGGAGGTGACCTTGGAAATAGCGGATGCATTGACAGTCATTTTCCAACATTCCACAGATTCTGGATCAGTTCCTATCGAGTGGAGGGTAGCCAATGTAACCCCACTTTTTTAAAAAGGAGGGAGAGAGAAAACAGGGAATTATAGACCGGTCAGCCTGACATCGGTAGTGGGTTAAATAATGCAATCAATTATTAAGGATGTCATAGCAGTGCATTTGGAAAGAGGTGACATGATAGGTCCAAGTCAGCATGGATTTGTGAAAGGGAAATCATGCTTGACAAATCTTCTGGAATTTTTTGAGGATGTTTCCAGTAGAGTGGACAAGGGAGAACCAGTTGATGTGGTGTATTTGGACTTTCAGAAGGCTTTCGACAAAGTCCCACACAAGTGATTAATGTGCAAAGTTAAAGCACATGGGGTTGGGGGGTAGTGTGCTGACATGGATTGAGAACTGGTTGGCAGATAGGAAGCAAAGAGTAGGAGTAAATGGGTACTTTTCAGAATGGCAGGCAGTGACTAGTGTGTTACCGCAAGGTTCTGTGCTGGGGCCCCAGCTGTTTACATTGTACATTAATGATTTAGACAAGGGGATTAAATGTAGTATCTCCAAATCTGCGGATGACACTAAGTTGGGTGGCAGTGTGAGCTGCGAGGAGGATGCTATGAGGCTGCAGAATGACTTGGATCGGTTAGGTGAGTGGGCAAATGCATGGCAGATGAAGTATAATGTGGATAAATGTGAGGTTATCCACTTTGGTGGGAAAAACTGAAAGACAGACTATTATCTGAATGGTGACAGATTAGGAAAAGGGGAGGTGGAACAAGACCTGGGTGTCATGGTACATCAGTCATTGAAGGTTGGCATGCAGGTACAGCAGGCGGTTAAGAAAGCAAATGGCATGTTGGCCTTCATAGCGAGGGGATTTGAGTACAGGGGCAGGGAGGTTACTACAGTTGTACAGGGCCTTGGTGAGGCCACACTTGGAGTATTGTGTACAGTTTTGGTCTCCTAACTTGAGGAAGGACATTCTTGCTATTGAGGGAGTGCAGCGAAGGTTCACCAGACTGATTTCCGGGATGGCGGACTGACATATCAAGAAAGACTGGATCAACTGGGCTTGTATTCACTGGAGTTCAGAAGAATGAGAGGGGATATCATAGAAACGTTTAAAATTCTGATGGGTTTAGACAGGTTAGATGCAGGAAGAATGTTCTCAATGTTGGGGAAGTCCAGAACCAGGAGTCACAGTCTAAGGATAAGGGGTAACCCATTTAAGACCGAGATGAGGAGAAACTTCTTCACCCAGAGAGAGTGGTGAACCTGTGGAATTCTCTACCACAGAAAGTTGTTGAGGCCAATTCACTAAATATGTTCAAAAAGGAGTTGGATGTAGTCCTTACTATTAGGGTGATCAAGGGGTATGGCGAGAAAGCAGGAATGGGGTACTGAAATTGCATGTTCAGCCATGAACTCATTGAATGGCGGTGCAGGCTCGAAGGGCTGAATGGCCTACTCCTGCACTTATTTTCTATGTTTCTATGTTACATATTGACTGGGCTAACCAAACTGGTAGCAATGCAGTGGAGGAGGAATTCCTGGAGTGTATTAGGAATGTTTTTCTAGACCAATATGTCAAGGAACCAACTGGAGGGCTGGCAATCCTAGACTGGGTGATGTGTAATGAGAAAGGACGAATTAACAATCTTGTTGTGAGAGGCTCCTTGGGGAAGAGTGACCATGATATGATAGAATTCTTTATTAAGATGGAGAGTGACACTGTTAATTCAGAGACAAGGGTCCTGAACTTAAGGAAAGGTAACTTCGATAGTATGAGACGTGGATTGGCTAGAATAGACTGGCGAGTGATACTTAAAGGGTTGACGCTGGATAGGCAATGGAAACATTTAAAGATCCCATGGATGAACTTCAACCATTGTACATCCCTGTCTGGAGTAAAATAAAACAGGGAAGGTGTTAACAAGAGAAATTAAGGATAGTGTTAAATCCAAGGAAGAGGCATATAAATTGGCCAGGAAAAGCAGCAAACCTGGGGACTGGGAGAAATTTAGAATACAGCAGAGGAGGACAAATGGTTTAATTAGGAGGGGGAATATAGAGTAGGAGAGGAAACTTGCTGGGAACATAAAAACTGACTGTAACAGCTTCAAGAGATATGTGAAGAGAAAAAGATTAGTGAAAACAAACTTACGTCCCTTGCAGTCAGATTCAGGTGAATTTATAATGGGTAACAAAGAAATGGCAGACCAGTTAAACAAATACTTTGGTTCAGTTTTCACAAAGAAATATACAAATAACCTTCCAGAAATATTTGAGGACCGAGGGTCTAGTAAGAAGGTGGATTTGAAGGATATCCTTATAAAGTGGGAAATTGTGTTAGGGAAATTGATGGGATTGAAGGCCGATAAATCCCCGGGGCCTGATAATCTGCATCCCAGAGTACTTAAGGAAGTGGCCATAGAAGTAGTGGATGCGTTGGTGATCATTTTCCAACAGTCTATCGACTCTGGATCAGCTCCTATGGACTGGAGAGGAGCTAATGTAACACCACTGTTTAAAAAAGGAGGGAGAGAGAAAACGGGAAATTGTAGACTGTTTAGCCTGACATCAGTAGTGGGGAAAATGTTGGAATCAATTATCAAAGATGAAATATCAGCGCATTTGGATCGGTCCAAATCAGCATGGATTTGTGAAAGGGAAATCATGCTTGACAAATCTTCTAGAATTTTTTGAGGATGTAACTAGTAGAGTGGACAAGGGAGAACCAGTGGATGTGGTGTATTTGGACTTTCAAAAGGCTTTTGACAAGGTCCCACACAAGAGATTGTTATGCAAAATCAAAGCACATGGAATTGAGGGTAATATACTGACATGGATAGAGACCTTGTTGGCAGACAGGAAGCAGAAAGTCAGGATAAACGGGTCCTTTTCAGAATGGCAGGCAGTGACTAGTGGAGTGCCACAGGCTCAGTGCTGGGACCCCAGCTCTTTATAATATGCCTCAATGATTTGGATGAAGGAATTGAGTATAATATCTCCAAGTTTGCAGATGACACTAAACTGAGTGGCGGTGTGAGCTGTGAGGAGGACGCTAAGAGGCTGCAGGGTGAATTGGATAGGTTCGGTGAGTGGGCAAATGCATGACAGATGCAGTATAATGTGGATAAATGTGAGGTTATCCACTTTGGGGACAAAAACACGAAGGCAGATTATTATCTGAATGGTGGCAGATTATGAAAGGGGGAGGTGCAACGAGACCTGGGTGTCATGGTTCATCAGTCATTGAAAGTTGGCATGCAGGTACAGCAGGCAGTGAAGAAGGCAAATGGTATGTTGGCCATCATAGCTTGGGGATTTGAGTATAGGAGCAGGGAAGTCTTACTGCAGTTATACAGGGCCTTGGTGAGGCTTCACCTGCAATAATGTGTTCAGTTTTGGTCTCCTAATCTGAGGAAGGACGTTCTTGCTATTGAGGGCGTGCAGCGAAGGTTCACCAGACTGATTCCCAGGATTGCGGGACTGACATATGAGGAGAGACTAGATCAACTGGGCCTTTATACACTGGAGTTTAGAAGGATGAGAGGGGATCTCATTGAAACGTATAAGATTCTGATGGGACCGAACAGGTTAGATGCGGGAAGAATGTTCCCGATGATGGGGAATTCCAGAACCAGGGGACAAAGTCTAGGATAATGGGTAGGACATTTAGGTCCGAGATGAGGAGAAACTTCTTCACTCAGAGTTGTTAACCTGTGGAATTCCCTACCGCAGAGAGTTGTTGATGCCAGTTCATTGGATATATTCAAGAGGGAGTTAGATATGGCCCTTATGGCTAAAGGGATCAAGGGGCATGGAGTTAAAGCAGGAAAGGGGTACTGAGGTGAATGATCAGCCATAATCATATTGAATGGTGGTGCAGGCTCGAGGGGCCGAATGGTCTACTCCTGCACCTATTTTCTATGTTTCTATACCCAGAACATATTAATAGACCACAACTCAACCTATACCGTAACACATACATATACTTCCCAGAATGCATTCCTAGAACAGATTCATATACTTCCCTGGACAGATCAGTTTATTTATTTAAGAGTCAGCTGTGGCACAATTGGTCGTACCCTCACCTCTGAGTCAGAAGGTGATGGGTTCAAGTCTCACTCCAGAACCTTGAGCACAAATATCTGGGCTGACACTCCAGTACAGTGCTGAGGGAGTGCTGCACTGTTCTGGAGTCAGACGAAACGTTAAACCGAGGCTTCCTCAGGTGGACATAAAAGGTCCCATAGCATCATTTCAAAGAAGATTAGGGCAGTTATCCATGGCCAAATTTATTCCTCAATCAACATCACGAAAACAAATTAACTGGTCATTATCACAAATTGCGGTCGGAGTTTCCCGTTGTTCCGAACTGAAAAATGTCTATGAATCTACCTGGTGGTCCCGGAGGTTCAGAGACTTCGGATCCTGGCCCTCTACTCGAAGGCCTTCGTAGACCCACATGTATCCCAGGATTGTAAGGATTTCACATGATTCAATGATATCATGTAGGCCGGAACAACCTATCAGAGTCGGGGGTTCCCCATTCATACTGATGCTACATATGGAATCAACATAAGTATGAATTGGAATACCCACAAAAACACTAAAAATAACTTTTAAAACAACATCACATATTTCAAATTAATAAAAATGGAATTTAATTAATTATTTAAAACAAAAATGTAACTTTTTGAAAAATAAATTTACATATTTTAAAGCGTCTAAAAATAAACGTATTTTATTTAACAGGATTTTAAATGTTTAAATTATGTTTAATAAATGGATTTTTCTGTACTTTAAAAGTCTTACGTTGATAACAACAAGCCTTACGCTTGCTTTTTTCATTTGTAATAATCTGAAGAACATTCGCTTGGCAGGATTTGGGCAAATCGCCCAACTCTCCGCCCAAAGAGATCTTTTAGTTTCACATACGGCGATCTGTCAATAGAACCTTTGACAGATCGCAAGTGACGGGTTTAGGCGCATAAGCTTCACATGTCCAAACCCGGTACTTGCGGGGACCCACACGGGTGAGTACACACCTCGTATGCGCCCATGGGGTGTGCGATTTCAGGCCCATTGCTGTTTGTTAGAGCTTGCTGTGAGAAGTGGTTGCCGTGATTCTGACATTGCAACAGTGACTACACTTCATTGTCCAGTGATTGTGAAAGGCATTATATAAATGCCATTGTCTCTTTCTTCCCTGAGCACTTTCTGTAGCCAGAACCCATTCATCATAATTGGAGCATGAAATTCACTGACACTAGGAGTTGTTTTGGCAAATAGCATAGGTGCATTTCAAGGAAAGCTACATAAATAGATGAGAGAGAAAGGAGGCAAAGGTTATGCTGATAGGGTTCGATGACGAGGGATAGGAGGGGGCTCGTGTGGAGGATAAACACTGGCATAGACCGGTTGGGCTGAATGGACTGTTTCTGTGCTTTACCTGCTTTGTAATTCTATATCATGTAATATAAACCTTCATAAATACTGGTTCGGTGTCAGCCGGGGCAAAGTCTCCAAATTTGGGCATCACACTTTCGGGATGATGTCACAGCCTTAGAGAGGGTGCATGGGAGATTTACTAGAATGGTACCAGGGATGAGGGCAGACTGGTCACGAAAGTAAAAGTCCATGGGATTCAGGGCAAAGTGGCAAGTTGGATCCATATTTGGCTTAGAGGTAGGAAGCAAAGGGTAATGGTTGATGGATGTTTTTGTGACTGGAAGGATGTTTCCAGTGGGGTTCCGCAGGGCTCAGTACTGGTTCCCTTGCATTTTGTGGTATATATCAATGATCTAGGTTTGAATACAGGGGGTATGATTAAGAAGTTTGCAGATGAGATTAAAATTGGCTGTATGGTTGATACTGAAGAGGAAAGTCGTGGACTGCAGGAGGATATCAATCTACTGGTCAGGTGGGCAGAACAGTGGCAAATGGAATTTAAGTTGGAGAAGTGTGAGTTAATGCAGTTGGGAAGGGTAAATAAGGAAAGGGTATACCACTAGGCCACTTAGAAATGTAGATGAACAATGGAACCTTGGAATGCTTGTCCACAGAACTCTTTTTGGGAGGAAACTAAAACATTAAATCGTGTCCCCTTGATCTGGGGGACACACCAAACATTTTCAAGCCCTTTTATTTGTGTTTTTTTTTGTGTTTTTGTTCTTTTTTTGGGGTTTTTTTTTGGGCACTAAAATCGTATTTTTTTTCTCTTTCTCCAAGTGCCCCCTATAAAAGGGGAGGGGGACACTAAAAACACCAGCAATTAAAACAAATTAAACTTTAAAACATAAAATCAAATTAAAATTTGGTTGCCGGGCGTGATGATGCACTCCAGTCCCTCCGGTGCCCACCTCTCGCGGAAGGCCGCGAGCGTACCGGTGGACACCGCGTGCTCCATCTCCAAGGACACCCTGGTGCAGATGTACGCACGGAAGAGAGGCAGGCAGTCAGGCTGAACAACCCCATCGACCGCCCGCTGCCTGGACCGGCTGAGGGCACCCTTGGCCGTGCCCAGGAGCAGTCCTACGAGGAGGGCCTTGGACCTACCCGCTCCCCTCCGCGCAGGGTGCCCAAAGATCAGAGTGTGGGACTGAAATGCAGCCCGAATTTCAGGAGCAGCCCCTTTAAATAATAAAACAGGGGCTGCAACCTCGTGCATTCGATAAAAACATGGAACACGGACTCTTCCAGACCGCAGAAATTGCAGGCGGCCTGGGAGCCCGTGAACCGGCTTAAAAATTTATTGCACGGGACTGCTCCGTGCACCACCCTCCAGGCCAAGTCCCCGATAAATAATGGGAGGACTCCCGCGTAGAGTGCCCTCCATCGGAGACCCCCGCCTCCTCCGGACGGCAAGATGGTACGCCATGGCGTGTCCGGACGGCAGGCGAGGATGGCAAAGTTGAGAGTGTGCAGGAGCAGCCCGTACAGGAAACCCCTCCGCGCGGAACTGAAAGGCACGGAGGGGATTTCCCTGAGGCGGCTCAAGTTGTGAGGCGCCGGCTCCCGAGGGAGGTTCCAGGGTTTGGCGCCGATGAGGAATTCCGTCCGGACGGGGGTCAGTTTGGACGGGATCTCCCCACGTGCTTGAGCCTCCTCGATGCACCAAACGGAGTCAGGGCCCAGAGCTGTTTTTAGCGACTCGATGGCATCGGCCGCACGGCGGACGTCGGCCGAATTTAGGCGCCGCGCCAGCGTGTCTGGCGCCATCCAGCAGGTCCCTGACCCTGGTCACCTCACCAGCCACAGACCTCTCGTCCGACTGCCACCTAAAACTTCGGTCGTGGAGGTACGGATTCCCGAGCAGCGGCTCCTGCAGGACGGCCACCACTCCAGCCGGTGGAGAGCTGCGCTTGGTGGAGACTTTGTTCCAGACCCTGGTGAGTTCCTTGTAAAAGACAGGCAGCTCCTGGAAGGTGGTCCTGACGCCCCCCAAGCTCACAAACAGGAGCTGCGTGTCGTAGTTGAGGCCGTGCTGCTGGCGGAAGAAATACGTCGCCAGAGCACGCCACCTAGGAGGGGGCTCGACGTAAAGGTATCTCTGCAGGGTCTGAAGACGGAAAGTCGCGAGCTGGGTCCTGACGCACACCAACGACTGACCGCCCTCCCCAAGCGGGTGACTCAAGACCGCGGCAGAGACCCAGTGCTTCCTGTTGTTCCAGAAGAAGTCCACCAGCTTCTTCTGTATCTTGGTGACAAACGCAGGGGAAGGGGTCAAAGTGACCAGCCGGTACCACAGCATGGCGGCCACCAGCTGGTTTATGACTAGCGTTCGACCCCTGTAGGACAGCACTCGGAGCAGTCCTGTCCAGCGCCCTAGGCAAGCGGCGACCTTGACCTCCAGCTCTTGCCAGTTCGCCGGCCAGGCTTCCTCTCGGGGCTAAGGTAGACTCCCAGATAGAGGAGATGGGTCGTGCTCCAGGCAAAAGGCCTGAGCTCCTCTGGCAGAGAGTCCACCCGCCACTGACCCACCAGGAGTCCGGAACATTTCTCCCAGTTGATCCTGGCGGAGGATGCGGCCGAGTAAATCTCCTGGCACTCACGCATCCTCCGCAGGTCAGCGGGATCCTCTACCGCGAAGAGCACGTGATCGGCGGAAGCCGAGGGGACGACCTCCACGCCCGGCCCTTGCAGAGCCAGTCCCGTCAACCTCGTCCGCAGGAGGCGCAGGAAAGGCTCCACCAGATGGCATATAACTGGCTGGACATGGGGCATCCCTGGCGCACCCCTCTCCCAAAGCGAAGGGGCGCCGTCAAGGACCCGTTAACCTTAATCAGACACTCCGCGGCGGCGTACAAAAGTCGGATCCGGGCGACGAAATGGGTCCTGAACCCGAAAGCGCGCAGAGTCCCGAGCAGATAGTCGTGATCCACCCTGTCGAACGCCTTCTCTTGGTCGAGGGATAGGAAGGCGACCGACAGACCAGCCTCCTGGGAATGATGGATGAGGTCCCGGACCAGATGGATGTTATTGTGTAGGACTGGTCGGGGTGGATCATGTGGTCCAGCACGGCACCAAGGCGAGCAGACATCGCCCTGGCGAAGATTTTGTAGTTCGTGCTGAGGAGGGAGACCGGGCGCCAGTTCTTAAGGAGGCGGAGATCGCCCTTCTTAGGCAGCAGGACGATGACTGCCCTGCGCCAAGAGAGGGGCATCTCCCCGGTCGCCAGACTTTCCCCCAGGACCCGCGCGTAGTCGCCCCCCAGGACGTCCCAGAACGCCCTGTGGAACTCCACGGTCAGCCCGTCCAGCCCCGGGGATTTTCCCCTCGAGAGCCAGTCGAGGGCACCGGTCAGCTTCGCCAGGCTTAGCGGAGCTTGCAGATTTTCGGCGCCCTCCGGGCTGACCTTTAGCAGGTTCTCCCACAAAACTCTACGCGCTTCCTCGCTGGACGGTTCCGGAGAGAACAGGGCCCCATAATATTCACGGGCTCTGTTGTTGACGCCCTCCGGATCCGAGACGAGAGAGCCGTCGTCGGCCAGCAGCGTCAAGAGCTGCTTACGGACACTCTGCCTTTTTTCCAGCGAGTAGAAGAAGGGGGAGCCGCGGTCCAGATCCCGCAGGAACCGGATGCAGAACCTCACGAACGCATCCTCGGGACCCGAGGAGCTGCAGGTCCCTCAGCGCGGCCTTCATCACTTCGTACACCGTCCGCAGGGCCGGGTCCTCGACGACTTGACCGAGACGGGACTCCAGGTCGAGCACCTCTTTTTCTAGGCGCCCGACTCTGGCCGCCCGCCTCTTGGTCGACCCCCTCGCGTACTCTTGACAGAAGACGCGGACGTGAGCCTTGCCCACGTCCCACTATAGCCTCAAGGAGGGGAAGCCCCCCTGCTTCCTTCTCCAGTCGGCCCAGAAACGACTTAACGAGTCCTGGAACCGCATGTCCTCCAGCAGCCGGTTGTTAAAGTGCCAGTATGCGGACCCCGTCCTCGCGCGGAGTGAAGCGAGCTCTGCCCACACCAGGTGGTGGTCCGAACATGGCACCGGCCGCATGGAGGTTGCCGGGACGCAGGAAACGTACGCCCGAGACACGTAAAGGCGGTCGATTCTGGACCATCCTACTCCAGGCCTCACCCAAGTAAAGGCGCTGGAGTCGGGGTGGAGATTTCGCCAGACGTCCACCAAGTCGAAGGACCCGACCAGGTCCCTCAACTTCTCCATCGCCGTCATGCTCTGCGGGGCACCGGAGCGGTCCCTTGCCTCGAGGGTGCAGTTAAAATCCCCCCCGAGGACAATGCAGTCGCCGACGTCGACGGAGCCAAGAAGAGTGGACACTTCTTCAAAGAAGCGCGTTTGTTGCGGGCCGGACTGAGGGGCGTACACGTTCACGAGATGGAGCGGCACGTCCCCCAGGCGAACCGTTATGTGCAGCAAGCGGCCTGGCACGGGCTCCTCGACCCCCAAGATCTCCGGCTGAAAATGCGGGGCCAGCAAGATGGCCACCCCACAAGAAGTGGCGGTGAGGTGGCTCATGCGGACCTCTCCTTGCCATTCCAGGAGCCACGTGGCTTCGTCTCCCGAACGGTGTGGATTTCTTGCAGGAAGCACACCGCATATTTCCCCTCCCACAGGAGCAAAAAATTGTTAAATCTATGTCGTGCCTCTCTGCCGCCGTTGATGTTGAGGCTGGCTATGGTTATCTTCATGACAAAAGCATAGTGCAACCTCTACCTAACCTATTGTGTGGGGGGGGGGGAGTGGAGTCGTATTTTGACCTCCACTCCTTCAGCAGCCCAGCGAGGAACCTTTTGAGCTGGCGCAGCTCAAGGCTTTGCGCCTTTGGTAAGGGCCCACCCGCGGCCATGGTTTTAGCGGCGGCGCGGACGGACGCGATGAGCAGCCCCGGCTCGGACCATTTTTCCAGGGCCAGATGGGTTCGGTTGCGGCGACCCTGGCTCTGGACCAAAAAGTCCCGGAGTTCCTTTTCAGGAATGAGGGGGGACTCAGCGGCGGGCATGAGGAGATCCACCGTCTCACTGGCGATGGACTCGAGATCTTCTCCCGCGTCCTCCACCGAGTCCCCGTTCCCCTCCGGGAGGTCGCCGCCAGCAGCCGGCCCGTCGACCGCACGAGGTACGGCAAACGGCCCGGCCGCTCCATCTGGCCCTGGCTCTGCCCCGATCCCACCCCCAGGATCATCGGCAGAGGAGTCCCCACTGGGCTCTTTTAAAAGTGGTGCTGGGTCAGGAAGCGACAGCGGAAGGGGTTCCTCCTCAGCCCCAGAAACCGGGGAAACCGGAGAGACCTGGCCAAAGAAATTCTCCAGGTCCTCCAAGTACCCCAGCTCCAAAGTAGGGGGCGAGGGTTGGTGTTCTTCCCCCTCCCCGCTGCCACCCCCCGGCCCAGCGTGTGGATGTATATTAAAAAATTTTAAATTTTCATTTTCTGCTGAGTCGTGCAAGTCCCGGGGGAAGTTGGTTAATAGCTGGACGGGCTCAGGTTCGGCCTTTTCGGCCCCGCCCGCCTCAGTCCTAGGGACACTCGACCCGGCGGCAACGCATTCCTCCGCTGGCCCCACGCCCCCCTGGGGGGGCGCGGAGGCAGGGAGACCTCCATATCTGCCAAGGCCTCTTGCTCCACTCCCCCCTTTTCCTTTTTTTGCCCGCGCCCGAACCCCTCTGAGATATTGGTCAAGGGCTCGGGCACGGGCTCAGGGCACCCCGCGCTCGCCGGTGACAGGGTTGGGCTGAGCGCAGTGATCAAATTGTCTGGCGCACTGAGGGGACCCGCCTCGAGGTGTTTCGCCTTCCTCCGCGCCTTCTTTCCGGTCGGACGCTCTCCCTCCCCCCTGTTGGAGGCCATGAATACAAAGGCCTCCAACGATGCCCGCGCACCCACGGCTCCCGGTACGCGGATGCAACTAGGGGGAGGGGTGGCGGCGGCGCCAGCCTTGGCCGCCTTCGGTGGTTTGGCGGCCTTGGAGGCGGGGCAGTTCTTACGAACGTGCCCCACCTCTCTACAGGCATGGCACCGCACGTCCAACGTCCAGAAGACGCGGTAGGCAGTCTCCTCGTGCACCACATTAAATTGTTCCTCTGTTGTCTCCTCCCGCGCCAGTCGGACAAAGAGCTGGCGGCAGAAGGAGAACACGTGGTGCAGGCTATTCCCTGAGGCCGAGCGGTATGGGGTTAATCCCTGACCTTACCTCCCCCAGTTGGTGTAGGTGAGGGAGGAGGAGGCCAGCGGGAACAAAGGGCGGGATGTTTGAAAGGATGACCCTCTGCGCGGTGGCCTCGAGAGGGTCCACCGGCGGGAACGTCCCGCCCACCGTGAGCCCCTTTTCAAGGGCCAGGGACACCGCCCGCTCCGACCCCAGGAAGAACACTGCCTTCCCTGACATCTTGGAGGCTGCGACAATGGCCGAGGGGCCGACTACCCCAGCCATTGCCCGCACGCACTCCTCAATGCTCATTGTGGGGTGAGTATAGCTCTTGACCCCGTGTTTCTTTGTTATTAGTCTGAAAGGTGGCAGGGCAGCAGGAGGCGCAGGAGGTGCCGTGGATGTGGACGCCGCCTGCGCTTATGTCTTTGCTGGCCCTGCCACCGGCGTGGATGGGGTCGCCATCACGGGGTCCCTTTAAGGGCTACACCCACCCCAAAGTCACAGGCCTTAATGGTCTCGTTGGTGTTTGAACAGAGGGAGCTCTGAAAGAGGCACAGCTCTCCCCTAGTTGACGATTGGGGAGGGGCCTTGCTCCCTCTGCTCAGTTGTCTTGTAATTGGTTTTTCCAATTAGGAGAAAGGGGCTCTCAGAGAGAGAGGGGAGAGACAGAGAGAGTGACAGAGAAAGAGGAAAGCTGTGAGGGCAGGTCTCCCCTCACAGTGATGGGTGGGTGCACCCCCCAGATGGTAAGCAAAAAAAAAACAGTCTTTGGGATGGTCTTCGGGTGGGGGGAGAAGATGTCTTCACCTGGGGCAGCTGGAGCCACCCAGGCACAGCACTCCCAACGATGTTAAATAGGGTGATTAATCAGTCTTCAGCCAGGTAGCTCCAGCTATCCCAGGCTAGGCAATGGGGGAGGGGTGCTTCAGTGGTGTGTGGGGCCGAGTTATTTAGCAAGACCCCCACACACACTTCCACACACACACATCCCCCGCGATGTTCCGGCCCTCAAAATGGTCTTCTTTCCTCCCCCCACCGATACAACAAAGTCTTTAGGGGAATGCACCAAAATACACCTACCTTTGGATGATGAAGTCTTTCCCTCCTTCCACACTGGATAGTTGTTGTTCTTTTCCCCCTCTCTCCAACTATTTGTAAAAGTAATAATGATGTTGAATTTTTGCTCTCCTCCTCTCCCTCTGGATGAATTGGAATTGTAGTAAGCCCCTTCTTCCTCTTCCTGGGCTGTTTCACAGGGCTCAGAAAGGCCTTCCAGACAGGAGCAACAGCAGGGAGCTCCTTCTCTCACTACAGCACAGCTCCAAGTGAATAGGCCACACCTCCAACAGCTCCACCATTGGTCCACAGCTCCCTGAAAGTAGCAGGCCAGGTGGATAAGATGGTTAAGAAGGCATATGGAATGCTTGCCTTCATTGGCCAAGGCATAGAATACAAGAGCAGGGAGGTTATGCTTAAATTGTATAATACTCTGGTTAGGCCACAGCTGGACTACTGCGTGCAGTTCTGGTCGCCATATTATAGGAAGGACTGATTGCATTGGAAAGGATGCAGAGGAGATTTACTAGGATGTTGACTGGAATGGAGAATATTAGCTATGGCGACAAATTGGATTGGCTGGTTTGTTCTGTGTGGAACACTGAGAGGAGACCTCATTGACGTATACAAAATTTTGAAGGGCCTGTATATAATGCATAATAAGGGTCTGTTTCCCTTGGTGAAAGGGTCAATTTCGAGGGTGCATAGTTTTAAGGTGGTTGGTGGAAGGTTTAGGGGGGATTTGAGGGGAAGCTTCTTCACGCAGACAGTTGTGGGGGTTTGGAACTCACTGCCTGGAAGGGTGGTAGAGGCAGAAACCCTCACCACATTTAAAAGGTGCTTGGATGGGTACTTGAAGGTTACGGACCGAGAGCTGGTAAGTGGGATTAGGCTGGATAACCTCTTGTTGGCTGGTGCAGATATGATGGTAAGTATTACATGGAATCAAATACAGCCAGCGTGATCTCCTGGACTAGTTTCGATCACCTGGATGGGTCGGAGAGGAATTTCGCAGATTTTTCTCCCAATTGGCCTGGGTTTATATATATCTGCTTTTTTTGCGTCTCCCAGGAGATCGTATGGCTCCAGGTGGGGTGGAGTGTAACATGTTGCGATGCATGGAGTGTCGCAGTTGTGTGGGGCGGAGTGGTTGGGGCTAGATGCTCTTCACCTTTCCACCATTGTTCATTGTTCATAGGTTTATATAGAAACATAGAAACATAGAAAATAGGTACAGGAGTAGGCCATTCGGCCCTTCTAGCCTCCACCACCATTCAATGAGTTCATGGCTGAACATGCAACTTCAGTACCCCATTCCTGCTTTCTCACCATACTCCTTGAACCCCTAGTAGTAAGGACTTCATCTAACTCCTTTTTGAATATATTTAGTGAATTGGCCTCAACAACTTTCTGTGGTAGAGAATTCCACAGGTTCACCACTCTCTGGGTAAAGAAGTTTCTCCTCATCTCGGTCCTAAATGGCTTCCCCCTTATCCTTAGACTGTGACCCTTGGTTCTGGAATTCCCCAACATTGGGAACATTCTTCCTGCATCTAACCTGTCTGAACCCATCAGAATTTTAAAAGTTTCTATGAGGTCCCCTCTCATTCTTCTGAACTCCAGTGAATACAAGCCCAGTTGATCCAGTCTTTCTTGATAGGTCAGTCCCGCCATCCCGGGAATCAGTCTGGTGAACCTTCTCTGCACTCCCTCAATAGCAAGAATGTCCTTCCTCAAGTTAGGAGACCAAAACTGTACACAATACTCCAGGTGTGGCCTCACCAATGCCCTGTACAACTGTAGCAACACCTTCCTGCCCCTGTACTCAAATCCCCTCGCTATGAAGGCCAACATGCCATTTGCTTTCTTAACCGCCTGCTGTACCTGCATGCCAACCTTCAATGACTTATGTACCATGACACCCAGGTCTCGTTGCACCTCCCCTTTTCCTAATCTGTCACCATTCAGATAATAGTCTGACTCTCTGTTTTTACCACCAAAGTGGATAACCTCACATTTATCCACATTATACTTCATCTGCCATGCATTTGCCCACTCACGTAACGTATCCAAGTCACTCTGCAGCCTCATAGCATCCTCCTCGCAGCTCACACTGCCACCCAACTTAGTGTCATCCGCAAATTTGGAGATACTACATTTAATCCCCTCATCTAAATCATTAATGTACAGTACAAACAGCTGGGGCCCCAGCACAGAACCTTGCGGTACCCCACTAGTCACTGCCTGCCATTCTGAAAAGTATCCATTTACTCCTACTCTTTGCTTCCTGTCTGACAACCAGTTCTCAATCCATGTCAGCACACTACCCCCAATCCCATGTGCTTTAACTTTGCACATTAATCTCTTGTGTGAGACCTTGTCGAAAGCCTTCTGAAAGTCCAAATATACCATATCAACTGGTTCTCCCTTGTCCACTCTACTGGAAACATCCTCAAAAAATTCCAGAAGATTTGTCAAGCATGATTTCCCTTTCACAAATCCATGCTGACTTGGACCTATCATGTCACCTCTTTCCAACAAGCGCTGCTATGACATCCTTAATATGTAACTTTCAGGGCTGCTGACCGAGGGCCGTGTGGCTCTTTGTCGGCCGGTGCAGACACAATGGGTCGAAATGGCCTCCTCCTGCGCTGTAGGTTTCTATGTTTCTATGAGCAACTTTGGTTATGTGCAGAGATGAGAGAAACTGGAATTGTTCAAATTAGAGCAGAGAAAGTTAAGGGGAGGTTAAATAGAGACATTCAAAATCATGAAGGGTTTTGATAAAGTAAGTAAAGAGCAATTGTTTCCACTTGCAGACGTGTCGAGAACCAAAGGACTCAAATTTAAGGAAATTGCCAAAAGAGACAGAGGTGAGATGAAAATGTTTTTTAAGCAGCGAGTTATTATGATCTGGAATGCACAGCCTGCAATGATGGTGGAAGCAGATTCAATTGTAACTTACAAAAAGAGTTGGTTCAATAATTGAAGGGGAGAAAATTGCCAGACTATGGGGAAAGTGCAGCGCAGTGGGAGAGCTCTGTCAAAGAACTTGCTGGAGAGATGGAAGAAGGCAGAGAGTGAGCTCATTTAAAGGCAGCCTGCACTCAAAGAGAAGAGTCCTCATTCCTGAACTGGACGTGGCAGAAGCAAGTGGGAGGAAGAGAAGAGCAGCTAATTCCAGGGTAGGAATTGGTTATGGCCCTTGTTCGGGGAATGACAGGTGGGTGAAGATGTCACTGGTAGGGCAGAGGTAGAAGACCACTTGTATCTTTCTTACTCCTCCCCACAGCAGCACCTAATTAAGGTGATCTAAAGCAATAACACAGGTAGAGATGGTATATCCTCTGTAGTTTAAGTAGGTGCCTGATCGTGTTGTACCTTTGTTTGCGCTCCCAAACCTTTACACAGACAAGCTGCAGATGATCCAGAATAAGCTGCAGCAGCCACTGGCCCCGGAATATCCGTGTCCCCAACAGGTTCGGCTGCATGGCTGCTCAGGATCACCAAGTCTTCTTCCCCATGAGGGGTCAGCTGTCTATTCCCAGAGGGACCACAACTCAGGACCTGAGATTCCGGGTGGTTATGGGACACTTCCTCCTGTGAGAGAGAAGAGAAGAAGACATGAGTTCTGCAGCGAAGGCTGGACTGGTGTTCTGATTGAGCCATGTGCCCCACAGTATTTATATCCGGCTGCTTTTCCCCACATAACACCATTGTGGGAGCACCATCAACACAAGGATAGCAGCAATTCAAGAAGAGGGCCCACCACCACCTTCTGAGGGCTACTGGGGATGAGCAATAAATACGGCTTTGCCAGCGATTCTAAAATCTCAACAATTGTTTGAAAAGGTCCTCCTCACTCCCACCTCATCAGCAGAATCTCTTCTTTTCCATCACTCAGACATGGGGCTTGGGAGAAGCAACAGCCCATCAGTTGCCCACACACCATCTCTATAATAGACTCAGATTTGAAGCACAGCAAGTTACAGAGCTTCTTGGACAGAGCAGGACGGTGCGATTAGGTTTGGATTGCTCGAGCAAGGACACAGCACAAACACAAGTAGTTGAGGGAGTTGTTGAGGAGAATAGCATCGATACATTCAAGGGGAAGCTAGATAGGCCCAAGGTTAAAGGAATAGAAGGATATGTTGCTGGGGTTAGATGAATAGGGGTGGGAGGAGGCTCATGTGGACCATAAACACCTGTTGGGCCGAATGGCCTGTTTCTGTGCTGTATGTGTTATGTAATTCCAGGGAAGCAGGAATGGTGCATTTCATTGCAGTGGGCTTGGGTGTTTCTTCCCACTACCCCCCTCACCGCCCCACCCTCCCCCCCCCCCGGGCCATATCCTGACATTAGTTTGTGCTGAATCTGGGGGTTTCCCCAGGCGGCCCGGATATCCCGCCAGAGAGCTGTATTTATATACGCTGCATTAAGCTGGTTAGGTGCTTTTTTGGGCCCCACCGAGGAAATCATTTAATTCCGGACCCACCATTGAGGGACCTGCATTCACAAAGACATTGACAGACCAAGTTCTTCAGCCACACCAGGCTGTTACACTCCTCATAGACCAGTAAGGAGCTGTTCCCATATTCCACCTGGTCACCAGGGTGGGTGCCCCTGTAACACCACCACTGGGTCACTGCATCGGCCGCCCGTTTTACCTGTCTGAGATCCGATAACTCAGCACAAACTGCAGGTTACACCAGGGGGTGAAACCCGTCCTGGGCGGGAGCTCGACTTTCTTTTCTACTGATATCAATGGAATCGGGCGGATTGTAAAATGGACAGCCGATCCTGTAATGTCCTTACACACGACTATAAATTCACATGAGGCACATTCTGCAGACAAGGTCACTCTGTGACCTGAACCTTTATTCACAGGACCAAGAAGTGATGACCCTGTGTGGGACCTCCCTTTATATACCTGGATGACCAAGTGAGGAGTGTCTCCCACAAGTTCAAAGTGTGCATTTCTTAGGTGTATACAGTATGCAGTGTTGTTATGAAGGTTACAGTTACATGAAGGTTACATACATGACATCCCCTCCCCCCCCAACATCTTATGGGGTCAAAGATTAAGTCTTTCAGGCGGTCGACGCTCTCTCGTGGATCACAGCAGTTGGGGCTCTGGTTGTTGAGCCTTGATATGCGTCTCTGTCACTTGTGGTGATTCCGGCTTGTCCGGGCTGGCCGCAGGGACTGTGCATGCTGCTGAATGTTCTTGTTGCTCGTTCACTGGCGGTGGTGTGGGCAACATCTCATGATCTTCCTCAGGTTCCTCAGTGTCCATGCTGAACCTTTTTTTTACTTGGTCCAGGTGCATGCGGCATATCTGTCCATTGTTAAGTCTGACCACTATGACCCTATTCCCCTCGTTGCCAATTACAGCACCCTCAAGCCACTTGGGCTCCAAAGCGTGATTAAGAACAAATACAGGGTCATCGATTTCTATACATCTCCCCTTTGAGTTACGGTCATGGCACTCATTTTGGGACTGGCGCTTACCCTCAACAGGACAGGATGAATGAGGGACAGCCGAGTTTTAAGTGTATATTTCATGAGTAGTTCCACGGGTGGGACTCCCGTGAGCGAATGCAGTCGGGACCTATAGGCCAGCAGGAGGCGCGATAGGCGGCATTGAAGGGAGGGTCCTTGAATCCTTGATTTGGACCGCACGTTCCACCTGGCCATTGGAAGCCGGCTTGAACGGTGCCGTCCTGACATGTTTGATGCCATTACCCGACATGAACTCCCGGAATTCATAGCTAGTGAAACACGGGCCATTGTCGCTAACCAGGATGTCCGGCAAGCCGTGGGTCGCAAAGACCGCACGCAGACTCTCCACAGTGGTGGTGGATGTCGTGTACAAATTCAATATGATGCACTCGATCCATCAACCTGCCTTGTAGACCCCTCTTCTGGTTCATCTGCCTCGTAAATTAGCCTCGCTGTGGGCTCCCTGCACATTCTGACTAAATGTCCACTGAAGTTACAATTTCTACAGATAAATTGTTGAAACCGACAGGTTTTTGCACAAGTCTGCCCCCGCACCTCCAGCATGAGCTGAGATCGTTGTGAACTAAAGGGCTGTTACCAGGCATTCCTCTCTGATTGTCTCTTTGATTACTCTTGAGCACTCTGTTAATGGGTGTCAATGGCCCCATTCCGGGACGCATTGTCCACCGTGATGGTGTAAATGTCCATTCAACCTGCCATTGTCTCTGTTGAGGACCCACTCTAGAGTCTGTTGCTGCCTGGGTGGTGTCGAATTGCCCTTGCCTGCCTGTGGGGTTCTGAGTTGCGTTTACAATGTTAACTCCCTGATCCATCGCCACGTTGGAAGCAGAGTTGCACACGTATATTATCTTGGTTTCCTCCTCCCCTGCCATGAAGGTCTGAGCCATCAACGCTGCCGCTTCCAAGGTCAAGTCCTTGGTCTCAATTAGCTTTCTGAAAATCCCGGCATGACCAATGCCCTCAATAAAGAAATCCCTTAACATCTCCCCACTGCAGGCGTCTGTGAACTTACAGAGGCTGGCCAGGCGCCGAAGATCCGCAACGAAGTCCGGCATGCTCTGTCCTTCCCGACGTCGGTGTGTATAGAATCGGTGTTGGGCCATGTGTATACTGCTCGCCGGTTTGAGGTGCTCACCGATCAGTTTGCTGAGCTCTTCAAAAGTTTTGTCCGCGGCTTCTCGGGTGCGAGCAGGGTCTTTCATCAGCACGTACGTCTTAGGTCCACAGCTGGTCAGTAGATGCGCCCTTCGCTTGTCAGCCGCTGCATCTCCCAGCCAGTCCTTCGTGACAAAGCTCTGCTGGAGTCTCTCAACGAAATCGTCCCAGTCTTCACCAACATAGTACCGTTCCTCTGTGCTTCCAGTGGCCATTCTCATGAGTCGTTGATTCCCGTTTCTCGTCACCAAATGTAATGTCCTCACACTCCTATAAATTCACACAAGGCACATTCTGCAGACAAGGTCACTCTGTGACCTGAAACTTTATTCACAGGACCAAGAAGTGTTGACCCTGCCTGGGAGCTCCCTTTATATATCTGGATGACCAGGTGAGGAGTGTCTCCCACAAGTTCACCCACTGTGGTCAAGGCGTGCATTTCTTAGGTGTATACAGTATGCAGTGTTATGAAGGTTACAGAAACATGAAGGTTACATACATGACAGATCCACTATCACCCGACTTGCTCTGCCACTCAAGACAAGTTTAACCCATTGGGCCCTTCCTGGTCTGTATGGTTCAGTTCCACAACACAGGACAACTTACCCACTGAGACAACCGCCGATTATCAGAGACACATATTTAAACGAGGGGAGATATTTTTTATTCATTCATAGGTTGAGGGCATTGCTGGCAAGGCCAGCATTTATTGGCCATCCCTAATTGCCCTTGAGAATGTGGTGGTGAGCCCCTTCTTGAACCGCTGTAGTCCGTGTGGAGAAGTTGCTCCCACAGTGCTGTTAGGGAGAGAGTTCCAGAATTTTGACCCAACAACGATAAAGTAGCGCTGATATATTTCCTGGCCAGGATGGTGTGTGACTCGGAGGGGATCTTGGAGGTGATGGTAGTCCCATGCACCTGCTGCCCTTGTCCTTCTAGGTGGTAGAGGTTGTGGGTTTGGGAGGTGCTGGGTCATTGCTTAACTCTGTCTGTCCTACTCGGGCTTGTGATTGTGGGAAGAGGAGCAGATCAGGAGATGGCTGATTTCTGCCATGAAGTTTATTGCCTTGAGGCTTTAGAGAGCATTTCATTCAAAGTAAGTATATTCAGGAGCCCACTGTTTGCTGCCATGTTTGTGTCAGCTCATTTAACTTTTGTAACTAAGAGACAGAAAGACGTTTTGTCGGTGCTTGTTTTTGTGCAAACATTTGTGTCATGTTTTATGGAGCTCGAAAACCTGCTTTAAGAAATTATATTAAATTCTACCTTCTGTTCCAAAAATGATCTTTCATCTAATTGATCAATTCATTCCTGCTTGTCTATTCCAGGAGAGGCTTGATACAGTCCCATCATTAAATTATCTCAGGAATAACTTGCACAATTAGTATCAAGAAATGGATGTTTTATTGCCTGTGAAATAATGTCCCTTTGCTTGCAAGGCTTCCTTGCATAATACAATGGGAATCTTCACACCTTACACCAAACCATATTCCCATTTGATTTCCAGTTTTTCATTTGTATACCTAATACAAAATTTGGGAACCAATCATTTAACCCCTATTGGATCTGATTATTTATAAACCTCCTTACATACTACATGTATTTGCCTTTACGATCAATTTTTCCTTGTAGTCTTTGTTGTTCTGATATAACAAGCTCTGCCTGCCTATTTATTCCTTTAAACAATCCCTTTAATTAATTGTGCATGGTTTATCATGTTCCCACATTCGCTTTACGTCAATTCAGCTGATTTATTCCCGAATTACGCTTCGTAAAATCGTTACCATTTCTCTTAGCACTGGATGGTGAAATTCTACAATCATATGGTTGCATCAATCGGAAAGCAAAAGTACAAAAGAAAATTTAACAGAATAGGAAAATTTGTAATATATCAGAACTTTTAAACAGCTCCTCCAATTGCCATCAAACTCCGGGGTATTTAAGATCTGTCTCACTGACTACTTTCTCCAACATAGTTTTAACTGTTCGATTTGTTCTTTCCACCAAGCCTGACACATGCAAGTATTATGGGATGTGCAAAATCTGTTCTATCTCGAACATTGTGCACATTTCTTTCATGACCTAGCCCTCAAGTCATGCTCCATTATCACTGCAGATCAGCCATGATCTTATTAAATGGCGGAGCTGGCACAGGGGGCCAAATGGTCGACTCCTGCTCCGATTTCTTATGTTCTTATGAACACCTCAAAATCTCCCTCTCGACATATCTTGTTTAACAAGAACTTTTGCAGAAATGAGTGCGGTGGTATCATTCAGCAATCCGATGTGGCAAATAGAAGTAAGGGGTTAATTACTTGTTCACTGTGAAAAACCCCTGAGGGTGGGGAGGAGTCAGCCAGCACCACGGCCGTTTCAGACCTGCTGTTTAAGTCAAGAAAAAGCTGCTTTATACCATCTTTAAATAAACTCATGGTGCATTTTAACAGTGGTATAATATAAACTTCAGTCAAAATAAATCCACACCAGCATCTTTGATTTAAAATGTCCACATTTCATTAAAGCACAGGAGTTTTCCTTAAATCTCCTATTACTGGGGACACCATCTGAAATGTGTGATATTAATTTCAGTTTAACAGCAATATTCACGCTCTCAACGTAACACTCTCGGTACCTTAATCACACTCAATCATTCAATCCTTATTTGCTCTCATCCTCCTTAAAAAATATCTGAATTCCCTGTAATGGTTATGAACTGACAGATCGTACACCCAAGGAACATCAACACAGTTTAAATAACTCGCTGTCTGTAGTTGCCCTGCCCAGAAAACCAGTAATTTGATAATTTGATCAGACACTCAGCCTGTCAATTTAAAATTCCATGTGGGTAAGACCATTTGTCAGGCTTGTACTGGCTCCTGTTTAAAAGTGTTCTCCTTCTCCTCCATTGCTGGAAGGACGGGGTGTACTGAATGGACAGGGGCTCCTGAGGAACCAGCCCACAGTTCCAGTCTCTTTCTCGGTTCACTTTCTACAACCTCTGCGACTTCCTCTCTCCCTTCTGGTCTTTTATCTAATTCGGAACGCAGTCTCTTTCGGCTAGCTGAAATCACTTGAGGCTTTGCTGAATCACGGGCAGCCATCTTCATTCATTTTACACACACACATTTAATTCTAACATTATGCTACAGGTGCCTTTGCTCTATCAGAAAATCTCTCTCCAACAGCTCCTTGTGTCACTGTGTTGTGTGGGGAGCGATAGTTCGTAGCCTCCTCTGCCAACCCTTCCCTGTCTACCTTGCCTCCATTGCTACCCGCTTGGGTCATTGTACAAATTATATCTCTCTTTCCTCTCAGCTGTTCTTGGAGCCATTGTATCCCTTTCTGACATTCTACATGGGACACTGTAGGGCTTGAAAACCTCACTTTTGAAAATCAGTGTAACTTTCAAAAGAAGCTTCTATATAACGCACCCAGTGTAAGGCCAAAAAAAACGAATTCTGTGATTAATCTTTTTAAACATTCTGTATAAATGCACATGTAAAACACAAAATCTGTCAATACTGACTTTCTGTAATCTGTAAGAACTTCTGTAAACTTCTGTTTAAAATGTTTAATGTGAATCTCTGCTAACGATGAGAAACCACTGGAGAGATACCCCAACACTTGGACTGTAAGAAACCTTGTGTGTAGGAATATAAAAACACACAAACTGTAATCAGCACAAACATTAAGAGACATCCCAACACAATAGAAGCGATATTGACTGTAAGACATTTTTGTAGAAATATAATCATAGGCAGTGCCTCGGAATCGAGGAAGACTTGCTTCCACTTCTGAAGTGAGTTCTTTGGTGGCTGAACAATCCAATACGATAGCCACAGATTCTGTCACAGGTGGGACAGATAGACATTGAAGGAAGGGGTGGGTGGGAGTGGTTTGCCGCATGCTCCTTCCGCTGCCTGCGCTTGATTTCTGCATGCTCTCGGCATTGAGACTCGAGGTGCCCATTGCCCTCTCAGATGCACTTCCTCCACTTAGGGCGGTCTTGGGCCAGGGACTGCCAGGTGTCAGTGGGGATATTGCACTTTATCAGGGAAGCTTTGAGGGTATCCTTGTAGCGTTTCCGCTGCCCACCTTTGGTTCATTTGCCGTGAAGGAACTCTGAGTAGAGCACTTGCTTTGGGAGTCTCATGTCTGGCATGCAGACTATGTGGCCTGCCCAGTGGAGCTGATTGCGTGTGGTCAGTGCTTCAATGCTGGGGATGTTAGCCTGAATGAGGACGCTGATGTTGGTGCACCTGTCTTCCCAGGGGATTTGTATGATCTTGCTGAGACATCGCTGGTGATATTTCACCAGAAACTTGAGGTGTCTACTGTACATGGTTCATGTCTCTGAGCCATATAAGAGGGCAGGTATTACTACAGCCCTGTAGACCATGAGCTTGGTGGCAGTTTTGAGGGCCTGGTCTTCAAACGTTCTTTTCCTGTAAATGTAAACACCGATAGTGACTACTTAAAGTGCAAGAAATATAATCAATGAGACACAGTAAGGTCTGTGATAGTGCTGGACTATAGACAATAGCGACCAGTTTCTGAAGTGCTAATGCGTGCTCAAGGAAGATATAGCTCATCGATGGATCAAAAGAGTGAAGGTTGGTGTGGCAGGTAGCCATGGAAACAACACATGAGAAAAGGTAGGGACAAATCTCACAGACGAAGGGAGCAAGGAGACAGCAGTAGTCAGAGAAGGGTGACCTGGTCAATCATCAGAAGTTGTGCTCCACGAACCTGTCAGACCACCGGGTCGGTTGTGAGTGTTCAGGGAAACTAAGGCAGAGACTCAGTAAAGATGAGTGGCTGCAGTCAAGGAAGGGTGACCTGGTCAGTCATCAGAAGATGTGCATCACGACACGTCAGCGAACCACTGGGACGATCGTGAGCACGCAGGGAACTGAAGAACTGGTAACTATAACGCAGCTTATCAGCTCAAGGGACAGACTGATAGGTGTAATGTTGATAACAGGTTGATCAGTACTCAGTAAAGACGGTCACACAAAGTGGGAACTATGCTTATTGGTGTCTTGTCATTATTTTCCAGAGTCGAACTTAAAGAAGTAGCTGGTAGTGTTATCTAATTGTTCTTCACGCTACATAGTAATCCGGGATGAGACCATGGTCACACAACACAGAGTCTCTCTCTTTATCACACAGGCCATTGCTGCCTGCGCCCTTACAGTGGGCCGCAAATCATTATAATGTTGCTTTAACTGAGAACATCTGATCCAGGTTTCCCCATTTATGTCCTCAATTTCTATATCGTCTTTGTTCAACTACTTCTGACTGGTGAAACGCTGTACCACTTTCCAGACTGTGAATTCTCCAACCACATAATAAAATGTCATCTTTTTTTTCTGTCTGTGGCCAAACCAGACCGTTTGTAACCTTGGCCTCCTATTGGTCCATGAGATGAAATTCTGACCCCATGTCCGCCCCATCACAAAGACCGCCTACTTCCACCTCCATAACATCACCTGTCTCTGCCCCTGCTTCACCTTAGCTGCTGCAGACACCCTCATCCACGGCTTTGTTACCTCTAGACTTGACTATTGCAATGCTCTCATGGCTGGCCTCCCATCTTCCACCCTCTATAAACTTAAGCTCAACCAAAGATCTGCTGTCCCTATCCTAGTCCCGTTCACCCATCACCCCTGTGCTCACAGACACTATCCCAACTCGCACCAAGTCCTGTTCACACATCTTTCCTGTGCTCGCTAATCTATATTGGCACCCGATCCAGCAAATTCTCAATTTTAAAATTGTCATTCTTGTTTTCAAATCTCTCCATGGCCTCACCCCTCCATATCTCTGTAACATCCTCCAGCCCCTTGAATGCCAGTTGTTGCTGTTGTTGAAGTACATGAATGCATTCTGGGAAGTATGTGAATGTGTTATAGAATCATTGAATCGTGCAGAACAGTCAGAGGCCATTTGGCCCATCGAGCCGGTACAGCCTCTGAAAAATGTACCAATGAGTAACATTCTCCGCACTTTCCCCATAGCCCGGCACATTTTTACTTTTTAACTCGAGATCCGATTCCCATTTTGAAAGTCACTATTTAATCTGCTTCCACCACCCTTGCAGGCAATGTATTCCAGATCATAACAACTCTCAGGGTAAAAATAAAGTCTCCTCATCTCTCCCCTGACTTATTTGACGATTATTTTAAATCTGTGTCCTCTGGTTACCAAACGTCCTGCCCAGTGGAAACAGTTTTGCCCTATCTCATCTATCAGAACCCCTCATAAACTTCTTTATTAAATCTCCCTTAACAATCTCTGCTCCAAGAAGAGCATCCCAGCTTCTCCAGTCTATCCAGGTAACTGAAACCCCTCATCCCTGGAACCATTCTAGTTAATCTCCTCTGGGCCTCTCCAAGGCCTTGACCCCTTTCTGACTGTGCTGCCCAGATTTGTGAACAATATTCGAGCTGAGGTCCAAACGTTGATTTATTGAGGTTTAGCATAACATCCTTACATTTGTACACTATGCCGCTATTATAAAACCAAGGATCCATATACTTTCTTACAAAGCTTTATCAACTTTTTCTGCCTCCTTCAAAGCTTTGTGCCTGTGAACACCCTGTATATCTGGAGAGTGTAGGAATGTGTTCTGGGAAATGCATGGATGTGTTTTGGGTACATGAATCTGATTTGGGTACATGAATGTATTCTGGATATATAAATGTGTGTTGGATATATAAATATATTTTGTGAAGTATATGAATGTATTTTGAGAACACAACATAACTAAAGAGCCAGTGGCTTTGTGGATACAAATTGGATGAGAGAGAGAAATAGAGAGCAGGGTGAAGTGATGCATTTTGAAGGATGAAGGAAGAGAGGTAATATAAACTAAATTATTATAAACTAAATGGTACAATTTTAAAGCAGGTGCAGGTAGAGAGTGATCTGGGATTTATGTACAAAAATCTTTGTAGGTGACTGAACAAGTCAGTCCAGGCCTCACCTGGAATATTGTGTTCAGTTTTGGTCTCCTAATCTGAGGAAGGACATTCTTGCTATTGAAGGAGTGCAGCGAAGGTTCACCAGACTGATTCCAGGGATGGCTGGACTGTCATATGAGGAGAGACTGGATCAACTGGGCCTTTATTCACTGGAGTTTAGAAGGATGAGAGGGGATCTCATAAAAAAACTTATAAGATTCTGACAGGACTGGACAGGTTAGATGCGGGAAGAATGTTCCCGATGTTGGGGAAGTCCAGAACCAGGGGACATAGTCTTAGGATAAGGGATAGGCCATTTAGGACTGAGATGAGGAGAAACTTCTTCACTCAGAGAGTTGTTAACCTGTGGAATTCCCTGCCGCAGAGAGTTGTTGATGCCAGTTCATTGGACATATTCAAGAGGGAGTTAGATATGGCCCTTACAGCTAAGGGGATCAAGGGGTATGGAGAGAAAGCAGGAAACGGGTACTGAGGGAATGATTAGCCATGATCTTATTGAATGGCGGTGCAGGCTCGAAAGGCCGAATAGCCTACTTCTGCACCTATTTTCTATGTTTCTATGTTAATCACACTCTTGAAATGCAAACAGGATCGATAGCTTTATAAATAGGAGGAAGAGAACACAAAAACAAGAAAGTTTGCGAAAGTATTCACCAGGGAGACTAACAAGGTGGACAAGACATTAAAAGAAGAGTTCGAAAAATATAATGGCTTTTAAGACAGAAAGATGGGAGATGATTGATAAACAAATTAAACTTACGGAGGATAAAACCTCTGGTATGGATGGATTGCATCCAGGGATACTAAAAGAAGCATAGAGATTGCAGAGGCACTATTATATATAGATAAAAATTCACACATATACACACAGATAAAAGAGAATAGTGACAGAGGACTGGTGGACAGCAAATGTGATTCCTATATTAAACAGTGAGATGGAACAATTCCAGGGAACTAAAGACCAGTGAACTTAATGTCGGTGGTAGGAAGGTTAATGGAATTTTTATTGATGGGCGTGGGCCTCCCCGAAGTGGGTAATGGGGTTCCGGCGTGATGGTAATATCCGTCAGGTAGATCCTGTGTTAATTAATGAAGGCCAGCGACAGACAATGCTTGTGGACACTGGTTGGTCTGTTACCATTAAACACACCCCATGCCCTGAGCACCACCCTCTGGCCACAGGGAAGATTATTTCTTTAACTGCCTTTGTAGGATCGATGCAAAAGGCACCCAAGATAAATGAGACTGTTTAAATTTGAGTTGGTAGATGTTACTCTCGAGAGGCCGGTTGTGATGCACTTAATGAATGGGGAAAGTATTGTGGGTCAGATTTCCTCGATAAATGCGATGTAATTGTGGATTATGTGAATGATCTATTGTGGTTTGGGAAAGGAAAGTCTCACGGCAGAGCGATATCAGACACGCATGTTATTTCTGCGATTTAGGAGCCCGAGACATACGAGGTAGTTACACACACACACAAGCTCTGTTAATTCAGTATCGGGCCGTGTTCGCTACTCACAAGCACGATTGTGGGCGCTCGATGGAGAAGGGGATGGTTAACGGGCCGGCCCATGTTAAAGTAAAAGAGTGCCCCATTCCAGCTGAGAGTCAGTTAGCGCTCCAAACCACACTAGACACATTGCTACAGCAGGGCGTTATACGGCGGGACACTGTTATGTATAATTCACCAATTGGCCAGTTAAGAAACGAGATGGGTGTTGGCGGCTCACAATCGATTACCGAGCATTAAACACGGTAACACCGGTATGTGCCCACTTAGTGCGAGAGACACCCACATTACGGTCCCAAATACCAAGGAAAACCAGGTGGTTCTCTACCCTGGACTTTGTAAATGGGATTTGGAGTATTCCCATCTCGCAGTAAGTGCACAGTCCTGATCAGCACAAGGTAAACATTATTCAAAGACATCCCCTACCAGTTTCAAAGACCCTGAGGTCACTCCTCGGATTAGTGGGGTACCAGCGACCTTTCATTCCCCACTTCACAGAGAGAGCAAAACCATTGTGGGAGTTATTGAAGGTACCGAGTGACGAGATAAAGGCTCACTGTTTGCTGCAGTGTCTGTGCCAGCTCATTTTACTTTTGTCGCTAAGAGACAGAAAGACATTTCGTGTCCGTGCCTGTTTGATGAACACGTTTGAATTTGTGTCTTGTGGAAAAATTTGAGTCGTGTCTTCCCGAAAAATCTACTTTATGAAATTATATTAAAATCTACCACCTGCTCCAAAAAAATCTTTAATTTTACTGATAAATACATTCCTGTTTGTCCATTAAAGGAGGGGCTTGATACAGTCCCATCATTAAATTACCTCAGCAATAATTCCCATAATTAGTGATGTGTATCAGGAAATTGAAGTCCTATTGCTTCACACATTGACTGCTCAGGGATTGATAATTTACACGTTTGTTAAAGTGTCAGTCAGGGGAAGAGATGTCAGTGCTGGGGACTGGGATATTCTCCACATTTCAGATTACCCCCAGTCAGCATCAAGTACTCCTGGAGCGGGTGTAGCAGAGACAGCTGCAGAGTAAAGTCCCACATGGAACCTCAGCCCAAAGCTCACAAGAGCAATCACTCCTCCACCAGTTGGACACTTCCGTTTCCCTCATCACATTTCTAGTATGACCGAGCCCACAAGTCATGCTCCATTATCACCAGCGATCACCTCAAACTCCCCACTTCGGAAGAACACAAGAACTTTTGCAGCAGTGAGCGTGATGGTATCATTCGAGCTGATACTTAACAACCTAATACAGCCTGTCTTTACATTCAGCAATCCGATGTGGCAAATAGAAGTAAGGGGTTAATTACTTGTTCACTGTGAAAAACCCCTGAGGGTGAGGAGGAGCCAGCCAGCACCATGGCCATTTCTGACGTGCTGTTCAGTCAAATTAAAAAAGTGAATTAAATGATCAAATTATCACTTTGTAATTCTCCAAAGCAAAACTTCTTATCCTCTTAAAAAACTCTGTGCATTTCAATAGTGGTATAATATATCAATTTCAGTCAAAATATATCCACACCTGCATCTTTAATTTAAAATGTCCACATTTCTTTAAAGCTCAAAAGTTTTCCTTAAATCTCCTATTACTGGGGACACCATCTGAAATGTGTGACATTAATTTCAGTTTAACAACCATATTCATACACTCAACGTAACACCCCTGGTACCTTAATCACACTCATTCAACCACCTTAAAAAATAGATGAATTCCCTGTAACTCACAGGTCGTACACTCAAGGAACATCAACACAGTTTAAATAACTCGCTGTCTGGAGTGGCCCTCCCCAGAAAACCAGTCATTTGATAATTTGATCAGACACTCAGCCTGTCAATTTAAAATCCCATGTGGGAAAGACCATTTGTCAGGCTTGTACTGGCTCCTGTTTAAAAGAGTTCTCCTCCTCCTCCATTGCTGGAAGGACGGGGTGCAGTGAATGGACAGGGGCTCCTGGGGAAGCAGCCCACAGTTCCAGTCTCTTTCTCAGTTCACTTTCTACGACTTCCTCTCTCCCTTCTGGTCTTTTATCCTGTAACACGCTTTGGGTTTACTGAAATGTGTCTTTGACTTCTGCAACTTCCCTTTGGCATTTCTAATTCAATCTTTCATAATCGACTTTATTCTCATTATTGGCTCCTTGTGTCACTGTGTTGTGTGGGGAGCGATAGTTCGTAGCCTCCTCTTTCAACCCTTCCATGTCTACCTCGTCTCCATTGCTATCCGCTTGGATCATTGTACACATTGTATCTCTCTTTCCTCTCAGCTGTTCTTGGAGCCATTGTATCCCTTTCTGACATTCGACACGGGACACTGAGTCTCTCCTTTTATCCCCAGGCCATTGCTGCCTGCACCCTTACAGTGGGCCGCAAATCAGTATTCTGTTGCTTTAACCGACAACATCTGATCCAGGTTTCCCCATTTATTTCCTCAATTTCTATATCGTCTTTGTTCAACTACTTCTGACTGGTGATACGCTGCATCACTTTCCAGACAGTGGATTCTCCGACCACACAGTAAAATGTCATCTTTTTTCCTGTCTGAGGCCAAACCAGACCGTTTGTAACCTTGGCGTCCTATTGGTCCATGAGAAGATATTCTGCCCCTTGTCCACCCCATTACAAAGACCGCCTACTTCCACCTCTATAACATCACCCGTCTCCGCCACTGCTTCACCTTAGCAGCTGCAGACACCCTCATCCATGGCTTTGTTACCTCGAGACTTGACTATTGCAATGCTTTTCTGGCCGGCCTCCCTTCTTCCACCTTCTATAAACTTGAGCTCATCCAAAGCTCTGCCGCCCCTATCCTAACTCGCACCAAGTCCCGTTCACCCATTGCCCCTGTGCTCACTGACCCTATCCTAACTCGCACCGTCCCGTTCACCCATCACTCCTGTGCTCACTGACCCTATCCTAACTCGCACCGTCCCGTTCACCCATCACTCCTGTGCTCACTGACCCTATCCTAACTCGCACCGTCCCATTCACCCATCACTCTTGTGCTCACTGACCCTATCCTAACTCGCACCGTCCCATTCACCCATCACTCCTGTGCTCACTGACCCTATCCTAACTCGCACCGTCCCGTTCACCCATCACCCCTGTGCTCACTGACCCTATCCTAACTCGCACCGAGTCCTGTTTACCCATCACCCCTGTGCTCGCTGCACCTATACTAGCTCGCTGCACCTATACTAACTCGCACCGAGTCCTGTTCACCCATCACCCCTGTGCTCGCTGCACCTATACTAGCTCGCTGCACCTATACTAACTCGCACCGAGTCCCGTTCACACATCACTCCTGTGCTCGCTGACCTTATCCAAACTCGCACCGAGTCCATTCACCCATCATTCCTGTACTCGCTGACCTTATCCTAACTCGCACCGTCCCATTCACCCATCACACCTGTGCTCACTGACCCTATCCTAACTCGCACCAAGTCCCGTTCACCCATCACTCCTGTGCTCCCTGACCCTATCCTAACTTACACCGAGTCCCGTTCACCCATCACTCATGTGCTCGCTGACCTACATTGGCTCCCAATCCAGCAATGCCTCAATTTTAAAATTGTTATCCTTGTTTTCAAGTGTCTCCATGGCCTCGCCCCTCCCTATCTCTGTAACCTCCTCCATAGTATCATAGAATCAAAGGAAATTACAGCAAGGAATGAGGCCATTTTGACCCATCGTGTCCATGTCAGCCGACCAAGGGCTATCCAGCCTAATCCCACTTTCCAGCCCTTGGTCCATAGCCCTGTAGGTTACGGCACTTTAAGTGCAAATCCAAGTATATTTTAAATGTGATGAGGCTTTCTGCCTCTAACACTCTTTCAGGCAGTGAGTTCCAGACCAGGTATGGGTGAAAACATTTCCCCTCATATCGCCTCTAAACCTCCCCCAAATTACTTTAAATCTATGTCCCCTGGTTGTTGATCTGTCTGCCAAGGGAAACAGGTCCTTCCTATCCACTCTATCTAGGCCCCTCATAATTTTATACACCTCAATCAGGTCTCCCCTCAGCTTCCTCTGTTCCAAAGAAAACAGACTCAGCATCTCCATTCTTTCCTCATCGCCAAAATTCTCCATTCCAGCCCCTTGAATGCCAGTTGTTGTTGTTGTTGTTGAAGTCCATGAATGCATTCTGGGAATTATGTGACTGTGTTATAGAATCATTGAATCATGGAGACAGAAGGAGGCCACTTGGCCCATCGAGCCGGTGCAGCCTCTGAAAAATCTATCATTAGTAACACTCTCTGCTCTTTCCCCATAGCCCAGCAAATTTTTCCTTTTTAATTCATGATCCTATTCCCAATTTGAAAGTAACTATTGAATCTGCTTTCACCACCCTTGCAGGCAATGTATTCCAGATCTAACAACATTCAGGATAAAAATAAATTCTCCTCATCTCCCCCCTGGCTTATTTGACAATTATTTTCAATCTGTGTCCTTTGGTTAACAACTGTCCTGCCCAGTGGAAACAGTTTCACTCTATTTACGCTATCAAAACCCCTGATACACATCTTTATTAAACCTTTCTGCCTCTCTACCTTTCATTCCCCTTTAAGACGCTCCTTAAAACCTAACTCTTTCACCAAGCTTTTGGTCATCTGCCTTAATTTCTTCTTTTGTTGATCAGTGTCAAATTTTCTGTTTTGTATTGTAACACTGCTGTGACGTTTTATTGCATTAAAGGCTCTATATAAATAAAAATGCTGTTTTGTTATTATTAAATCTCCCTTAACATTCTCTGCTCCAAGAAGAGCAATCCCAGTTTCTCCAGTCTATCCAGGTAACTGAAACCCCTCATCCCTGGAACCATTCCAGTTAATCTCCTCCGGACCCCTTTCTAAACTGTGCTGCCCAGATTTGTGAACAATATTCTAATTGAGGTCCAAACGTTAACTTATTGAGGTTTAGCATAACATCCTTACATTTGCACACTATGCCGTTATTATAAAACCAAGGATCCGTACACTTTTTCAAACAGCTTTATAATTTTTTTTCTCACTATTTCAACGCTTTGTGCCTGTGAACACCATGTATATCTGGAGAGTACAGGAATGTGTTCTGGGAAATGCATGGTTGTGTTTTGGTACATGTATCTGGATATATAAATGTGTGCTGGATATATAAATATGTTTTGGGAAGTATATGAATGTGTTTTGAGAACACAACATAACTGAAGAGCCAGTGGCTTTGTGGATACAAATTGGCTGAGGGACAGAAAGCAGAGAGCAGTGGTGATCGGGTGTTTTCCAGAGATGTCCCCAGGGGTCGGTATTCAGACCACTGCTCATTTTGATAGATATCACTGACATGGAATTGGATATAATTTCACATTGTGCAGATGAGATGAAACTCAGAAAAGTAATGAACAGACTGGTGAAATGGGCCAACATACAAGAATGGAGAGCAGGGTGAAGTGATGCATTTTGAAGGATGTAGGAAGAGAGCTGATATAAACTAACTTTTTATTATTGTGTATGTAGGCACTCTGTTAATGACTCCATGAGGCAGGGGTATGGTACTTAAACTGTGAAGACTGTAGTCCTTTATTGCAGCTCCTAGAGTGTGGACACCAAGAGGTGAGCTCCCTTTTATACTGGGTTACCTGCAGTGTGCAGGTGACCCTTAGATCTACAGCAGCAGCACCCTCTGGTGTACAGGTAAGGTGTGTACATGGTGAAGGTACATTCAGTGTTACAATACATCATAACATAGTAGGCATGCATACATAACAACACTCTCCCCCCCCCCGCCCCCCCCCACCTAAGCATTTTTCAAGTCCTTATTGCCATGACTTGGGGAGGTGTTCAGTAGTGGGCTGTGGAAGGTTGTGGTGAGGGATGTGTGGGTGCCAGGGGTGATCCCTGTGCTTGAGGCTGGCCTCATACATTTCCCCCCCTTCACACATAGACCATGGGGGTGTCACTGTTGTGGGATCCCTCAGTGGGGGAGCCAGTGCAGTGGGTAGGGTACATACTCTGTAAAGTGTGTAAGTGGTGGTGGTGGGCAGGGCCACAAGACTCTGTGGGCTCCTTGTCCTCCATTGGTGATGGAAGTCTGGTCATCCCAGGGTCCGCCAGGAAAGCTGGAGGGTACTGGTCTCTCACTCCTGGTGTTGGCCCTGGTGGCCAGGGGCTGTAAGGCCAACCTGGGGCAGGTTGCCAGTGGTGGTGGCTGTGCTGCCCGTTGACCGCTGTCCCTGCAGTGGGTCTGCTCCCACTGGGTGTGTGTGAGCCCTTCCTGGGGCATCACATTTGTCCCAGAGGTCCAGGATACATGGTCAGGTAGCCCGCTGGACCTGGGGGTCTCTCAAGGGGGATTCCTCTGGCATTTACATTGTACCTGTCCAACCCGATGTCCTTTAACAGTCTACTTCCTGCATACATGACACATTGGCTCCCATTGTACATAGTCGAATCTACACTGTTATCTCGCTTTATATTGTTACTTACAGCATTTACATCACTTTCTTGTATCTCGGTCTCTCCATACATGATTACATTTGTCATTTTAAAATTTCTATCATCATCATTAAACATTACAACCTTGTTCTTAACATCACTTACACAAGCATTTATTAAATTTTTTTTATCAGTTACTCCGGCATCACAATTCAACATTACATTAGCATACCTGCATTCGATAACTGCACTTTTAACTTTAAAGTCCTTGTCATCTTTAGAGTGAAACTGTCCCTTTAATTTCTTTGGGTTACCGGTCTCCTTTAAGGGGGCCTTCCAATCCGGTTCGCCGCTCGGTGCCACGTGTCACTCCTCCAACGCTGCCCCTCGTGGTCTGGTCGCAGCCATTTTGATTTTAGGTTTTTCGCCTCGTGGTGTGGCCGCCATCTTCTCGCTATCCTCCAGGTAGGCTGTGGTGATCTTTTCCTTCCCAGGTTCAGCCACAGACGTCGGGAATCCACTTTTTTCACCGATCTTCTTCTCTTGAAGTCCTGCCACGGCCCGGAAGGTGAGGTCTGGACGTTCGGTTTTGGTGATCTCGCCACAGTGTTGTGGAGTCATCGCCGCGCAGTCGAGCTGGACGGTAGGATTTCTAGGTGCAGCGATGGATCCAAGTTTGGGACTGCATGGGATGTCGATTGCTGGAGCCCGGAGGCCGTCGTCACTTCGACTGACTTATACCTGCTTCATCCAACTTCTTCCCAGCAGCGTTGGACCATCGCCGGCAACGATCCACAGGGGGAGTTTGGTCATCACGCCACCCTGGGAGACCTGGAAGTCCACGATGCCAACGACTGGGATTTTCCCTTTGGTGTAGGTGAGCAGCTTCACCTGGACAGGACACAGTTTTGGTCGTTTGACAGGATTAATCCAAAGTTTTTCAAAGGTCATCTGGCTCATTAAAGACTGGCTCACCCCTGTGTCGATCTCCATCGAAACTGGAACTCCGTTGATGTCTACTTCCATCTTCCATGGGGAACTCTCGGTGGAGCAGGTATAAATTCCATACTCTTCTTCCAGGGGTTGAGCAACTTCGTCTTCATCTGTGTCAGAGCCCAGGTGATCAGCCAACTCTTCAGCGACGCGGTGAGTAAAGCTTTTTCTGCACATTCGCTGAAGGTGAACTTTCGCATTGCAGCCTTTGCAGATCTAGTCTTTGTATCGGCACTAGTGGGCCCTGTGGTTTCCTCCACAGCACCAGCACGGGGCTAGCCGGTTGGTCCAATGTGGTGGCCTCAGGTTTACGGGACTCGGGGCAGCATTTCTGCCTTTAAAAGTCGCCATTCGGTTCACTGTGCTCATCAGTTTAGAGTCCTGGGTGTGGGTCATCATTCGCTTGGAGTCGGCCTGGCTCACTATAATTGCCTTCTGCAGGGTGACTGTGATGTCCGCAGAGAGCAGTTTGTGGAGGAAGCCCTCGTGGCTGATTCCTATAACAAATATGTCCCTTAGTGCTTCGTTAAGATGGTCGCCAAAATCACACGGTGCAGTCAATCTTCTTAAATCTGCAGCATACATAGCATTTTCTTAACCTTCGGGTCGTCGGTGAGTGTAAAACCGGTGCCTGGCTGTGAGAATGCTTTCTTTGGTTGAGTTGCTCTTGTATTAAAGTTACAGGTTCCCCATAGCTCATGGTTGTTGTCTTCGCTGGGGCTAGCAAGTCCCTGACGAGGCCACGGATAGTGGACCCACAACTACTAAGCGGGATGGCCCTGCGCTTGTTTTCCAGTGTGGCCAGTGAGTCTCCATCCAGGTCGTTGGCTATGAAGAAGTGTTCTAACCTTTCCATGAATCTTACCCATCGGTGAATTGTTGGAAGTCGCTGAGATTCGACATGTTGTGCGTGTAGTTCGTGACCTCGTCGCCAGTTATTGTGTATGTAGGCACTTTGTTAATGACTCCGCGAGGCAGGGGAGACTGTGAAGACTGTAGTCCTTTATTGCAGCTCCTAGAGTGAGGACACCAAGAGGTGAGCTCCCTTTTATACTGGGTTACCTGCAGTGTGCAGGTGACCCTTAGGTCTCCGTCTGCAGCACCCTCCGGTGTACAGGTAAGGTGTGTACATGGTGAAGGTCGTTCAGTGTCACAGTACATCATAACATAATAGGCATGCATACATAGTTTAACATCTGTAGTGGGGAAAATGCTTGAAGCTATCATTAAGGAAGAAATAGCAGGACATCTACATAGGAATAGTGCAATCAAGCAGACGCAACATGGATTCATGAAGGGTAAATCATGTTCAACTAATTTACTGGAATTCTTTGAAGATATAACGAGAATGGTGGATAGAGATGTACCGATGGATGTGGTATATTTAGATTTCCAAAAGGCATTCGATAAGGTGCCACACAAAAGGTTACTGCAGAAGATAAAGGTACGCGGAGTCAGCGGAAATATATTAGCATGGATAGAGAATTGGCTGGCTAACAGAAAGCAGAGAGTTGGGATAAATGGGTCCTTTTCAGGTTGGAAATCGGTGGTTAGTGGTATGCCACAGGGATCGGTGCTGGGACCATAACTGTTTACAATATACATAGATGACCTGGAGGAGGGGACAGAGTGTAGTGTTACAAAATTTGCAGGTGACACAAAGATTAGTGGAGAAGCGGGTTGTGTAGAGGACACAGAGAGGCTGCAAAGAGATTTAGATAGGTTAAGCAAATGGGCTAAGGTTTGGCAGATGGAATACAATGTCGGAAAATGTGAGGTCATCCACCTTGGGGAAAAAAAACAGTAAAAGGGAATATTATTTGAATGGGGAGAAATTACAACATGCTGCGGTGCAGAGGGACCTGGGGGTCCTTGTGCATGAATCCCAAAAAGTTAGTTTGCAGGTACAGCAGGTAATCAGGAAGGCAAATGGAATGTTGGCCTTCATTGCAAGAGGGATGGAGTACAAAAGCAGGGAGGTCCTGCTGCATCTGTACAGGGTTTTGGTGAGGCCGCACCTGGAGTACTGCATGCAGTTTTGGTCACCTTACTTAAGGAAGGATATACTAGCTTTGGAGGGGGTACAGAGACGATTTACTTGGCTGATTCCGGAGATGAGGGGGTTACCTTATGATGATAGATTGAGTAGACTGGGTCTTTACTCGTTGGAGTTCAGAAGGATGAGGGGTGTTCTTATAAAAACATTTAAAATAATGAAAGGGATCGACAAGATAGAGGCAGAGAGGTTGTTTCCACTAGTCGGGGAGACTAGAACTAGGGGGCACAGCCTCAAAATACGGGGGAGCCAATTTAAAACCGAGTTGAGAAGGAATTTCTTCTCCCAGTGGGTTGTGAATCTGTGGAATTCTCTGCCCAGGGAAGCAGTTGAGGCTAGCTCATTGAATGTATTCAAATCACAGATAGATAGATTTTTAACCAATAAGGTAATTAAGGGGTATGGGAAGTGGGCGGGTAAGTGGAGCTGAATCCACGGCCAGATCAGCCATGATCTTGTTGAATGGCGGAGCAGGCTCGAGGGGCTAGATGGCCTACTCCTATTCCTAATTCTTATGTTCTTATGTACATAACAATTATAAACTAAATGGTACAATTTTAAAGCAGGTGCAGGTAGAAAGGGACCTGAGGTTTATGTAAAAAATCTTTGTAGGTGACTGAACAAGTTAATCACACTGCTGAAATGCAAACAGGATTGATAGCTTTATAAATAGAGGCAAAGAATACAAAAACAAGGAAGTTATGTGAAAATATTCACCAGGAAGACTAACAAGGTAGACAGGATATTAGAAGAAGAGATCGAAAATGGGAGATAATTGATAAACTAATCAAACTTATGGAGGATAAAACCCCAAGTATGGATGGATTACAACCAGGAATACTAAAAGAAGCAAAGGGAGAGATTGCAGAGACACTATTATATATTGATAAAAATTCACACATATACACACAGATAAAAGAGAATAGTGACAGAGGTCTGGTGGACAGCAAATGTGATTCCTATATTAAACAGGGAGATAGAATAAGTCCAGGGAATTAAAGACCAGTGAGCTTAATGTCGGTGGTGGGAAAGTTAATGGAATTTTTACTGATGAGCGGGGGTGTCCCCGAAGTAGGTAATGGAGTTCCGGCGTGATGGTAATAACCGTCCGGTAGATCCTGTGTTAATTAATGGAGGCCAGCAACAGACAATGCTTGTGGACACTGGTTGGGCTGTTACCATTAAACACACCCCATGCCCTGAGCACCACCCTCTGGCCACAGGGAAGATTATTTATTTAAGTGTCTTTGTAGGATCGATGCAAAAGGCACCCGAGACAAAGGAGGGACGGTTTAAATTTGGGCTGGTGGAAGTTAGAGGCCGGTTGTAATGTACTTAATGAACGGGGAAGGTATTGTGGGTCAGATTTCCTCAATAAATGCGATGTAATTGTGGATTATGCGAATGATCTGTTTGGGAAAGGAAATTCTCACAGCAGAGTGGTTCCGGCTGTTTCTGTGATTGAGGAGCCTGAGACATATGAGATAGTTACACGCTCACACAAACCCAAACACACAAGCTCTGTTAACTCAGTATCAGGCCACGTTCGCTACTCACAAGCACGATTGTGGGCGCTCGGTAGAGGAGGAGGTGGTTAACGGGCCGGCCCATGTTAAAGTGAAACAGTGCCCCATTCCAGCTGAGAGTCAGTTAGCGCGACAAACTTAACCTTATCCCAGTCCAAGTGCATGCCTCCCCCAGCCGAAGAGCCTTATCCCAGTCCAAGTGCATTCTTCCCCCCCAACCCACCCCACCATAGATGGGGCAGGCATTGTGTACGGGTTGTTAACAGGTTTATTGGGCATAAAGTGAATAGTGACAGTGTCGTGACTTGTGGATATCATCCACTCCAACGATGTTCCTTCTAGGCGGCTATAAGAACGTGACCCGTCTTCCCTGAGTTCCCACAATCCCCTCTGATCCCACGCCCCACCCACCCATTCCTCTCCCCCCCAGCCTCTCTCACTCTTCCCCCAGCCTCTCTTTCTCTCTCCCCCAGCCTCTCTCTCCCACAGCCTCTCTCTCTCTCCCCCAGTCCCTCTCTCTTATCCCCAGCTTCTCTCTCCCCCAGCCTTTCTCTCTCTCTCCTCCAGCCTCTCTCTCTTACCCCCAGCCTCTCTCTCTCTCCCCCAGCCATCTCTCTTATCCCCAGCCTCTCTCTCTCTCTCCCCCAGCCTCCCTCTCTCTCTCCCCCAGCCTCTGTCTCTCTCCCCCAGCCTCTCTTTCTCTCTCTCCCCCAGCCCCTCTCTCTCTCCCCCAGCCTCTCTCTCTCTCTCTCCCCCAGCCCCTCTCTCTCTCCCCCAGCCTCTCTTTCTCTCTCTCCCCCAGCCCCTCTCTCTCTCCCCCAGCCTCTCTCTCTCTCTCTCCCCCAGCCTCTCTCTCTCTCCCCCAGCCTCTCTTTCTCTCTCTCCCCCAGCCCCTCTCTCTCTCCCCCAGCCTCTCTCTCTCTCTCTCTCTTCCCCTCTCGGCCCTCCGCCACTTCGCTGCTCGTTGCCGCCGCTGCTCTCGGCCCCAGGATCCTCGCTCTGAGTCCCAGGATCATAGAAACACAGAAATGCGGTGCAGGAGTCGGCCATTCGGCCCTTCGAGCCTGCACCACCATTCAATAAGATCATGGCTGATCATTCAACCTCAGTACCCCTTTCCTGCTTTCTCTCCATACCCCTTGATCCCTTTGGTCATAAGGGCTATATCTAACTCACTTTTGAATATATGTAACGAACTGGCCTCAACAACTTTCTGCGGTAGGGAATTCCACAGGTTAACCACTTTCTGAGTGAAGAAGTTTCTCCCCATCTTGGTCCTAAATGGCTTACCCCTTATTCTTAGACTGTGACCCCTGGTTCTGGAACTCCCCAGCAACGAGAACATTCTTCCTGCCTCTAACCAGATTTTTATATGTTTCTATGAGATCCCCTCTCATTCTTCTAAACTTAAGTGGATACAAGCCCAGTTGATCCAATCTCTCCTCATATGTCAGTCCTGCCATCCTGGGAATCAATCTGGTGTACCTTCGCTGTATTCACTCAATAGCAAGAACGTCCTTCCTCAGATTAGGAGACCAAAACTGAACACAATATTCTCAGGTGTGGCCTCACCAAGGCTCTGTACAACTGCAGTAAGACCTCCCTGCTCCTATACTCAAATCCCCTAGCTATGAAGGCCAACATGCCATTTGCCTTCTTCACCACCTGCTGTACCTGCATGCCAACTTTCAATGACTGATGTACCATGACACCCAGGTCTTGTTGCACCTCCCCTTTTCCTAATCTGTCACCATTCAGATAATATTCTGTCTTCCGGTTTTTGCCACCAAAGTGGATAACTCACATTTATCCGCATTATACTGCATATGCCATGCATTTGCCCACTTACCTAACCTGTCCAAGTCATCCTGCAGCCCCTTAGCATCCTCCTCACAGCTCACACCGCCACCTAGCTTTGTGTCATCTGCAAACTTGGAGATATTACGTTCAATTCCTTCATGTAAATCATTGATGTATATTGATTTGCGGCACCCCACTGGTCTCTGCCTGCCATTCTGAAAAGGACCCGTTTATTCCGACTCTCTGCTTGCTGTCTGCCAATCAGTTCTCTATCCACGTCAATACATTACCCGCAATACCATGTGCTTTAATTTTGCACACTAATCTCTTGTGTGGGACCTTGTCAAAAGTCTTTTGAAAGTCCAAATACACCACATCCACTGATTCTCCCTTGTCCACTCTACTAGTTACATCCTCAAAACATTCGAATAGGTTTGTCAAGCATGATTTCCCTTTCATAAATCCATGCTGACTTGGGCCGATCCTGTCACTGCTTTCCAAATGCGCTGCTATTTCATCTTTAATAATTGATTTCAACATTTTCCCCATCACCGATGTCAGGCTAACTGGTCTATCATTCCCTGTTTTCTCTCTCCCTCCTTTTTTAAAAAGTGGTGTTACATTAGCTACCCTCCAGTCCTCGCTCTCGGCCCCAGGACCCCCGCTCTTGGCCCAGGAACCCCGCTCTCGGCCCCAGGACCCCCGCTCTCGGCCCCAGGAATCCCGCTCTCGGCCACAGGCCTGCAGCTCTAGGCCCCAGGACCCCCCACTCTCGGCCCCAGGACCCCCACTCTCGGCCCCAGGAATCCCGCTCTCGGCCACAGGCCTGCAGCTCTAGGCCCCAGGACCCCCACTCTCGGCCCCAGTCCTGCAGCTCTCGGCCCCAGGAACCCTGCTCTCGGCCACAGGACCCCCGCTCTCGGCCACAGAATCCTCGCTCTCAGCCCTAGGCCCGCAGCTCTAGGCCACAGGACCCCCGCTCTCGGCCCCAGGCCGGTCGGGGTCGGGCGGGGGGGTTTAGAGAGTCAGTGGGGAAAGAGAGGAGATGGCGTAGAGCTGGTGAAGAAAGTCAGAGTCTCAGGTCCTGCTTCTTGGCCCGATGTGGAGGGAATGATTCGGGCTGAGGGGGCTGGGGGGGTGGTGCAGAGCTTGACGGGGCGGGGCTTGTCGCATGTCTGTCAAAAAAAGTGCAGACCAGCAAGCCACTCGGGGCGAGGGCTGGGTGGGGATGCAGACTGGGATGCACTTCGGCCTGGGATTGGGTCGGGGATCGGTGCCGGCATCGGAAGCGGGGGACACTTTAATAATTGGAGGTAAGTTGCTGCAATGTATTTTCATGTGTTTTTAAGTTGCTGCAATGTATTTTCATGCGTTTTTAAGTTGCTGCAATGTATTTTAATGTGTTTTTAAGTTGCTGCAATTTATTTTAATGTGTTTTTAAGTTGCTGCAATGTATTTTAATGTGTTTTTATGTTGCTGCAATGTATTTTAATGTGTTTTTATGTTGCTGCAATGTATTTTAATGTGTTTTTATGTTGCTGCAATGTATTTTAATGTGTTTTTATGTTGATGCAATGTATTTTAATGTGTTGCAAGCTGATTGTATGTTTCACTTTGCAGCCTCAGCCCGCATTGTGTCCCTGGTTACCGTGGTAACCCAAGCTTTTTGGCGTAGATCAAGGCTCCACCGTCAAAACTAAAGGACAGGTTTGTCTGCGCCAAAATGAAGAAATCAAACGGGGAAACTTTGAACATTTTTTGGGGGCATTCTTTGGCCCCCCAAAAAACGGCCATAACTCTTCAAGTACGCCAAAAAAAAGCTTTGGGGAAAATTGAGCCCTACATTTTATCCACTTAAAAATACTGTGCATTTCAACAGTGGTATAATATAAATTTCAGTCAAAATAAATCCACACCATGTCTTTAATTTAAAATGTTCACTTTTCTTTATACCACAAAAGTTTTCCTTAATTCTCCTATTACTGGCGACATCATCTGAAAGTCTGGGCATTAATTTCAGTTTAACAACCATATTCACGCTCTCAACATAACACTCCAAGGGTTAGAACCTCCACTTTTTTTGCGTGCTTAATGCCCACTGAACGCCCATTTTACCACTGAAATTACGTATAACGCCCATATATCGCCCATTTTGGCACAAAATGGAAACTGGTGGGCATTTTCGGGAACTTATTGCCAGGCGTTACTTTCCCCATGGGCTTAATGCCGAGAAAAAATATTCCCGTCTGCCCACTTTTCTTGGGTGGAATCAGCAGAATGGGCCAATTCAACGCCCATAATATCGCCCAGCATTACTTTCCGCACGCAATTAACGCCGAGATTCAATATTAACGCCCGCCCATTGTTTTTTGTCGTAAAGAGCATATTTACCCAAACTAGCGGCCATGGAGATCGGCCATCATCAATTTCACCACCTTGCACACATATCGCCCACAATATCGCTCGCCCAAAAAAACGGCCACAAAAAGTCGAACTAACCAGAACGAATCACAGCGTTATGGACACCATGTTCTAGATCACATGTCGCATCATTTAAAAAGCTGCTGTGCTTCAACCTCGGTGGAGTTCGGATGTACTCTGCAGGTCTTTGGAGTTGATGTGAACATCTCTAAAAACAGCTTGACCATACTGTGACCGATTGGAATTGAAGAGGTGTCTTCGTTGGGACATTCCTTGTTTGTGAGCAATCGGTAGAAAACAGAGAGCTACTGCAATGGGGCCTGTCCTTTCTCACCCTGTCTTTGTGACCAAATACATGCAGCAGACTCGACATCGCCGAAGGAATGCTCCACTGCAATTTGTGCCCAATGTAAGAAGTGACAGACGGATAAGGAGGACGAGAAGTTACACCCTCCGCAAGCATTCTTACCTCGACTTGCCCGACACCATCTGCCTTCGGAGACTGCGCTTCCACAAAGAGATTATCACTGAGGTATGCCAGCTGATTAGGGCAGATCTGCAGCATGCCAGCACCATCAGTACTGCACTGTCAGTCAAGGTCAAAGTCACTGCAACACTGTCATTCTATGCCTTGGGTTCTTTTCAGGCCACAGCTGGTGACATTTGCGGACTTTCTCAGTATGCCACTCATCACGGCATTAGACAGGTCACTGAAGCCCTGTACACAAGGAGGAGGGACTTGATCAGCTTGCCTATGACAAGCGAGGCGCAGAGGGCTCTCGGATTCTCCAGAATTGCAAACTTCCCCAAGGAGCAGGGAGAAATAGACTGTACGCACATCACGATGTAGGCACTTTTTCAGGATGCTGAATCTGGGGAATCAGGTGAACTTATAATGGGGAACAAAGAAATGACAGACCAATTGAACAAATACTTTGTTTCTGTCTTCACTAAGGAAGCCACAAATAACCTTCTGGAAATACTAGAGGACCAAGGGTCTAGCGTGAAGGAGGCACTAAAGGAAATCCTTATTAGTCAGGAATTTGTGTTAGGGAAATTGATGGGATTGAAGGCCTGATAGCCTGCATTCCAGAGTACTTAAGGATGTGGCCCTGGAAATAATGGATGAATTGGTGGTCATTTTGCAATATTCTATAGACTCTGGATCAGTTCCTATGGATTGCAGGGTAGCTAATGTAATCCCACTTTTTTAAAAAGCAGAGAGAGAGAAAACAGGGAATTATAGACCAGTTAGCCTGACATCGGTAGTGGGGAAAATGTTGGAATCAATTATTAAGGATGAAATAGCAGCACATTTGAAAAGCAGTGACAGGATCGGTCCAAGTCAGCATGGATTTGTGAAAGGGAAATCATGCTTGACAAATCTTCTAGAATTTTTTGAGGATGTAACTAGTAGAGTGGACAAGGGAGAACCAGTGGATGTGGTGTATTTGGACTTTCAAAAGGCTTTTGACAAGGTCCCACACAAGAGATTAGTGCACAAAATTAAAGCACATGGTATTGGAGTTAATGTTTTGACGTGTATAGAGAACTGGTTGACAGACAGGAAGCAAAGAGTAGGAATAAATGGGTCCTTTTCAGAATGGTAGGCAGTGAATAGTGGGGCACCACAAGTTTCAGTGCTGGGACCCCAGCTATTTACATTATACATTAATGATTTGGACGAAGGAATTTAACGTAATATCTCCAAGTTTGCAGATGACACTAAGCTGGATGGCAGTGTGAGCTGTGAGGAGGATGCTGAGAGGCTGCAGGGTGACTTGGACAGGTTAGGTGAGATAGCAAATGCATGGCAGCTGACGTATAATGTAGATAAATGTGAGGTTATCCATTTTGGTGGCAAAAACAAGAAGGCAGAGTATTATCTGAATGGTGAAAGATTAGGAAAAGGGGAGGTGCAACGAGACCTAGGTGTCATGGTACATCAGTCATTGAAAGTTGTCATGCAGGTACAGCAGGCAGTGAAGAAAGCAAATGGGATGTTGGCCTTCATAGCAAGAGGATTTGAGTATAGGGGCAGGGAGGTCTTACTGCAGTTGTACAGGGTTTTGTTGAGGCCACACCTTGAATATTGTGTAACAGTTTTGGTCTCCTAATGTGAGGAGGGACATTCTTGCTATTGAGGGAGTGCAGCGAAGGTTCACCAGACTGACTCCTGGGATGGAGGACTGACATATGAAGAAAGACTGGGTCGACTAGGCTTATATTCACTGGAATTTAGAAGAATGAGAGGGAATCTCATGGAAACATGTAAAAATCTGGCGGGATTAGATAGGTTTGATGCAGGAAGAATGTTCCCGATGTTGGGGAAATCCAGAACCAGGGGTCACAGACTAAGGATAAGGGGTAAGCCATTTAGGACCGGATGAGGAGAAACTTCTTCATTCAGAAAATTGTGAACCTGTGGAATCGTCGAGCTAAAGGGATGAAGGGGTATGGAGAGAAAGCAGGAATGGGGAATTAAAGTTGCAAAAATGATCAACCATGATCATATTGAATGGTGGTGCAGGCTCGAAGGGCCAAATGGCCTACTCCTGCACTTATTTTCTATATTTCTATATTTTCAGGAACTGCAAAGGATTCCACTCTCTGAATGTCCAACTGGTTTTCAACCACCAGCAAATTATACTGGCAGTGAATGCTCAATTTCCAGGCAGCATGCATGATGCTCACATCCTGCGTGAGAGCACTGTATCTGACTTGTTTAACAATGAGCCACAAGGTCAATGCTGGATGCTTGATGACAAAGGATATGGCCTTGCCACCTGGCTGATGACCCCTCCTGCGTGGCACACACACCGAGGCCAAGAGGCGATACAAGAGCCACAGAGCAACTCGCAATATCATGAAGAAAAGCATTGGAGTGCTGAAGCAGCGCTTCAAATGCCTGGACCACTCAGGAGGCGAGCTCCAATACCACCCTGAGCAGATAGCTCAATTCATGGTGGTGTGCTCCATGTTGTACAACTTGGCTATCAGGAGGGGACAAGAGTTGCCTGATGAGTCTGACAGTCCACCTCACCAGAGAGAGGAAGAGGAGGATGAGGAGGCGGATGCTAACATCTGCCCAGACAATGAGGCTGATGCTGAAGCCATGCCCCCGCCCCCCTGTAGACCACATGAAAGGGCCCATGGTGGCATGATAGCTGCAAGAGCCTTACGTCAGGAGCTCATCAATAATCACTTTGCCTGAAAGAACGTTGGTGATATTTACAAGGCTGACACACTGCTGGGCGTGCAGGTCATACATTAATGGTGAGCATCACCTTGGTGACAGTTAAAGTTTAAGTTGATTGAAGTTAAGTGTGATTATACCCTTTGAAGTTAAAGAATCACCAGCGTTTAATGGTGCAGCCAACAGAGCCAATGTGCTACAAGTTTTGTGAAATAAAAAATATTTAAACTGAACATTAGTCTGAAATCATCAATATTTCTGTACAAACCAACCCTTTCTCCCACCCCCCACCAATCCCCCGCTTCTCCTCCCCACCTCTACCCCTTCCCCTTCCCCTCCTGACTCCAAGCTGCCTGGCCGAGAGGTCCTCAGGCGGGTGGTGATGGCCGAAGCGCTGCTTGGACAGATACGGGAGAGGACGGTCCCGAGGTGGGAATGTGCTCCGAGCCAGAAATAAGATATTGCTGCTGGCTCTCGTGTAGTTGGCAATGGGGGTGCGGCACCTTGGGGTGCACTGCGGCGCTCTGGGACCACTGGGAGCCCTCTACCACCAGTGTTCCTGGCTACCAGCTCAAAGGCCTCCTCCATCTCTCCATGTGATATCTGATTTGCTGGAAAAAAATTGGGTGCCAACTATGTTCTTGGTTCTTAGTAGGCTTTTTGCTACTGGTGAATCTCCCACGTGCCTCCCACAATGGGCAGACAAGCACACACCACAGCAACACATGCCTTCAGTGCCTCTGAGCTCGTTCTCTCTCTGTCTCCTCTTCTGCACATATCATGATGACCCTTGAACTCCTGAATCATGGGAAGTGAGGGTTACCATGCCTTTGCTAAGGACAGCCACATTTTACGGTAGAATGTCAAAAAAATTTCACGCAACCGTCCATTTGATATCACTTGTGGTAACGTCCATTTTCAAAAATGGAAATTAGGTGTTTTGAGAATGGGCGAGAAGCCGGCGATCAGAAAACCCCTTTTTAATGCCCACGTCAGAAATAACGCCCATTTTTGGGTGCTAAACACGAAAGTGGAGGTTCCAGCCCCAGGTACCTTAATCACACTCAAACATTTAATCCTTATTTGCTCTCATCCACCTTAAAAAAAAGGTGAATTCCCTGTAATGATCATGAACTCACAGATCATACACCCAAGGAACATCAACATAGTTTAAATAACTCACTGTCTGGACTGGCCCTCCCCAGAAAACCAGTCATTTGATAATTTGATCAGACACTCAGCCTGTCAATTTAAAATCCTATGTGGGAACGACCATTTGTCAGGCTTGTACTGGCTCCTGTTTAAAAGAGTTCTCCTCCTCCTCCATTGCTGGAAAGACGGGGTGCAGTGAATGGACAGGGGCTCCTGGGGAAGCAGCCCACAGTTCCAGTCTCTTTCTACAACCTCTGCGACTTCCTCTCTCCCTTCTGGTCTTTTATCCTGTAACACGCTTTGGGTTTACTGAAATGTGTCTTTGACTTCTGCAACTTCCCTTTGGCATTTCTCATTCAATCCTTTACAATCTACTTTATTCTCATTATCGGCTCCTTGTGTCACTGTGTTGTGTGGGGAGCGATAGTTCATAGCCTCCTCTGCCAACCCTTCCCTGTCAACCTCGTCTCTCGACCCGCTTGGTCATTGTACATATTATATCTCTCTTTCCTCTCAGCTGTTCTTGGAGCCATTGTATCCCTTTCTGACATTTGACATGGGACACTGAGTCTCTCCTTTTATCCCCCAGGCCATTGCTGCCTGCACCCTTACAGTGGGCCGCAAATCATTATTATGTTCCTTTAACCGACAACATCTGATCTGGGTTTCCCCATTTATTTCCTCAATTTCTATATCGAATTTGTTCAACTACTTCTGACTGGTGATACGCTGCACCACTTTCCAGACAGTGGATTCTCCAACCACACAGTAAAATTTCATCTTTTTTCCTGTCTGAGGCCAAACCAGACCGTTTGTAACCTTGGCGTCCTATTGGTTCATGAGATGATATTCTGACCCCATGTCCACCCCATTACAAAGACCGCCTACTTCCACCTCTATAACATCATCTGTCTCCGCCCCTGCTTCACCTTAGCTGCTGCAGACACCCTCATCCATGGCTTTGTTACCTCTAACTTGACTATTGCAATGCTCTCCTGGTCGGCCTCCCATCTGCCACCCTCCATAAACTTGAGCTCAACCAAAGCTTTGCTGCCCCTATCCTAAAGAGAACAAAATATGGGCAGAGGTTATGGCCTGAAATTGTTGCAATCCATGTTGAGTCCAGAAGGCTGTCAAGTGCCTCAACGAAAGGTGTGGTGCTGTTCCTCGAGCTTGCGTTGAGCTTCATTGGAAGAGTGTCGGAGGCCAAGGATGGAGATATCGGAGTGGGAGTGGAGGGGGGAATTAAAGTCACAGGCGACTGACAGTTTGGGGTCACACTTACGGACTGTATGGAGGGGTTCCGCAAAGTGCTCACCCAATCTGCGGTTGGTTTCCCCAATGTAACAGAACAGATGTGCGTGAAATAGAATCGACACGGGCGACGGCCTTGTGCATTCGGACCATGTCCATTGTATTTCCCGCACCTCTGATCTCAGAACCACGACAGGGTTCCTCTTGACCTCATCTTTCACCCCACCAGCCTCCAGTTTCAACCGATCATCCTTCGCCAGTTCTGCCATCTCCAGCATGATCACATCACCAATCAGATCTTCACCTCCCCTCCTCTCTCAGCATTCCGCAAGGACCGCTCCCTACGCGATCCTGGTCCATTCCGCAGTCACCCCCAGCACCCGTCCCTTCCCACGGCATCTTCCTGTACGAGCGCAGGAGATGCAACACCTGCCCTGTTATCTCCTCCCTTCCCACTATCCAAGGTCCCAAATACTCCTTCGAGGTCAAACGGCAATTTACTTGCCCTTCTTTCAATTTAGTATCCAGTATTCACGGCTCACCATGTGGTCTCCTCTACACTGGGGAGAACAAACACAGATTGGATGATCGCTTTGTGAAACACCTCCGTTCAGTCCGTAAGCGTGACCCCGAGCTTCCAGTCGCCTGTCATTTCAATTCCCCCCTCCACTCCCACTCTGATATCTCCGTCCTTGGCCTCCTACACTGTTCCAATGAAGCTCAACGCAAGCTCGAGGAACAGCACCTCATCTTTTGTTTCAGCACTTTACAGCCTTCTGGACTCAACATCGAGTTCAACAATTTCAGACCATAACCTCTGCCCATATGTTGTTCCCTTTCCTCCTTTTTTTAAACACAACCCCCCGCCCCTCACCCCCTCCGACCCCTGACCTTATGTATTAATTTTCACTCTCTGTTTCCCATGGCAGCTGGTAATTTTTCTGGCATTCACACCCTATCTAGACTCATCTTTTTCTAACGTCTACTATTACCATCGCAAGTTGGCCCATCATCCCATTTGTCTCTCAAATCTCTCCTGCCATCCACCCTATCACAGACCTTCCCTTTTGTTCTTTCCTCCCCTCCCCCTTTCAGTGCTCCTTAACAATCTGTTCATTTCAAACGTTCGGCAGTTCTAACGAAAGGTCATCAACCTGAAACGTTAACTCTGTTTCTCCCCACAGATGTTGCCTGACCCGCAGAGATTTCCAGCATTTTCTAAAAATTTGTACTGATGGGCATGGGCCTCCCCGAAGTGGGTAATGAGGTTCCGGTGTGATGGTAATAACCAGCCGGTAGATCCTGTGGTAATTAATGGAGACCAGCGACAGACAATGCTTGTGGACACTGGTTGGGCTGTTACCATTAAACACACCCCATGCCCTGAGCACCACCCTCTGGCCACAGGGAAGATTATTTATTTAACTGCCTTTGTAGGATCGATGCAAAAGGCACCTGGGATAAAGGAGGGACGGTTTAAATTTGGGCTGTGGAAGTTAGAGGCCGGTTGTGATGCACTTAATGAACGGGGAAGGTATTGTGGGGTCAAATTTCCTCAATAAATGCGATGTAATTGTGGATTATGAAAATGATCTGTTTGGGAAAAAAAATTCTCATGGCAGAGTGGTATCGGCTGTTTCTGCGATTGAGGAGCCTGAGACATACAAGGTAGTTACACACACACACAGACCCGAACACACAAGCTCTGTTAACTCAGTATCGGGCCGCGTTCGCTACTCACAAGCATGATTGTGGGCGCTCAATGGAGGAGAAGGTGGGTAACGGGCCGGCCCATGTTAAAGTAAAACAGTGCCCCATTCCAGCTGAGAGTCAGTTAGTGCTACAAACCACACTAGACGTATTGCTACAGCAGGGCATTATATGATGGGACACTTTTATGAATAATTCACCAATTTGGCCAGTTAAGGAACCAGATGAGAGTTGGCGGCTCACAATCGATTATTGAACATTAAACACAGTATGTGCCCACGTAATGTGAGAGACACCCGCATTACTGTCCCAAATACCAAGGAAAACCAGGTGGTTCTCCACCCTGTACATTGTAAATGGGATTTGGAGCATTCCCATCTCACAGAAAGTGCACAGCCCTGATTAGCACAAGGTGAACATTATTCAAAGACTTCCCCCACCAGTTTCAAAGACCCTGAGGTCACTCCTCGGATTCGTGGGGTACCAGCGATCTTTCATTCCCCACTTCACAGAGGGAGCAAAACCATTGTGGGAATTATTGAAGTTACCGAGTGACGAGATAAAGGCTCACTGTTTGTTGCCATGTTTGTGCCAGCTCGTTTTACTTTAGTCGCTAAGAGACAGAAAGGCATTTTGTCAGTGCCTGTTTGATGAACACGTTTGATTTTATGTCTTGTGGAAAAATTTGAGTCTTTTTTACTGAAGGTGAAAAAAATCTACTTTAAGAAATTATATGAAAATTTACCTCCCGTTCCAAAAAGATCTTTAATTTTATTGATAAATACATTCCTGTTTGTCCATTAAAGGAGGGGCTTGATACTGTCCCATCATTAAATTACCTCAGCAATAATTCCCATCATTAGTGATGTGTATCAGGAAATTGAAGTCCTATTGCTTCACACATTGACTTCTCAGGGATTGAGGTTAATTTACACGGGGAAGAGATGTCAGTGCTGGGGACTGGAATATTCTCCACATTTCAGATGACCCCCAGTCAGCATCAAGTACTCCTGGACCGGGTGTAGCACAGACAGCTGCAGAGTAAAGTCCCACATGGAACCTCAGCCCAAAGCTCACAAGAGCAATCACTCCTCCACCAGTTGGACACTTCCGTTTCCCTCACCACTTAATCTTTCCCCACCCTGAGTCACATTATCAATGTGTGAACAGTTAGAGCCATCGTTTGAGAGGAAAGGATAGTTTGCTGTTCACTTTACCACTCATTCCACAGCTGAGCTCAATCGTCTCAGGCAAGTCAAAGCTTCTGCACTGGTCCCCAGAGGTTGATGCTCAGAAATATTGGGCTGGAAATTATTTACGGCCCGTTTTTGGGTCCATAACCAGCTGTGCGCCGACAGAGCATATCCAAAACCCGAGGCCGGCCCGAAATTGGTCCTCGGTCCTCACTAACATTTTATACATGAGCTGCCATCACCTGCTGGACCTCCATAGGCAGCGACACATTTTACTGGGAGGGAATTCGGGAATCTTGCCTCACCGGCAACGGCCCGAAGTTAAGTTCCGGAAGGGGGTTAGAGCGGCAACACGAGGCAATCGTGAGGACTGTGGATTCGGGGAACATTCCTGTTTCCCCTGACTCCATTCAATCTAGGCCAATTTCTGAAAGAGGACTCAAAATGAGCCTTGGGTCTCTTATTTATATCACAAGAGGCCTAACACCTGTTTTAGATGGCTGCTCGGGATGACAGAAAAGCTGCCTTTAATAATATTGTGGAGCCATTAAAACAGGCGCTGATCTGGTGCGAGATGTGGTGCAAAATTGGTCCTTTTTGTCCCAGTTTCCTGCCCAGAATCAATGAGGACCAAGTTCTACCCCTTTGAAATTTCTCTGTTTCAATAACGTGGTACAGGACTCACAGGGAAACACCGCATCTGGACCATGGGGTCATAACGTTCATTCAGTGTGGGAGGCTTTTATTAATGTTCTCCATGTTTTTTATTGAAAACCCAAGGGGAAGGACCAAGGCCCATAGTGTCTTTGTTCAATTACTTCTGACTGGTGATAGGCTGCTTCACTTTCCAACCTGTGGATTCTCCGACCATACAGTAAAATGTCCTTGTTTTATTCTGTGTGAGGCCGAACCAGACTTATTGGGCCACGAGATGAGATTCCGACGCATGTGCACTCCATCCCCAAGACCGCTTTCATCCACCCCCATAACATCACCGTCTCCACCCCTGCTTCATCTAAAGTGCTGCAGGCAGCCTCATTCATACCTTTGTTACCTCTAGACTTGACTATTCCAATGCTCTCCTGGCCAGCTGACCAACTGTTACCTGAAACTTGCAGCTGACTATGTTACTGGATTAGTATTCCAGAGGCCTGGACTAATGATCCAGAGACGTGAGTTCAAATCCCACCATGGCAGGTGGGGAATTTAAATTCAGAGAATTAAATAAATCTGGAATTAAAACACCAGTATCAGTAATGGAGACCATGAAACTGTCAGATTGTCATAAAAACGTTTGAGGAAGGAAATCTGCCTTCCTTACCTGGTCAGGCTGATATGTGACTCCAATGGCCTTGCAAGCCACTCAGTTATAAGAAACCGCTACGAAAAACAATAAGAAGAATAAAACCGGATGAACCACCCGGCATTGACCTCGGCACTGGTTACGGACATGACAACGGCACACCCAGCCCAGTTGACCCTGCCAAGTCCTCCTCATGAACATTTGGGGACTTGGGCCAAGATTGGGAGAGCTGTCGCATAGGCAAGTCAAGCAATAGTGGATCATAGTTATACTCACAGAATCATACCTTTCAGCCAATATCCCAGACTCCTCTATCACCATCCCTGGGTATGTCCTGTCCCACGAGCAGAACAGGAGATGGCACAATGGTATACTGTCAGAAGGGAGTGGCCCTGGGAGTCCTCAACATTGACTCCGGACCTCATGAATAGCTTCAGGTCCAACATGGGCAAGGAAACCTCCTGCTGATTACCGCCCTCCCTCAGCTGATGAATCAGTATTGCTCCGTATTGAACACCATTTGAAAGACGCACTAAGAATAGCAAGGGCACAGAACGTACTCTGGGTACTTCAATGTCCATCACCAAAAGTGGCTCAGTAGCACCAGTACTGACCGAGCTGGCTGAGGCCTGAAGGACACAGCTGCCAGACTGGGCCTGCGGCAGGTGGTGAAGAGAACCAACACGAGGGGAAACCCACTTGACCCCGTCCTCACCAATCTACCTGTCACAGATGTATCTGTCCATGACAGCATTGATGGCAGTGACCACCTCACAGTCATTGTGGAAATGAAGTCCCATCTTCACACTGAGGACACCCTCCATCGTGTTGTGAGTAACTACCACCGTACTGTTTGTCAGAGCTTGCTGTGGATGAATTGGCTGCCGTGTCTCCCACATTACAACAGTGACTACACCCCAAAAGTGCTTCTTTGGCCGTAAAGCACTTTGATATGTTCGGTGGTGGGAATTACAGGAATGTGTGCTGGATATATAAATGTGTGCTGGATATATAAATGTGTTCTGGATATATAAATGTGTTCTGGATATATAAATGTGTGTTGGATATATAAATGTGTTCTGGATATATAAATGTGTGCTGGATATATAAATGTGTGCTGAATATATAAATGTGTTCTGGATATATAAATGTGTTTTGGGAAGTATATGAATGTGTTCTGAGAACATAACATAGAAGGCCCTGGGATTCTAGGGCCAGCGGCAGTGTGGATATAAAATTGTTTAAGGTACAGAAAGCAGAGAGCAGTGGTGAACGGGTGTTTTCCAGTCATGTCCCCAGGGGTCGGTATTCAGACCACTCTTCCTTTTGATCGATATCAGGCCCTGGAATTGGATATCCAGCGTATAATTTCATATTGTGCAGATGACACGAAACTCACGTTTAGTGAGGAGGTCAGTAGTAGAGTTCAGGCAGACTGAGACAGACTGGTCAAATGGGCCGACACACGGCAGATGAAATTTACTGCTGAGAAGTGCGGAGTGATGCATTTTGGAAGGATGAAGGAGGAGAGGCAATATAAATTAATGGTACAATTTTAAAGGGAGTTCAGGTACAGACAGACCAGGTGGTTAATGGAATCTTTACTGATGGGCGGGGCCTCCCCGAAGTGGGTAATGGGGTTCCGGCGTGATGATAATAACCGTTCGGTAGATCCTGTGGTAATTAATGGAGGCCAGCGACAGACAATGCTTGTGGACACTGGTTGGGCTATTACACACCCCATGCCCTGAGCGCCACCCTCTGGCCACAGGGAAGATTATTTCTTTGACTGCCTTTGTCGGATCGATGCAAAAAGCACCCGAGACAAAGGAGGGATGGTTTATATTTAGACTGGTGGAAGTCATTCTAGAGAGGCCGGTTGTGATGCACTTAATGAATGGGGAAGGTATTGTGGGTCTGATTTCCTGGATAAATGTGGTGTAATTGTGGATTATGTGAATGATCTACTGTGGTTTGGGAAAGGAAATTCTCACGGCAGTGATATTGGACGTGCATGTTGTTTCTGCGATTGAGGAGCCCGAGACATATGAGGTACTTACACACAAACACACAGACCCGAACACACAAACTCTGTTAACTCAATATCGGGCCGCGTTCGCTACTCACAAGCACGATTGTGGGCGCTCGATAGAGGAGGAGGTGGTTAACGGGCCGGCCCATGTTAAAGTAAAACAGTGCCCCATTCCAGCTGAGAGTCAGTTAGTACTACAAACCACACTAGACACATTGCTATATATGGGGCGTTATATGGCCAGATACTTGAACGAATAATTCACCAATTTGGCCAGTTAAGGAACCAGATGGGAGTTGGCGATTACCGAACAGTAAGCACGGTAACTGTTATGTATTTAACCCCTTGTAACCTGCATCACACCTGACCACCAGAGGGCCTACCTGTTGGAGTCCCAAGGGATTCCAGCATCCCTTGGGAGCACGGTATATAAGCAGGCTGCCCACGAGGTACCTGCACTCTGGAACTTTATTAAAGGAGCTAAGGTCACACTTGCTCATTACACACAGTACTCAGTCTGACCATTTATTATAAGTGTATCAATTGGCGACGAAGTAACGAACAACCGAGTGAAAATGAAAAGAACAGTCGGCATCCTTGAGAAGTTCTCAGAGGGGGACGATTGGGAGGCCTTCGTGGAGAGACTCGACCAATAGTTCATGACCAACGAGCTGTAAGGGGACGAGAACATGACCAAACGAAGGGTAATCCTCCTAACTGTCTGTGGGGCAACAACCTATGGCCTCATGAAGAATCTTCTGGCCCCGGCTAAACCAACAGAAAAATCCTACGAAGAACTGTGTACGCTAGTCCGGGAGCACCTAAATCCTAAGTAAAGCGTTTTGATGGCGAAATATCGGTTCGGCACGTGTCAACGATCGGAGGGCCAGGAAGTGGCGAGCTACGTTGCCGAACTAAGGCGCTTTGCAGGACACTGTGAGTTTGAGGGATTCCTAGAACAAATGCTCAGAGACTTTTTTATACTGGGCATCGGACATGAGACAATCCTTCGCAAACTGTTCACTGTAGAAACTCCGAATCTGAGTAAAGCCTTAACAATAGCCCAGGCATTAATGTCCACCAGAGACAACACCAAGCAGATTTCGCAGAACAAAGAAGTTTCAGCCAGTACTGTGCATAAAGTAACGCCGGTTTTGAGCAGAAATGTCCCGGGCAGAATGTACACGCCGGCTGCTGTGGCCTGACCTTAACTGACTCAGAGTCCACCATCATCTGTTAATGCGAGGCAGTTAACACCCTGTTGGCGCAGTAGAGGTGATCATCAGCCCCATCGATGCCGCTTCAAGCTCTACGTGTGCAATGGCTGCAGAACAATGGGACACCTCCAACGAATGTGCAGGTGAGCTGTAAACTCTGCAAACCACCACGCTGCAGAGGAAGATCGATCCACAGTGGATCAGACGGAACTGGAAACTCATACAGAGAGGCAGAGGTGTATGGAGTACACACGTTCATGACGAAATGCCCACCAATAATGTTGAGAGTTGAAATGAATGGTATTCCAGTGTCTATGGTGCTGGACATGGGGGCAAGTCAATCCATAATGAGTAAAATGACCTTCGACAGGCTGTGGAGAAAGAAGGTACACAGGCCCAAGCACAGCCCCATTCACACCAAACTAAGGACTTACACCAAGGAACTAATGCCTGTAATTGGCAGTGCTGATGTCAAAGTCTCCTATGATGGAGCAGTACACGAACTCCCGCTGTGGATTGTGCCAGGGGATACCCCACGTTGTTTGGCAGAAGCTGGCTGGGGAAAATCCGCTGGAACTGGGACGACATCCGAGTGCTCTCGTCCGTCGACGACACCGTATGTATCCAGGTTCTAAGCCAATTCCCTTTGTTATTTGAGCCAGGTATTGGAAGCTTCCCCGGGGTGAAGGTGCAGATCCATTTGGTTCCCGGTACGCGTCCCATCCATCACAAGGCTCGGGCAGTACCGTACATGATGCGTAAAAAAGTGGAAATCAAACTGGACAGGCTGCAATGTGAAGGCATCATCGTGCCGGTGGAATTCAACAACTGGGCCAGTCCAATTGTTCCGGTACTCAAGGAGCATGGGAAGGTTAGAATTTGCAGGGACGATAAAGTAACGATTAACCATTTTTTGCTACAGGACAAGTAGCCGCTACCCAAGGCAGACGATCTATTCGCGACCCTGGCTGGAGGGAAGACATTCACCAAGCTGGACCTGACCTCGGCCTACATGACGCAGGAGCTGGAGAAGTCTTCGAAAGGCTTCACCTGCATCAACACGCATAAAGGTCTGTTTATCTACAACCGGTGCCCATTCGGGATTCGGTCGACTGCAGCAATCTTCCAGCGGAACATGGAGAGCCTGCTAAAGTCGGTTCCTTGCACAGTGGTCTTCCAGGACAACATATTGGTTACAGGTCGGGACACCATGGAGCACTTGAAGAATCTGGAGGAGGTTCTTAGTCGGTTGAATCGCGTGGGACTCAGGTTGAAACAATCGAAATGTGTTTTCCTGGCACAGGACGTCGAATTCTTAGGAAGGAGAATCGCAGCAGACAGCATCAGACCCACCGACGCTAAGACAGAGGCTATCAAGAACGCGCCGCGACCACAGAACGTGATGGAGCTGCGGTCGTTCCTGGGACTCTTTAACTACTTCGGTAATTTCCTACCTGGGTTAAGCACCCTGCTCGAACCCCGACATGTGCTTCTGCGCAAGGGAAACGACCGGGTATGGGGGAATTCACAAGAGGCTGCCGTTAAGGAAGCCAGAAATGTATTTGTGTTCTAACAAACAGCTTGTCCTGTATAACCCATGTAAATGATTGGTGTTAGATTGCGATGTGTCGTCAGACGGGGTCGGTGTGTATTACAACAGGCTAATGAATCGGGGATTTTGCAACCAGTTGCCGATGCATCCAGGAGTTTGTCCAAGGCTGAAAGGGCCTACAACATGGTTGAAAAAGTGGCTCTGGCTTGTGTTTACAGGGTAAAAAAAGGCACCATACTTATTTGGCCTCAAGTTCGAGCTTAAAACTGACCACAAACCGCTCATATCGCTATTCTCAGAGAGCAAAGGGATTAATACCAATGTCTCTGCCTACATCCAAAGATGGGCGCTCGCGCTGTTGGCATACAACTATGTAATCCGCCACTGACCGGGCACAGAAAACTGTGCAGATGCCCTCAGTCGGCTACCATTGCCCACCACATGGGGGGGAAATGTCACAGCTAGCGGACTTGCTCATGGTCATGGAGACATTTGAGAATGATAAATCCCTCGTTACGGCCTGCCAGATCAGGACCTGGTCCAGCCAGGATCCTTTACTGTCCCTGGTAAAAAACTGTGTCCTCCATGGAAGCTGGTCCAGTGTCCCAGTGGAGGTGCAGGAAGCGATTAAGACATTCCACAGACGCAAAGATGAGCTGTCCCTGCAGGCGGACTGTCTTTTGTGGGGCAATCGCATAGTTTGCCCAAGAAAGGCAGAGACACATTCATTTGAAAACTGTACAGCACTCACCCAGGCATCGTGATGCTGAAAGCCATAGCCAGATCCCACGTGTGGTAGCCTGGCATCGACTCAGATTTAGTCATGTGTGCGCCAGTGCAACACTTGCTCTCAGCTGAGCAATGCACACAGAGCGGCACCGCTAAGTTTGTGGTCCAGGCCATCCAAACCGTGATCGAGGATCCATGTAGACTATGCGGGCCCATTCCGAAGCAAAATGTTTTTAGTTGTCTTGGACGCTTACTCAAAGTGGATTGAATGTGCAATAATGTCTGTAAGCACATCCACGGCCAACATTGAAAGTCTACGAGCTATGTTTACCACGCACGGCCTGCCTGACGTCCTCGTCAGCGACAATGGGCCGTGCTTCACCAGTGCGGCATTCAAAGAATTCATGACCCGCAATGGGATCAAATAGGTCACATCTGCCCCATTCAAGCTCGCATCCAATGGCCAAGCGGAACGGTCAGTTCAGACCATCAAACAAAGCTTGAAACGCATGTTAGAAGACTCCCTGCAGACCCGGTTGTCTTGAGTACTGCTCAGCTACCGCATCAGACCCCACTCACTCACCGGGATTCCCCCAGTTGAGCTGCTCATAAAAATGGCGCTTAAAACAAGGCTCTTTCTGGTCCACCCTGATCTACATGATCACGTGGAGGACAAGCGGCATCAACAAAGTGTGTACACTGACCGCAGAAACTTGTCACGCAATATTGAGATCAATGATCCTGTGTTTGTGTTCAATTATGGACATGGTCCAAATGGCTCGCTTGCACAGTCACAACCAAAGAGGGTATTTCAGGTCAAACTGATCAGTGGACAAACGCATAGAAAACACTTGGACCAAATCAAACTGCGGTTCACCAACAGCTATGAACAACCTGAAGAGGACACCACCAACTTTGGCCTTCAAACACACACACACAAGTGGCAACTGACATCACAGTTGACCACGAAACAGAACTTATCATCCCCAGCAGCCGGCAAGGCTGGCTGCCCAACAGCCCAATGAAGAACTGACCAACCCACCTACACCAGCATTTGTACCGAGACGATCGACAAGGGAGCGCAAAGCCCCAGATCGTCTCACCTTGTAAATAAGTATATTATTGACTTCACGGGGAGTGATGTTATGTATTTGACCCATTGTAACCTGCATCACACATGACCACCAGAGGGCCTACTTGTTGAAGTCCCAAGGGATCCCAGCATCCCTTGGGAGCACAGTATATAAGCAGGCCACCAATGAGGTACCTGCACTCTAGAACTTTAATAAAGGAGCTAAGGTCACACTTGCTCATTACACACAGTACTCAGTCTGACCATTTATTATGAGTGTATCAGTAACACCGGCATGTGCCTACGTAGTGCGAGAGGTGCCCACATTACTGTCCCAAATTGAATTTTTTGGATGAGTTGAAGAGTTACGTCCGATTTCTTTATGCCCGACTATGCCAAAAAAAAAGTTGCAAGTTTCCCGTTTTAACTTGTGAATATGGCCCGGCATAGTCCATAAGCTCCAAAAGAGCGGATTGCCAGGTGTAAGAATAAAAGTGTTTAGTAATGACAAAATTGATTCTGTGTATATATATATATATATATATATATATATAATGTTAACAAATGAGATTATACGAAAAGACAGTATTGAAAGAGACAAAATGTTCCAGCATGTTCTGTTTATAAATTGTCTTCTGGCTGGACAGAGCTTAAAGGAACAAAGGAAATGTCTTTGAAACCCATCGAAACTTAAAGTTGTGAATTGGAAAACCATTAACCTAATCAAGAAATGGCACTGGTCTCCCAGACAGACACATGTATGAAGAGAAGCCAATCAGAAACGGCCCTGGAATCAAGAGCTCATCCTGGGGCTTTCTGAGAAATAATGTATTTAAGGACTTTAAAGAGCCAAACACAGATTGCTGGGTCTCTCTTCTTCTCTCCGGGAGCAAAACACCAAAACTGTCCTCTCAAGACCAGACCAAACAGCAGGCCGTGTGCTAAGCCAGCCTGCCAGAGGAAAGTGAAGTATACCCTTTTATAATCTGTTGTAACTGACTGTTGGAGCATAGGCTAACTGATGACTGCTGTTTCTCTGATAAGACGTGGCTTTGTGTGTGATAATAAACTATTCCGAATTGTTTTAAACATAAGAACATAAGAAATAGGAGCAGGAGTAGGCCATAAGGCCCCTCGAGCCTGCTCCGCCATTCAATAAGATCATGGCTAATCCGATCATCGACTCAGCTCCACTTCCCTGCCCGCTCCCCATAACCCCTTATCGTTTAAGAAACTGTCTATTTATGTCTTATATTTATTTAATGTCCCAGCTTCCACAGCTCTCTGAGGCAGCGAATTCCACAGATTCACAACCCTCTGAGAGAACAAATTTCTCCTCATCTCAGTTCGAAATGGGCGGCCCCTTATTCTAGTCTCTCCCACCAGTGGAAACATCCTTTCTGCATCCACCTTGTCAAGCCCCTTCATAATCTTATATGTTTCTATAAGATCACCTCTCAATCTTCTGAATTCCAATGAGTAAAGGCCCAACCTACTCAACCTTTCCTCATAAATCAACCCCCTCATCCCCAGGATCAACCTAGTGAACCTTCTTTGAACTGCCTCCACAGCAAGTATATCCTTTCGTAAATATGGAAACCAAAACTGCACACAGTATTCCAGGTGTGGCCTCACCAATACCCTGTACAGCTGTAACAAGACTTCCCCGCTTTTATACTCCATCCACTTTGCAATAAAGGCCAAGATTCCATTGGCCTTCCTTATCACTTGCTGTACCTGCACACATTCCTTTTGTGTTTCATACACAAGTACCCCCAGGTCCCGCTGTACTGCAGCACTTACAAGAATCAGTCTTGCTGTCAATTTAATGCCAGAGATTTAGAAATCTTACAAAATTGGGGATTGTCCGAGATCTGGCGGGCCAGCTTTTAATTATTGCTTTGAACAATTGGAAATTTCGAGAGTTGCGATTCTAACCTGTTTTGCGAAGTGTGAACTATAAACTGTTAAACGGATCGGGAGAAGTTGTGTTTTAAGGAGCAGTCGTCTCGATAGTTGGAACTGGTTCAGTGGGCATCCACCAGTAGTTACATTCAAAAGACACAGGATGAAGGGATCGGTCATGAACAGAAAGCCAACAAAAAAAATGCTGAGATAGTTTATCAGGAGTTGTCCAAAAAGGTATCCATAAAGGACATAGGGCTAGAACCTCCACTTTTGTACTTATCGCCCAAAAATGGGCGTTCTTTCCGGCATGGGCAGTAAAAAATGATTTTCAGATCGCCGGCTTCTCGCCCATTCTGAAAAAACCTAGTTTACATTTTTGAAAATGTCCGTCACCGTGAGCGATATGAAATGGGCGTAAAGTATGGCCATCCTTAGCAATGGCATGGCAACGCTCGATTCCCGTGATTCTGGAGGTCAAAGGTCACCATGACATGGGCAGAAGAGAAGACAGAGAGAGAGGGAGCTCAGAGGGACTGAAGGTGTGGCTGGGTGTGGTGTGGCTGCATCGGGAGGAAGGAGGGAGACTTTAGAGCTTCACAGCAATTAGGCAAACAAAAAGCCTCATATTTGACCGAATTTGCCCTATAATGGAGGGAGAAGAGGAAGCATCACAGCACGCTGTGGAGACTGACACTGGAGAGAGCAGTAAGGTGGGAGAGGAGCAGATTGGAGGCCGCAAAATTGCCAGGAGGTTCTCGGACGAGGCAAATGCCTCCCTCCTGCAGGAGGTCGACTCACACTGGGGTGATTTGACACAGGGAGGGCGTGGGAAACCCACCCCAAAGGCCTACCAGAGGATATGGACTGAGATAGCAGAGGTGGTCTCGTCGGTGACCAACGAGGTGCGTGAGGGCAACCAATGCCGCAAACGATGGAACGTTTGTGGGATCTGCAAGAGTAAGTATTACATTGATTACATGTACTTATGTATTTATATAACTTGATTTGTGACAGTCATGACTGACTATCAGAAGATGTGAGGTCTTGCACTTTTACCGGGAATGCTTTACTCAAAGCCTGTGGTCACGGTGTATGTCTTTAGGTAAAGAATGATAATATTCATATTAATCATGATGAAATCTGTTGGTTATGTGTTGTATCAGTCTCTGTAACAGTACCTAGCAATGATATCACGCAATGATCTCATGCCATGTTGTCCTGTCACCTTTTACAGAAGAAGCTATCGACGATGAGGTCTGTGCTGAGGCGAACGGGTGGGGGGCCACCAGTCCCCAACGACATCACAGAGGTGGAGGAGTGAGTGCTAGCACTCGTGGGGAAGCACCCCCGGACAGCCACGGACGCATCTGCAGACACGTGAGTAAAGCTTACACCATTGCGTGATGTAAAGTCAATAGATACCACACCAACTCATATCCAAACAATCATATAAGAACAAAGAACATAAGAACATAAGAAATAGGAGCAGGAGTAGGACATACGGCCCCTCGAGCCTGCTCCGCCATATGATAGATGTTTTCTAAAAGTGTCATAGAAATCATTCTGGCCTAATGAAAATCATTGCAATGCACAATGTGTTGATGGTCATGAAATGTGATGTCTGCGATGATTTTGAGAGCGGTGGTGTTTTTGTCGTGCATATGTTGTGTGTAGCGCTGGACACACCTTGTCACCCTAGTACCCCTGTCTCCTCTAATAACCTCATTTGTGTCTTGCAGCTCAGCCAGCAGCGCGGCCCCAAGCAAGGCCACAGAGGCCAGAAGGTGGGGGTGTGGGGCAGGAGTCGGCGGACGATCCCACTACATCTGGTGATAAGGAGCTCCGATTGTCACCCGTCAATCCGCTGGGTCTGTTCTCAACGGATGTGAGTGCAGACTTCGAAGAACCTGCATCGCCACGCTCCAGAACCCATTCCACCCCAAGGCCATCTAGGTCATTCCCACCTCCACTCTGGAGGTGCCGGCTCCACAAGGCACCCCATTTGTCCCCAGGATGGCGCCGAGCCCGCGTAGACCTCGTGGACGTGGCAGGTTTGTTCCACGAGCGCGACATGACAGCGGAGAGATGATACAACTGTCCAGGAGGTGACCAGCTCAGCGAAGCATTGGGGGGCATATCCCGACACCTGGCCACCATGACTGAGTACATTCCATGCATGGCAGAGTCCCTGGATGCGATAGCCAGGAACGCTGCTCCCACAGGCCTCCCAGTGGTCCCCGAGCACAGCACTCCACCCTTAGGTTCTACACCACCACTACGACCGACTGATGAGAGCAAGGACCAAGATCCTGCTTCTGCCTCAGAGAATGTTGGCCCCTCAGCATCCCCTGCTCCAGTATCCGTCCAACCAATGCATCTGCCTTCTTCCCCCCCCATTGAGGCACCGCCTGAGGAGCTCCTCGGTCAGGCACCATGGAGCGAGGAGGGGAAGGGGTAGAGGTGGGGAGAAGAAGGACAGGGGGAAGGAAAGTGAGGTGCATGTGCGCAGGTGATGGCGATGTTATATCTCCATCTGGGTGTATGCAATTTGTTGCAAAGTATGCGGGCTGGGGACCACGCTCCTGCTTTGCCTTTGTATTCTGTGTTGCTGGGCATGTTGAACATGTGAGTTATGTCAATGGTGGAAAAAATGGGGTGTGGGCAGGGGTTGGGTGTTATTGACTGTGATACTTATGATTTCAGACTAATGTTGGTATTAAACTTTTATTGTTGAACATAATCTTGTTGCGCATTGTCTCAGATAGCTGGACCATTACACGCTGGTGATTCCTTACCATGAAAGGATTAAATATAACTTAACATCAATCAACGTAAACTTTAACTGGCACCGAGGTGATGGGCACCATTGATGTCTGAGCTGCACACACACAGTAGTGTGTCAGCATTGTCACTCACATCAGCGCTCTTTCAGTCAAATCTTTCAGATATCAGCTCCTCATGTAAGAGAGGAATTTAACAAATGCCAGCCACACTGGTTAGTTCCATATTTTGTGGGCGGTTTTTTGAGCGAGCGATACTGTTATGTGTGCAAGGTGGTGAAATTGAAGAAGGGCGATCTCCATGGTCGCTAGTTTGGGTAAATATGCTCTTTATGACAAAAAACAGTGAGCGGGCGTCAATATTGAATCTCGCCGTTAATTCCATGCGGAAAGTAACGCTGGCCGATATTATGGCCGTTGAATTCGCTCATTCTGCTGATTCCGCCCCAAAAAAGTGGGTGGGCGGTGATATTTTTTTCCTGCTGTTAAGCCCATTGGGAAATTAACGCTCGCCGATAAATCTCCTAAAAAAGCCTGTCAGTTTCCATTTTGTGCCAGAATGGGCAATATATGGGCGTTATACGTCATTTCAGCCTTAAAATGGGCGTTAAGTGGGCATTAAGCATGCAAAGAAAGTGGAGGTTCTAGCCCATAGAAGAGTTACAGGCACAGGCACCATATTTCTGGAAGGACCAACATGCGTCCTTTGGGGAGCTTGTGACATTTATCGAGGAGAAAGTAGATCAAGGAGAGCCAAGGCCAAAACGGGCAAACGGTCTTTTGGCATTCAGTGCATTTTATTGAACCCAGAGAGATGAGGAATTAATAAGGCAGGAGGCCAAAGTTATACAAGATTTAAAAGAACTACAAGTAAAAGAGGTTCAAAGCATGAAACAAAGGACAAAAGAGAGACAGGATTTAAAAGAATTGCAAGTAAAAGAGATTCAACAAAAAGAAAAAGAGTATCAAGGTATAAAACAACAAAAGGAAGAAGGCCTCCAACTTGTGAAGCAGTTAAAAGAGGGATAAATACAGCATTTAAGACAAGAAATTTGTCAATTAAACCATAGTATTAGACAATTAGAAACATAAAAACATAGAAAATAGGTGCAGGAGTAGGCAATTCTGCCCTTCGAGCCTGCACCGCTGTTCAATAAGATCATGGCTGATCATTCCCTCAGTACCCCTTTCCTGCTTTCTCTCCATTCCCATTGATCCTCTCGGCAGTCGGCGAGAGGTGGGAGCAGCGTGAGTGAGGCCTATAAAGGCCCAGCGGGTGTTCCTGAGGCGGCGGCAGTCAGCGAGAGGCAGGAGCAGCGTGAGTGAGGCCTATAAAGGCCCAGCGGGTGTTCCTGAGGCGGCGGCAGTCAGCGAGAGGCGGGAGCAGCGTGAGTGAGGCCTATAAAGGCTCAGCTTGTGCAGCTGCAGTGGGGACAGAAGGCAAAAAAGTAGAAAGAAATCGAAAGGTGACGTCACAGCCAAGGGGGTAAGTGATTGGCTGGTGATTGGTAAGTAGCTTTTCTTTTTTCTTTTCTATTTCAGTAAGGAACCTTTAGCATTGTTGTTGCCAAATTAAGTTAATCTAGGGATTAAGTCTTGGCAGGAGAGCTCGGACACATGTTATGCTCCTCCTGTGGGAAATCAGGGATGCCTCCTGTGTCCCTGATGACTAAGTGTGTGGGAAGTGTATCCACCTCCAGCTCCTAACGGTCCGCGTTGCGGAACTGGAGCTGCAGGTGGATTCACTCTGGAGCATGCACGATGCTGAGAATTATGTGAATAGCACATTTAGTGAGTGGATCTTACCGCAGCTAAAGTGTCCACAGCCAGATCGGGAATGGAAGACCAACAGGAAGAGCAGTGCAAGGAAGGTAGTGCAGGAGCCCCCTGCGGTCATCCACCTGCAAAACAGATACACCGCATTGGGTACTGTTGAGGGGGAGAGCAACAGCAGCCAGGTTCAAAGCACCGTGGCTGGCTCTGCTGCACAGGAGGGCAGGAAAAAGAATTGGAGAGCGATAGGGGATTCAATTGTAAGGGGAATAGATAGGCGTTTCTGCAGCAGCAACCGAGACTCCAGGATAGTATGTTGCCTCCCTGGTGCAAGGGTCAAGGATGTCTTGGAGCGGGTGCAGGACATTCTGAAAAGGGAGGGTGAACAGCCAGTTGTCGTAGTGCATATAGGTACCAACGATATAGGTAAAAACAGGATGAGGTCCTACGAGACGAATTTAGAGCTAGGAGTTAAATTAAAAAGTAGGACCTCAAAAGTAGTAATCTCAGGATTGCTAGCAGTGCCACATGCTGGCTCAGATGAATACGTGGCTTGAGCAGTGATGCAGAAGGGAGGGATTCAAATTCCTGGGATATTGGAACAGGTTCTGGGGGAGGTGGGACCAGTACAAACCAGACTGCACCTGGGCAGGACCGGATCCAATGTCCTAGGGGGAGTGCTGTTTGGGAGGAGTTTAAATAATATGGCAGGGGGATGGGAACCTATGCAGGGAGACAGAAAGGAGAATAGTAAAAGTGGAGGGCAGAGAAACCCAAGGCAAAAAACAAAATGGGCCACTTTACAGCAGAATTCTAAAGGGTCAAAATGTGCTAAAAAGACAAGCCTGAACGCTCTGTGCCTCAATGCGAGGAGTATTCGGAATAAGGTGGACAAATTAACTGCGCAGATAGCAGTTAACGGGTATGATCTGATTGGCATCATGGAGACATGGCTCCAAGGTGACCAAGGCTGTGAACTCAACATCTAGGGGTATTCAGCATTTAGGAAGGATAGACAGAAAGGAAAAGGAGGCGGGGACATTGCTGGTTAAAGAGGAAATTAATGCAATTGTAAGAAAGGACATTAGCTTGGAGGATGTAGAATCGGTATGGGTGGAGCTATGGAATACCAAAGGGCAGAAAACGCTGGTAGGAGTTGTGTACAGGCCACCAAATAGTAGTAGTCAGGTTGGGGACAGCAGCAAACAAGAAATAAGGGATGTGTGCAATAAAGGTACAGCAGTTATCATAGGCGACTTTAATCTACATATTGATTGGGCTAACCTAACTGGTAGCAATGTGGTGGAGGAGGATTTCTTGGAGTGTATTAGGGATGGTTTACTAGACAAATATATCGAGGAACCAACCAGAGAGCTGGCCAGCCTAGACTGGATGATGTGTAATGAGAAGGGACTAATTAGCAACCTTGTTGTGCGAGATCCCTTGGGGTAGAGTGACCATAATATGATAGAATTCTTTATTAAGATGGAGAGTGACAAAGTGAATTCAGAAACTAGGGTCCTGAACTTAAGGAAAGGTAACTTTGATGGGATGAGGCGCAAATAGGCTGGATTAGACTGCCAAATTATACTAAAAGGGTTAACGGTGGATAGGCAAATGCAAACCTTTAACGATCATATGGACGAACTTCAACAATTGTACATCCCTGTCTGTTGTAAAAATAAAACAGGGAAGGTGGCTCAGCCGTTGCTAACTCGGCAAATTATGGATAGTGTTAAATCCAAGGAAGAGGCATACAAATTAGCCAGAAAAAGTAGCAAGCCGGAGGACTGGGAGAAATTTAGAACACAGCAGAGGAGGACAAAGGGTTTAATGAAGAGGGGGAAAATAGAGTACGAGAGGAAGCTTGCCGGAAACATAAAAAATGACTGCAAAAGCTTCTATACATATGAGAAGAGAAAAAGATTAGTGAAGGCAAACATTGGTCCCTTTCAGTCGGATTTGGGTGAATTTATAATGGGGAACAAAGAAATGGCAGACCAATTGAACAAATACTTTGGTTCTGATTTTCACAAAGGAAGACACAAATAACCTTCCCGATGTACTAGGGAACCGAGGGTCTAGTGAGCAGCAGGAACTGAAGGGTATCCTTATTAGGAGGGAAATTGTGTTAGGGAAATTGACGGGATTGAAGGCCGATAAATCCCCAGAGCCTGATAGTCTACATCCCAGGGTACTTAAGGAAGTGGCCCTAGAAATAGTGGATGCATTGGTGATAATTTTCCAATGGTCTATTGACTCTGGATCAGTTCCTATGGACTGGAGGGTTGCTAATGTAACACCACTTTTTAAAAAAGGAGGGAGAGAGAAAATGGATAATTATAAACCGGTTAGACTGACATCAGTAGTGGGGAAAATGTTGGAATCAATTATTAAAGATGAAATAGCAGCACATTTGGAAAGCAGTGACAGGATTGGTCCAAGTCAGCATGGATTTATGAAGGGGAAATCATGCTTGACAAATCTGGAATTTTTTGAGGATGTAACTAGTAGAGTGGACAGGGGAGAACCAGTGGATGTGGTGTATTTGAAGTTTCAAAAGGCTTTTGACAAGGTCCCAAACAAGAGATTGGTGTACAAAATCAAAGCACATGGTATTGGGGGTAATGTACTGACGTGGATAGAGAACTGTTTGGCAGACAGGAAGCAGAGAGTCGGGATTAACGGGTCCTTTTCAGAATGGCAGGCATTGACTAGTGGAGTGCTGCAGGGCTCAGTGCTGGGACCCCAGCTCTTTACAATATATATAAATGATCTGGATGATGGAATTGAGTGTAATATCTCCAAGTTTGCAGATGACAGTAAACTGGGTTGTGGTGTGAGCTGTGGGGAGGAAGCTAAGAGGCTGCAGGGTGACTTGGACAGGTTAGGCGAGTGGGAAAATACATGGCAGATGGTATAATGTAGATAAATGTGAGGTTATCCACTTTGGGAGCAAAAACACGAAGGCCGAATATTATCTGAATGGAGGCAGATTAGGAAAAGGGGAGGTGCAGCGAGACCTGGGTGTCATGATTCATCAGTCATTGAAGGTTGGCATGCAGGTACAGGAGGCGGTGAAGAAGGCAAATGGTATTTTGGCCTTCATAACAAGGGATTTGAGAAAAAGAGCAAGGAAGTCTTACTGCAGTTGTACAGGGCCTTGGTGAGGCCCCATCTGGAATATTGTGTTCAGTTTTGGTCTCCTAATCTGAGGAAGGACGTTCTTGCTATTGAGGGAATGCAGCGGAAGTTCATCAGACTGATTCCCGGGATGGCTGGACTGTCATATGAGGAGAGACTGGAGCGACTGGGCCTGTATTCACTGCAGTTTAGAAGGATGAGAGGGGATCTCATCGAAACATATAAAATTCTGACTGGACTGGACAGGTTAGATGCCGGAAGAATGTTCCCGATGTTGGGGAAGTCCAGACCAGGGGACATAGTCTTAGGATAAGGGGATAAGCCATTCAGGACTGAGATGAGGAGGAACTTCTTCACTCAGAGAGTTGTTAACCTGTGGAATTCCCTACCGCAGAGAGTTGTTGATGCCAGTTCATTGGAAATATTCAAGAGGGAGTTAGATATGGCCCTTGCGGCAAAAGGGATCAAGGGGTATGGAGAGAAACAGGAACGTGGTACTGAAGGAATGATCAGCCATGAAATTATTGAATGGTGGTGCACGCTCGAAGGGACGGGTGGCCTCCTCCTGCATCTATTTTCTTTGTTTCTAAGTTTCTATGTTAGCCGTAAGGGCCATATCTAACTCCCTCTTGAATATATCCAATGAACAGGCATCAACAACTCTCTGTGGCAGGGAATTCCATAGGTTAACAACTCTCTGAGTGAACAATTTCTCCTCATCTCAGTCCTAAATGGCCTACCCCTTATCCTAAGACTATGTCCCCTAGTTCTGGACTCCCCCAACATCGGGAACATTCTTCCTGCATCTAACCTGTCCAGTCCCGTCAGAATCTTCTACGTTTCTATGAGATCCCCTCTCATCCTTCTAAACTCCAGTGAATAAAGGCCCAGTTGATCCAGTCTCTCCTCATATGACAGTCCAGCCATCTCTGGATTTAGTCTGGTGAACCTTCACTGCACTCCCTCAATAGCAGGAACGTCCTTTATCAGATTAGGAGACCAAAGCTGTGCACAATATTCCAGGTGAGGCCTCACTAATTCCCTGTACAACTGTAGTAAGACCTCCCTGCTCCGAAACTCAAATCCCCTGGCTATGAAGGCCAACATACCATTTGCCTTCTTCACCGCCTGCTGTACCTGCATGCCCACTTTCAGTGACTGATGAACCATGACACCCAGGTCTCGTTGCACTCCACTTTTCCTATCTGCCGGCATTCAGATAATATTCTGCCTTCGTGTTTTTGCCCCCAAAATGGATAACCTCACATTTATCCACATTATACTGCATCTGCCATGCATTTGCCCACTCACCTAACCTGCCCAAGTCACCCTGCAGCTTCTTAGCATCCTCCTCACAGCTCACACCACCACCCAGTTTAGTGTCATCCGCAAACTTGGAGATATTACACTCAATCCCTTCATCTAAATCGTTAATATATATTGTAAATAGCTGGGGTCCCAGCACTGAGCCCTGCGGCACTCCACTAGTCACTGCCTGCCATTCTGAAAAGGACCCGTTTATCCCGACTCTCTGCTTCCTGTCTGCCAACCAGTTCCCTATCCACATCAGTACATTACCCCCAATACCATGCGCTTTGATTTTGCACACCAATCTTTTGTGTGGGACCTTGTCAAAAGTCTTTTGAAAGTCCAAATACACCACATCCACTGGTTCTGCCTTGTCCACTCTGCGAGTTACATCCTCAAAATATTCCAGAAGATTCGTCAAGCATGATTTCCCTTTCATAAATCCATGCTGACTTGGACCGATCCTGTCACTGCTTTCCAAATGCGTTGCTATTTCATCCTTAATGATTGATTCCAACATTTTCCCCACTACTGATGTCAGGCTAACCAGTCTATAATTACCTGTTTTCTCTCTCCCTCCTTTTTTAAAAAGTGGTGTGACATCGGCTACCCTCCAGTCCATAGGAACTGATCCAGAGTCAATAGACTGTTGGAAAATTATCACCAATGCATCCACTATTTCTATGGTCACTTCCTTAACTACTCTGGGATGCAGAATATCAGGCCCTGGGGATTTATCGGCCTTCAATCCCGTCAATTTCCCTAACACAATTTCCCGCCGAATAAGGATATCCTTCAGTTCCTCCTTCTCACTAGACCTACTGTCTCCTCGGACAATCGGAAGGTTATTTGTGTCTTCCCTCGTGAAGACAGAACCAAAGTATTTGTTCAATTTGTCTGCCTTTTCTTTGTTCCCCATTATAAATTCAGCTGAATCCGACTGCAAGGGACCTACCTTTGTCTTCACTAATCTTTTTCTTTTCACATATTTATAGAAGCTTTTGCAATCAGTTTTTATGTTCCCCGCAAGCTTCCTCTCGTACTCTATTTTCCCCCTCTTAATTAAACCCTTAGTCTTCCTCTGTTGAATTCTAAATTTCTCCTAGTCCTCAGGTTTGTTGCTTTTTCAAGCCAAATTATATGCCTCTTCCTTGGGCTTTAAAACTATCCTTAATTTCCCTTGTTGAGCCACCTACTCCGTTTTATTTTTACTCCAGACAGGGATGTACAATTGCTGAAGTTCATCCATGTGATCTTTAAATGTTTGCCATTGCTTATCCACCGTCAACCCTTTAAGTATCCTTTGCCAGTCTATTCGAGCCAATTCATGCCTCACACCGTCAAAGTTACTTTTCTTTAAGTTCAGGACCCGAGTTTCCGAATTAACTGTGTCACTCTCCAGCTTAATAAAGAATTCTACCATATTATGGTCACTCTTCCCCAAGGGGTCTCGCACAACAAGATTGCTAATTAGTCCCTTCTCATTACACATCACCCAGTCTAGGATGGCCAGCTCCCTAGTAAGTTCCTCGACATATTGTCTAGAAAAGCATCCCAAATACACTCCAGGAAATCTTCCTCCAACGCATTGCTACCAGTTTGGTTAGTCCAATCAATATGTAGATTAAAGTCGCCCATGATAACTGCTGTACCTTTATTGCATGCTTCCCTAATTTCTTGTTTGAAATTAGGACGAGGGGCTGAACAGGCAGCTTCGTTGCTACAACAACAAAGCCTGTCAAATTTAAATGCCACAGCAGCCGTCGTTGAAGCAAATGAAAACAAATTAGAGATAAAAAAATATAAATTGGAAAACTTGGGGCTCCAGCAAGAGACAGAAGATGCTAGGGGTGCATTAAGGGAAGTAATTAAGAACACACATAGGGAGGCAGACCACTCCCAGTGCCAACTAGAAATAGTGAGGTTAAAAAGTAAGTTAGGGGAGCAGCAGGCCCTGGTATCCGCAGTAACACGGGGAACCATAACAGAGACAGCAGAAGGGGACAAGTGGGAGACAAATTGGGAAGAGGAAGGCAATCAGTTTAATCCTCAGGGTCGTGGTGTAGGATTTAGGGTTGGGTTGGAGACACAAGAGCCAAGAGCTACGCTACATGTAGCATAGTAACCACTTCTTTACGACGTAATATGTATGGTCACATCACCAGTAACCATACCGACTCACGGCCCACATCTGGTGTTGACGCCACGGCGTGTAGTCACGAGTTGGGGCCCATTAATGATGGGGACGACCCACTGGAAGTTAATCGGAGGTGGGCAAATTTCAGGAGGGGTCACCTTGAGTTGGAAGAGAGAGACTTAACATGAGTCCTCCTCTTGGCCTCTTCCACTTTCCTCAAAGATAATCTGCCAGACGCAGTCCTCCAGCCTGGCACAGCGGCCGATGCACTCATGACCGAGATCCTAAACCATTTAGGGAACCAAAACTTGAACTTAGTGGCTCTACTTAATCAGACCAAGTAGTGCACAGAAGAGACCCCGAGAGCCTTCAGTAATCGCCTGTACGATATCTGTCAACGTACCCAGAAACAGGCACATGCAAATGCTGCAGTCAGAAAGAATCAGGAACAATTTAAATCGATGTTCCTGACCCAACTGCAGTCTTTAGTTAAAACTACCCTGGGCATAGCCATGAGGCCCACCAATCAGTTATAGCAACCAGCGCTCAAATAACCTGGAAGATGGTAAAAGACCAGTTGAAGATGAAGTAACCACCCACTGCAAATAAACCAGTGTCAACGGTGGAGAGATCTCAAAACTACCCCTTTAAGGGACGGTGCTTTAATTATACGAAGGGAGGCCACCTCGCAAAAGACTGCAGTAGGCCCATACCGGCACCGAATCACGATGCAATGCATAGATACCTCCCGAGGGACGAACCCAAATCCTCTGGAATGGAACAACAATTGGCTCAGTTAGTAACTCTTCTAAAGAAGGATGAATCCCAGGCCTCTGGGACAGTTCAACGATTGGACCAGTTGCTAACCCTGATACAAACACAAATTGCCACGGGGAGGATGCAAAATCATTTACTGCTGCACACAATGGCCGATGCACACTCATTAGAGAGACCCATTCAAGGATCGACCCGATGACAGGGTTCAGCCCCAAAGATTGGTCACGAGTGGGGTTCTGACGTGATGGTAGAGGGAGATCAATAGTCCTTGTTGTTTTAAAAGAGGACAGGCAGCAGATTATGCTTATCGATACTGGCTCAGCCGTTACCATCATCCACACCTCATACCCTGAACGCCACGCAGAGGCAGGCAAGGGTTGTATGACCCTTAAAGGGTTTAACGGTGATACAACCACCGCGTATACAGGGAAGGCCACTGAATTTCAGTTGGGAGGCCTCACCTGTAAGGTCCCAGCGCCAATGCTGATGACCACCCCTGATGGAAGGGGAATTTTAGGGACTGATGTGTTGGATCAGTATGGCGTGGTGATAGATTATAATAAGGACTGTGTTTGGATGGGATTGAGAGACAAGACAGGAGTGATAGAAATTTCAGATGTTCACTCGGTTTTTGCTATTTTAAAGGCCATCTGAGTATGACGCTCCGGGGAGCAAAAATGAAGTGGTGGCGAAACTAATTCAGGAACACTTAGCGGTGTTTGCCACATGCAAGCATGACTGTGGAAAAATGGCAGGCGAATAATCTATTGAGGGACCCTCCCACTCATTCACTAAACAGTACCCCATCCCAAGGGAGAGTCACCCGTACATCCGAGTCACCATAAAATCCCTAGTCGAGCAGGGTGTTCTTAGGACAGGCACTTTCATGACCAATTCACCCACATGGCCGGCTAAAAAGCCTGACAGCAGCTGGTGACTGACTATTGATTACAGAAAGTTAAATTCTGTAACACCAGCCTGCTCACCAGTAGTAAGAGAAACTCCCACCATATTATCTCAAATTCCTGCTGGTTCCAAGTACTTCTTGACCCTCGACATCGCCAATGGATTCTGGAGTATCCCTGTTAAAGGGGAAGACCAGTACAAATTTGCATTCACATTTCAGGACCAGAGCTACACCTGAACATGCCTGCCTCAGGGGTTCCACAATGCCCCCATGATATTGCACAAAAGAATGGCTTCAATTTTAAAAGACTTTTCCTGCCCTACCTGCTTGCTGCAGTATGTAGACGACCTACTGCTGGCAAACACATGGAGGAGCATCTGTCCCTTTTGCACAAACCTTTGACATTGTTGGCTCAGGCGGGACTAAAGGTGAATCCCCGTAAGGCTCAATTAGTAAAAGAATGGGTCAGCTTTCAAGGAGTGTCCATTTCTCCAGAGGGATCATCCCCTGAGTCTCACAATTTGGAGATAATACAGCAACTGCCATTACCCACTTCCAAAACAGCCCTACGATCATTCTTGGGTTTGGTGGGGTACCAAAGGAACTTTATCCCAGGCTTTGCAAAGTGTGCAAACCCTCTGTATGATTTAATAAAATGCGGGGTGATGACATACGCCTGGCATGGACTGATGCTCACACCCAGTCCGTGGCTAAATTAAAGACTGCAATGATACAGGCCGCATGTCTGATCCCTCCTGATCCCACGCAGCCTTTCCATTTAGAGGTCGGGGCCACAGAAGAAAGCCTCACTGCAGTTCTGTGCCAAACGCGAGCTGATCGACTACAGCACATTATATATGTGTCTCGAATCCTGCAGGGTGCAGAAAAGATATATACCGCATACGAGCGCCACCTACTGGCCGTCTTCTGGTCGGTACATCACTTTAACTTTATTACTGGGTTGCAGGCTACAATCCCGCACAGCAAACACACACCTCTGAAACTACTGATGAAACCTGGAGATTCACTAGTTTCCTCGCAGCGTCTCAGCAAATGGACGTGGAACGAGACTTTGATATCATTTCCAAACCCACCACATTGCTGCCAAAATTTCTGATCGATGAGGAGGACCCGCATGAATGTCCGTTACCCCTGATTAACTTTGAGATCCATCCTGTGCAGAAAGAGCCCATACAGGGTGCTCCAGATGTCTACATCGATGGATCCTCATATCACATTGAGGGATCCCTCACACCGGGTATACTGTGGTATTGCCAGAAAGAACCATCTAGCGAAGATGCAACAGACAGTCTTCACAATATGCAGAAATCAACACACTTCATAAGAATATAAGACCATAAGAAATAGGAACAAGAGTAGGCCTTACGGCCCCTCGAGCCGGCTCCGCCATTCAATAATATCATGGCTGATCTGATCATGGACTCATCTCCACTTCCCTGCCCGCTCCCCATAACCCCTTATCCCCTTATCGTTTAAGAAACTGTCTATTTCTGTCTTAAATTTATTCAATGTCCCAGCTTCCACAGCTCTCTGAGGCAGTGAATTCCACTTCTAACTGCTGTGAAGGAAAGCTCAGACAGACCGGTGAATATTTGGTCTGAGAGTGCCTGTGCTATAAACATCATGCTCTCCTTGCCCCATACCACAAAAATGACTATTGTACGATAGACGGCAAGGCCCTGGTCCATGGGCACTGGTTACGCCTGCTCTGGTCATACCTTCACCAGCGATCCCAGCCCTGATTCGTAGGAAAGGTAGCAGCCCATAGAAAATGGGGTCCGCATAGTGAGGGAAATTCCAAAGCAGACAGAGCAGCCAAGGATGCTGTGATTAATGGGGAGATAGAAGATATAGTTTTTGAGTCCTGCAATGCTGTTAGCAAGGCCTCCCCAACAGATCACCTAGATTTAAAATCCCTGCAGCAGCAATATTGGTCATATGCTGTTGTGAGCACCTGGCATGAGGAAGACAGACCCCTTCCTCAACTAACAGCCTGGGCTCCCAATACCATACCAGCCACTTCCCCTGACTCAGATGAGCAGTTGCTGATGTTCAAAAGAAAGCCAAGCGCCTGCCCGATGGCGTGTGTTCCACCAGAGGTGGGTCAGGAACTGCTCTCCTTCTTTCACTCCCATCCCACAGTAGGGCAATATTCAGCCAACCTTCTATAAAGTAGCATCCACAGCTTGGTGGCCTTCCATGAGGGAAACAATCAACCAATACGTGGCACGATGCCTACCGTGCTTGCAACACAATCCTCCCGCATGCAATAACCGAGCCTTGCTTCAAAGCACACCACCACCTCAAGGGCCATGGACTCACCTCCAGATAGACTTCATTGGGCCACTTCCACAGGCGCAAGGCAATTTTCAGCATGCCCTAGTGGTGGTGGATCAATTCACTAAATGGATCGAAGCATTCCCCTGCCGCTCCAACACCGCAATCACATCAGCCAAAACACTATTGAATCATGTGTTTTGTAGGTGGGAAGTACCAGTACAAGTGGACAATGATCAAGGTTCACACTTTACCGGTAACAGTTTTACCACCTGCAGGAAATGTTGGGGATAAAACACAAATTACATCTTGCCCACCAACCCCAGTTGTCCGGAGGGGTCGAAAGGGGAACAGGACCCTCAAGTTAATGTTAAAAAAATTGTGCGTGGCCTACCCGACTCAATGGGCTAACATACTGCCAATGTGTTTAATGGCATTGAGGTGCACACCTCATAGAACAACAGGGGTCTCCCCATAGCAGGCCATGATGGGGAGGCTCATGAGAACACCAGGCCAGCTAACACAAACAGGAATGAGTCCCCTGACAATGAAACTATGTAGTTCTAAGTGGCTGGAACAAGTGGTAGATCACACCGATCAGATCAATCAAATTGTGGCCACCAAATTGGGGAAGTCAAAAAGGCAAATTAAAAGGTACTTTGAGAAGAAAGTACGTCCCTTTAATATGAGGTGGGAGACCCAGTAATGATTCCAAATGATGGGAAAAAGAAGCTGCCTTTGAGCCCAGGTGGTGGGGACTGCATACGATCATAGACCGATTGAACCCCGCGGTTTATTTGATTCAGTTACCGGGGAAAAAGGGCGTTAAGTACAAGAAGTGGTTTCACATTAATCAGTTAAAAACTGCCAAAATATTGCACTGAACTTGTTTCCCACAGACCATGTTACAGATCCTCACGATTGTCAGGACGGGGGAAGATGGAGAAGTGGGAGCTGCAGCATGACTCACGAACATCATCAATCATCAATGTGCTTTGAGAAGCGACGGTGCACTGAAGATTGTATTATAGTAAATCCCCGACGTGTGGCATACCCCTTACGGGGTGGGAACCGAATCAGGCCATGCGCTTTTCTCTCTCTCTCTCTCTGAGCTAAAAACTCATTAAACAGCGGTCATCCACCTCACAGAAACATGAACAGCAGAGCTATCAGAATCCTCTCATGTTTATGATATGTGAGCCCTGAGGAGATAATCCACATGAGGAATCAATAAGGATATTTCCCTCTCAAGGCAGGGAGTTTGTAAGAAAAAAAATGTTTAGTAATGAAAAAATTGATTCTGTATATATATATATATATATATATATAAATGTTAAAAGTGTAGATTATACGGAAAGGCTGCAGTGTTGAAACAAAATGGATGACTTCCCCAAGTTCATGTCTCCATGGCTTTGAAACTCACCGAACTAGAAACCATGTTAATTGGAAAGCCATTAACATAATCAAGGAAAGTCCCCGGCCCTCCAGACAGACACATGTATGAGGAGAAGCAAATCAGGAACGGCCCTGCAACCAAGATCCAATCCTGAGGCTTCCTGAGAAACAGTGGCCTTAAGGGGTATAATAAGTCAAGCCAAAGATTGCTGGCTCTCTGCTTCTCTCTTCCTAAGCACGCGGCAAAAGCAGCACCTTCCTCTACAGACCAAGAAGCAGGCTGTGTGGTTGGCCAGAGGGAAGTGACATATACCTTTTTATACCTTTTTATAAATCATGATTGTAACATTGTATCTGTTGTAACTAAGTCGATCGGTCGGAGAGCTGACACTGCTGATAAGACGTCCATGTGTGTGTTTAATAAACTATTCCGAATTGTTTTAAAAGAATCAGTCTTGCTGTCAATTTAATACCAGAGATTTAGAAATCTTACATCCCTCCCGTCCATCAGTTTTCCCCACATGGGATTGGGAGTAGTGTGCTGACGTGGATTGAGAACTGGTTGGCAGACAGGAAGCAAAGAGTAGGAGTAAATGGGTACTTTTCAGAATGGCAGGCAGTGACTAGTGGGGTACCGCAAGGTTCTGTGCTGGGGCCCCAGCTGTTTACATTGTACATTAATGATTTAGACGAGGGGATAAAATGTAGTATCTCCAAATTTGCGAATGACACTAAGTTGGGTGGCAGTGTGAGCTGCGAGGAGGATGCTATGAGGCTGCAGAGTGACTTGGATAGGTTAGGTGAGTGGGCAAAAGCATGGCAGATGAAGTATAATGTGGATAAATGTGAGGTTATCCACTTTGGTGGTAAAAACAGAGAGACAGACTATTATTTGAATGGTGGCAGATTAGGAAAAGGGGAGGTGCAACGAGACCTGGGTGTCATGGTACATCAGTCATTGAAGGTTGGCATGCAGGTACAGCAGGCGGTTAAGAAAGCAAATGGCATGTTGGCCTTCATAGCGATGGGATTTGAATACAGGGGCAGGGAGGTGTTACTACAGTTGTACAGGGCCTTGGTGAGGCCACAACTGGAGTATTGTGTACAGCTTTGGTCTCCTAACTTGAAGAAGGACATTCTTGCTATTGAGGGAGTGCAGCGAAGGTTTACCAGACTGATTCCCAGGATGGCGGGACTGACATATCAAGAAAGACTGGATCAACTGGGCTTGTATTCATTGGAGTTCAGAAGAATGAGAAGGGATCTCATAGAAACGTTTAAAATTCTGATGGGTTTAGACAGATTCGATGGAGGAAGAATGTTTCCAATGTTGGGGAATTCCAGAACCAAGGGTCACAGTCTAAGGATAAGGGGTAAGCCATTTAGGACTGAGATGAGGAGAAACTTCTTCACCCAGAGAGTGGTGAACCTGTGGAATTCTCTACCACAGAAAGTTGTTGAGGCCAATTCACTAAATATATTCAAAAAGGAGTTAGATGTAGTCCTTACTACTAGGGGGATCAAGGGGTATGGCGAGAAAGCAGAAATGAGGTACTGAAGTTGCATGTTCAGCCATGAACTCATTGAATAGAGATGCAGGCTTGAAGGGCACCTATTTTCTATGTTTCTATGTTTCTTCCCACTCAGACCCCTCCCTCACGATCGTTGCCCCCTCTCCTGCCCACCCCCTCCCTCACGATCGTTGCCCCCTCTCCTGCCCACCCCCTCCCTCACGATCATTGCCCCCTCTCCTGCCCACCCCCTCCCTCACGATCGTTGCCCCCTCTCCTGCCCACTCCCTCCCTCACGTTCAAAACAGTTGGCCGTGAGTTCAATTTCTGCTCCAATACAGAGTGTGGTCAGAATGTGGAATTCTCAGCCACAACACGGTGTTGAAACAAAGTCCATCAATTTTTTTGGAACAAATTAGTTGCTGGATAAAAATAGGATTAAAGTGTGAGGAAATAGCCGGAGTGTGGGATAAAACTAGGGGCACGGTTTGCATTCAAACGGGAGTGAAGTCGGCTGTGCGTCCCCTCAATAGATTGAGTAAGAGGCCCCAAACCAGTGTTGGGTTCGGGCCTCATTAACATACAGTCAACAAGCTGCCCTGTGCTCAATGTGTGCTAACGGGTCGCTCACCGAACTGGGAGGGCCAAAAATCCAGTGGCCCCATGGGTGGGCCGAGCCAGAGGTCAGCGGGAAATGGAGGGGGGATGAGGGAGGAAATTGCCCAGGCCCCAGATAATATATTTCAGGACTCGATTGAGGGTGGATGAGGGCCGGAGGACTGGAGATTGGGCCGTGTAGGACTCATTTTTTAAATGGAGGCACCTGTGAAAGGAAGGGCAATAAGTTTACAGAACTCAAACCGTCCCACACACCCCCCACTCCCACTATACGCTCCCACACACCCCACAACCCCACTATACCCTCCCACACACCCCCCACCCCCACTATACCCTCCCACACACCCCCCCACCCCCACTATACCCTCCCACACTCCCCCCACCCTCACTATACCCTCCCACACACCCCCCACCCCCACTATACCCTCCCACACACCCCCCAACCCCACTATACCCTCCCACACACCCCCCACCCCCACTATACCCTCCCACACACCCCCACCCCCACTATACCCTCCCACACACACCCACCCCCACTATACCCTCCCACACACCCCACCCCCACTATACCCTCCCACACACCCCACCCCCACTATACCCTCCCACACACCCCACCCTCACTATACCCCTCCACACACCCCCCACCCCCACTATACCCTCCCATCAATGTCAGCAACACATCATTGGTGAAGACATCGGATAGGATGGGTGAGAACCTTGATTCATTTCTGAGAGATAAGTTCAGAGAGTCTCCCATTTTACAGGGATTGAGGAGCTGCAGTTCATTCCCAAGATTTAATCTGCATTCCCATAGTTTCCAAGGCAACGGCTCCCTCTAGTGTTGGACTGTTGAATATAAAAATCAATCCAACAACCAGCTATTAACCACAGCTTGTATTAGTCATACTCACAAACCAGAAACCCTGATATACTGCAAGTCTATTCGTGTGTGAACCATGAATCAGCTAAGAGCACAACCTGAGAAGTTTGGTGGTGCGGTTCACCCAACCAATAACAACAGTAATAATAATAATGAAATATTGTTAAAAAGTGCATGTTGTCACTGGGGCCTGCAAGCCCCGGCGATATTACATTCTCAAACATTTCCACATGACATGTCATTGTCAACGGATCATCTCACACATATAGAATGCTGAACTATTTGGCCAAAACAATACAGTAATTCGGAGGATGTGGTGCTACACTGTTTCCGTGCTGGGGCCACACCATACCTTGAGCACTGGGCCCTGTTCTGGTCACCAAGACAACAAGGGAGATTTTCAGTACCATGATGCACTGCACGAGACTGATCCCTGGGGAAAGGGACTGAATTATGAGCAAAGACGGCAGAAACATGGGCTTTCTAGCTGTAAAAGGAAGCGTTTTGAGATTCTTAAGATAGTAAATGGTATAGAAAAGATAAATCTGGGTCGGGTCGGGTAAGTGGGAGAAATGGGGTCTCTGGGTCAAAGTGGAAAAGGGCAAATTAACTTTGATTTCAGGAAATTTGTCACACCGAGTGCTCAACACTTGGAGTGGATTCCAGATAGTGTGGTTGGGGTAAAAATCATAAGGAGTGGAGGGGGAGGGCATTTGTATCTCAGTTTGAAAAATAAACAAGGAGGAATGTCTGAAAACGCAGTGTCAGTTTCCACATGTACGCTGATGACACCCAGCTCTACCTCACTACCACTTCTGTCGACCCCTCCACGGTCTCTAAATTGTCAGACTGCTTCTCTGACATTCAATTTCTGGATGAGCAGACATTTTCTCCAATTGATTATTAGGAAGACCGAAGTCATTATTTTCAGTCCCTGCCACAAACTCCGTTCCCGAGCCACTGACTCCATCCCTCTCCCCAACTTCTGTCTGAGACTGAAGCAGACTGTTCACCTAGGTGTCATGTTTGACCCTGAAATGAGCTTTCGACCACGTATCTGCAACATAACTAAGAGCGCCCATTTCCATCTCTGTAACATCGCCCGTCTCAGCCCTTTCCTCAGTTCATCTGCTGCTGAAGCTCTCTTCCATGCCTTTGTTACCTCGAGTCTTGACTATTGCAATGCACTCCTGGCTGGCCTCCCACATTCTACCCTATGTAAACTTGAGGTCATCCACAACTCGGCAGCCTGTGTCCTAACTCGCACCAAGTCCCGCTCACCCATCACCCCTGTGCTCGCTGACCTACATTGGCTCCCGTTTAAGCAACGCCTCTATTTCAAAATTCTCATCCTTGTTTACAATTCCTTCCATGGCCTCGCCTCTCCCTATCTCTGTAATCTCCTTCAGCCTCACAACTCCCTAAGACATCTGCGCACCTCAAATTCTGCCCCCTTGAGCATCCCTGGTTATAACTGCTCACTGTCGGTGGCCGTGCCTTCAGCTGTTTGGGCCCTAAGCTCTGGAACTCCCTCCCTAAACCTCTCCGCCTCTCGCCGTCTCTTTCCTCCTTCAAGTTCCTTAAAACCTACCTGTTTGACCAAACATGGTTATCTGCCGTAATTTCTTCTTATCAGGCTTGGTGTCAAATTTTTTTGTCTTCTAACACCCATGTGAAGCGCCTTGTGATGTTTTACTGCGTGATATGTTGCCTGGATAGAAATACAAGTTGTTGTTGTTGTTGTTGCACTGAATGATTCTCAGCACCTTCAGGTGGGTCTACAGTTTGAGCAGCGAGTTCAGATCTATTGATACGGCTTCTGAAAATATTTTCAAATACTTTAGGCAGGAACATTAAACGCTGAAGAAAAACAGCAGCTAATTGATCCTGGAATTGTTTCTTCCTTCCAATATTGTGATGGATTTAGAAACCATGAACTCTCTGAGTGTCGGCTCCAGGGAGGTCTGAACATCCGGGGCAGCCATTGTTTAATGATTCCAGCTCTCACACTGTAAGGCTGATAAATTCCCCAGTAATACAGTAATAACATTGGGGAAGTGTCAGGAGTGGCTTGTTCTGTATGTTACAATTCAGCCTCACTCCCAAAACTCTTTCCTTGTTCTCAGTGTAAAAGGCAGCCTCCATTAGTAGGCCCACACCTCGGGATCATTTTGACTTTGAGCGAGATTATAAAATGGGCGATACCACATCAGCCGCCCGTTATACATCTTCCAATAGAAATGAAAATCCGCTATCGCCCGTTGTATACTATCCGGCAAAGTCAAAATTACTCTCCTCATTTAAATATGGGTCTTTGTAAATCGAGCTTCCGCCCAGGACAGGTTTCACCCCGTGGTGTAATCTGCAGTCTGTGCTGAGTTCTCCAATCTCAGCCAGGTGGCAGTAGGGGCACAACAGGTAGTCTCACCTCCCTTGTCTGGGAAGGGATACAAATCAGCATTGTTCCTGCTGTGGGGATTACCCAGCGAGCCCTGCTGATAAATGTATGTATGTGGGTGTTGGGGAAGGACAGGACTGGTTCAGCTGTGATACTCTCTGTGGTCAAAAAACATGGTTAATTTCATGGGGTCATTACCATATTCAGGGTGGGTAACCCTGCAGTGGTGGTGTTACAGGGGCACCCACCCTGATGGCCAGGTGGAATATGGGAACAGCTCTTTGCTGGTCTATGAGCCATGTAACAGCCTGGTGTGGCTGAAGACCTGGTCCGTCAATGTCTTTCTGAATACTGGTCCCTCAATGGTGGGCCCAGAATCAAATTGTCATGTATCTTACATTATTATATATAACTGTATCCTAACATGCTACACATGACTGTAATACGATATGACCTGTAACCACCAGCACACCTTACCACCAGGGATGCACTTGCAAGAGACAGGTATATCAGGACAGGTCTCAGGCAAGTGCAGCATTCCAGAGCTGTGAAATAAAGGTGCAGGTCCAGAGTGACCTTGACTTCACTACATGCCTCGTGTGAATCTGTACTGAGGGGACAGGACTTTACAGTGGCGACGAGTTACGGGAATACAGAATCCACAGAATGGCGAACAACGGATCAGATGTAAAGTACAATGCTGGAGACAATTGAGAGGACTTTATAGAAAGGCTCCAGCAAAGCTTTGTAACCAAAGATTGGTTAGGAGATGACAAAGCAGACAAGAGAAGAGCCCATCTCTTGACCAGCTGTGGCTCGAAAACATACGCTTTAATGAAGGATCAGCTGGCACCCGAGAAACCAGCAAGCAAGTCGTTTGAAGAATTGAGCACACTGGTAAGAGACCACCTGAAGCCAGCGAGCAGCCTACACATGGCCAGACACAGGTTCTACAACTACAGACGCTGTGTGGGCCAGAGCATACCCGACTTCGTGGCGGAACTTCGGAGGTTGGCTAGTTTATGTGAGTTCTCCGATGAACTGAGGAGAGAAATGCTGAGAGACATTTTCATTGACGAAATAGGCCACGCAGGCATATTCCGAAAGCTCATAGAGACCAAGAACCTGACCTTAAAGGCAGCAGCACTGGTTGCACAGACATTCTTGGTAGGGGAAGAAGAAACGCGGTTGATTCACAATGCAGGTATGACAACTAACGAAATATCGGAACAAGAAGTTCACAGCATTAAACAAGCTGCTACCCCCACACACAGACAAAACCGGGAGAACACGCTCTCGACAGCAGGCAATGGCGCCAGAAACCAACAAGAGCCACAGGAACGGCTGATTAAACCTCATCAACCCACAATGCGAGCAATCAACTACTAACAGAGAGAAGCTCAAGAGAGATCAGCCAGACACAGCTCATTCTTTGCAAGCAGTCTGTGCTGGACGTGTGGGGTGGGCACTTGTCAAGGGGATGTCGATTTCAGCAGGCTGTTTGCAGGAACTGTGAATATACAGGGCATTTGGCCCGCATGTGCAAAGAAACGGCAGCTCGGCTGGTATACGAATCGGATGGGTCGGAAAGCGGACCAGAAGACGGTGGGGACAGTACCGGGACACCGATGTACAGCGGGTCAACACGATCAATGGCCGCTGCTCCTACAACAGGTCGCCTCCTATAATGATGAGGGTCCTACTCAACGGGATACCTGTCAACATGGAGCTGGATACGGGAGCGAGTCAATCTCTCATGGGCGCTCAACAATTTGAACAACTGTGGCCGCATAAAAGAGACAGATCAAAACTCACAAGGGTCGACACCAAACTAAGGAACTATACCAAAGAAATCGTACCAGTCCTCTGCAGCGCCATGCTCTCTATCATACACAAAGAGACAGTGAACCGACTTCCCCTGTGGATTGTCCCCGGAGACCCCCAGCACTGCTGGGGAGAAGCTGGCTGGCAAAACTAAACTGGAAATGGGATGATGTCCATGCCATGTCATTAGAGGAACGAACCTCCTGCTCAACAGTTATAAAGCGATTTGAACATCTCTTTCAGCCAGGTGTGGGCACTTTCAAAAGTCTGCTCAAGTGCATCCCGGGGACGGTTGTGTTTCAAGACGACATACTTATCACGGGCAAGGACACCGACTCCCATCTCCGTAATTTGGAGGAAGTACTAAAGCGGTTGGATCGGGTAGGCCTACGAGTCAAGAAATCCAAGTGCCTGTTTCTCGCACCTGAGGTTGAATTTTTGGGCAGAAGGATTGCCGCTAATGGAATCCGCCCAACAGAGTCCAAAACAGAAGAAATTCGCCTGGCACCCAGGCCCTGGAATGTCTCAGAACTGCGTGCCTTTCTCGGGCTACTCAATTACTTTGGGAACTTTATGCAGAACTTAAGCATGCTGCTGGAGCCTCTCCACGTGCTACTCAGGAAGGGGTGCGATTGGTTTTGCGGGGGACGCCCAGGAACACGCCTTCAATAAGGCATGCAACCTTCAGTGTTCCAACAGTGTTTTGACTTCTTTGATCCAGGTAAAAAGTTAGTTCTTACGTGCGATGCATCAGCGCATGGGGTCAGGTGCATTTTGCAACATGTCAATAGTGCGGGCAAATTACAACCCATAGCTTATGTCTCCAGGTCACTTTCGCGGGCGGAGCGCGGGTACGGAATGGTAGAGAAGGAGGCGCTCGCGTGCGTGTACGGTGTCAAAAAGATGCACCAATACCTTTTTGGGGCCAAGTTCGCATTAGAAACCAACCACAAGCCCCTCACGTCCCTCATATCCAAGAGCAAGGCAATAAACGCCAACGCCGCGGCGCGAATTCAACGGTGGGCACTCATGCTGGCGTCCTACGACTATACCATAAGACACAGACCAGGCACAGACAACTGTGCCGACACGCTCAGCAGGCTACCCCTGGCGACCACGGAATGGTCTGACGAACAGGAATTTGAGATAGTCATGGCAATCAATGCCTTTGAGTCCACAGGTTCGCCCATGACGGCTCGGCAAATCAGAGCCTGGACGGCCAGCGACCCCACGTTATCCTTAGTAAAAAGATGTGTCCTAACCGGTGACTGGGCAGAGGCTCGCGATGTCTGCACCGAGGAACTGAAACACTTTCACAGGCGCATGCATGAGCTATCACTACAAGCAGACTGCCTGATGGCAGCCGAGTAGTCATGCTTCTGCGAGGCAGAGAGGCATTTGTCCGGGAGCTCCACCGCGAGCACCCGGGAATCGTTCTCATGAAGGCCGTAGCCAGATCCCACGTCTGGTGGCCTGGTATTGACGCGGACTTGGAGCTCTGCGTCCGAAGGTGCACCATTTGTGCCCAACTCAGCAATGCCCCCAGGGAGGCTCCCCTGAGCCCCTGGCCCTGGCCTACCAAACTGTGGTCGCGGGTGCACGTAGACTATGCGGGCCCATTCATGGGCAAAATGTTCCTCGTAGTTGTAGATGCATTTTCAAAGTGGATCGAATGCACCATTTTAAACTCGAGCACAACCTCCACCACTGTGGAGAGCCTCGCAACCATGTTTGCAACGCACGGAATCCCTGACATATTGGTCAGTGACAATGATCCGTGCTTCACCAGCGTAGAATTCCAAGATTTTATAATTGACCACGACATAAATCACATCAAGACAGCACCGTTCAAGCCGGCCTCCAACGGCCAGGCAGAGAGAGCAGTGCAAATCATTAAACAAGGCATGCTTAAAATCCAAGGTGCCACGCTGCAGGGTTGCCTGTCGCGACAGCTGCTGGCATACAGATCTCGTCCACACTCATTGACTGGGACCCCCCCACGCAACAGTTGATGAAAAGGACTTTAAAGACAAGGCTCTCATTAATCCTCCCAGACATGCACAAAATCATTGAGGCAAAGCGCTGTTAGCTGACTGATTACCATGGTAGAAATTCAAGAGGGAGATGGAATGAGATAGGGGACAAAGTGTTTGTACTAAACTATGGCAGGGGTCCCAAATGGCTTGCAGGGACAGTAACAGGCAAGGAAGGAAACAGGCTACTGGAATACAAATGGACAATGGCAAAACCCCCCGGCGGCATGTAGACCAAGTCAAAAGCAGATATACCAACAATACTGCGGAACCAGAGACAGACTACAATGTGGAACTCGCACCACATCTGGTGGACAGACAGAGGGAACAACCTGAGGAAAGGGCAATCCCAACAGACAGCCCAGGCGAGTCAACAACAATCACACCAATCTAAACAGACAGCCCAGGCGAGATACCAGCAACCACACCCAAAGAAAAAAAGACACCAAGGCAAACAACTGAACCACAACTCAGACGCTCCACGCGAGAGCATAGACCACCTGAGAAACTGAACCTATAAAGACAATAAGACCTTGGGGAGGGTGATGTCATGTATCTTACACTATTATATATAACTGTATCCTAACATGCTTTACATGACTGTAATACGATGTGACCTGTAACCACCAGCATACCTTACCACCAGGGGTGCACTTGCAAGAGACTGGTATATAAGGACAGGTCTCAGGCAAGTGCAGCTTTCCAGAGCTGTGAAATAAAGGTGCAGGTCCAGAGTGACCTTGACTTCACTACATGCCTCGTGTGAATCTGTACTGAGGGGACAGGACTTTACACAAATGACTTCATCAGTGGAGCACAAAGAATGTCCAGAAAAACACCAATCCAGCTTTCCGCAGTGTAAGTAAATACAGCTATCTGATGGGGTTTTCGGGCTGCCTGGTAAAAACTAACAGAGATGGAAGACGCACCCGAGCCCCCTCCACTGGAATTTCCGTTCCCGCATCCAATATCCGAGGGTGAGTGTTTGCTCGTGCTGTTGGGGAGGAGTTAAGCTAATATGGCAGGGGGATGGGAACCTATGCAGGGAGATAGAGGGAAGTAAAAAGGAGGCGGAAGCAAAATGTAGAAAGGAGAATAGTAAAAGTGGAGGGCAGAGAAACCCAAGGCAAAAAACAAAAAGGGCCACATTACAGCAAAATTCTAAAGGGGCAAAGTGTGTTAAAAAAACAAACCTGAAGGCTCTGTGCCTCAATGCGAGGAGTATTCGGAATAAGGTGGATGAATTAACTGTGCAGATAGCAGTTAACGGATACGATGTGATTGGTATCACGGAGACATGGTTCCAGGTGGACCAAGGCCGGGAACTCAACATCCAAGGGTATTCAGCATTTAGGAAGGATAGACAGAAAGGAAAAGGAGGTGGGGTGGCGTTGCTGGTTAAAGATGAAATCAATGCAATTGTAAGGAAGGACATTAGCCTGGTTGTTGTGGAATCAGTATGGGTGGAGCTACGGAATTCCAAAGGGCAGAAAACGCGAGTGGGTGTTGAGTATAGACCACCAAACAGTAGTAGTGAGACTGGGGACAGCATCAAACAAGAAATAAGGGATGTGTGCAATAAAGGTACAGCAGTAATCATGGGCGACTTTAATCTACACATTGATTGGGCTAACCTAACTGGTAGCAATGCGGTGGAGGAGGATTTCCTGGAGTGTATTAGGGATGGTTTTCGAGATCAATGTGTCGAGAAACCAACCAGGGAGCAGGCCATCCTAGACTGGGTATTGTGTAATGAGCAGGGACTAATTAGCAATCTTGTTGTGTGAGGCCCTTTGGGAAAAAGTGACCATAATATGGTAGAATTCCTTATTAAGATGGAGAGCGACAAAGTTAATTCGGAAACTAGGGTCCTGAACTTAAGAAAAGGTAACTTCAACGGTATGAGGCGTGAATAGGCTAGAATAGGCTGGCAAACGATACTAAAAGGGTTGACGGTGGATAAGCAATGGAAAACATTTAAAGATCACATGGATGAACTTCAGCAAATGTACATCCCTGTCTGGAGCAAAAATAAAACGGGGAAGGTGGCTCAACCATGGCTAACAAAGGAAATTAAGGATAGTGTTAAAGCCAAGGAAGAGGCATATAAATTGGCTAGAAAAAGCAACAAACCTGAGGACTGGGAGAAATTTAGAATTCAACAGAGGAGAACTAAGGGTTTAATTAAGAGGGGGAAAATAGAGTACGAGAGGAAGCTTGCAGGGAATATAAAAACAGACTGCAAAACCTTCTATAAATATGTGAAGAGAAAAAGATTAGTAAAGACAAACGTAGGTCCCTTGCAGTCGGATTCAGGTGAAATTATAATGGGGAACAAAGAATGGCAGACCAATTGAACCAATACTTCGGTTCTGTCTTCACGAAGGAAGATACAAATAATCTTCCAAAGGTACTAGGGGACGGTGGGTCTAGTGAGAAGGAGGAACTGAAGGATATCCTTATTAGGCGGGAAGTTGTGTTCGGGAAATTGATGGGATTGAAGGCCGATAAATCCCCGGGGCCTGATAGTCTGCATCCCAGAGTGCTCAAGGAAGTGGCCCTAGAATAGTGGATGCATTGGTGATCATTTTCCAACAGTCTATCGACTCTGGATCAGTTCCCATGGACTGGAGGGTAGCTAATGTAACACTACTTTTTTAAAAAGGAGGGAGAGAGAAAACGGGTAATTATAGACCGGTTAGCATGACATCAGTAGTGGGGAAAATGTTGGAATCGATCATGAAGGACGAAATAGCAGCGCATTTGGAAAGCGGTGACAGGAACGGATCAAGTCAGCATGGATTTATGAAAGGGAAATCAAGCTTGACGAATCTTCTGGAATTTTTTGAGGATGTAACTAGCAGAGTGGACAAGGGAGTATCAGTGGATGTGGTATATTTGGACTTTCAGAAGACTTTTGACAAGGTCCCGCACAAGAGATTGTTGTGCAAAATCAAAGCACATGGTATTGGGGGTAATATACTGACGTGGATAGGGAATTGGTTGGCAGACAGGAAGCAGAGAGTCGAGATAAACAGGTCCCTTTCAGAATGGCAGGCAGTGACTAGTGGACTGCCACAGGGCTCAGTGCTGGGACCCCAGCTCTTTACCATATACATAAACGATTTGGATAAAGGAATAGAGTGTAATATCTCGAAATATGCAGATGATACTAAACTGGGTGGCGGTGTGAGCTGTGAGGAGGCCGCTAAGAGGCTGCAAGGTAACTTGGACAGGTTAGGTGAGTGGGCAAATGCATGGCAGATGCAGTATAATGTGGATAAATGTGAGGTTATCCATCTTGGGAGCAAAAACACGAAGGCAGAATATTATCTGAATGGCGGCAGACTAGGAAAAGGGGAGGTGCAATGAGACCTGGGTGTCATGGTTCATCAGTCATTGAAAGTGGGCACGCAGGTACAGCAGGCGGTAAAGAAGGCAAATGGTATGTTGGCCTTCCTAGCTAGGGGATTTGAATATAGAAGCAGGGAGGTCTTACTGCAGTTGTACAGGGCCTTAGTGAGGCCTCACCTGGAATAGTGTGTTCAGTTTTGGTCTCCTAGTCTGAGGAAGGACGTCTTGCTATTGAGGGAGTGCAGCGAAGGTTCACCAGACTGATTCTGGTGAGGGATGGCTGGGCTGTCATATGAGGAGAGACTGGATCAACTGGGCCTTTATTCACTGGAGTTTAGAAGGATGAGAGGGGATCTCATAGAAACATATAAGATTCTGATGAGACTGGACAGGTTAAATGTGGGAAGAATGTTCCCGATGTTGGGGAAGTCCAGAACCAGGGAACATAGTCTTAGGATAAGGGGTAGGCCATTTAGGACTGAGTTGAGGAGAAACTTCTTCACTCAGAGAGTTGTTAACCTGTGGATTTCCCTGCCGCAGAGAGTTGATCATGCCAGTTCACTGGATATATTCAAGAGGGAGTTAGATATGGCTCTTACGGTTAAGGGGATCGAGGGATATGGAGAGAAAGCAGGAAAGGGGTACTGAAGGAATGATCAGCCATGATCTTTTTGAATGGTGGTGCAGGCTTGAAGGGCTGATTGGCCTACTCCTGCATCTATTTTTCTATGTTTCTATGTTTCTATGCCAATGGTGATACTGCCGAGTCCCTGCCACTGGAATTTGTCGTTCCCGCTTCCATGGGGCCGAAACATATTTTGCCCCAACTTCTGGTACCTCTTTGTTGATCTCTTCATCTAATGTCATGTCCACCAGAGCCTGGTCATGTGACCCTGTAATACCTAGAGTGGGAGGGGCTTGGGCTGCTTTGTGACATGGGTCCTGGCTCCTTTGTGATGTCACCTGGAGACAGGTTTCCGCCCCTGGTTACACAGCATCAGTGGGAGTCACTATGGGAAGAGCTGGACTTGGCAGCTGACACTGCGAGTGAGTTTAGTGCATATAAATAGGGCAAAGGAAAGAACAATTAAATATGAAGGCCAAGTGAACCAAATGTCAATAATTACCAATATATTCATGTTAAATATAATCATCGTCATAAAAATAGGCTCACTGAATTCCAATTACAGATTCCAGAATTAATATTAATGTTTATTAATGTTTTGGTGTTAATGTTTCTTCTACATGAAAACTGGGCATCTTGCGAAGGCATGCCGACTGAAGAGTAAACCAACTTTGAAAGCTTTAAGTTGAAATCCCCAGAGAGTACATAGCATGGAAGAAAAGCAACAGGATGAAGAGATACACATCATCAGGAGCACAAGGGTATCTAACAGCCATTCCAAAATTATCATCATCCAAGTAGATGTTGCAGGAACCAGGATACCCATGGAAATCGACACTGGTGCATCCATGAGCGTAGTACTGGAATTGCAATATCTCAACAAATTGCTTGATTTCCCATTGGAAAAATGCAAGATAGAGCTACTCTGGAGAGAACATTCCTGTGGTAGGTTGTATCACCGTACCGGTGAAATACAAGAATCAATTTCAGGGTTTGCCTCTCTTAGTACTGGCAGGAGACAAGCCTGCCTTAGTAGGAAGAAATTGGTTGGGATCACTGAAGCTGAATTGGAGTGAGATTTCTCGTGTTTAAGGGAGATTTGCATCGAAGGATGGTGTCATCAAAAAGTATCTGAAGGTGTTCTGTGAAACAGGCAGCCTGATCCAAGGCTTCAAGGCAAGTGTCTTCAGGGTACAGAAGGATGCTAGACCTGTTTACTGCAAGCCACGTCTCGTACCATATGCACTCAAGGAGAAAGTTGAGCAAGAACTCAAAAGACTAGAGACTGAGAACATTATCTCTAAGATAGATCTATGTAATTGGGCTACACCCATTTTTGTTGTACCTAGTTCCAATGGTATGGTAAGGTTGTGTGATGATTATAAAGTAACCGTAAACCAACTTCTAGAGGGTAATCTCCATAATACATTGCCTGATGTAGAAGATTTGTTCACAACACTGACAGCTGGTCATCAGATCTCAAAGTTAGATCTCACAAATGCCTAATTACAACTTGAACTAGATGAGGAGTCCAAGTCATGTTTGACTATAAATATTCATCTAGGCCTATATCAATTTACTATGCTACCATTTTGGAGTGTTTTGTGTTTTCCGTCCCTGCCATATTTCAAGGGGTGATGAACCAGATTTTGCAAGGTATTGAAAGGATAGTATGTTATTTAGATAACATACTAATTTCAGCACCAAACATGCAAATCCATAATAACATATTGAATGAAGTGCTCAAATGGCGAGAGAAGCACAGACTATGAGTGACTGCTCGCAAGTGTGAGTTATTTCAAAACTCAGTACTTAGGGCACAGAGTAGACAAAGATGGTTCACATCCAACCAAGAAAAAGCAATCAGAAATGCACCCACTCCCAAGAATGCCACTGAACTTCGATCATTTTTGGGTCTTTGAACTAATCGGGGAAGTTCCTATCGAAGTTGGCAACAGTGTTACATACACGGAATGAGCTGGTGAAAAAACAGGTCCATTGTAAGTGGTCAGAAGAATGCGATGCAAAATTCAAGGAGTTTAAAAGCCAATTGATAGAGAGCACCATGTTCAGTCACTATGATATATCGAAGAAGATCAAGCTTGTATGTGATGCCTCTCTGTATGGAGTTGGGGCAGTGATCTCTCATGCACTACATAGTGGGGAGGAGAGACCAACTGCTTTTGCTTCATGCACTCTCAGAGCCAGTGAGCGTAATTATGTGCAAATCAAAAGGGAAACTTTGGCATTCATTTTTGAAATCAAGAAGTTCCAAAAATAATTGTATGGTCATAAATTTACCATTGTTATGGATCATAAGACACTGACAGCAATCCTCCATCCAAAGTCCCCAGTTCCAACATTAGCAGCAGCCCGAATGCAGAGATTGGCTTTGATCTTGTCAGCATATACATATGATATTGAGTACAGATGATCAGCTGATCACAGTAATGCTGATGCTATGTCTAGATTGCCTTCCCCATCACAAGTTACACCGATACATTGATGAACTGCCAGTCACAGCAGAAGAGATTGGTAGAGCAACCAAATGTGACCCAGTTATGTCAAAGGTGTTTACATCACAAATGGCTGGCCAAACCAGGTATCAGATAAAGATATTAACCCATACTTCCTTCATAGGAATGAATTGTCTGTGGATAAAGATTGTATCATGTGGGGTGCAAGAGTGGTTATACCAAATAAATTCAGGTCCAGATGATTGGAGATCTTCATGACCAGCACCTGGGAATGTGCTTGACCAAGAGTTTTGCATGCAGTTACTTATGGTGGCCAGGACTAGATAATGATATAGAGTACATCGTTAGTCAGTGTACAACATGTCAATCGGTAAGCAAGCAGCCACCATCAGTACCATTGCAGCCATGGAAAGGGCCTCCAGGGTGGGGCAAAGGTTACATATCAATTTTGCTGAGCTAGAAGGACAGCAATTGTTAATTGTAATTGATAGCCATTCGAAGTGGGTTAAGGTGTTTTCAATGCGGAAAAGATCAACAAGTAAAACATTAGACATTTTCCGAAAATTGTTTTCTTCAAATGGCCTCCCAGAAGAAATTGTGTCTGACAATTGTTAAGAAGAATTTAACAGTTCACAAGCAAAAATGGTGCGAAACATAGCAAGGTTCCACCATACCACCCTACTTCAAATGGTGCAGCAATGCGCATAGTACAAATTGTAAAATGTGCCCTCATCAAACAAATGTTTGATCCAAATCCAAATAAACAACAGTCGTCGTTGGACCACAAATTGGCTAATTTTCTAATTACGTATCGTAATACTCCTCATACATCATCATCATGGGCAGTGCCTCGAAATCGAGGAAGACATGCTTCCACACTAAAAGTGAGTTCTTACGTGACTGAACAGTCCACTGCAGGAATTACAATCTCTGTCACAGGTGGAACAGACAGTCGTTGAAGGAAAAGGTGGGTGGCGATTATGGTTTGCCGCACACTCCTTCTGCTGCCTTCACTTGCTTTCTGCATGCTCTTGACGATAAGACTCGAGGTGCTCAGCGCCCTCTCAGATGCTCTTCCTCCATTTAGGGCGGTTTTTGGCAGGGACTCGCAGGTGTCGGTGAGGATGTTGCATTTTATCAAAGAGGCTTTGAGGGTGTCCTTGAAATGTTTCCTCTGCCCACTCGGGGCTCAGTTGCCATGTCAGAATTCCGAGTAGAGCGCTTGCTTTGGGAGTCTTGTGTCAGGCATGTTCGAAGTATATAACAGAGATGTCAGATTGTTCGAAGATCAGGCCCTCAAATCTGGAATCAAGCTCATGGTCTACAGGGCTGTAGTGATACCCGTCCTCCTGTATGGCTCAGAGACGTGGACCATATATAGTAGAGGTCATGTTTAGAATAACTCCACGAGGTTGGGTTGTAAACTTAAACCATTGTGACCTTGGTCTGGTTACTATAACTCCAAATTGAAGCAGCAACATGGTGACCTGCCTTTTACACCTGCTTGCACCAGGCTACACACAGGTGACCCATAGGTCTCCCACGGGTATGCCCTCTGGTGGAAAATCTTACACACAGGTGAGGTTCACATACATAACATCATTTCCCCCCAAAGACTTGAATACAAGTTATTTATAGGTTGAGGTGATCTGGCGGTCTGCATTCCCTGGTCAATCGTCTGAGTTGACATCCTGGCATGGGTGAGTTGGTCGGGTCATCGCTGTACTGCAGCTCGGCTGGTCTGGTTGGACTGTCGGGCAAGGTGGGTTCATTCTTGTGGTTGACAGTGAGGTCACTTGCTGGTTGGGTGTGTGTTGGTGGATCAGAGATGGTGGGGTCTTCCTCAACCTGTTCTTGGTAGTCCGTGAATCGCAGTTTGGTCTGATCCAGGTGCTTTCTGCACGTTTGCCCATTCAATAATTTCACAACAAACACTCGATTCCCCTCCTTGGCTAAGGCAGTGCCAGCAATCTACTTGGGACCATGACCGTAATTTAGAACAAACACCGGGTCATTAACACCAATGTCACGCGAGGTCGCCGCGCGATCATGGTACACGTTATGCCAGTGCTGCTGGGTTTCTACGTGATCATTGAGGTCCAGGTGAACTAAGAAGAGCCTGGTTTTGAGTGCTCTCTTCATTAACAATTCTGGAGGGGGAACCCCGATGAGCGACTGGGGCGTGTCCGGTAGCTAAGCAGGAACCTGGATAACCGGGTCTGCAAGGAACCATCCGTTACGTGTCTCAAGCATTGCTCGCTCACCGGGGTTCTGCCTGCAGAATTGTTAATGAAGAGAGCACTCAAAACCAGGCTCTCCTTAGTCCACCCAGACCTCAATGATCATGTCGAAAACCAGCGGCACAGGGATAATGTGTACCATGATCGCACGGCGGCCTCACGTGACATTGAAATCAATGACCCGGTGTTTGTTCTAAATTACGGTCCCAAGTGGATTGCTGGCACTGTCTCAGCCAAGGAGGGGAATAGAGTGTTTGTTATGAAATTATTGAATGGACAAATGTGCAGAAAGCAACTGGATCCGACCAAACTGCGATTCACGGACGACCAAGAACAGTTTGAGGAAGACCCCACAATCTATGATCCACCAACACACACCCAACCAGCTTGATGGTTTGGACTGCCCGTTCTGCTTGACCGTTGGATGCGGGTTTACGTGGGGCAGACCTGACATGCTTGATGCCATTGCGGGTCATGAATTTGTTGAATTCTGAGTTGGTGAAATATGGTCCATTGTCACTGATAAGGACGTCGGGCAACCCATGGGTGGCGAACATAGCCCTGAGCCTTTCAATGGTGGCAGTGGACGTACATGATGACATTATTATATATTCAATCCTTTTTGAGTAAGTGTCCACTGCTACTAGAAACTTCTTCCCTAGAAAAGGGCCAGCGAAGTCTACGTGGACCCTGGACCATGGTTTGGAGGGCCATGACCACAGACTCAGTGGGGCCTCCCTGGGCGTGTTGCTCAGCTGTGAGTAAGTATCACATTGGTGTACAGATGACTCTAATTCGGAGTCGATGCCAGGCCACCAGACGTGCATCCTGGCAATAGCCTTCATCATGACTATGCCTGGGTGGGTACTGTGTAGGTCGCCTATAAATGTTTCCCTGCCCTTCTGGGCAAAATCACGCAATTCCCCCATAGGAGGCAATCTGACTGGACTGACAGTTCATCTTTGCGTCGGTGAAAAAGCTTAATTTGCTCTTGCATTTTCCCGGGAACGCCCAACCAGCTCCCATTGAGGATGCATCTTTTTACTAGTGATTTCAGGGGGTCTTGGCTGGTCCAGGACCTGATCTGGTGAGCCGTGATAGACGACCCCTCACTCTCAAAGACATCCATTACTAGAAGCAAGCCTGCGGGTTGCGCCATTTCCACCAGGTGGTGGGCAATGGCAAACGACTGAGGGCATCAGCGCAGTTCTCTGTGCCTTGTCTGTGGCGGATTATATTGTCATATGCAGACAACGTTAGCACTCATCTTTGGATGCGGGATGAAGCATTAGTGTTGACATCTTTGCTTTCTGAGACCAGTGATGTGAGCGGTTTGTGGTCGGTTTCTAGCTCGAACCGGAGACCAAATAGATATTGGTGCATTTTCGTAACCCCATACACACAAGCCAGCCTTTCTTTCTCAACCATACTATTGGCTCTTTCAGCCTTGGACAAACTTCTGGATGCGTATGCAACTGCTTGCAGTTTTCCTGACACATTTGCTTTCTGTAACACACACCCGACCCCGTACGACGACGCATCACATGCTCGTATCAAACGTTTACATGGGTCAGACAGAGCAAGTAATTTGTTGGAGCATAGCAAGTTTCTGGTCTTGTTTAAGGCTGTTTCTTGAGATTTACTCCAAACCCAATCATCACCCTCAATAAATCTCACAAGAATACCAACGGCTGCCATTTCCATGTGAAAGTATGTGATCTGTAACTCGTCGCCAGTTGCTATGTTTAGAATAACTCCATGAGGCTGTGTTATAAACTTAAACCATTATGACTTTGGTCTGTTTACTATAACTCCAAAGTGAGGCAGCAACATGGTGGGCTACCTTTTAAACCTGTTTGCACCAAGGTGCACACAGGTGACCCATAGGTCTCCCACGGGTTTGCCCTCTGGTGGGAAGTCTTACACACAGGTGAGGTTCACATATATAACAGTAGACACCTCGAATCATTGGAGAATTATCACCATTGATGACTCCACAAGATCCTGCAAATCCCCTGGGAGAACAGATGCAACAACGTTAGTGTCCTCAATCAGGCCCACATCCCCAGCATCGAAGCACTGACCACACTCGACCAGCTCTGTTGGGTGGGCCACTTTGTTCCTCATACAACTACTGGTAGAGCACCAGCAGAGTTGTTTCTCAAACGACAGCCATGAACCAGGTTCTCGTTGTTAAAACCAAACTTAGCACAGTCAGTTGTGGGATACGTTCCTACCCCCACAACGGTAAAAATTGGACTACTAAATATAAAAACTCAGAAATGCATTCCGGCCTGCAAAAAGAGCTGTTCAGGAAAGGGACACAAGCTGCTATTCAAACATTGCAGCCAAACCATCAGACATCATGAGAGACAATGATACAGAATATCTGCCATCAATCTTAACCCACACAGACAATGACATCAAAAGAGACATCCACACCTTCAATGGTTTTCTGTCTGAAAAGATCCAGGGACAGTCACACATTCCTCAACTGTGGAGACCAAGGAAGGTTACGCAGCAGGAGAGCTGACCATGCCCCTGTCTGGGCCAGGGAGAGACAATCAACACAGACAATGCCATTCAAACATTCGATGGTCCTGGCCATTGCAGTGAAACTATGATTCATCGAGAGATTGGACATCATCAAAGCACCAGAAGAGGGATATACACACCTTCAATGGTTTTCTGTCTGAAAAGATGAAGGGACATTCACATCTTCAATGGTTTTCTGTCTGAAAAGATACTGGGACATTCAAACATTCCTCAACCATCAATACCAAGGAAGGCTTTGCATTGTGTTGCACAGCAGGAGAGCAAATATCACAGGAGGGAACAGGAAATCTGTTTGGAGATCACAAGCTTGTTTTTGGAATAAAGAAGACCCATTTTCAAAGGCAAGAGAGCATTACAGGAACAGCATCGAAACAGCAACAGAAGCCAGCGCTGTGTCTTTGGGACACAAGCTGCAATGAAGAAAATGGCCTACAGTCAACCTCAGAAGATAGCCGAGGAATTGGTGATTGTATGTTTGTTCCAGCCAAATCATAGAAGCGTTTTGTGATTGGGTCTGGGTAACTTTATGTGCAACAGTCAAATCGCGAACGGGTTTAACTGTCATATTGTGCCGATGCAAATGAGTCTTTCGTAGGGGTTTGTATTCTGGGGTTTGTTAATCCAATATAAATTGTAGTGATTTATACAGGGGAGGTAATTGTGTGTATGGTCAATAAAACAAACAAATCTTGGTTGAGCCAAAACCCTGTGCTGTGTGTATTTTGTTCTTATAGATCCTGACCTCAATGAACTGTGTGTTACAGGGGTTAGGTATTTAGAAACCTTTACCAATAGAAGAGAAACAATTAAGACAGAAGGAGAATCATGATAGCGGTGGAGTAAAATAGGGAAGTGTGAAATTAAATCAGAAGGTGAGAGTGAAGAACCATCACCATAAATGGTTAAAGTGGTTACCAGGAAGAGTGCTGAAGATATGTGGTCCTCGCACATATTTGGTCAAGATGTTTGATCATGGACAGTGTTAGGTTTGTTCACATTGATCATATTTCACCAACAGATGTGGAAGGAGTTGAAAGTTGGAATGATTCAGAATCACGTCCAAGAGAAAGTGAGAATTTAAGTGTGAGTCCGAGTCAGGCAGACAAATAGTCTGAAGTTGTAGAGAATTCAAATGTAAATCAAGTTCATCCCTTGGAGGAAAACTTTTCTCAGGCTCAGCCTAGAATGAGTCTAAGTTCCACACCATGTTTGGAAAGTTCTGTTCGAGAGCGAAGGTATCCTCTTCAAAACAGAAAACCAGTCGTTACGTTTGATTTGTAAATATGGCAAAATAAGTTCATGGGCTAGACTTTCCTCTTCATTTTCGGCAGTTTTCTCGGTGGTACAGCTCTTTTTCAGCGGAAAATCACACAGTGAAAGTTTCCTCTTCATTTTTTAACCCGTTCCGCCGACATTTTCTAAATACCGCTGGGGAGCAGACGGCCCACGTGTATCTGTGTGCACCGCCGAGAAAACTGCCACGGTCCAAGTTTTACCTCAACGGTGTCCCACATCAACTCGAAAAAACCACCCACAAAAAGCTGCCGGAAACAGGACGGTCAGTAACTACCCTGAAAAGAAAGGTAAGTTAAAGATTTTTTGATAATTATTTAAAAATTCTTTCATAATGATTACGTTAAAAAGGGTCTTGAGAATGTTTTCTTATTTTTTATTTTTTGTTTCATTGAAAAACTATTTTTTGAGCTTTCCCTCCCCTCCCTCGGGCCAACCGTAGTTTGAGTACTTATCGTCTATTCTGGTAAGAACTGCCGATTTTGCCAAGTTTCAATTTAACCACCGAGAAACCCTCGAGAATCTACGTGTAAGATTCATTTTCTCGCCGGGCGGTATTTTTTCCCTTTTTTATGGAATTTTTCGCCAGTGGTATTTGAAGAATCTTTTTGGGCAGCAAACCGGCGGTGGGGGGCTTTAGGGAAAGTCTAGCCCCATATATTTTGTTATGTATAACCATGCAAGTGATGTATGATGATTGTTTGTTATAATTACTTCTTCATTGAGGAGGGAGAAGTGTAATATAGTTCCATATAGTGGATTACTGCTCTACCCAGTGGACAAATGTGGTAATGCAGCTATTGCTGTAAATGCAATAAAGATGCAGGTCACCTGACAAGTTCCTGAGTTAACAGCCATCTTGTGACGTCTTGTGTGTTTGCGAGGTCCTAAAGAATATATCACATATGCTGCATTTAGCACGTGCTGGATGTGAGTTGGCTGTGCTTGGTGAACCAATTTAGAGAGAGCTTCACTCTGTACCTAACTCATGCTTAACCTGGCCTGGGAATGTTTGATGGGACAGTGTAGATGGAGCTTTAACATATATCTAACCCCAGTGTAGATGGAGCTTTAACATATATCTAACCCCAATGTAGATGGAGCTTTAACATATATCTAACCCCAATGTAGATGGAGCTTTAACATATATCTAACCCCAGTGTAGATGGAGATTTAGCATATATCTAACCCTAACCCTGGATGTTTTGATGGGACGGCGTAGATGGCACTTTACCCTGTTTCTAAACTATGCTGTACCTGGCCTGGGAGTGTTAGATGGGATAGTAGAATCATAGAAATGTACAGCACGAATGTAGCCCATTTCGGCCCATCGTATCTGTGCCGGTTGACAAAGAGCTATCCAGCCTAATCCCACTTTCCAGCTCTTGGTCCATAGTCCTGTAGGTTACGGCACTTCAAGTGCACATCCAAGCAGTTTTTAAATGTGGTGAGGATTTCTGCCTCTACCACCCTTTCAGGCAGTGAGTTCCAGACCCTCACCATCCTTTGTGTGAAGAAATGTTCCCTCAAATCCCCTCTAAACCTGCTACCAATTACTTTAAATCTATGCCCTGTGGTTGTTGACCTCTCTGCTAAGGGAAATAGGTCCTTCCTATCCATTCTCTCTAGGCCCCTCATAATTTTATACACCTCAATTTAAATCTCCCCTCAGTCTCCTCTGTTCCAAAGAAAATAAACCAAGCCTATCCAATCTTTCCTCATAGATAAAATTCTCCAGTCCAGGCAATATCCTCGTAAATCTCCTCTGTACCATCTCTAGTGCAATCACATCTTTCCTGTAATGTGGTGACCAGAACTGCACGCAGTACTCTAGCTGTGCCCTAACTATTGTTTTACACTGTTCAAGCATAACCTCCCTGCTCTTATATTCTATGCCTCGACTAATAAAGGCAAGTATTCCGTATGCCTTTTTAACCACTTTATCTACCTAGCCTTCTATCATCAGGGATCTGTGAACTGTACCTCAAGGACCCTCTGTTCATCTACACTTCTCAGTGTCCTACCATTTAATGTGTATTCTCTTGGCTTGTGAGCCCTCACCAAATGTATTACCTCACACTTCTCCAGATTGAATTCCATTTGCCACTGTTCTACCCACCTGACCAGTTCGTTGATAACTTCCTGCAGTCTACAGCTTTCTTCTTCATTATCAACCACAAAGCCAAATTTATCTCCATCTGCAAACTTCTTAATCATACCCACTACATTCAAGTACAGAGGGACCTGTACCCCATTATTGCCCATGATACACCTTCCAATTCATCATCATCATAGGCAGTCCCACGGAATCGAGGAAGACTTGCTTCCACTCATACCATGAGTTCTTAGGTGGCTGTACAATCCAATACGAGAACCACAGTCTCTGTCACAGGTGGGACAGATAGTCATTGAGGGAAAGGGTGGACAGGGAGCCTGGTTTGCCGCACGCTCCTTCCGCTGCCTGCGCTTGATTTCTGCGACGATATTCGAGGAGCTCAGTCCCCTCCCGAATGCACTTCCTCCACTTAGGGCGGTCTATGGCCAGGGACTCCCAGGTGTCAGTGGGGATGTTTCACTTTATCAGGGAGGCTTTGAGGGTGTCCTTGTAATGTTTCCTCAGCCCACCTTTGGCTTGTTTACTTTGGAAGAGTTCCGAGTAGCGCGGTTGCTTTGGGAGTCTCGTGTCTGGCATGCAAACTACGTGGCCTGCCCAGTGGAGCTGATCAAGTGTGGTCAGTGCTTCAATGTTGGGGATGTTGGCCTGGATGAGGAGCTTGGATGATGTGGAATCGGTATGGGTGGAGCTACGGAATACCAAGGGGCAGAAAACGCTTGTGGGAGTTGTGTACAGACCTCCAAACAGTAGTAGTGATGTTGGGGAGGGCATTAAACAGGAAATTTGGGGTTCATGCAATAAAGGTGCAGCAGTTATCATAGGTGACTTCACTATGCATATAGATTGGGCTAACCAAACTGGACACAATACGGTGGAGGAGGATTTCCTGGAGTGCATAAGGGATTGTTTTCTAGAACAAGATGTCGAGGAACCAACTAGGGGGGGAGGCCATCTTTGACTGGGTGTTGGGTAATGAGAGAGGATTAATTAGCAATCTCGTTGTGCGAGGCCCCTTGGGGAAGAGTGACCATAATATGGTGGAATTCTACATTAGGATGGAGAATGAAACAGTTAATTCAGAGATGATGGTCCGGAACTTAAAGAAGGGTAACTTTGAAGGTATGAGGCGTGAATTGGCTAGGATAGATTGTTGAATGATGCTTAAGGGGTTGACAGTGGATGGGCAATGGCAGGCATTTAGAGACCGCATGGATGAACTACAACAATTGTACATCCCTGTCTGGCGTAAAAATAAAAAAGGGATGGTGGCTCAACCGTGGCTATCAAGGGAAATCAGGGATAGTATTAAAGCCAAGGTAGTGGCATACAAATTGGTCAGAAATAGCAGCGAACCCGGGGACTGGGAGGACGACGGGTTTGATTAGGGCAGGGAAAATAGAGTACGAGAGGAAGCTTGCAGGGAACATTAAAATGGACTGCAAAAGCTTCTATAGATATGTAAAGAGAAAAAGGTTAGTAAAGACAAACGTAGGTCCCTTGCAGTCAGAATCAGGAGAAGTCATAAGTGGGAACAAAGAAATGGCAGACCAATTGAACAAGTACTTTGGTTCGGTATTCACTAAGGAGGACACAAACAACCTTCCGGATATAAAGGGGGTCAGAGGGTCTAGTAAGAAGGAGGAACTGAGGGAATTCCTTATTAGTCGGGAAATTGTGTTGGGAAATTGATGGGACCGAAGGCCGATAAATCCCCAGGGCCTGATGGTCTACAGCCCAGAGTATTAAGGAGGTGGCCTTAGAAATAGCGGATGCATTGTCAGTCATTTTCCAACATTCCATAGACTCTGGATCAGTTCCTATGGAGTGGAGGGTAGCCAATGTAACCCCACTTTTTAAAAAAGGAGGGAGAGAGAAAACAGGGAATTATAGACCGGTCAGCCTGACATCGGTAGTGGGTAAAATGATGGAATCAATTATTAAGGATGTCATAGCAGCGCATTTGGAAAGAGGTGACATGATAGGTCCAAGTCAGCATGGATTTGTGAAAGGGAAATCATGCTTGACAAATCTTCTGGAATTTTTTGAGGATGTTTCCAGTAGAGTGGACAAGGGAGAACCAGTTGATGTGGTGTATTTGGACTTTCAGAAGGCTTTCAACAAGGTCCCACACAAGAGATTAATGTGCAAAGTTAAAGCACATGGGATGGGGGATAGTGTGCTGACGTAGATTGAGAACTGATTGGCAGACAGGAAGCAAAGTATACGAGTAAATGGGTACTTTTCAGAATGGCAGGCAGTGACTAGTGGGGTACCGCAAGTTTCTGTGCTGGGGCCCCAGCTGTTTACATTGTACATTAATGATTTAGACGAGGGGATTAAATGTAGTATCTCCAAATTTGCGGATGACACTAAGTTGGATGGCAGTGTGAGCTGCGAAGAGGACGCTATGAGACTGCAGAGTGACTTGGATAGGTTAGGTGAGTGGGCAAATGCATGGCAGATGAAGTATAATGTGGATAAATGTGAGGTTATCCACTTTGGTGGTAAAAACAGAGAGACAGACTATTGTCTGAATGGTGACAGATTAGGAAAAGGGGAGGTGCAACGAGACCTGGGTGTCATGGTACATTAGTCATTGAAGGTTGGCATGCAGGTACAGCAGGCGGTTAAGAAAGCAAATGGCATGTTGGCCTTCATAGCGAGGGGATTTGAGTACAGGGGCAGGGAGGTGTTGCTACAGTTGTACAGGGCATTGGTGAGGCCACACCTGGAGTATTGTGTACAATTTTGGTCACCTAACTTGAGGAAGGACATTCTTGGTGTTGAGGGAGTGCAGCAAAGGTTCACCAGACTGATTCACGGGATGACGGGACTGACATATCAAGAAAGGCTGGATCAACTGAGCTTGTATTCACTGGAGTTCAGACGAATGAGAGGGGATCTCATAGAAACGTTTGAAATTCTGACGGGTTTAGACAGGGTAGATGCAGGAAGAATATTCCCAATGTTGGGGAAGTCCAGAACCAGGGGTCACAGCCGACGAATAAGGAGTAAGACATTTAGGACTGAGATGAGGAGAAACTTCTTCACCAAGAGAGTGGTGAACCTGTGGAATTCTCTACCACAGAAAGTTGTTGAGGCCAATTCACTAAATATATTCAAGAAGGAATTAGATGTAGTCCTTACAACTAGGGGGATTAAGGGGTATGGCGAGAAATGGGGGAATGGGGTACTGAAGTTGCAGGTTCAGCCATGAACTCATTGAATGGTGGTGCAGGCTCGAAGGGCCTAATGGCCTACTCCTGCACCTATTTTCTATGTTTCTAACGTTTGTGCATCTGTCCTCCCAGACCTTCCAATTAATGTTCTGATATTCCCACTCTTTGATATCCCTGAAGATCCCTTCATTTATAGCCTCTAACTCCTTTCATTTTCAGAAAATAAAGTTGTTTCAGAGCACATAGGATGTTGTAATATCCTTGCCTCATCGCATATCCCATTCCCGCGAACTGCCTCTCTGTCAGAGCAGGAGGAAGACACATTGGCTGATATCACGAGAGCAGAGACTTTCTGGTGTATAAAGCAAGAGGTAGATATGGGAACCATTGAATAGTGGGATGTCACATTTGTAGCATGGGAGTGATAATTTTGGGAGTCAGTGCTCTCTGCCTGAAGTCTCACTACGTGGGAGCAGGGTTGGAGACGGGACTGAATGTAAAACCTGCATTCATGCGCAGTGAGACTGCACACCAGGAGCAGAGCCTGGTCATGTGACCCTGCAATACCTAGAGTGGGAGGGGCTTGGGCTCCTTTGTGATGTCACCTGGAGACAGGTTTCCGCCCCTGGTTGCACAGCATCAGTGGGAGTCACTGTGGGAGGAGCTGCACTTGGCAGCTAAAACTGCGAGTGAGTTTCGTCCATATAAATAGGGGAAAGGAAACAACAATTTAATATTAAGGTAAGGTCAACTAAATGTTATTAATTACCAATATATTCACGTTAAATATAATCATAGTCACTAAAACAGTCCGACTGTATTCCAATTACAGATTCTACAATTAATATTAATTTTTATATTAAAATGTTCATGGAGTGAGCAGTTCTCAGGAAGGTGGAGAGAGAGGATTCAAATCATCATCACACTAACTGGGACTGGAGAAATGTCGCTGGATTCACAGAGCAGATCTGGTGGGACCAAGACCCTCAATGTCAAAGATGGGATGAAACAAGAATCCTCAACAATGATTGTAAAGGTGAGGAACTTTACTGAGGATCCCATCAGTCCAGGATATTGCTGAGGTGAAAGTCTAACCATCTACTGGGAGCTTCTTCGATAGATGCCATAAGGCTCGGCCTTTGATGTGACAACTTGACCCGAGCTTAACCTGTGTGTGAAGCCAGCCAATACCTCACCTGGGAATACTTGTCACTTGTATGTAGAAGGTGTTTTATTTTGTATTCTTACAATGCAGTACCTGAGCTGGTGGGCCCGAAATTCACCGTCCCCAAAGGGGAGTTTGGGCAGTCGATCGAGAAAATCGATGGGCCGCTGCAGTGGGGTAATTTTCCCTCCCCGAGCCATATTCAGCTCGGGGAGGATTTCAGCGGTGTTCACCTCCGCCGGGAAGGGCGCGGTGAAGCCGCTGTAAAAGGAAGTTTCCAGCGGAGAGGGAAGCAGCGTGCAGGCTGCTGAAAAGCCACCAGGACAGCGAACTTCACCGAGGAAACGGTCGGACTTTTCCCGGCAGTACCCCCGCAAAGTTTTCGATGCGGTGCTCGAACGCGACATCGCTGGGGCCCTTTGGAAGGTAAATAGTTTTATTACTTACTATTGATTTTATTTCATTTTTCAGCATGCATCCGCAGTATTTATCTTTTGAAAAAGTTTTATTACTTATTATTGTTTTTACTTCATTTTCCATGGTCTGCAGTATTTGTCTCTTGATATAATTGTATTAATTGTTTTGGTTCCATTAAACCTGCTGAGTGCTGCTCAGAGGTTTTCACATAGCTCTGTACTTTTGTTTAACTTTCAGGTCTGACTCTTTAGTGGGCTGCAGAGAGCTGCTTGGCAGGGTTCACCCTGAGGATGGGAGGAGTGTTGGGAGGGCGACACCTGGTACACCTGCTCAGAAGTAGGGTGGCACACAGCAGAAGACATCGCCGTCAGCACCATGCAGACAGGCAGCGGGCAAGGGAGGGAGCAGCCATTGATTCGTTCATTCTGTGCCACACCAGTGTGCCCGCTGTCTTCACCGGCCTGAATCAGGATTGTGGTTGGCTGCTTGGGGACAAGGGATATCCCCTGTGGCTGCTTACTCCTCTGCGGAACCCCAGGACAGTGCCAGAGCCTGCTTACAATGATGCTCATTGTGCCACCAGGTGTATCATCGAGCAGTGCAGAGGCATCTTTAAGCAGAGATTCCGGTGCCTGGACCGTTATGGTGGCACCGTGCAGTACTCTCCTCAATGAGTCTCCATAATCGTCATGGTCTGCTGCATGCTGCACAACATGACCATCATGAGGGGACAGTCGCTGGAGGTCGAGCCAGCAGTACCACCTGAGGAGGAGGAGGATCCCATCGCCCCAGAGCTAGGAGGTGTCGACCCATCGCCACCCTGGAAGGGCTGGGTGCAGACTGGCCAGCACGCTCCTGGGCGGCTGCGTCCTCACATATATGGAGGTGCCTGACACCTCCCCTATTATCTCCCTCCATGCATCATGTACTGGCGGTCTGCCAGGTCTCCCCACATCAGGAAACAGCATTCTTCTTCTGTCCTCCACACCATCCATCAGTGTCTCCAGCTTCATATCAGTGACTCTGTTGGCTCTCTTACAACTCTTGCACCTCATCCAACCTCCTTCCCCGCCTCAGGGCTTTGCTGCAAACCCCAGCCTTTAAAAAGACCAGGGAGCAGGTGGCATTGGAAACTCTTACCTGCATGCTGAATTTCTCAGTGGTGATAACACTCAGATTAAGACAGCCACACCGCTGAAAAATCCACTTTGGAAGGGTTCATTGGTGCTGGAACCATTTGTTCACTTTTGGAGCTGAATATGGGGTGGCCCAGCCACAGAAAAATGTTGGCGCTAATGGCCACAAAAATGTGGGGGGAGCACCAGCTTTCAGGTCCGGTGTGCTTTAATGCACATCAAAAGAACTGTATGCTGCATTTAATACAGGCTTGATCTGAGTTGGTATATTGTGTGAACCAATTTAGACAAAGATTCATTCAGCATCTAACCCGTGCTGAACCTGCCCCGGGAGTGTTTGATGGGACAGTGTACAGGGAGCGTTACTCGATTGAACCCCTGCTGTACCTGCCCTGGGAGTGTTTGAAGGGACAGTGTAAATTGAGCTTTACAATGTATCTAACCAATGCTGTAACTGCGCTGGGACTGTTTGATTGGACAGGGTAGATGTAACTTTATTCTGTATCTAACCCATGCTGTATCTGGCCTGGGAGTGTTTGATGGGATAGTATAGAGGGAGCTTCACTCCATTATTGCCCAGGATGCACCCTCCAATTAATGCTCCGATGATTCCACTCTGACACCCCTGAAGATTCCTCCACTTATTGCCTGTAATGCCTTTCCTGTTTCAGGGAATAGACTTGTTTCAAAGCATAAAGGATGTTGTAATAACCTTGCCTCATCCCAAACACAATTTCCACAAATTGTCTCTCTCTGCCATAGCAGGAGAGACACACAATTTAAAGGGAGTGGAGACACTGGTGTATAAGCAAGAGGTAGCCATGGCGGACATTGAATAGTGGGATGTCACATTTGGAGGATGCAAGGCATAATTTAGAAGTGGTAATTTGGGAATCTCACTACATGGCAGCAGGGTTGGAGACGGGACTGAATGTACAACCTGCGTTCATGCCCCGTGAGATTGCACACCATGGGGAAGAGCCTGGTCATGTGACCCTGGAGTACTTTGAGTGGTAGGGGCTTGGGCTCCTTTGTGATGTCACCTGGAGACAGGTTTATGCCCCTGGTTACACAGCATCAGTGGGAGTCACTGTGGGAGGAGCTGCACTTGGCAGCTGACACTGCGAGTGAGTTTAGTCCATATAAATAGGAGAAAGGAAAGAACAATTTAATATTAAGGTAAGGTCAACCAAATGTCATTAATTACTAATATATTCACGTTAAAAATAATCATAGTCACTAAAATAGTCCGACTATTCCAATTACAGATTCTAGAATGAATATTAATTTTTATATTAAAATGTTCATGGAGTGAACAGTGTCTCAGGAAGGTGGAGAGAGAGGATTCAAATCATCAGCACACTAACTGGGACTGGAGAAATGTCGCTGGATTCACAGAGCAGATCTGCTGGGACCAAGACCCTTAATGTCTAAGATGGGATGAAACAAGAAGCCTCAACAATGATTGTAAAGGTGAGGAACTTTACTGAGGATCTCATCAGAACAGGATTTTGCCAAGGTGAGAGTCTAACCATTTACTGGGAGCTTCTTCGATAGATGCCATAAGGGTCCGCCTTTGATGTGACGTCCAACCGAGCTTAACTCATATGTAAAGCTGGCCATACCTGTGACTGCATGACATTCACATGTAGATAGATTTTTATTCTCTATTCATCCCATGCTGTTCCTGAGCTGGTGTGCTTCATTGGATAGTGTCAGAGGAGTTGTACGCTGAATTTAACACATGCTGTGTATCTCAGTTGGCTGTGTTTGATGAACCAATTTAGGGAGACATTTACACTGCATCTAACTCGTGCTGTACCTGGCCTGGGATTGTTAGATGGTCATGTGTAGTGGAAGGCTATACTCTGTATCTAACACATGCTATACCGGGCCTGGGAGTGTTTGATAGGACAGTGTAGAGAGAGCTTTACTCTGTACCTAACCTGTGCTCTACCTGTTCTGTGAGTGTTTGATGGCACAATTTAGAAGGAGTTTTACTCTGCATTTAACTGAGACTGGCTGTTTCTATCATATACCCAGTACTGACCTGAACTCAGATACATTCCATATACTCACAGAGATCAGCATGAGAGCAGAAAAGATCCCAGTCACAGGAGCTGACCCTGGGATGGTGCGACACTACCTCTGCAGGTAAATCAGCAACCTCTAGAGAGGAACCCCTGTCCGCGCCCAGCCTAATTTATCATTTTCTTTTGGTTACAGTTGGAATATTGCAGGTGTGAGGCATCAAGCTGAAGGAAATTACCATCTTTGACCTCTTCAATTATTTTATTTCAGCTATTCTTTGAAGACCAGGACTGTCCTTCAGATGTCATGCATTACCTGACAGTACATACCCAGTACTGGTCAAGTGACAGGAGAGTGACACCAAAGAGGTAGAACATGTACAGTCACACTCAGCAACATCCACCTTACCCAGACCTGGTGCTGGGCTGTAGCAGATCGAGAAATGCTGGAGATCCCCTGTGGAGGGAGGCAATTGCAGTTCTGCTGCAAAAGACAGTCACTCGATGCAAGAGATGGTGACGGAAAGAATCAGGAAATGTAAAGCTCTGAGGAACTGGATTCTGAACAAAATGAGGTTCAACAGATCATGGTGGAATATTCGTTCCAGATACTGGTGTCAGAAATATTTGTTGTTCACAATTCATCCTGAATGCTGCAGCTCAAGAGGAGTAACAGTCAATTCCAGACTAACACATATGAGGCCTGTTACACAGAAACATGGAAACATAGAAAATAGGTGCAGGAGCAGGCCATTCTGCCCTTTGAGCCTGCACCACCATTCAAAAAGATCATGGCTGATCATTCCCTCAGTATCCCTTTCCTGCTTTCTCTCAATATCCCTTGATCCCTTCAGCCATAAGGGCAATATCCAACTCCCTCTTGAATATACCTAACGAACTGACATAAACAACACTCTGTGGAAGAGAATTCCACAGGTTAACAACTCTCTGATTGAAGATGTTTCTCCTCATCTCGGTCCTAAATGGCCTACCCCTTATCCTTAGACTGTGTCCCCTGGTTCTGGACTCCCCCCAACATTGGGAACATTCTTCCTGCATCTAACCTGTCCAGTCTCGTCAGAATTTTATATGTTTCTATGAGATCCCCTCTCATTCTTCTAAACTCCAGGTCGATCTAGTCTCTCCTCATATGTCAGTCCTGCCATCCCGGGAATCAGTCTGGTGACCCTTTGCTGCACTCCCTCAATAGCAAGAATGTCCTTCCTCAGATTTGGAAACCAAAACTGAACACAATATTCCAGGTGAAGCCTCACCAAGGCTGCAGCAAGCCCTCCCTACTCCTATACTCAAATCCTCTAGTTATGAAGGCCAACATGCCATTTGCCTTCTTCACCATCTGCTGCACCTGCATGCCAACCTTCAATGACTGATGTACCATGACACCCAGGTCTCGTTGCACCTCCCGTTTTCCTAATCTGACGCCATTCAGATAATATTCTGCCTTCATGTTTTTGCCACTGAAGTGGATAACCTCACATTTATCCACATCTGCCATGCATTTGCCCACTCAACTAACCTATCCAATCACCCTGCAGCCTCTTAGTATGCTTCTCACAGCTCACACCATCATCCAGCTTAGTGTCTTTTGCAAACTTAGAGATATCTTCAATTCCTTCATCTAAATCATTGATGTATAATGTAAATAGCTGGGGTTCCAGCACTAAGCCTTGCGGCAGCCCACGATTCTGAAAAGGACCCGTTTATCCCGACTCTCTGCTTCCTGTCTGCCAACCATTTCTATCCACGTCAATACATTACCCCCAATACCATGTGCTTTACTTTCGCACACCAATCTAGTGTGTGGGACCTTGTCATATGACGCTTGAAAGTCCAAATACACCACATCCACTGGTTCTCCCTTGTCCACTCCACTAGTTACATCCTCAAAAAATTCTAGAAGATTGGTCAAGCATGATTTCCCTGTCATAAATCCATGCTGACTGGACCGATCCTGTCACTGTTTTCCAAACGTGCTGCTATTTCATCTTTAATAATTGATTCCAACATTTTCCCCACTACTGATGTCAGGCTAACCAGTCTATAATTTCCCGTTTTCTCTCTCCTTTTTTAAAAAGTGGTGTTACATTTGCTACCCTCCAGTCCATAGCAACTGATCCAGAGTCGACAGACTGGTGGAAAATGATCACCAATGCATCCACTATTTCTAGGGTCACTTCCTTAAGTACTTTGGGATGCAATCTATCAGGCCCTGGGGATTTATCAGCCTTCAGTCCCATCAATTTCCCTAACACAATTTCCTGGCGTCCTGGGCCCAATATTTATTCCTCAACCAACATCATAAAAACACATAGATTATCTAGTCAATGATCATGTTACTGTTTGTGGGAGCTTGCTGTGCACAATTTGGCTGCAGTTTTTCCCTACATTACAACTGTTGGATAATTCCTTCTTTATCCTTTAAACACATTTGCACAAGTAGAGACAGTAATATGATTGATAATTCGCTTAATTTATTACCAACCAAACACTGCTCTTAAACACTCAAACCAACCAAACATTAATCTTAAGCACACTAACCATTATTTTGACTTGTTGTGAATTGCTTGTCCTCTACAGGGACCTGTACACACTGCACATTCGGTACACGTATTCTTCATAAAGAACACTGTTGCTTCTGTGGGCCCCACGCTGCCATCCTTAAAAAGGAAATGCATTCCACAGGTAACTGGTGTGACGTTTCTCCCTGCAGCAGTGCCCTTTCTGGCATCCTTAAAAGGGAAATGTACTCCTGCAAAACACATTGGTGTCATTGCAGGCACCACTTCCGGCACCCTTAAAAGGGAAATTCTTTAATGGGAACATTACAAAACCACTATCAATTATGGGGACCTTGATCACGCAGCGCAAGAGGTATAATGAAGCTGGCAAGTAAGTGAGGGGGCGAAGGGAAGGAGAGAGGTGGAGGGTAGTGTCATGTATTCAACTATCATTTAACCCATGTACAAGCTGACCTAAGTTGTACACCTTGAGTACATTGACCACAATGGGGTGAACTGGTGGGAGACACTCCTAACCTGGACTTTCAGGTATAAAAGGGGAAGCTCCACCCATCACTTGAGGTCTTGGTAATAAAAGGTAACTGGTCACAGAGTGACCTTCTCTCAAGTATGGGCCTTGTGTACATTTATACTGTATAGTAAGGACATATCATTGGTGACGAGAAACTGGGATTTAAACCACTCGAGCATGGCCACTAGCAGCACAGAAGAGAGGTACTGTGTTGGTGATGATTGGGATGACTTTATTGAGAGACTACAGCAAAGTTTTGTCACTAAGGAATGGTTGGGACAGGATTCGGCCGACAAACGCAGGGCTCATCTCCTGATGGTTTGTGGATCCAGAACATACTCCCTGATGAAGGACCTTCTAGTGCCAGAGAAGCTGGCGGACAAGACATTTGAAGAGCTCAGTAAGTTGATCGGGGAACACCTTAAACCAGCGAGCAGCATGCACATGGCGAAACAGCGGTTTTACACGCACCTGCGGCGAGAAGGGCAAAGCGTTCCAGACTTCGTGGCAGATCTCCGGTGACTGGCGAGCCGATTTAAGTTCCCAAATGTATGCAGAGCAGGGATGCTGCGAGATTTTTTTATTGAGGGCATCAGGCACGCTGGGGTTTTCAGGAAACTGATTGAGACCAAAGACTTGACCTTGGAAGCGGCGGCTCTGATAGCCCAGACATTTATCTCAGGGGAGGAAGAGACCAGAATGATGTATGACAAAAATCTTGGCTCAAATGCGGCAAACGACCAGGGAGTCAACATTGTTAATACGGCACACAGTTCTCTAGGCAGACAAGGGCAATCGGACATGCCCCAGCATGTAGTTGAACCCAAACGGGGAATTCAACAGAGACAATGGCTAGCTGAACGGCGATTCAGGCCATCGTAATGGACAATGCAGCCAGTAATGGGTTCATCGACACCTGTTAATGGTGCACTTAAGGAAAGTTACAGAGACAGTCAGAGACGATCAACCAGTAATGGACCTTTTGTTTCCAACAACGAGGCCATCACACAGCCAGAGCTTGCAGGTATCAGCAATATATCTGCAGAAACTGCAACGTCAGTGGTCACTTGGCGCGTATGTGCAGGAAGCCTGCAGCCAGTTTGATGTTCGAGGAGGATGGGCCCAATGTAAGCCCTATGAAACCAAATGAATACTGGGGGAAAATTGCTGGAAGCTGAAGTTCAGCGAGTTCAGGTGGAGCACATATACAATTCCGATACCAGGACGCCACCGATAATGATGAAAGTGCTCCTCAATGGCATCCCAGTATTGATGGAGCTAGACACGGGGGCCAGCCAGTCCCTGATGAGTATCAAACATTTCAAAAGGTTGCGGGTGTCCAAGGCCAGGAGGCCAAAATTATTGCCGATTGACGCAAAGCTACGGACATATACAAAGGAGATCATTCCGGTGCTAGGCAGCACCACGGTAGTCATGACCCACAAAGATTCGGAGAACAGGTTGCCACTCTGGATTGTCCCGGGGGATGGTCCCGCACTACTGGGGAGGAGTTGGCTTGCTGTCATGAACATGAAATGGGGCGATGTCAATGCAATTTCTTCTGTGGAGCGAGTATCATGCTCACAGGTCCTGGACAAATTTGACTTATTATTTCAACCCGGCATCGGCACTTTCATGGGGGCTAAGGTAGTGATTCACATAAACCCGGACACCAGGCCAGTACACCACAAGGCCAGAGTGGTGCCGTACGTGATGCGGGAAAAAATAGAATGCGAATTGGACTGCCTGCTGAGGGAAGGCTTCACCTTGCCAGTCAAATTCAGTGACTGGGTGAGCCCGATCATGCTGGTGCTCAAGGCGGATGGGTCGGTCAGGATTTGTGGCGATTACAAGGCCACCATCAATCGGGTGTCACTCCAAGACCAGTACCCGCTACCGAGAGCGGAGGACCTCATTTTGCCACCTGATAGCATCGCACTTTTTTCAAAATTGGACCTGACCTCAGCTGACATGGCCCAGGAGCTGGTGAGTGACTCGAAGAAGCTGACCACCATCACGACACACAAGGGGTTGTTTGAGTATAACAGATGTCCGTTCGGGATTCGTTCGGCAGCTGCGATCTTTCAGCGAAATATGGAAAGCCTCCTCAAGTTGATTCCAAGGACGGTGGTTTCTCAAGACGACATCCTCATCATGGGTCGTGATACTGAAGAACACCTCCACAACCTGGAGGAGGTGCTACGCAGACTGGACCGGGTAGGGCTGCGACTGAAAAAGGCGAAGTGAGTCTCCTTAACTCCAGAGGTAGAATTCCTGGGGAGGAGTGTAACAGCAGATGGGATCAGACCGACTGCATCCAAAACGGAAGTGATCCAAAGAGCACCCAGATCCCTTAACACGACGGAGCTGTGTTCGTTCCTGGGACTCCTGAACTATTTTGGTAAAGTTCTTCGCAAATGGAGCATGCTGTTAGAGCCGCTACACATGCTCCTATGCAAAGGTCGGGATTGGGTCTCGGGGGACAGCCACGAACGGGCATTTGATAGAGCACGTAATTTGTTATGCTCCAATAAACTGTTAACGTTATATGACCCATGTAAGAAACTTATTTTAACCTGCGATGCATCGTCCTATGGGTTCGGGTGTGTGTTGCAACATGTGAATGCCAATGGTCAGTTACAGCCGGTAGCTTATGCCTCCAGAAGTCTGTCCCAGTTAGAAAGGGGCTACGGGATGGTAGAAAAGGAAGCACTAGCATGTGTATATGCAGTAAAAAAAAATGTACCAGTACCTGTTTGGCAGGAAATTTGAGCTGGAGACGGATCACAAACCCCTAACATCCCATTTGGCTGACAAGGCCATAAATGCGAATGCATCGGCCCACATACAGAGGTGGGCACTCACGTTAGACGCCTATGACTACACAATTCGGCACAGACCGGACACTGAAAACTGCGCCGATGCACTCAGCAGGCTCCCACTAGGCACCACTGAGTGGACAACTGAGCATGATGCTGAGATGGTCATGACTGTTGCAGCTTTCGAAAGTGAAGGCTCACCTGTGACAGCCTGTCAGATTAATGTCTGGACAAATAAAGACCAACTACGGTCTTTAATCAAGAAATGTGTCCTGAATAGGGACTGGGCAGCCAAGTACGGGGCATGCCCAGAGGAATTTAAACCAATTCATAGGCGCAAGGATGAACTCTCGATTCAGGCCGGTTGCCTACTATGGGGAAACCGAGTCGTCATGCCCCAGATGGGCAGAGAGGTGTTTATCAGAGAACTTCACAATGAGCACCCGGGCAATTGCCAGGTCACACGTTTGGTGGCCAGGGATCGATGCAGACCTGGAACTTTGTGTTCGCAGTGCAACACTTGTGCTCAGCAGGGCAATGCACGCAGGGAAGCCCCCCTTAGCCCTTGGTCCTGGCCCGCCAAGCCATGGTCACGCATCCATGTGGACTACGCAGGGCCTTTCATGGGAAAAATGTTTTTGGTTGTAGTCGACGCCTACTCCAAATGGATTGAGTGTGCCATTTTAAATTCAAGCACATCCTCTGCCACGGTAGAAAGTCTACGGGCATCATTTGCTGCCCATGGTCTACCGGATGTCTTGGCCAATGACAATGGCCCGTGCTTCACAGGCACTGAATTCCAGGACTTCATGGCAGACAATAGAATCAACAATGCAGTTAATCAAACGGGATGCTCAGAATCCAAGGAGGTTCCCTACAAAGCCGCCTATCATGCCTCCTGTTGACCAATAGATCCCGACCACACTCGCTCACGGGTTCCACCCGCAGAGCTGCTGATGAAAAGCACGCTCAAAACCAGGTTATCCCTTATACACCCTACTATGAAAGAAATTGTTGAGAGCAGGCGTCAGTCACAATGTGACTACCATGAAAGGAATGTGAGGGCACGATGTATTGATGTCAATGACTCTGTTTTTGTCCTTAATTATGCTGCAGGGCCCAAATGGCTTGCAGGCACTGTGATTACCAAAGAGGGGAATAGGGTTTTGGTAGTTAAACTTACCAACGGACAAATCTGCCGCAAACACGTGAATCAAACTAAAAAGGAGGTTCAGCAACCCCATAGAAGAAGCAGAGGAAGAACACGACGTAGAGTTTACTCCACCACAGGTGACGGAACACTGGAACCAAGTGGAGGAGAGCCCAGTCACTGTGGGCAGTCCAGACAGGCCTGAGGCACCGCAAACAGCAGACACTCAGGCCAGTGCCCAACAACCGCAGCCCCAACTCAGGCGCTCCACAAGGGAGCGTAAACCACCAATGAGACTTAACCTATGATCCCAATAAGACTTTGTGGGGGGGGGGGCGGGGATGTGATGTCATGTATTCAACTATCATTGTAACCCATGTGTAAGCTGACCTAAGTTGTACACCTTGAAAACATTGACCACAAGGGGTGAACTTGTGGGAGACACTCCTAACCTGGACTTTCAGGTATAAAAGGGGAAGCTCCATCCACCTTCATTATTTGAGGTCTTGGTAATAAAGGTAACTGGTCACAGAGTGACCTTCTCTCAAGTATGGGCCTCGTGTGTATTTATACTGTATAGTAAGGGCATATCAGGTCAAATGAGAGGGGGATGGTGGGGAAGAGAGAGGAGGGGTAAAGGAGAGCAGAGGGAGAGAGCGAAGGGGAGGAGAGGGGAAAGGGGAGAAGGAGGGGAGAGGGGAAAGGGGAGAAGGAGAGAGAGGAAAGAACAAGCAGAGCAGGAGAGAGCAGGAAGTGGAATTAGAGACAAGATTGAAGGAGAGTGAGGATGGAGGAGGGAGGGAAGGGGAGAGAGGCAAAGGAAGGAGAGAGGAGGGCAGAAGAAGAAGAGGGGAAATGGAGAAGTAGAGAGAGGAGAGAAGATGGAGGGGAGAAGAAAAGAAGAGGGGGAAGGGGAGTAGGATAGAGAGAGAGAGGAGATAAGAACATAAGAAATAAGAGCAGGAGTAAGCCATACGGCCCCTCGAGCCTCCTCCGCCATTCAATAAAATCATAGCTGATCTCATGGACTCAGGTACACTTCCCTGCCCGCTCCCCATAACCCATTATCAGTTCATAAACTGTCTATATTTGTCTTAAATTTATTCAATGACCAAGCCTCCACAGCTCTTTGAGGCAGCGAATTCCACAGATTTACAACCCTCAGAGAAAACATTTCTCCTCATCTCTGTTTTAAATGGGCAGCCCCTTATTCTAAGATTATGCCCCCTAGCTCTAGTCTCCCCTAAGAGTGGAAACATCCTCTCTGCATCCACCCTGTCGAGCCCCCTCAGTATCTAATATGTTTCGATAAGATCACCTCTCATTCTTAAGAATTCCAATGAGTAGAGGCCCAACCTACTCAATCTTTCCTCATAAGTCAACACCCTCATCTCCGGAATCAACCTAGTGAACCTTCTTTGAACAGCCTCCAAAGCAAGTATATCCCTTCTTCAATATGGAAACCAAAACTGCACGCAGTATTCCAGGTGTGGCCTCACCAATACCCTGTATAACTGTAGCAAAACCTCCGTGCTTTTATACTCCATTCCCTTTGCAATAAAGGCAAAGATTCCATTGGCCTTCCTGATCACTTGCTCTACCTGCATACTAACCTTTTGTGTTTCATGCACAAGTAACCCCAGGTCCCGCTGTACTGCAGCACTTTGCAATTTTTCTCCATTTAAATAATAACTTGCTCTTTGATTTTTTCTGCCAAAGTGCATAATCTCACACTTTCCAACATTATACTCCATCTGACAAATTTTTGCCCACTCACTTAGCTTGTCTATGTCCTTTTGCAGGTTTTTTGTGTCCTCCTCATACATTGCTTTTCCTCCCATCTTTGTATTATCAGCAAACTTGGCTACGTTTCTCTCCTTCCAAGGGACTGAGTGTAAGAGAGAGAGAGAGAGAGAGAGAGGAGGGGAGGGGAGAAGGAGAGAGAGAGAGAGAGAGAGGGGAGGGGAGAAGGAGAGAGAGGAGGGGAGAAGGAGAGAGAGAGAGAGAGAGAGAGAGAGAGGGGAGGGGAGAGAGAGAGAGAGAGAGAGAGAGGGGAGGGGAGAAGGAGAGAGAGAGAGAGAGAGAGAGAGAGGGGGGAGGGGAGAAGGAGAGAGAGAGAGAGAGAGAGAGAGAGGAGGGGAGAAGGAGAGAGAGAGAGAGAGAGAGAGGGGAGGGGAGGAGAGAAGGAGAGAGAGAGGGGAGAGGGGAGGGGAGAAGGAGAGAGAGAGGGGAGGGGAGGGGAGAAGGAGAGAGAGAGAGAGGGGAGGGGAGAAGGAGAGAGAGAGAGAGAGGGGAGGGGAGAAGGAGAGAGAGAGAGAGGGGAGGGGAGAAGGAGAGAGAGAGAGAGGGGAGGGGAGAAGGAGAGAGAGAGAGAGAGAGAGGGGAGGGGAGAAGGAGAGAGAGAGAGGGGAGGGGAGAAGGAGAGAGAGAGAGGGGAGGGGAGAAGGAGAGAGAGAGAGGGGAGGGGAGAAGGAGAGAGAGAGAGGGGAGGGGAGAAGGAGAGAGAGAGGGGAGGGGAGAAGGAGAGAGGAGGAAGGGGAGAAGGAGAGAGGAGGAAGGGGAGAAGGAGAGAGGAGGAAGGGGAGAAGGAGAGAAGGAGAGAGGAGGAAGGGGAGAAGGAGAGAGGAGGAGAGAGGAGGGGAGAGGAGGGGAGAGGACTATTTGCATTGGATAATCCCTCAGAATAAAACAAAATGTTTGCTTATAAAGAATTAACACTGTCTGTAATCTGTCTTTGACCCGGTCTTCTGAACAAAAATCTCAGTCTCCGGGATCTTGGGAAACAGCTGTGTTCCCAATTGATTTTTGTAAAAAATGATTGGTTTGGGAATTGCTTGAAACCAAACTTCGCCCCTGCTCACCCTCACCCCTCCCAACCTGCACCCTCCCAAACCCACACCTCAAAACCTCAACATCCCCGAGCCCAACACCCCCATCCTACACCCCCCAAACCACATCCCCAACAACCCCCAACCTACACTCCCCCAAAACCCCGCAACACCGACCCCCATCCACCAAACCACACCCACAACAAAACCCAACCCCAACTCCCCCATCCTACACCCCCAAAACCACATCCCCAACACCCCCGATCCTACACCCCCACAAAGCCACACCCCCAACCCTGACCCCTCCATCCTACACCCTCCAAACCCACACTCCCAACACCCCCCATCCTACACTCCCCCCTAACCAACACCCCCCAACCCTGACCCCTCCATCCTACACTCCCCAAAACCACACCCCAAATAACCACACACCCTTCAACCCCGACTCCCAACCCCCATCCGACACCCCCCAAATCCACACCCCCAACACCGCTCTTTCGAAGAGCAATCCAGTTAGTCCCACTCCCCGCTCTTTCCCCATATCCCTGCAATTTTTTCTCATTTCAAGTATTTATCCAATTCCCTTTTGAAAGTTACTTTTGAATCTGTATCCACCACCCTACCAGGCACTGCATTCCAAATCCTAACCACGTGTTGTGGAAAAAAATATTTGCTCAGACGCCTCTGGTTCTTTTACCAATCACATTAAATCTGTCCCCTCTGGTTGTCGTCCCTTCAGCCACTGGAAACAGTTCCTCTTTATTTACTCTATGTAAACCCTTCAGGATTTTCAACACCTCTTCAAATCTCCTCTTAGCCTTCTCTGCTCTAAGGAGAACAACCCCAGCTTCTCCAGATACTCCTAAGTCTCTTCTGCATTCTCCAAGAATGCAGGTCTTTCCTAACGTGTGGTGCCCAGAATTAGACGCAATACTTCAGCTGGGGCCGAACTAGTGTTTTATAAAGGTTTAGCATAACTTCCTGACTTTTGTACTCTATGCCTCTATTTATAAAGCCTACTGTCTCTCTCTATCTCACTGTACCCGTGACTGTCTGGCACAGATCACAGGGAGACCCGGACCTCCCGATACTCACATACAAGGGGTCACCGTGCAAGGGTCCCTTGACCAGAATGAAGCAAGGGTACTGGAGCAGATTTACAACTGGCGCAAGAACCAGTAGCAGTCCATAGACCTTCCCAAAGTGGCGGGAGGGAACCTGCAGAGAGAGAGGAGGAGGTTCAGAGAATTACATCGGGTCGACAGCACAGAAATAGACCATTTGACCGAACTGGTCCATGCCGGCGTTTATACTCCATTCGAGTCTCCTCCCATCCCTCTTCATCTCACCCCATCAACATATCCCAATATTCCTTTCTCCTTCATGTGTTTATCTAGCTTCCCCTTAAATGCATCTCTGCTATTTGGTAGCGAGTTCCACACAGCTTGCTTGTGTGTAAATTGGTTGCTGCGTTTCCTACATTGCACCAGTGACTGCACTCCATCGAAACATAGAAACATAGAAATTTAGAAATTAGGTGCAGGAGCAGGCCATTCGGCCCTTCGAGCCTGCTCCGCTATTCAATAAGATCATGGCTGATCATTCAACCTCAGTTTCCCTTTCCTGCTTTTTCTCCAGATCCCTTGATCGCTTTGGCCATAAGGGCCATATCTAACTCCCTTTTGAATATATCTAACGAATTGGCCTCAACAACTTTCTGCAGTAGAGAATTCCACAGGTTAACCACTCTCTGTGTGAAGAAGTTTCTCCTCATCTCGGTCCTAAATGGTTACCTCTTATTCTTAAACGGTGACCCCTAGTTCTGGAACTCGCCAGCAACAGGAACATTCTTCCTGCCTCTACCCTGTCCAATCCCGCCAGAATTTTATTTGTTTCTGAGATCCCCTCTCATTCTTCTGAACTCCAGTGGATACAAGCACAGTTGATCCAGTCTCTCCTCATATCAGTCCTGCTATCCCAGGAATTAATCTGGTGAATCTTCACTGTACTCCCTCAACAGCAACTCCTTCCTCAGATTAGGGGACCAAAACTGAACACAATATTCCAGGTGTGGCTTCATCAAGGCTCTGTACAACTGCAGTAAGACCTCCCTGCTCCTATACTCAAATCCTCTAGCTATGAAGGCCAACGTGCCATTTGCCTTCTTCACCGCCTGCTGTACCTGCATGCCAAACTTCAATGACTGATGTACCATGCCACCCAGGTCTCGTTGGCTGAGAAGTGCTTTGAGATGTCTGGTGGTTGTGAAAGGCGCTATATAAATCCAAGTCTTTCTTTTTCTTTTCTTTACTCTCTGGGTAAAGATGTTTCTCCTTTCCTACTGGATTTATTGGTGACGATTTTATATTGATGATTTCCTAGTCTTGGTTCCTTCCCACGAGTGGAACCATCTTCTCTAATCATAGTGTGTGTGTGGGGAGTCTGAATGGACTCCTGGTCTCAAGTCCCAGATTTACCTGTGTGTGTGTGTGTGGGGGAGTCTGAATGGACTCCTGGTCTCAGAATACCAGATCTAACAATGAGTATTGGAGTCTGAATGAACTCCTGGGCCCTGAAATTTGGCACCTTAGCGCCAGCAGTTAAGGCCGGTTTGGGTTAGGGGGAAAAATGGCGGCTGCCTCGCTTCCACCCACTTCCGGCACGACCCACACTGGTCGCCATCTTGGTGCGAGCGATAACACGGGCGGGACGAGCGTGTGCAGGCCGTGTGCAGAGTCGGCAGATCGTGACGTCAGTCAGCGTGCAATGCTGATTTGATGCATGACCTGCCATTTTGGACATCGCCGTCCCAAACAACGGCTTCTCCGAAACACACACAGCTGGACATGTGATCAGCTACACGAGGGACCCCACCAGCGCTATTTAAAGGGAAACATTCAACTTGCATTTGTATAGCGCTTTTCACGACCACCAGACTTCTCAAAGCGCTTTACAGCCAATGAAGTACTTTTGAAGTGTAGTCACTGTGGTCAGTTGATTATTTCTCTTGTACTGGCTCTTGCAGTGTTCATATCAATACTGGCTTGTTGGAAGACATTTATAACATTGTTAAAGTATGCAGGGAGTGCTGCTGGACATGAGAAGGCATTGGTTGGAACTGGAAGGCCTCTGACTACATCACTTGCTTCCAGTCAAGGGGGCTCTACCTGTAGTCCCCCTCACACTGCAGCATAACAGGGAGATGGAGCAGTGGCAGCAAAGACAAGCTGCCCACAGTGGGAGGTGGAGGAGGGGGAGAAGGGCTGTCAGCAGAGGCCTTACCCACCGAGGGTCTTCAGGGAACACTTCTCATCCCTACACCTAAACCAGGAGCAGTGTGTTGGAAGGCTCCGTGTCACCAAGGATGTAGTCACAGATTTCTGCCACCTCCTACACCAAGACCTGCAGCCTGAGATCGGGGCGACGACATTGCTGCCAGTGGCCCTCAAGGTGACTTGGCCCTGAACTTTGCCCCAACTCATTTTTCCAGGCTGAAACAGGCGACAGCGCTAATTGTCACAGTTTGCTGTCCATCGCTACATCTGCTAGGTCACAGAGGCTCTGAACTCCAGCAGAAGGGACTTCACTGTCTTCTCACATAGAAACATAGGGTTGGACTGTCCACTTTCAGGCTAAGGCCAAAAAAAATGGAGTTTTGGTCAACTTACTTAAGGAAGGATATACTAGCTTTGGAGGTGGTACAGAGACGATTTACTTGGCTGATTCCGGAGATGAGGGGGTTACCTTATGATGATAGATTGAGTAGACTGGGTCTTTACTCGTTGGAGTTCAGAAGGATGAGGGGTGATCTTTTAGAAACATTTAAAATCATGAAAGGGATCGACAAGATAGAGGCAGAGAGGTTGTTTCCACTGGTCGGGGAGACTAGAATTAGGGGGAACAGCCTCAAAATACGGGGGAGCCAATTTAAAACCGAGTTGAGAAGGAATTTCTTCTCCCAGAGGGTTGTGAATCTGTGGAATTCTCTGCCCAATGAAGCAGTTGCGGCTAGCTCATTGAATGTATTCAAGTCACAGATAGATAGATTTTTAACCAATAAGGGAACTAAGGGTTACGGGGAGCAGGCGGGTAAGTGGAGCTGAGTCCACGGCCAGATCAGCCATGATCTTGTTAAATGGCAGAGCAGGCTCGAGGGGCTAGATGGCCTACTCCTGTTCCTAATTCTTATGTTCTTATGTTTTAACAAGATTGCTTCTGGAAATCATGGGTGGGGTGAGGGTAGAATTAGTGGGACTGGCACTTGAAGTAGCAACACTGGCTGGAGGAATGGGTGAGATGGAGAGCGACACAGTTAATTCAGAGACTAGGTCCTGAACTTAAAGAAAGGAAACTTCGATGGTATGAGATGTGATTTGGCTCGGATAGACTGGCGAACGATACTTAAAGGGTTGGCAGTGGATAGGCAATGGCAGACATTTAAAGATCACATGGATGAATTACAACTATTGTACATCCCTGTCTGGCATAAAAATAAAACAGGAAAGGTGGCTCAATCGCGGCTAACAAGGGAAATTAGGGATAGTGTTAAATCCAAGGAAGAGGCATATAATTTGGCCAGAAAAAGCAGCAAACCTGAGGACTGGGGAAATTTCGAATCCAGCAGAGGAGGACTAAGGGTTTAATAAGGAGGGGGAAAATAGAGTATGAGAGAAAGCTTGCAGAGAATACAAATACTGACTACAAAAGCTTCTCTAGATATGTGAGGAGAAAAAGATTAGTGAAGACTAATGTAGGCCCCTTGCAATCCACTCTGTATACCAGAGCTGGCTGTGGTGTCCCACCCATTACCGGCATACATAGAAACATAGAAACATAGGAAATAGGTGCAGTAGCAGCCCTTCGAGCCTGCACCGCCATTCAATATGATCATTGCTGATCATGCAACTTCAGTACCCCACTCCCACTTTCTCTACATACCCCCGATCCCTTTAGCCGTAAGGGTCATATCTGACTCCCTCTTGAATATATCCAACGAACGGGACTCCACCACTTTCCGTGGTAGAGAATTCCACAGCTTCACCACTCTGTGGGTGAAAAGGTTTCTCCTCATCTCGATCCTGTATGGTTTACCCCTTATCCTTAGACTGTGACTCCTGGTTCTGGACTTCCCCAATATCGGGAACATTCTTCCTGCATCTAATTTGTCCAATCCTGTCAGAATTTTATATGTTTCTATGAGATTCCCTCTCATTCTTCTAAATTCCAGTGAATACAAGCCTAGTCGATCCAGTCTTTCCTCATATTTCAGTCCTACCATCCCGGGAATCAGTCTGGTGAACTTTCGCTGCACTCCCTCAATAGCAAGAATGTCCTTCCTCACATTAGGAGATGAAAACTGAACACAATATTCAAGGTGTGGCCTCACCAAGGCCCTGTACAACTGCAGTAAGACCTCCCTGCCCCTATACTCAAATCCTCTTGCTATGAAGGCCAACATGCCATTTGCCTTCTTCACCGCCTACTGTACCTGCATGCCAACTTTCAATGACTGATGTACCATGACACCCAGGTCTCATTGCACCGCCCCTTTTCCTAATCTGTCACCATTCAGATAATATTCTGCCTCCCTGTTTATGCCACCAAAGTGGATAACCTCAAGAGAGGGGAAACTTTTAGAAGCGGTAAACAGGGACGAAGTTAAAAGTTACTTAGATAAGTGTGGATTAATTAAGGAAATCTAGGATACATGGTGGTTGAAATTTAATGCAGCAAAATGTGAAGTGATATATTTTGGTAGGAAGAACGAGGAGAGGCAATATAAATAAAAGGGTACAAGCATAAAGTGGGTGCATGAACAGAGAGACCTGGGGGTACATGTGCACAAATCGTTGAGAGTGGCAGGGCAGGTTGAGAAAGTGGTTTAAAAAGCATACAGGATCCTGGGCTTCATAGAGAGGCATAGAGTACAAAACCAAGGAAGTGATGATGAACCTTTATAAAACACTGCTTCGGCCTCAACTGGAGTATTGTGTCCAATTCTGGGCACCGCACTTTTGGAAGGATATGAAAGCGTTAGAGAAGGTGCAGAAAAGATTTACGAGAATGGATCCAGGGATGAGAGACTTCAGTTATGTGGATAGACTGGAGAAGCTGGGGTTGTTCTCCTTGGAGCAGAGAAGATTGAGAGGAGATTTGATAGAGATATTCAAAATTGTGAGGGGTCTAGACAGAGTAGATTGAAAGAAACTGTTCCCATTGGTGGAAGGGTCGAGAACCAGAGGACACAGATTTAAGGTGATTGGCAAAAGAACCAAATGCGATGAGAAAAAAAAAATGATGCAGCGAGTGGTTAGGAACTGGAATGCACTGCCTGAAAAGGGTGGTGGAGACAGACTCAATCGTGGCTTTCAAAAGGGAATTGGAAAAGTAACTGGAGGAAAATAAATTGCAGGGCGATGGGGAAAGGGAGGGGAGTGGTGCTCTTGCAGAGAGACAGCATGGGCTCAATGGGCTGAATGGCCTCCTTCTGTGCTGTAAACAATCTGTGATTCTTGGAGAGACCTTGTGGACCCAGCCATGATAGTGTGTGTGGTGGGCGATGTCACAGCTTCCATTGCAGCACAGGCGGAAGTGACACAACGTCTCACAGCTGCAGTGGAAGCTGAGAGTGCCGCCATCATGGCTGGGTTTATGAATATCGTATGGGGCTTGCAGGGTGTTGCAGAAGGTCAGCAATCTGGCCTCTAACAGATTGCGAGGAATGCTGAGGTGCCGTCCCGGGGGAGTGGCAGTGGGTCTGTGCAGAACCCTCTCTCAGTATGACAGCATTCCTACTCCCACCACTGCCAATCTGTCATTGTACTTGCTGCTGCCTGTCAGACAGCCAGCCCAGATGGTGCAGTCTACAGCTGGGCCTTCTAGATCCACACCTGGTTGAGGTGGTCCTGCAAGGCCAGCTGTAGTCTCCCCCCTGGAAACTCAGCAGCCTTCCACCAGCCATGCTTCAGTCACTGGGGGAGCACTGCGTAGGAGCACGAGAGTAGGAGAGGTCACACAAACGGCAGGCACTAAGGGATTGCACAAGTATGATTGGTTGATATTGCACTGTTAATTGAATACTTATAAATTCATTAATTTTGTTTAGAATTTTTGTTTTGTGGTGGCTCTCATTCCAGCTTTGTGCCCAGGAGGAAGCTGCGATGTTCTGTGACAGAGGGATGGTATGATGGGGATGTGGTGAGTGACCGGGATCTGGGCCTTCATTCATTGGAATCTGACTTGGATGAGACGACACGGACAGCCTGTCTGGAAGGGGAATTTGCTGCCTGCCCCACAAGAACATAAGAAATAGGAGGAGTAGGCCATTTGGCCCCTCGATCCTGCTCCGCCATTTAATATCATGGCTGATCTGATCATGGACTCAGCTCCGCCTCCCTGCCCGCTCCCCATAATCCTTTATTCCCTTATCGCTCAAAAATCTGTCTATCGCCGCCTTAAATATACTCAAACACCAGCCTCCACAGCTCTCTGGGGCAGAGAATTCCACAGATTTACAACCCTCAGAGAAGAAATTCCTCCTCATCTCAGTTTTAAATGAGCTATCCCTTATTCTGATACTATGTCCCCTAGTTTTAGTTTCCACTATGAATGGAAATATCCTCTCTGTATCCACCTTGTCGAACCCCCTCATTACCTTCGATAAGATCACCTCTCATTCTTCGGAACTCCAATGAGTATAGGCCCAACCTACTCAACCTATCTTCATAAATCTACCCCCTCATCTCCAGAATCAACCTAGTGAACCTTCTCTGAACAGCCTCCAATGCAAGTATATCCATCCTTAAATACGGAGACCAAAACTTTCGCAGCACTCCAGATGTGGCCTCACCAATACCCTGTACAGTTATTGCAGGACTTCTCTGCTTTTATACTCTATCCCCCTTGAAATACGGAGAGACTGGATCAACTGGGCCTTTATACACTGGCGTTTAGAAGGATGAGAGGGGACCTCATAGAAACGTATAAGATTCTGACGGGACGGGACAGGTTTGATGCGGGAAGAATGTTCCCGATGTTTTGGAAGTCCAGAACCAGTGGACACAGTCTTAGGATAAGGGATAGACCATTTAGGACTGAGATGAGGAAAAACTTCTTCACTCAGAGTCGTTAACCTGTGGAATTCCCTGCCGCAGAGAGTCCATTGCCAGTTCATTGGATATATTCAAGAGGGAGTTAGATAGGGCCCTTAAGGCTAAAGGGATCAAGGGGTATGGAGAGAAAGCGGGAAAGGGGTACTGAGGTGAATGATCATCCATGATCATATTGATTGGTGGTGCAGGCTCGAAGAGCCAAATGGCCTACTCCTGCACCTATTTTCTATGTATCTATGTTTCTAAATAAAGGCCAACATTTCATTTGACTTCCTGATTACTTGCAGTACCTGAATACTAACTTTTTGTGTTTCATGCACAAGGACCCTCAGGTCCCTCTGTACTGCAGCACTTTGCAATTTTTCTCCATTTAAATTATAATTTGCAATTCTATTTTTTCTGCCAAGGTGGATAACCTCACATTTTCCGACATTATACTCCATCTACCAAATTTTTTCCCACTCACTTAGCCTGTCTATATCCCTTTGCAGATTTCTCATGTCCTCCTTACAATTTGCTCTCCCACCCATCTTTCTATCAGCAAACTTGGCTATATTACACTCGGTCCCTTCATCCAAATCATTAATGTAGATTGTAAATAGTTGAGGACCGAGCACTGATCCCTGCAGCACCTAACTAGTTACTGTTTGCCAACTGGAAAATGATCCATTTATCCTGACTCTGTTATCTGTTAGTTAGCCAATCCTCTATCCATGCTAATATATTAATCCCAACCCCATGAACTTTTATTTTGTGCAGTAACCTTTTATGTACCTTATCAAATGCCTTCTGGAAATCCAAATACACCACATCCACTACTGGTTACATCCTCAAAGAACTCCAGCAAATTTGTCAAACGTGATTTCCCTTTCATAAAACCATGTTGGCTCTGCTTGATTGAATCATGATTTTCCAAGTGTCCAGCAACTGCCTCCTCCCTACATCCTCGTTTTCCTGATCTTCCACTTCCTTTTGCTCCTCTTCCTCTGCTTCCTCATCCTCCTTTTGAGGTGGTCCCACAATCCCTGCAGGCAAGGGCAGCTCTCCCTCAGTACTGCCCCTCTGACAGTGCAGCACTCCCTCAGTACTGCCCCTCTGACAGTGTAGCACTCCCTCAGTACTGCCCCTCTGACAGTGCAGCACTTTCTCAGTACACTTGACGCTCTATCACACACAATCCTACATTACCTGAATGTTTGTTATGAAAAAACACCTTCCTCCCACTGCCATCAGACAGAGCGCAGGGAACAACAGTGTTGCTGAAGTTGCAACAGAGGGGGAGAGGGAGTGTGAGAAAGAGAGAAAGAACTTTCATTTATACAGTGCGTTTCACCACCTTAGGACGTCCCAAAAACTTCACAGCCAATTAATTATTTATCTTATTATTGTAATGTAGGAAATCCAGCAGTCAATTTCTGCCCAGCAAGCTCCCACAAACAGCAACCTGATAAATGACCAGATCTGCTGTTTTTTTTTAGTGTGATGTTGGTTGATGGATAAATATTGGGCGCCCTTCTTCTACTCAATGGAAAAAGAGGGAGGGGTTCCGTAAGGAGCTCTTGGGGCCACTGGCCAGCGACAGATCCCTCGCCTCGGATCAGAAGGGCATCAGTGCCGAGGCCCGTATCTACTATGGGGCTCTGTTCTCTGCGGATCCGTCCTATCGAGGTTGCTCGCATTGTTTTGTGCGAGGACCTGCTGAAGGTCAGCCCGAAGGGTGGTGAGCAGCTTGATGCCCCGCTAAGCCTGGGGGAGCTGGCCGGTGCCCTCAGCCAGTTCGAGGGGCAAGTCCCCAGGGCTCATTGTGCGAGGCCCCTTGGGGAAGAGTGACCATAATATGGTGGAATTCTGCATTAGGATGGAGAATGAAACAGTAATTTCAGAGACCATGGTCCAGAACTTAAAGAAGGGTAACTTTGAAGGTATGAGGCGTGAATTGGCTAGGATAGATTGGCGAATGATACTTAGGGGGTTGACTGTGGATGGGCAATGGCAGACATTTAGAGACCGCATGGATGAAGTACAACAATTGTACATTCCTGTCTGGCGTAAAAATAAAAAGGGGAAGGTGGCTCAACCGTGGCTATCAAGGGAAATCAGGGATAGTATTAAAGCCAAGGAAGTGGCATACAAATTGGCCAGAAATAGCAGCGAACCTGGGGACTGGGAGAAATTTAGAACTCAGCAGAGGAGGACAAAGGGTTTGATTAGGACAGGGAAAATGGAGTACGAGAAGAAGCTTGCAGGGAACATTAAGGCGGATTGCAAAAGTTTCGAAAGGTATGTAAAGAGAAAAAGGTTGGTGAAGACAAACGTAGGTCCCCTGCAGTCAGAATCAGGGGAAGTCATAACGGGGAACAAAGAAATGGCGGATCAATTGAACAAGTACTTTGGTTCGGTATTCACTAAGGAGGATACAAACAACCTTCCGGATATAAAAGGGGTCAGAGGGTCTAGTAAGGAAGAGGAACTGAGGGAAATCTTTATTAGTCGGGAAATTGTGTTGGGGAAATTGATGGGATTGAAGGCCGATAAATCCCCAGGGCCTGATGGACTGCATCCTAGAGTACTTAAGGAGGTGGCCTTGGAAATAGCGGATGCATTGACAGTCATTTTCCAACATTCCATTGACTCTGGATCAGTTCCTATGGAGTGGAGGGTAGCCAATGTAACCCCACTTTTTAAAAAAGGAGGGAGAGAGAAAACAGGGAATTATAGACCGGTCAGCCTGACCTCAGTAGTGGGTAAAGTGATGGAATCAATTATTAAGGATGTCATAGCAGTGCATCTGGAAAATGGTGACATGATAGGTCCAAGTCAGCATGGATTTGTGAAAGGGAAATCATGCTTGACAAATCTTCTGGAATTTTTTGAGGATGTTTCCAGTAAAGTGGACAAGGGAGAACCAGTTGATGTGGTATATTTGGACTTTCAGAAGGCTTTCGACAAGGTCCCACACAAGAGATTAATGTGCAAAGTTAAAGCACATGGGATTGGGGGTAGTGTGCTGACGTGGATTGAGAACTGGTTGTCAGACAGGAAGCAAAGAGTAGGAGTAAACGGGTACTTTTCAGAATGGCAGGCAGTGACTAGTGGAGTGCCGCAAGGTTCTGTGCTGGGGCCCCAGCTGTTTACATTGTACATTAATGATTTAGACGAGGGGATTAAATGCAGTATCTCCAAATTTGCGGATGATACTAAGTTGGGTGGCAGTGTGAGCTGCGAGGAGGATGCTATTAGGCTGCAGAGTGACTTGGATAGGTTAGGTGAGTGGGCAAATGCATGGCAGATGAAGTATAATGTGGATAAATGTGAGGTTATCCACTTTGGTGGTAAAAACAGAGAGACAGACTATTATCTGAATGGTGACAGATTAGGAAAAGGGAAGGTGCAACGAGACCTGGGTGTCATGGTACATCAGTCATTGAAGGTTGGCATGCAGGTACAGCAGGCGGTTAAGAAAGCAAATGGCATGTTGGCCTTCATAGCGAGGGGATTTGAATACAGGGGCAGGGAGGTGTTGCTACAGTTGTACAGGGCCTTGGTGAGGCCACACCTGGAGTATTGTGTACAGTTTTGGTCTCCTAACTTGAGGAAGGACATTCTTGCTATTGAGGGAGTGCAGCGAAGGTTCACCAGACTGATTCCCGGGATGGCGGGACTGACCTATCAAGAAAGATTGGATCAATTGGGATTGTATTCACTGGAGTTCAGAAGAATGAGAGGGGACCTCATAGAAACGTTTAAAATTCTGACGGGTTTAGACAGGTTAGATGCAGAAAGAATGTTCCCAATGTTGGGGAAGTCCAGAACCAGGGGTCACAGTCTGAGGATAAGGGGTAAGCCATTTAGGACCGAGATGAGGAGAAACTTCTTCACCCAGAGAGTGGTGAACCTGTGGAATTCTCTACCACAGAAAGTAGTTGAGGCCAATTCACTAAATATATTCAAAAGGGAGTTAGATGAAGTCCTTACTACTCGGGGGATCAAGGGTTATGGCGAGAAAGCAGGAAGGGGGTACTGAAGTTTCATGTTCAGCCATGAACTCATTGAATGGCGGTGCAGGCTAGAAGGGCTGAATGGCCTGCTCCTGCACCTATTTTCTATGTTTCTATGTCTATGTTTCTATGGACGGTCAGACCGTGGAGTTCTGGGATGTTCTGGGGTGGGGGTGGGCGACTACCTGTGAGTCTGGGGGAAAGTCTGGAGGCCGGGGAGATATCCCTCTCTCAGCGCAGGGCAGTCATCATCCCGCTGCCCAAGAGGGAAAATCTGCCCCTACTGAAGATCTGGCGCCTGGTCTCCCTCCTCAGCACGAACGACAAGTCTTTGCTTGCCTTGGCACCATGCTGGCCCAAATGATCCAGCCCGACCAGTTCTACACAGATCAGGGCCGGACCATCCACAACAGCATCCATCTGGTTCGGGACCTGGTCCACCATTCCCAGAGGACTGGTCTGTCGGTGGCATTCCTTTCCCTGGATCAGGAGAAGGTTTTCAACAGGATGGATCACGAGTGCCTCTTCAGGATACATTCAGCTCATGCGCACATTCAGATTCAGGACACATTTTTTTAAATTCGAACTGACTTGCGTGGAGTGTCTGATTAAGGTCAACAGGTCTTTGACAGCGCCCCTTGGCTTCGGGATATGGGACCGTCAGGAATGCCCCTTGTCTGGCCAGTTCCATGCTTTCTGTCTGGAGACTTTCCTGCATCTTTTGCGGAAGATGTTTACGGGACCTCTCCAAGGGCCTAGCGTGGAGGTCGTGCTCTCGGCTTACGTCGCTGACGTGCTCCTCATGGTCACGGATGCCGTTGTCTTGCGGAGGTTGCGCGAGTGCCAGCGGGTCTAATCTGCCGCGTCCTCTGTGAGGATCAACTGGGAGAAATGTTCCGCACTCCTGGTCAGTCAGTGGTGGGAGGAGCTCAGAAATTATACCTGGAGTACAACTCATCTCCTCAACCTGGGAGTTTACCTTAGCCCTGCTGAGGAAGCCTGGCTGGCAAACTGGCAAGTGCTGGAGGCTAAAGTCACTGCTCACCGAGGGCGCTGGACAGGACTGCTCCAAGTGCTGTCCTACAGGGGTAGGGCGCTGGTCATAAATCAACTGATGGCCACTATGTTGTGGTACTGGTTGGTCACTTTGATACATCCCCCGCCCCTCCCCCGAATCTGTCGCCAAGATTCAGAAGATGCTTGTTGACTTCTTCAGGGTCAAAGGGAAGCATTGGGTCTGTGCCATGGTTATCCGACTCCTGCTTAGAGAGGGCGGTCAGGCGCTGGTGTGGGTGTGTACCCAGGCTGTGACTTTCCGTCTTCAGACCCTGTAGAGATATCTGTACGTCAGGGATCTTCCCAGATGGTGTGCGCTGGCGACGTATTTCTTCCGCTAGCTGCACGGACTCAATTATAGCACTCAGCTCCTGCCAATAAATCTGGGGTGTGGCTGGACCTCCTTGCAGGAGCTGCCTGTCTTTTACCATGTAATGATCAGGATCTGCAAAGCTGTCACCTCCAGCCGGAGTTCTCCCCGGTCAGGAGTGATGGCTATACTCCAGGAATCCGTGCCTCCACGTCCGCGTGTCACGTGGCTGGCAGAGGGAAAGACACTGGCTGGCAAGGTGACCAGAGTCAGGGACCTATTGGATAAAGGAGGAGCGGGCTGGATGTTCCATGAAGAGTTGGCACAGCGCATGTCGTGGCACGGTATCTGGTCCATGGCCAAAGCCATCGAGACGCTAAAAGAGGAACTTAGCCCTGACTCCACGAGGCGTGTCGAGGAGGCGCAAGTGTGTGGAGCAATCCCGTCCGTGTTTTCTCATCGGCACCAGGGCTCGAATCCTCCCTCGGGATCCGGCGCCTCACAGCTTGAGCAGTCTCCTGGAGATCCCTGCCGTCCTTTTCCACTCTGCACAGAGGGGTTTCCATTGCGGGCTGCTCTTGCACACTCTCCACTTTGTCTTCCTCGTCTGCTGTCCGGACACGCCTTGGCGGGCCATCTTGCCCTTCGGAGGAGGCGGGGCTCCCCAGTGGAGGTCACTCAATGTGGGACTCCTCCCCTTTTCTATTGGGGAGATGGAACCAGCCATCAAACACTGAAATCAACATGGAAAAATTGTCAGTAACTAAGGACTGGTGCTCTATCCTTCACTCTATCCAACTTTTATAATGCTGATAGAGTTAGATGAGGAAGGATGGGAGGAGGCTGGAGTGGAGCACAAAAGCCGGCATGGACTGGTTGGGCCGAATGGCCTGTTTCTGTGCTGTATATTCTACGTAGGTATTGAAGAACCATGTGTGGGACCTCACTGGGTTCTGACAGGGGGAGGGGCTAGACTTACCAGCAGTGGAGAAGGTGATGATCAGAGTCGCGGTGGTGTGGAGGAATCTGTGGAGATAAAAATCAGAGCTTAGTTTGAACTCCTTTGTCCCCACATTCACCTCCCCTTCCCCTGAAAGGAATGAGCTCCCAGATATTCAATGTCTCTCACCACCTCAGGATGATCCAAAGCGCTTCACAGCCAATGAAGTACTTGATAAACAGACCCAGAGTACAAAAGCAAGAAGTTATTGCTAAATCCTTCATAAACCACTGGTTAGGCCTCAGCTGGAGCCTTGTGTTCAATTCTGGGCACCGCACTTCAGGAATGATGTCAAGGCAATAGAGGGCGCAGGGGGGATTTACCAGAATGGTACCAGGGATGAGAGACTTCTGTTATTTGGAGAGACTGGAGAAGCTGGGGTTGTTCTCCTTAGAGCAGAGAAGGTTAAAAGGATAATTGATAGAGATGTTCAAAATGATGACCGGTTTTGATCGAATAAATAAGGAGGAACTGTTTCCAGTGGAAGGAGGGTCGGGAACCAGAGAACACAGATTTAAGGTCATTGGTAATAGAACCAGAGGCAACATGAGGGACAAAATTAAGCAACGAGTTGTTATGATCTGGAATGCATTGCCTGAGGACGGTGGAAGCAGATACAACAACTTTCAAAAGGGAATTGGATCAATACTTGAAGGACTATGGTGAAAGAGCAGGGAAGTGGGTCTAATCGGACAGCTCTTTCAAAGCACAGGCAGCATGGGCCAAATGACCTCCTTCTGTGCTGTATCAGTCTATGATTCTATAAGTACTTTTTAAAGTGCAGCCACTATTGTAATGCAGGAAACGTGGCAGCCGATTTGTGCACAGCAAGCTCCCACAAACAGCAATGTGATAATTGTTATGTATTGAATAAAGAGTCTGACCAGATATTGTGAGCTCAAAGTAAGGTGTGACCGCAGTCCTTTATTACAGGTCTCCAGAGTGCCTCTACAGCCTGTGAGGCCTCCTTATGTACAGGTGCTCCCAAGGGATTGTGGGATCCCTTGGGACTCCAGGGGATGAGCCCTCCAGTGGTTAAACAAGGTATTTACGGGTTTACATATATACAAATAATGATCAGCTTTTTTTATTGATGTTGATCAATCTTAGCCCCAGGACACTGACCCTCCCACTGAAAATGCTCTCCCTTATCCCATTGTCTCCTGTGCCCTCTCTAAACCTATCGTCATTGTCCCAGTGCCAGTACTGAGGGAGCACCGCACTGTGGGAGGGGCCATACTGAATGAGCGCTGCACTGTGGGAGGGGCCGTACTGAGGGAGTGCTGCACTGTGAGAGACAGACTATTATCTGAATAGTGACAGATTAGGAAAAGGGGAGGTGCAACGAGACCTGGGTGTCATGGTACATCAGTCATTGAAGGTTGGCATGCAGGTACAGCAGATGCTTAAGAAAGCAAATGACATGTTGGCCTTCATAGCGAGGGAATTTGAGTACAGGGGCAGGGAGGTGTTACTAGAGTTGGAAAGGGCCTTGGTGAGGCCACACCTGGAGTATTGTGTACAGTTTTGGTCTCCTAACTTGAGGAAGGACATTCTTGCTATTGAGGGAGTGCAGCAAAGGTTCACCAGACTGATTCCCGGGATGGCAGGACTGACATATCAAGAAAGACTGGATCAACTGGGCTTGTATTCACTGGAGTTCAGAAGAATGAGAGGGGACCTCATAGAAATGTTTAAAATTCTGACGGGTTTAGACAGGTTAGATGCAGGAAAAATGTTCCCAATGTTGGGGAAGACCAGAACCAGCGCTCACAGTCTAAGGATAAGGAGTAAGCCATTTAGGACTGAGATGAGGAGAAACTTCTTCACCCAGAGAGTGGTGAACCTGTGGAATTCTCTACCACAGAAAGTTGTTGAGGCCAATTCACTAAATATATTCAAAAAGGAGTTCGATGCAGTCCTTACGACTAGGTGGATCAAGGGGTATGGCGAGAAAGCAGGAATGGGGTACTGAAGTTGCATGTTCAGCCATGAACTCATTGAATGGCGGTGCAGGCTCGAAGGGTCGAATGGCCTACTCTTGCACCTCTTTTCTATGTTTCTGAGAGGGGCAGTACTGAAAGAGTGCTGCACTGTGGGAGAGGCAGTACTGAGGGAGTGCTGCACTGTGGGAGGGGCAGTACTGAGGGAGTGCTGCACTGTGGGAGGGGCAGTACTGAGGGAGGGGCAGTACTGAGGGAGGGGCAGTACTGAGGGAGCGCTGCACTGTGGGAGGGGCAGTACTGAGGGTTCGCTGCACGGTGGGAGGGGCAGTACTGAGGGTTCGCTGCACGGTGGGAGGGGCAGTACTGAGGGTTCACTGCACGGTGGGAGGGGCAGTACTGTGGGAGGGGCAGTACTGAGGGAGCGCTGCACTGTGGGAGTGGCAGTACTGAGGAAGAGCTGCACTGTTAGAGATGCCCTCTTTCAAATGAAAGGCTAAACCAATGTCCCTTCCGCCCTCCGAGGTGGACATAAAAGTTCACACAGCCGGTACTGGAAGAACAGGGCAATTATCCCCGGAATCCTGTGGCCAATATTTATCCCTCACGCACATCACTAAAAATACAGTTGGTGTCTGGTCATATTGCATTTCTGTCTGTGGGAGCTTGCTGTGTGTAAATTGACTGCCACGTTTCCTACATTAGAACAGTGACTACACTTCAAAAGAACTTCATTGGTTTTAAAGTGTTTTGGGACATGCTGAGGTGGTGAAAGTATATCGTTCAGTCATAAATTGCTCCAATAAATGCACACAATGTTTTTTGGATTTATTCGGGGAACTATTCTCAGAGTTTACACTGACAACAAATCAAAACAGCAATCAAACTGTATCTCGATTTGGTCTCTCTTCAATCTTCTCTGCTCGAAAGAGAACAACCCCAGTTTCTTCAATCTCTCCACATGACTGAAGTTCCTCATTCCCAGTAAACCTCCTCTGAACCTCTGATATCTTCTTTGTGACATCACAAACACACGGACTACAAGAACATGATGCTTTTATAATATACATCAGCAGTTGTATTTACACAGTAGTCCACTAGGGGGAGCTACATTATACTTCTCCCCCCTTAATGAGTAATTAATCATAACAAAATTATCATCATACATAACTTGCATGGTTATACACATCAAAGATATTCGGGCCAAAATTTCCCCCCTCCCGAAATATTCCGTACACAGCACGTTTCTATGGTTTTTACCGCCATGGTGAGTGAGGTCGCCTCTTGAACAAAATTCTGCTCTTTGTTTTTTTCACTCGGATCCGGAAGTTGCACTTAATGGGGGCGGATATGCGGCGGTGACAAGACTAGAGGGGGGAAGTTGGCGGGGGGGGGCTGTGGAGTGGTCCCGGCGATGAGGTCAGCACAATGCCACATCACCACGGCTCTCCCCTTCACTTAAAGGTGAGAGCCTGCGCGATCTTTAAACTTCGGTCGACTGGGTCTCTAGGTTGGGTTTCTGCAGGACCAGCGGCCTGGCACTGAAGAGGGGGTGCCAGGCTGTCTGTTGGTGGCCCGGCCGAACCTGGAGGAATAATTGTCGGGCCGACATGGCAGTCGTCCGACAAAATAAAAAACATGGCGGCAGCAGCAGTAGGTCCTCCCCTTTAAGGGGAGCTGTGCCACCATTACAGAAGGCCTCAGCCTCACTGGACCACCACAAAAAAGCTTGCTTTGGAACCACCGGGCGGGCCGTAAGTTTTCACGGCAGAATTTCGCCGTTGATGGGGGCGGGGCGGGGAGTAGATCGACGGTACACACTGTGATGATGTACTTAGCACGGATCGGCAACAGCGGAGCAGTGGGGGGGAGCGGGTCACCACCGGGATAGCACAGAAGCGGAATTGTGATAATGGCAGCCATTACACGAAAAGTCAGCGGCCATTGCACTCCGCAGTGTGGCCGCCACTTTCCGGTGTTAAAAGGCCGAAAGGAAAGGAGCAATTTCAGCCCCATGGACTTAGTTTGCCTTATTTACAAATCAAACTTAACCAGGGGTTTCTGTTTCAATGAGGATACCTTCGTTCTCCAAACTTGGTGTTGTAGTTAGACTCATTCTAGGCTGAGCCTGAGGAGAGTTTTTCTTCAAGAGATGCCCTTGATCTACATTTGACCTCTCTACAACTTCAGACTGTCTGCCTGCCTGACTCAGACTTAAATTCTGACTTTCTCTTGGACTTGTTTCTAGTACATCAGATGTAGGATTTGCTATTGGTACTCTACTTATAACAAGACTATCTGACTCATCAGAAATAATCGAATCATTTCAACTTTCAACTCCTTCAATATGAACAAACCCAACATTTCCATCATCAAATATGTGCGAGGACCATATATCTTTACTATTCCTGGTAACCTCTTTAACCATTTATGGTGATGGTTCTTCACTCTAACCTTCTTATTCAATATTACACATCTCTCTCTTACTCTACCTCTATCATGATTCTCTTTCTGTCTTAATTGTTTCTCTTCTCCTGACTGTGTCAAGTCATATCAACCTCTAACACCTCAAAAGCCCAGAAGAGGGCAAGTACTTACATGGCCAGGACGTGGGTTACCATGGTACCGAAGTAGTCAAACAGTAAACCGTTGGGGAAGGCCACAAAGCTGAAGGTGCAGGAGGCGAGGGTGAAGATGAGGGTAAAGCGCTCATCCTGCCGATCGCAGTCCACTGAGAGAGAGAAAGAAAGGACGAGAAAGTGAGTGAGACAGACAGAGAGAAAGAGCATCGATTTCTACAGCGCCTTTCACCAACTCAAGATGTCCCAACTGAAGTCCTTTTGAAGTGTAGTTACTGTTGCAATGTAGAAAACATGGCAGCCAATTTTCACACAGCAAGATCCCACAAACAGCAACGTGATTAATGACCAGAACATCTGTTTTTTTGTGATATTGGTTGTGGGATAATTATTGTCCCTATACCTTGGACAGAACTGCCCCTGCTTTTCTTCCAATAGTGGCTGTGGGAACTTTTCTTCAACTAAGAGGGCAGACTGGGGCCTTGGTTTAATGTTTCATCCGAAAAATGCAACCTTCAACAGTGCGGCGTTCCCTCAGTAATGCCTCTCCGACAGTGTGGCGCTCCCTCAGAACTGCCCTTCCAACAGTGTGGCTGTCCTGCAGTACTGCCCCTCCGACAGTGTGGCACTCCCTCAGTACTGGCCCTCCGACAGTGTGGCACTCCCTCAGTACTGCCCCTCCGACGTTGCAGCACTCTCTCAGTACTGCCCCTCCGACAGTCCAGCACTCCCCCAGTACTGCCCCTCCGACATTGCAGCACTCCCTCAGTACTGCCCCTCCGACATTGCGGCACTCTCTCAGTACTGTCCCTCCGACTTTGCGACACGCCATCAGTACTGCCCCTCTCTCTCTCTCCGTGTTGCCCCTCCCTGTGTGGCGCTCCTTCAGTGCTAGCATCAGGAAGTGTTGGCCTCGATTATGGGGCTCGAGTCTCTGGAGTGGGAATCGAACCCATGAATGTCTGACTCAGAGGCGAGATGGAGTGCTATCCATTGATCTATGGCAGTGGACTCCGTGCTCTGAGCCTTTACAAGTTGTGCTACACGCAACCTTGCAATCCCGGGGAGGGGTGTTCCACCACAGAGTCTTTCTCCCTTCACCCATCTCCCCTCTCTTCCTGGACACTTACTGGTGCAATTCCTCGCTCCCTCCCTCCATGTCTCCCTCTCCCCTCCTCCATCTCTCTGTGCCTCTCTCCCTCTCTCTGTCCATCTCTCCCTCTCTCTGTGTTTCTCTTTGTTACTCTCTCTCTCTGTCTCTCCCTCTCTCTGTCCATCTCTCCCTCTCTCTGTGTTTCTCTTTGTTACTCTCTCTCTCTGTCTCTCTCTCTCTCTGTCCATCTCTCCTTCTGTCCCTCTCTCCCTCTGTCCCTTTCTCCCTCTGTCCCTCTCTCCCTCTGTCCCTCTCTCTCTCTCCCTCTCTCCCTCTCTCTCTCTGTCCCTCTCTCTCTCAGAATATCTGTACCTCTCTCTCTCTCTCTGTCCTTCCCCCTCTCAGAATCTCTGTCCCTCTCTCTCTGTCCCTCTCTCTCAGAACCTCTCTCTTTGTTCCTCACTCGCTCTCTCTCTGCCCCTCCTTCTCCCTGTGTCCCTCTTTCTCTGTCTCTGTCTGTCTCGCGCTCTATCTCTCTCTCTCTCTACCCCTTTCTCACTGTCTGTCACTGTGTCTCCATCTCTCTATCTCCGTCTCTCTCTCTCGGTCCCTCTCTCTCTCGGTCCCTCTCTCACTGACATAAGAACATATGGTGTATATCAATGACTTGGACTTGAATGTTGGGGTTATGATTAAGAAGTCTGCAGATGACACTAAAATAGGCTGTATGGTTGAAGAAGAAAGCTGCAGGTGTCAGGAAGATATCAATGTACTGGTCAGGTGGACGAAACAGTGGCAAATGGAATTCAATCCAGCTAATTATGAGGTAATGCATTTGGGGAGGTCTAACAAGGCAAAGGAATACACATTAAATGATACGACACTGAAAAGTGTAGAGGAACAAAGCGACCCTGAAGTGCAGGGCCACAGATCCCTGAAGCTAGCAGGCCAGGTAGTAAAGGTGGTTAAGAAGGCATATGAAATACTTGCCTTTATTAGTCGAGGCATGGAATACAAGAGCAAGGAGGTTATGCTTGAAATGTATAAAACACTGGTTAGGCCACAGCTGGAGTACTGTGTGGAGTTCTGGTCACCACATGATAGGAAAGATGTGATTGCACTGGAAAGGGTGCAGATGAGATTTACACGATTGTTGCCTGGACTGGAGAATTTTGGCTATGAGGAAAGATTGGAGATGCTGGGTCTGTTTTCTTTGGAGCAGAGGAAGCTGAGGGGAGACCTGATTGAGTTGTATAAAATTATGAGAGGCCTAGCTAGAGTGGATAGAAAGGGCCTATTTCCCTTAGCAGAGGCGTCAACAACCAGGAGGCATAAATTTAAAGGAATTGGTACAAGGTTTAGAGGGGATTTGAGGGGAAATTTCTTCACACAGATGGTTGAGGGGTTCTGGAACTCACTGCTTGAAAGGGTGGTAGAGGCAGAAACCCTCACCATATTTTAAAAGTTGTTGGATGTGCACCTGATGTGCTGTAACCTGCAGGACTACGGATCTAGAGCTGGAAAGTGGGATTAGGCTGGATAGCCTCTTGTTGCCTGACACGGACACGATGGGCCAAAATGGCCTTCCATGCTGTAAACTTCTATGATTCTATGATTCTATGAATCATAGAAATTTGCAGCACGGAAGGAGGCCATTTCGACCCATCATGCTCGGGCTGGTGAACAAGAGGCTATCCAGCCTAATCCCACTTTCCAGCCCGGTAGGTTATGGCACTTTAAGTTCTCATCCAAATATGTTTTAAATGTGATGAGAATTTCTGCCTCTATCACCCTTTCAGGCAGAGTTCCAGACCCTTACCACCCAACGGGTGAAGAAATTTCCCCTCATATCGCCTCTAAACCTCACCCCAATTACTTTAAATCTATATCCCCTGGTTGTTGACCCCTCTGCCAAGGGAAACAGGTCCTTCCTATCAACTCTATCCAGGCCCCTCATAATGTTATACACCTCAATCAGGTCTCTCCTCAGCCTCATCTGTTCCAAAGAAAACAGCATCTCCAATCTTTCCTCACAGCCAAAATTCTCCAGTCCAGGCAACATTCTTGTAAATCTCCTTTGTACCCTTAACAGTGCAATCACATCTTTCCTGTAATGTGATGACTGGAACTGCACACAGTACTCCAGCTGTGGCCAAACAAGTGTTTTAAACAGTTCAAGCATAACCTACTTGCTCTTGTATTCCATGCCTCGATTTATAAAGGCAAGTATTCCATATGCCTTCTGAACATAGAAACATAGAAACAATGAAAATAGGTGCAGGAGTAGACCATTCGGCCTTTCGAGCCTACACCACCATTCAATATGATCATGGCTGATCATGCAACTTCAGTACCTCATTCCTGCTTTCTCTCCATACCCCTTGATCCCTTTAGCCATAAGGGTCACATCTAACTCCATTTTGAATATATGCAACGGACTGGCCTCAACAACTTTCTGTAGTAAAGAATTCCACAGGTGCACAATTCTCTGAGTGAAGAAGTTTCTCCTCATCTCGGTCCTAAATGGCTTACCCCTTATCCTTAGACTGTGACCCCTGGTTCTGGACTTGCCCAACATCGAGAACATTCTTCCTGCATCTAACCTGTCCAGTCCCGTCAGAATTTTATATGTTTCTATGAGATCCCCTCTCATTCTTCTAAATTCCAGTGAATATCAGCCCAGTCAATCAAGTCTTTCTTCATATGTCAGTCCCGCCATCCCGGGAATCAGTCTGGTGAACCTTCGCTGCACTCCCTCAATAGCAAGAACATCCTTCCTCAGATTAGAATACCGAAACATACTCAATATTCAAGGTGTGGCCTCACCAAGGCCCTGTACAACAGCAGTAAGACCTCCCTGCTCCTATACTCAAATCCTCTCGCTATGAAGGTCAACATGCCATTTGCCTTCTTCACCAAATGCTGTACCTGCATGCCAACTTTCAATGACTGATGTACCATGACACCCAGGTCTGTTGCACCTCCGCTTTTCCTAATCTGTCACTATTCAGATAATATTCTGCCTTCATGTTTTTGCCACCAAAGTGGATAACCTCATATTTATCTACATTATACTGCATCTGCCAAGCATATGCCCACTCACCTAACCTGTCCAAGTCACCCTGCAGCCTCGAAGCATCCTCCTCACAGCTCACACTGCCACCCAGCTTAGTGTCATCTGCAAACTTGGAGATATTACATTCAATTCCTTCGTCTAAATCATTAATGTATATTGTAAAGAGCTGTTGTCTGAGCATTGAAACTTGCGTTACCCTACTAGTCACTGCCTGCCATTCTGAAAAGGACCCGGTCATTCCTACTCTTTGCTTCCTGTCTACCAACAAGTTCTCTAGCCACTTCAATACATTACCCCAATACCATGTGTTTTAATTTTGCACACTTATCTCTTGTGTGGGACCTTGTCAAAAGCCTTTTGAAAGTCCAAATACATCACATCCACTTGTTCTCCCTTGTCCACTCTACTAGTTACATCCTCAAAAAATTCTAGAAGATTTGTCAAGCATGATTTCCCTTTCATAAATCCATGCTGACTTGGACCGATCCTGTCACTGCTTTCCAAATGCATCTTTAGTAATTGATTCCAACATTTTCCCCACTACCGATGTCAGGCTAACCGATCTATAATTCCGTTTTCTCTCTCCTTCCTTTTTTAGAAAGTGAGGTTACATTAGCTATCCTCCAATCCATAGGAACTGATCCAGAATCTAAAGAATGTTGGAAAATAACCATCATTAAATCCACTATTTCTAGGGCCACCTCCTTAAGTACTCCGGGATGCAGACTACTAGGCCCTGGGGATTTATCGGCCTTCATACCCATCAATTTCCCCAACACAATTTCCTGACTAATAAAGATTTCCTTCAGTTTTTCCTTCTCGCTAGACCCTCTGTCCCCTATTATTTTTGGGAAGTTATTCGTGTCTTCCTCAGTGAAGACAGAACCAAAGTATTTGTTCAATTGGTCTGCCATTTCCTCATTCCCCATTATGAATTCTTCTGATTCTGACTGCAAGGGACCAACATCGGTCTTCACGAATCTTTTTCTCTTCACATATCTATAGAAGCTTTTCCAGTCAGTTTTTATGTTCCCTGCAAGTTTCCTCTCATACTCTATTTTCCCCCTCCTAATTACACCTTTAGTCCTCCTCTGCTGGATTCTAAATTTCTCCCAGTCGTCAAGTTCGCTTTTTCTGGCCAATTTTTATGCCTCTTCCTTGCATTTAACACTATCCCTAATTTCCCTTGTTAGCCACGGTTGAGCCACCTTCCCCTTTTTAATTTTACGCCAGACAGGGATGTACAATTGTTGAAGTTCATCCATTTGATCTTTACATGTCTGCCACTGCCCATCCACCATCAGCCCTTTAAGTATAATTCATCAGTCTATCCTAACCAATTCACGTCTCATACCATCGAAGTAACCTTTCTTTATGTTAAGGTACCTAGTCTCTGAATTAACTGTGTCACTCTCCATCTTAATGTAGAATTCTACCATATTAGGGTCACTCTTCCCCAAGGGGCCTCGCACGACCAGATTGCTAATTAATCCTCTCTTATTACACAAGACCCAGTCTAGGATGACCTGCTCTCTGGTTGGTTCCTCGACATATTGGTCTAGAAAACCATCTCTTATGCACTCCAGGAACTCCTCCTCCACAGTACTGCTACCAGTTTGGTTAGCCCAATCTATATGTAGATTAAAGTCACCCATGATAACTGCTGTACGATTATTGCACACATCACTAATTAGCTGTTTGATGCCATCCCCAACCTCCCTACTACTGTTTGGTGGTCTGTACACAACTTCCACTAACATTTTCTGGCCTTTGGTGTTTCGCAGCTGAACAAATATAGATTTCACATCATCCAAGCTAATGTCCTTCCTTACTATTGCGTTAATCTCCTCTTTAACTACCTTATCTACCTGGCCTGCTACCTTCATGGATCTGTGGACCTGCATTCCAAGGTCCCTTTGTTCCTTGTTAGCCATCCCCAAATGCATTACCTCACACTTATCCGGATTGAATTCCATTTGCCACTGTTCTGCCTCACTGACCAGTACATTGATACCTTCCTGCAGTCCGCAGCTTTCTCCTTCATTATCAACCACACAGTCTATTTTAGTGTCATCTTTAAACTTCTTAATCATACCCACAGCATTTAAGTCCAAGTCATTGATAAATACCACAAAAAGCAAAGGATCCAGCATTGAGCCCTGTGGAACCCCACTGGATATAGCCTTCCAGTCACAAAAATACCCATCAACCATTGCCATTTGCTCCCTACTGTGTTCCGAACACAGATGAGACTGCACACAGGGAGGCTAAAGTAACAGTGACATCAGTCTTTAATAAGACACTCCAGAGTGAGGAACAGGCCTGAGGGGCCGGCTCATATACAGTGCTCCCAAAGGATGCTGGGATCCCTTGAGACTTCAGGGGATGCGCTCTCTGGTGGCAGAACATGGGAGTGCATGCTTTATAGATACACAACATCACTCCCCCCCAAAGTCAAAGTGAAAACTATTTACAAGGTGAGGCAGCTGGGAGCCTTTCTTTCCCTGGTGGACTGCGTCAGTACAAATGTCTGTTCTGGTGTGTTGGCTGTGCCCTTACTGGGCTGGTGTGTTGTTGGCCCTGCAGAGCCGCTGGGTGAGCCTGGCCTTGCTGGGCTGTTGGGCGTGATGGGTTTGATTTCCTGGTCCGGTGTGGTGTCGTTCATCCTTTGGGTGTATGTTGTGGGCTCGAAAAAAGTGGTGTCTGCTGTGGGTTGTTCAGGGCAGTCTGTGAACCGCAGCCTCTTTTGGTCCAGGTGCTTTCTGAAAATGTGTCCATTGTCAAGTTTGACTACAAACACCCTACTCCCTTCTTTAGCTATCACCAGGCCTGCAATCCACTTGGGACCATGTCTATAGTTTAGCATATACAGAGGGTCATTCAGATCAATTTTCCATGACACAGTGGCGCGACCATCGTTTACATTTTGTTGCTGCCGCCTGCTCTCTACCTGATCCATGCAGGTTGGGGTGAACCAGCGAGAGTCTGGTTTTAGGTGTCCTTTTCAGCCGGGGACACGCCTGTGAGCGAGTGGAGTCTCGTGCGGTCGCTGAACAGTACTCGGGACAGGCGGGTTTGGAGTGAGCCTTCTTTGACTCGTTTAAGATTGTTTGTACTGCCTGCTCTGCCTGCCCATTGGAGGCTGGTTTAAACGGGCTCAGGGTGACATTGCGGGTCATGAACTCTTTAAATTCGACACTGGTGAAACATGGCCCGTTGCCACTGACCAGTACGTCAGGCAGGCCGTGGGTGGCAAACATGGCCCTCAGGCTTTCAATGGTGGCGATGGCGGTGCTTCCCGACATTATTTCACATTCAATCCATTTTGAAAAAGCATCCACCACCACCAGGAACATTTTACCGAGAAACGGGCCCGCATAGTCGACATGGATCCTCAACCATGGTCTGGAGGGCCAGGACCACAAACTTAGTGGTGCCTCTCTGGGTGCATTGCTCAACAGAGCACACATACTGCATTGCCGTACACAGGACTCTAATTCAGAGTCAATACCGGGCCACCACACGTGGGATCTGGCTATCACTTTCATCATTACTATACCCGGGTGTGTGCTATGGAGATCCGAAATGAACATCTCCCTGCCCTTTTTGGGTAGCACTATGCAGTTACCCCACAACAGGCAGTCTGCCTAAATGGACAGCTCGTCCTTTCGCCACTGGAACGGCTTGATTGGCTCTTGCATTTCAACAGGGATGCTGGCCCAGCTCCCATGCAGCACACAGTTTTTTATGAGGGACAGCAGAGGATCTTGGCTGGTCCAAGTCCTAATCAGGCGGGCTGTGACAAGTGATTTATCATTTTCAAACACTTCCATGACCATCAACAAGTCTGCGGGCTGTGCCACCATCAAAAAGTAGGCAGGCTGACCATTTCCACCCCCGTGGTGGGCAATGGTAGCCGACTGAGAGCATCCGCACAGTTCTCAGTGCCTGGCCAGTGGCGGATGATATAGTTATATGCTGTTAGTGCGAGTGCCCACCTTTGTATGCGGGCTGAGGCATTAGTATTTATCCCCTTGTTTTCAGGGAGGGGCTTGTGATCGGATTCCAGCTCAAATTTGAGGCCAAACAGGTACTGATACATTTTCTTTACCCCGAACACACACACTAATGCCTCTTTCTGAATCATGCTGTAGGTCCTCTCAGCCTTAGACAAGCTCCTGGAAGCATACGCGACAGGTTGCAACATCCCCGCAACATTAGTTTGTTGTAATACACACCCGACTCCATACGACAACGCGTCATATGCTAGCACCAGTCTTTTACACGGGTTATACAACACAAGCAGCTTGTTGGAGCATAAAATGTTTTTTCCCATACCCAGTTCTCACCTTAACACAATAACACATGTAGGGGCTCTAAGAGGGTGCCTAACCCCGGTAGGAAATTACCAAAATAGTTGAGGTGTCCCAGGGACGACCGCAGTTCCATGACGTTGTGTGGCCTGGGCGCGTTCCTGATCGCCTCTGTCTTGGCGAATGTGGGCTGAATGCTGTCCGCCGTAATCTTTCTCCCCAAAAACTCCACTTCTGTTGCCATGAAGACGCATTTCGACCTCTTCAGCCACAGTTCTACACGATCCAAAAACAGAAACAGAAACAGAAAATAGGTGCAGGAGCATCCTCCTCGCAGCTCACACTGCCACCCAACTTAGTGTCATCTGCAAATTTGGAGATACTACATTTAATCCCCTCGTCTAAATCATTAATGTACAATGTAAACAACTGGGGCCCCAGCACAGAACCTTGCGGTACCCCACTAGTCACTGCCTGCCATTCTGAAAATTACCCATTTACTCCTACTCTTTGCCAACCAGTTCTCAATCCATGTCAGCACACGACCCCCAATCCCATGTGCTTTAACTTTGCACATTAATCTCCTGTGTGGGACCTTGTCGAAGGCCTTCTGAAAGTCCAAATACACCACATCAACTGGTTCTCCCTTGTCCACTCTACTGGAAACATCCTCAAAAAATTCCAGAAGATTTGTCAAGCATGATTTCCCTTTCACAAATCCATGCTGACTTGGACCTATCATGTCACCTCTTCCCAAATGCATTGCTATGACATCCTTCAGAATTGATTCCATCATTTTACCCACTACTGATGTCAGGCTGACCGGTCTATAATTCCCTGCTTTATCTCTCCCTCCTTTTTTAAAAAGTGGGGTTACATTGGCTACCCTCCACTCCATAGGAACTGATCCAGAGTCGATGGAATGTTGGAAAATGACTGTGAATGCATCTACTATTTCCAAGGCCACCTCCTTAAGTGCTCTGAGATGCAGTCCATCAGGCCCTGGGGATTTATCGACCTTCAATCCCATCAATATCCCCAACACAATTTCCCGACTAATAAGGATTTCCCTCAGTTCCTCCTTCTCACTAGACCCTCTGACCCCTTTTATATCCGGAAGGTTGTTTGTGTCCTCCTCAGTGAATACCGAACCAAAGTACTTGTTCAATTGGTCTGCCATTTCTTTGTTCCCTGTTATGACTTCCCCTGATTCTGAATGCAGTGGACCTACGTTTGTCTTTACTAACCTTTTTCTCTTTACATATCTATAGAAGCTTTTGCAGTCCGTCTTAATGTTCCCGGCAAGCTTCCTCTCGTACTCTATTTTCCCTGCCCTAATCAAACCCTTTGTCCTCCTCTGCTGAGTTCTAAATTTCTCCCAGTCCCCGGGTTCGTTGCTATTTCTTGCACAATGGGATTGCTAATTAATCCTCTCTCATTACACAACACCCAGTCTAAGATGGCCACCCCCCTAGTTGGTTCCTCGACATATAGGTCTAGAAAACCATCCCTTATGTACTCCAGGAAATCCTCCTCCACTGTATTGCTTCAAGTTTGGTTTGCCCAATCTATATGCATATTAAAGTCACCCATGATAACTGCTGCACCTTTATTGCATGCACCTCTAATTTCCTGTTTGATGTTCTCCCCAACATCACTACTACTGTTTGGAGGTCTGTACACAACTCCCACTAATGTTTTTTGCCCTTTGGTGTTCTGCAGCTCCACCCATATAGATTGCACATCATCCAAGCTAATGTCCTTCCTAACTATTGCATTAAACTCCTCTTTAACCAGCAATGCTACCCCACCTCCTTTTCCTGTTATTCTATCCTTCCTAAATGTTGAATACCCTTGGATGTTGAGTTCCCAGCCATGATCATCCTGGAGCCACGTATCCGTAATCCCAATCACATCATATCTGTTAACATCTATTTGCACAGTTAATTCATCCACTTTATTACGGATACTCCTTACATTAAGACACAAAACCTTCAGGCTTGTTTTTTTAACACCCTTTGTCCTTTTAGAATTATGATGTAGTGTGGCCCTTTTTGTTTATTGCCTTTGTTTACTCAGCCTTCCACTATTGCTTTTTACCTTTCTACCATCTGTTTCTGACTCCATATTACTTCGCCCTGTCTTGCTGCATAGGTTCCCATCCCCCTGCCATATTAGTTTAAACACTCCCGAACTGCATTAGCAAATGTTACCCCCAGGACATCAGTTCCAGTCCTGCCCAAGTGCAAACCGTTCCTTTTGTACAGGTCCCACTTCCCCCAGAACTGGTTCCAATGTCCCAGGAATTTGAATCCCTCCCTCTTGCACCACTGCTTAAGCCACATATTTATTCTAACTATCCTGCTCCCCCTACTCTGATTAGCACGTAGCACTGGAGGATCTCCTCCAGGTTTTGTAGGTGCTAGACGTTGTCCCGACCCGTGACCAATATGTCACCCTGAAATACCATCGTGTGTGGTACCGACTTGAGTAGGCTCTCCATGTTTCTCTGGAACATCGCTGCAGCTGACCATATTCTAAACGATGAACAGTCCATTGCGCGTGTTGATGCAGGTGAGGCCCTTCGAAGACTCCTCCAGTTCCTGCGTTATGTAGGCCGAAGTCAGGTCGAGCTTGGTGAACGTATTGCCTCCTGCCAGCGTTGCAAATAGGTCGTCTGCCTTAGGTAGCGGTATTGGTCCTGTAGCAAGAAACGATTAATAGTTACTTTATAATCACCGCAAATCCTGACCATGCCATCACTTTTGAGTTCTGGAACAATCAGGCTGGCCCATTCACTGAATTCCACTGGGGAGATGATGCACTCGCGTTGCAGCCTGTCCAGCTCGATTTCCACTCTCTCCCTCATCATGTGAGGTAAAGTTTGCGCCTTGTGGTGAATGGGTCGTGCTTCTGGGACCAAGTTGATCCGCACCTTCGCCCCGGAAAAGTTTCCAATGCCTGGAAGGGAAGGAAATTTGTTGAGAACCTGGGTACATGAGGCCTCATCGACATGTGGTAGTGCTCGGATGTCATCCCAGTTCCAGCGGATTTTGCGCAGCCAGCTCCTTCCAAGCAGTGTGGGGCTATCGCGCAGGACAATCCAGAGTGGCAGTTCGTGCACCGTGCCCTCGTAGGTGACCTTGACTATGGCGCTGCCCAAGACAGTGATAAGCTCTTTGGTGTACGTTCTCAGTTTCGTGTGGATGGGGCTCAGGGCTGGTCTGAGTGCCTTGTTGCACCACAGTCTCTCAAACATCATTTTACTCATTATGGATTGGCTAGTACCAGTGTCCAGTTCCATGGCTACGGGTAAGCCATTCAATTTTACACTTAGCATTATAGGTTGACATTTTGTCGAAAATGTGTGCACCCCGTGTACTTCAGCATCTGCCTCCTCTCTCTGAGGCTCAAAATTGCTTTGATCCACCATGGACCGATCTTCCTCTGCCACATGGTGGTTAGCAGGTTTTGCAGAGCTTGCAGTTCGTCTGCAAGGTTGTTGGAGGTGCCCCATTGTTCCACAGCTCTTGCAAACATACCCTTTGAAGCAGCATGAATAGGCTGAATGGAAGCCTCCACAACAAGGTGTGAATTGCCTTGCATTCATCCTTTGTTGCGAAATCTGAGTCATCTGGGTCACCTGAGGCCTGCTGGCAGTTGCAGACTCGTGGTTTCTGCACTGTACATTTCTGCTCGCAAACACAGTTCCAGTTAATTTATGAACATTACTAGCACTTGTGTGCTGAGAGATTTGTTTGGTGTTATCACTGGTGGACATAAATGCCTGTGCTATCGCAATGGCCTTACTGAGGGTCGGTGTCGCTACAGTCAAAAGTTTTCGTAGGATGGTCTTGTGGCCAATGCTCAGTACAAAAAAGTCTCTGAGCATTTGCTCCAGGTAGCCATCAAACTCACATTGTCCTGCAAGTCGCCTTAGCTCGGCAACATAGCTCGCCATTTCTTGACCTTCAGATCGCTGGCACGTGTAGAACCGATACCTCGCCATCAGCACGCTCTCCCTCGGGTTAAGATGCTCCCGAACCAGTGTACACACGCTCCTCATACGACTTATCTGTGGGTTTCACTGGAGCCAGAAGATTCTTCATGAGGCTGTAGGTCGGTGCCCCACAGACCGTGAGGAGGACTGCTCTCCTTTTTGCAGCGCTTCCTTTTCCATCCAGCTCGTTGGCTACAAAGTACTGGTCTAGCCGTTCGACACAGGCTTCCCAGCCCTTACCCTCCGAGATCTTTTTCAGGATACCCACAGTTTGCTGCATCTTTGCGTTGGATTCGTATACTCGTCACCAGTTATTGTGTTCCTCACACAGATGAGACTGCACACAGGGAGGCTAAAGTAACAGTACCTCAGTCTTTAATAAGACACTCTAGAGTGAGGAACAGGCCTTCGGGGGCCAGCTTATATACAATGCTCCCAAGGGATGTTAGGATCCCTTGGGACTTCAGGCGATGCGCTCTCTGGTGGCGGAACATGTGAGTGCATGCTTTACAGATACACAACACTTCCTGCCTCTGAGCCAATTTTGGATCCAACTTGCCACTTTGCCCTGGACCCCATGGGCTTTTACTTTCGTGATGAGTCTGCCAGGTGGGACCTTATCAAAAGCTTTTCTGAAATCCGTTATTCACTACATCATATGCACTGTCCTCATCGACCTTCCTCATTACCTCCTCGAAAAATTCAATCAAGTTAGGCAGACACGACCTTCCTCGACAACTGTCCTTGATTAATCCATGTCTTTGCAATTGAAGATTTAACATCTCGCTCACAAATTTTTCCAATAATTTTCCCACCACCAAGGTTAGGCTGACTGGCCTGTAATTACTCAGTCTATCCTTTTCTCCCTTTTTAAACACAGGTATAATTTTAGTCATCCTCCAGTCCTTCGGCACCACACCTGTAGCCAGAGAGGATTGGAAAATGATGGTCAGAGCCTCTGGTATTTCCCCTTTTGCTTCTCTTAACAGCCTGGGATACATTTCATCTGGGCCTTGGTAGTTACCCACTTTCAAAGCTGCTATGCACCTTAATACTTCCTCTCTCACTATGTTTATTTAAATCGAATATTTCGCACTCCTCCTCCATGATTGCAATGTATGCATTGCCCCTCTCTTTTGTGAAAATGGATGCAAAGTATTCATTATGAATCCTACCAACATAAGAACATAAGAAATAGGAGCAGGAGTCGGCCCTACGGACCCTCGAGCCTGCTCTGCCATTCAATACGATCATGGCTGATCCGATCATGGACTCAGGTGCCCTTCCCTGCTGGCTCCCCATAACCGCTTATCCCCTTATCGGTTAAGAAACTGCCTATTTCTGTCTTAAATTTATTCAATGTCCCAGATTCCACAGCTCTCTGAGGCAGTGAATTCCACAGATTTACAACCCGTTGAGGGAAGAAATTTCTCCTCATCTCAGTTTTAAGTGGTGGTCCCTTATTCTAAGATTATGCCCTCTAGTTCTAGTCTCCTCCATCAGTGGAAACATCCTCTCTGCATCCACCTTGTCAAGTCCCCTCATAATCTTATACGTTTCAATAAGATCACCTCTCATTCTTCTGAATTCCAATGAGTAGAGGCCCAACCTACTCAACCTTTCCTCATAAGTCAATCCCCTCATCTCTGGAATCAACCTAGTGAATCTTCTCTGAGCCACCTCCAAAGCAAGTATATCCTTTTGTAAATATGGAAACCAAAACTGCATGCAGTATTCCAGGTGTGGCCTCACCAATAACCTGTAGAGCTGCAGCAAGACTTCCCTGCTTTTATACTCCATCCCCTTTGCAATAAAGGTAAATATTCCATTGGCCTTCCTGATCACTTGCATACTATCCTTTTGTGTTTAATGCACAAGTACCCCCAGGTCCTGCTGCACTTTGCAATCTTTCTCCATTGAAATAATAACTTGTTCTTTGATTTTTTCTGCCGAAGTGCATGTCCTCACACTTTCCAACATCATGCTCCATCTGCCAAAGTTTTGCCCACTCACTTAGTCTGTCTATGTCCTTTTGCAGATTTTTTGTGTCCTCCTCACTCATTGCTTTTCCTCCCATCTTTGTATCGTAATCAAACTTGCTTTCGTTACACCCTTCTTCCAAGTCGTCAATATAGATTGTATATAGTTGGGGTGCCAGCACTAATCCCTGCTGCACCCCACGAGTTACTGATTGTCAACTAAAGAATGAACCATTTATTCTGACTCTGTTTTCTGTTAGTTATCCAATCCCTTATCCATGCTAATATATTACCCCCAACCCCATGAACGTTCATCTTGTACAGTTACCTTTTATGTGGCACCTTGTCAAATGCCTTCTGGAAGTCCAGATACACCACATCCACTGGTTCCCCTTTATCCACCCTGTTCATTACATCCTCAAAGAATTCCAGCAAATTTATTAAACATGACTTCCCCTTCAGAGAGAAAACGGGTAATTATAGATCGGTTAGCCTGACATCAGTAGTGGGGAAAATGTTGGAATCAATTATTAAAGATAAAATCGCAGCGCCTTTGGAAAGCAGTGACAGAATCGGTCCAAGTCAGCTTGGATTTCTGAAAGGGAAATCATGCTTGACAAATCTTCTGGAATTTTTTGAGGATGTAACTAGTAGAGTGGACAAGGGAGAACCTGTGGATGTGGTGTATTTGGACTTTCAAAAAGCTTTTGACAAGAGATTGGTGTGCAAAATCAAGCCACATTGTATTGGGGGTAATGTACTGACGTGGATAGAGAACTGGTTGGCAGATAGGAAGCAGAGAGTCGGGATAAACAGTTCCTTTTCAGTTACATTTCAGAATGGCAGGCAGTGACTAGTGGAGTACCGCAGGACTCAGTGCTGGGACCCCAGCTATTTACAATATACATTAATAATTTAGATGAAGGAATTGAGTGTATTATCTCCAAGTTTGCAGATGACACTAAACTGGGTGGTGGTGTGAGCTGTGAGGAGGATGCTAAAAGGCTGACTTGGACAGGTTAGGTGAGTGGGCAAATGCATGGCAGATGAGGCATAATGTGGATAAATGTGAATTTATCCACTTTGGGGGCAAAAACATAAAGGCAGAATATTATCTAAATGGTGGCAGATTAGGAAAGGGGGAGGTGCAACGTTGACCTGGGTGTCATGGTTCATCAGTGATTGAAAGTTAGCATGCAGGTACAGCAGGCAGTGAAGAAGCCTTCATAGCTAGGGGATTTGAGTATAGGAGCAGGGAGTTCTTACTGCAGTTGCACAGAGCCTTGGTGAGGCCTCATCTGGAATATTGTGTTCAGTTTTGGTCTCCTAATCTGAGGAAGGACATTCTTGCTATTGAGGGAATGCAGCGAAGGTTCACCAGACTGATTCCTGGGATGGCAGGACTGACATATGAGGAGAGACTGGATCAACTGAGTCTTTATACACTGGAGTTTGGAAGGATGAGAGGGGATCTCATAGAAACTTACAAGATTCTGACGAGATTCGACAGGTTAGATGCAGAAAGAATGTTCCCGATGATGGGGAAGTCCAGAACCAGGGGACACAGTCTTAGGATAAGGGGTAGGCCATTTAAGACTGAGATGAGGAGAAACTTCTTCACTCAGAGAGTTGTTAACCTGTGGAATTCCCTACCACAGAGAGTTCTTGATGTCAGTTCATTGGATATATTCAAGAGGGAGTTAGATATGGCCCTTACAGCTAAAGTGATCAAGGGGTATGGAGAGAAAGCAGGAAAGGGGGACTGAGGGAATGATCAGCCATGATCTTATTGAATGGTGGTGCAGGCTTGAAGAATCGAATGGCCTACTCCTGCACCTATTTTCTACGTTTCTATGTTTCTATAAATCCATGCTGACTCTGCTTGACCGAATTTTGCTTTTCCAAATGTCCTGCTACTGCTTCTTTAATAATGGACTCCAACATTTTCCCAAGCACAGATGTTAGGCTAGCTGGTCTATAGTTTCTTGCTTTTTGTCTGCCTCCTTTTTTAAATAGGCGCGTTACATTTGCAGATTTCCAATCTGCTGGGACCTCCACGGAATCCAGGGAATTTTGGTAAATTACAACCAATGCATTCACAATCCCTGCCGTTACTTCTCTTAAGACCCTAGGATGCAAGCCATCAGGTCCAGGCAATTTATCTGCCTTTAGTCCCATTATCCTACTGAGTACCACCTCCTTAGTGATTGTGATTGTGTTGATGGTCTCTAATTGTCCGCAATCTTTCTCTAGTTATCCTCTTGCTCTGAATGTATCCTTAAAACATCTTTGGATTTTCCATGATTATACTTGGCAACATTCTTTCATGCTCCCTCTCTGATTTCCTGATATGTTTTTTAATTGCAAACTGCACTTCTTACACTCCTCTAGCGTTTCTGCAGTGTTGAGTTCCCGGTATCAGTTTTTCTTTATCCTACCCTGTATGTCCCTTGACATCCAGGGGGCTCTAGATTTGTTAGAACCACCCTTTTTTTTAAGGGAACATACTTGCTCTGCACCTTCAGGATCTCCTCCTTGAATGTCTCCCACTGCTCTGACACTGATTTACCATCAAGTAGCCGTCTCCAGTCCACTTTGGCCAAATCCCATCTTAGCTCAGCAAAATTGGCTTTTCCCAAATTCAGAACTTTTATTCCTGGTCCCCCTTTGTCCTTTTCCATAACTACCCTAAATCTTACTGAATTATGATCACTAGCACCAAAATGCTCTCCCACTGATACCCCTTCCACCTGCCCCTCTTCATTCCCCAAAACCAAGTACAGAACTGTCCCTCCCTTGTTGGGCTTGTTACATACTGGCTAAAGAGTTTCTCCCGAATTCATTTTAGGAATTCTGCACCTTCTGTACCAGTCACACTACCTTTTTCCAAGTTAATATTAGGGTCGTTGAAATCCTTCACTGTTACAGCTCTATAGCTTTTTCACTTTGCAGCAATTTTCCCACATATTTGTTCTTCTATCTCTCTCTGACTGCTTCGGGGTCTATAGTACACTCCCAATATTGTGATCACTCCTTTTTTGTTCTTTAACTCAACCCACATGGCCTCATTTGATGACTCCTCTAACATATCATCCCTTCTCACAGATGTGATTGTTTTTTTAATCAATACTGCAACATACACTCCTGTTTTACCCCCCTCTCTATCCCGTCCGTAAACCCTGTAACCAGGAAAGTTGAGCTGCCATACCTGCCCTTCTTTCAGCCACATCTCAGTAATAGCTATAATATCGTACTCCCAAGTGTCAATCTGTGCTCTTCGCTCATCTGACTTATTTCCTATACTCCTTGCATTGATGTATATAACATTTAGTATTGCGAAACTCCCCTGTTGTCTATTTTCCAGCCCTTGTTTCAACTGTCTTCCAAATTCACTTTCTACTCCTACTACTCTGCTGCCCAATTCCAGCTTTACTTCTCTCCCCACTGAATCTATTCTCCAGTTCCCATCCCCCTGCCAAGCTAATTTAAACATCCCCAATAAGAATAGCAAAACCTCCCGCGAGGATATTGGTCGTGGGTATAATGAGGAGCAACCTGTTCGGCTTGTACAGGTCCCACCTCCCCCAGAAACAGTCCCAATGCCTCAGGAATCTAAAGCCCTCCCGTATGCACCATCTCTCCAGCCACGTATTCATCTTCTCTATCCTCCTATTTCTGTACTCACTAGCACGTGGCTCCGGGAGTAACCCGGAGATTGCTACCTTTGAGGTCCTGCTTTTCAATCTTTCTCCTAGCTCCCAAAACTCTGCCTGCAGGACCTCACCCCTCTTTTTACCTATGTCATTCCCTTCAGTTATCTCTTCCTATTTACATACCTATAGATATGGTTACAATCTGCTTTTATGTCTCTTTCTAATTTACTCCCATATTCTTTTTCTCTTTCCAGGCCATTTCTTGGTCCTCCTTTGCTGAATTTTAAAATCCTCCTAATCCTCAGGCTTATTAGTCTTTTTGGCACCATTATAAGCCTCTTCATTCGATCTAATACTAGTTTTAACATCTCTTGTTAGCCACGTTTGACCA